>NC_138124.1:3600000-4200000 GCF_964146895.1 Miniopterus schreibersii
AACGTTTCAATCAAAAAACCATCCTCCTTGCACTCTCTACTGGGACATGTGTGTGCATGTGTGCGTGTGTGCATGTGTGTGCACGTGTGCGTGTGCATGTGTGCGCACATGTACTGTGCGTGTGTGTGCACATGTGTGTGCATGCACGCGTGTATGTGCATTTGTGCGTGCGTTTGCACATGTAGTGTGTGCATGCGCGCATGTGAATGTGTGCATGTGTGTGCACGCACATGCGTGTGCGTGCATGTGTGTGCATGCGCGCGCGTGTGTGTGTGTGTGTCATTCCAGGAGCATGTGGGAGACAGTCGGGGGCTTTTGGCCCGTAATCATTCCAGCTTCTCAAAGGACTTTTTGATGACAAAAACCACGTGAGCTTCGTGCCTGTGACACAGCCAACCCCATGCTGCTCGTGCATAAACCTCTGTTGAAGGAAGTAACCAAACTGAACGAAAATACCAAAATAATTAGGAAGCAATGGAATGAATTAGTACGATAGGCTGGACAGCAGTAAAATAAGTAAGCGAATAAATAAATATTAATGAAATATATGCTCCTGAGAAAACTTACCTGAAAGCATTTGCTGTTCAAAGATCTCCCGAGCCGCTTGTTACTAAGGTGACACTGGCGCTTTCCATCCTCAGAGGAGACGGGCCATGCAGAGCCCCTGTGCCCGTTAACCCCCTAGTTTCAGAAAAAGCAAACAAAGCCTTTATTTAAATCCTCTGCGGTTAGTTTTTTCTGAACTTTGCGCCTCGACGTGGCACGGCCACACCAGCAAAGCCATGGATCCGACGGGGGGGGGGGGGGGCGCATCTCCCCGAGAGAGCGCGGGCTGCCCCGGGGAGGCCCAGGGCGCGGGGCCAGGAGCCTGCGGTGCGAGCCGCCGCTTTGCCCAGCTTTGCGCGACCCGAGTCCCCACTTGGAAAGCGGACTCACAACAGTGACCGTGCACGAGCCACCGGTTCCACTCGTCGGTTCTCAGACTCCAGGCGGATTTTTAAAAACGAGGTGACATCCGTAAAGGTTAAGGTGCTAAACAGACTCCAATGATTTCGTGTATTCCCCTGGAGACAGGATTTCTTCTATTTTAAAATCTGAGTCCCTTTCAAGAGTCTGTCGAAAAGGTGCCGCCATCCAGGCAACGGGGTTGTCTGCCCATCCTGCCCTGTGATGTCCCCGTGCCCAAGACAGAAGGCACCCTCACTGCGAGAAGGCGGACACGCCAGCCAGGACCCGCCCTCTGTCCCCTCCTCACTGCTCCAGTGGGGACACCCCCAGCCCCGCCTCAGAGCCCACTGCAGAAGGACACCCCCCTGCCCATCCGTGGGTTGCAATTGTACCCGTTGCGTGTCCCCCCGGTCGAGGCCCTGGCTGCTCCACCTCTGACCCTCGGAGACCCACGAGACCCGGATCTCAAAGAATGAGTGGCCTGTGCTTGCGGGAGCAGGTGAGGAAAACTATTCGCGGCCAAGGGAGTGAGTGTCAGGAGCAAAGACAAAGAAACACGAACGTGAGGGTCTAGACGTGGCCGGAGGGGCCTTGGGTGGCGGCAGGACACCAGGGGTAACGCCCCAGGCGAGGAGAGCCCTGAGGGGCTCCATCCAGGTGACAGTGACAGAGAATAATCATTCTAATTTTCAGCTCTCTATTGATTTTTTTCCCATGCCTTTTTTTTTTTTTTTAATCTATAGAAGTGATCTTTTTTCTTTACTGGTACCAATTCTATCACCAGTAATCTATGAAAGTTAATCTTTTCTTTCCTACACCCAGACTCCTGCGAACATCCTGTCACCCCAGTGTCATTGCATTCCTATGGAACGGATCCTCTTACTAATTCCGAAGAGACGTTTCTAAAATGTAACAGCCCTGCCTCCTGCCTGGCTGCTGAAAATGAAACCCACAGAACGTCCTGCGAGGTGAATAATACACGTGCGTTAGGAGATTTTTTTTTTTAAAAAAAAAACACCCCAAAACGTTCATCCTTTTTTGCGCCGGAAATTTGGCCTGGAGGAATTCATCCTAAGGAGATAACCACGTGTTCACAACAGGTGTGCACCAGGGTGCCCACAGCAAGATGCCTGCACGCTGAGAACATATTGCGAGCATTTTGCGTATCCGGTACCAGCTGATGGGCCGGAATGAACGCAGGCCCTCCTCAGACCGGAGCCTATCGATTGTGACAAATCTCGGGGGGGAAAACCTGGGTGGTCCTGCGCATGAGCAGAAAAAGGGGGCGCCCGGCTCATGAGTCCCGTGGCATCCCTTCGTGGTCACACCAGAAACAGGCGGCCTTCGTTTCATTTTACATCGTAGGTGCCCCAGGCTTTTAAAGAGTAAGCATTTGTAGCTTTCCTGGGGGAGGGGCTTGAGGAAACCTTTGAAAGCTATTATTGATTATGGAAAAACATCCAAACGTCAACTTTGCCGTTTTTAACCATTTTAAAGTGTGCAATTCAGTGGCGTTCATTGCGCCCGCGGTGTCGTGTAACTCTCGCCACCATCTGTTCCCAAAACGTGTTCATCTGCCCCCAGCGGAAACTCTGTCCCCGTGAGTCAGTGACTGCCCCTCCGCTCCCCTCTCCTCCCAGCCCCTGATCACCTTCGATCAATTTTCTGTCCCTGTGAATTTGCGTATGCCAGGTATCCCACGTAAGTGGCATCGGGCAGTCGTTTTCCCTTTGTATGTGCCTTATTTCACTTAGCGCAGTGTTTCCACAGCCCGCCCCCGCGGCAGCAGGGGTCAGAATTCCCGTCCTGGAAAAGGCGAAACCATCCTGCGTTATACGGGTGGACCACAGTCTCTTTGCACAGCCCTGTGCTGATAGACGCTCGGGTTGCTTCCACCTTTTGGCTGTTGTAAATAATGGTGCCATGAATGCGGGCGGGAAAATACCTGTTCAAGTCTCTGCTTTCAGTTCTTTCTGAGTATATACCTAGGAGTAGAGTTGCTGGGTCACATGGTAGTTCTCAGGTGAATTTGTAAGGAACCTGCTGCTTTTTTTTTTTAATCAGGAAAAAAAAAAATGACAAATTTGAAATCTCACTGTGATTCCGCTTTCTAGAATATAATGTAGGCAGGGACAGTTTGAAGGGATAGCTGATACCTATGGGCTGGAAAATGGTCTGTTTGCCCACAAAGAGCTGGAGACACCGAGGCCAGCTTTTAGAAAATGTCAGTAGAAATGCAGTTTATCCAAATATCCATAGGAGCTCCGTGGATGCCGGTGCAGCAACTCGAGGCTAGAAGCTAACAGAGACTTGGTGATCAGTAACTCTTTTTGGATTGTTTCAGGTTTCAAAGTCAGCCCTGAGAAAACCACATCTAATCTCAGTTCCAGGAAAAATCCAAGTATTTTCTTTTAGGAGTTAGGTATCTCAATTAAAAAAAAAAAAAAAAATCAGAATGTCACTTTACAAACTCAGCCCTGAGAAAACAACGACAAATCTCAGTTCCAGGAAAAATCCAAGTATTTTCTTTTAGGAGTTAGGTATCTCAAAAAAAAAAATCAGGATGTCACTTTTTAAATTTATTCTGAAATTCAATTTCATTTAGTTTTAAGGAAATTTTTCTTAGGTAACTTGTCAGAAAAGCGTGATTGATTGCTTGTGACTTGAATATTTTAAAAATGAGGATCATGGAATTTAATAAAGTGTATTGTTTTCTCATGGGCTTAAGACATCGACAAAGGATCCGATTCAAATGTGACGTTTAACCTTCTCAATTTTCCCCCCCGTAAAAAGCTTCTCTCTCTCTTTTCTTTAAAATATGTTTTTCTTGATTTCAGAGAGAGGGAGGGCGAGAAAGATAAAAACATCATTGATGAGAGAGTCATTGATCGGCTGCCTCCTGCACACCCCCCACTGAGCCTGCAACCGCTGGGGCCTGTTCTCTGACTGAGAATCGAACTATGACCTCCTGGTTCACAGGTTGACCTCAACCATTGAGCCACACTGGCTGGGTGAAAAAAATCTTCCCTTATTAACCTGGCAAAAGAAGTAAATTTAGCCAACAGTTTTCAAGTCAGGGGCTATCTCTTTTTGTCTGCTTTGAAGACCCTTGCACACACAAAGAAGCTTCCATAAGTAGGGGAATAAAGAATGGTAGGAACGTCGGAAATTTTATAGACATCTGAGTTTCAAAGTTTTCTAGTTGCACAACTTAATTGTATCATTGAAAAGCACATATTCCAGGAAAAAAAAATCCTGTGTTTTTCATAGTTGAACAGAAATATAAAAAATAGCCCAGCCAGGCGTGGCTCAGCGGTTGAGCATCGACCTAGGATCCAGGAGATCGGGGTTCAATTCCCGCTCAGGGCACAGGCCCGGGTTGCGGGCTCCTTGATCCCCAGCAGGGGGCGGGCAGGAGGCAGCCGATCAATGATTCTCATCATTGATGTTTCTCTCTCTCTCTCTCCCTTCCTCTCTCTGAAATCAATCAAAATATATATTAAAAAATAATAACAAAAATAAAAAATAGACTCATGCAGAGAGTGGGGACATTGAGGGGAGCATAAAAGTAAAAATTTAATAGGTAAAGGATTCATATTTAGAATATATAAGGAATTCCTATAAATCAATAAGAAAGAGACAAAACAATTCAGCTTAGAAATCGACAGAGCGTTGAACTGGTAATGCCCAGAAGAGGAAGCCGGAATGGCCAACAAGCACATAAAAATATGTCAGCTTCTCTAGCAGTTGGGGAAATGCAAATGAAAACAGCCACGAGAAGGCATTTTATGCCCACGAAATTGGGTAAAATAAGGTCTAACCGCATCAGGTCCTAGCATGGAAGCAGAAAACAAAGACCGGCCACTTAGGAGTGTAAATTTGGGAAGCCACGTTGAAGAGTAATTTGGAAAAATCTAGAATAGCTGCAAATGCACCTTCCTTGTATATACTCTGGAGGAAGAAACTCTTACACAAGCGCTTAAGGAAATAGGTGCAAATTCCTCCACTAAAAATAGCAAGTCTTGTGGCACAAACACTCAAAAACTGTGGAATTTTGTCAGGCAAGAACTAACAAGAACAAAAGTATTTAAAAAATCATAACAAAAACCTAGTACAGTTAATCCACTGATATAATTCGCCCCCAGAATCCCAGATGCCTGCCCTTCGAGACTCCCTCCTTCCTGGACAGGGAGGTGCGGGTGCCTTCTAGTCGAAACCACTTTCATGAAAGTTAAAAATACAGGGGTGGGCAGATTAGGTTTACTGTGCCACTGGGACATTTTTATTTTTATTATTATTTTTTAAATTCTCACCCAAGGATATTTTTTCCATTGATTTCAAGGGGAGAGAGACACATTGATGGGTTGCCTCCCACATGCGCCCCGGCTGGGGCCAGGAACTGAGCCTGTAACCGAGGTACGTGCCTTTGGCTGGAATCGAACCCAGGACCCTTCAGTCTGAGGGCCGACGCTCTAACCACTGAGCAAAACGGGCCAGGGCCGGGACATTCTTCTGCGCTAATGAAGCAATAGTAATACTCAGAACCTGGGTGCCTTTTTCTATAGGAACAGGGGTGACCCTACTTTTGCCCACCCCTGGGTGGCCCCGGCCCTAGGCCTGTTCCTTTTTGCGTTGTTTTAACACAAAGGGAAACGTTTCCAATTTCTTCATCTGCAGCCCCAGCGTCATCGGCAGGTCCTTTCATAGTGGAGAGCAACGCTTGGTGGTCCTCGCAGCCCCCCAACCTGTCACCCTTTGCCCTGGAGAAAGACATTCTGCAGATGTCAACCCAGGGCTGCACTCACTGCTGACTTGTGCTTCAAACCAAATAACGTGTTGGGGAAAGTGACATATGAGCCAACACGACTTCCACGTTCCACCAACATCCTTCCCCTATTGACCAAGGGTGTGTGAGGTAATTTGTGCAAAGAGCAACCCGCGTTGTAATCGGATGTTTATCAAAGCATTGTTGGTTGGAGAACAGAGCTGGGCGGGGGGCCCCTAAATGCCTCTCACTTGGGGGTGTCAGAAGGAGGCACCGTGTAGATGCTGGGCAGCCCGGAAGGACACGTGTCCTTCCTACTCCTGTTTGCCAGGTGCTTTACCAATTGCAGCTCATTTCATCTTCTCCAAATCCCGCGGAACATCATCAAAATCGCCAGGGGCTCTTGTTGAAATGCAGATTTCTAGGCTTTCTCCCCAGGAGTCTGTCTGGTTAAGTAAGTTCCAGGGGGCAGCCCGGGAAGCTCCGTTTCCCAAGCACCTCAGCCGACTCTCATGTGGGCGCTGCAGGAAGCACCCCTGGAGACACTGCCCCGCAGGCCACGTGCTCTTACTGCCATTTGACACACAGGCAAGTTTCACTCCCCCGGGGTCACACAGCTGGTGCCTGGCAAAGAGGGGATTTGAACCCAGACCCTTTGGGCTCGAAAGATGTGCACTTTTCATTAGGCCCAAGACGCCTCTCTTTGTGTCTGTTTCCAACACTTTCAGTTCCCTCCTGCCCCAAATGTCACTTCATGTGTTTCTGTAAACTGACCTTTATCCAAAATCAAACTGAGGCTTATTTTTAAAAATTGTTATTATTTCCCTAAATAGAAAAACAGTGTCACTTGCTACTTGCTATAAATGGGAGGTGATTATAAAAGTGAACAGGGCTCCAGCAGCCCAGCCTCCACACTGAGCCCTCTGCTCACCCAAAATGTGAAATAAATATACACGAGTCCCTAGGGATATAAATGATGATTAAAGAAATAAACACACACACACTTGACATTCATACAGTATCCACAAGGCTTTCTTAACCTGAGGTCCACATATGGGCTCAGAGGGGGACAGTTTTTTCTTCTGCTGCTTGATCTATTTGAATGTTTCCCTGGGTGTCCATGGCCATCACCAGAGTCTCAAAGGAATCCATTCATCAAGAGGTTAAGAACTGCTGCTGGAAATGGATGTTTCCAGTCTTGTTTTTCTCCTTAGCTTGCATCCCATGACGTCCCTCTGGCCTAAACGTCCTTAAGGAGCCCTCCAGGCTCCTCGGCGGTCTTCATCCGTCCCGTGCGGGCTTTGGAAAGGACTTTTGCCTGTGTTCCCACTGGGAGGGCACAGGGTGCCACAGGGAGGCCTGTGCGGTGAGTGGATCACGACAGGAACTGTCTTCTGCCCCCAAATGTCTGCTCTGTGGATCGTCTGCCCCTTAAGTCCGGATGCTGTCATATGGTGAAGCGTTTCCCTACAGCTTTCCCTTCTCTCCTTAAAAAAAATAAATTCTAAATGGAGCAATAGGGGGACGGATGGCAGATGGGGGCACCCAGGCGTCCAGGTTGGAGCGGAGGCAGGAGGAGAGCAGGTTAGAATGACACTTGGGCTCATGGATTAGAGTTGGGGGCTCCGCATGAGACCCCAGCGTGACTTCACATTTAAGTTCATCCAGATGCAGATACGAGCAAATGCACAAGCTGCTACACACGTGTTTTCTTGTTGCGGCAGCTGAGGGGGCCCAGAAGCAACGACACCCCAGTAACGGCAAGCGCGTCGATTACGCAGATTCTGGTTTCTGGGAGCAGGAGCCAGAGCTCTCGGAGAAATGACTGATTCTGGAGCTGGGGCAGGAGACCTGGAAGATGAGTCTGGAGTACGTCGCGGTGCTAGAAAATAAAGAAGAAACGAAACAGTAAACGGCAGCAGCAGCAGCAACGACAAAGAACCCGCCCAAATCCAACAAAACCCAGTGCCTGGGGCATGTCCCCCGGGAAAGGGAGACCCAGGAGCCAAAGCGGGGACCAGCTGAGCAAAACAAAATAAAGTAGTATTGGATCGTAACCCAAAATGTGAAATAAATATACACGAGTCCATAGGGATATAAATGATGATTAAAGAAATAAACAAGTGGGGACAAACGGACAGATGTCCCATGCCGGAGAACGCCGAATGCTTTATGGAGACGCTTCGCCCTGAAGGAGGGGGGCACAGAACGCCCCACTGCTGAGGCACAGTGACTTTCTCTCGGAGAAGACGGTAAGGAAAGAGGGGAGTCAAGGTCACTTTCAGTGGAGGAATCCGGCGGACACGGGCTCAGCAGGCGACCAAGGTCAGCGTCCACAGCGCTATGCCGGGATGCCCGAGTGTATTCTTGATGAGCGTGGCATTTGTGGTTTTCCTGCCCCGGGCACACGGCTCCGGCCTGATCACGAGCAGAGCACCGGACAGTTTCCATACGAGGGACATTCTCACAGTGTGTGACCAGCACCTCTCAAAGCCGTCCCCGCGGTCATCAGCAACAAGAAAGCCTGAGAAGCTCTCACAGCCAAGCGAAATCCAAGGAGACGTTGTATCTGATTTTTTAAACTATGTTTTTATTGATTTTAGAGAGAGAAGAAGGGAGAGGGAGAGAGAGAGAGAAACATCGAGGAGAGAGAAACATCGATCGGCTGCCTCCCGCACGCCCCCGACTGGGGATCGAGCCCACAAGCTGGGCGTGTGCCCCAAGTGGGGATCAAACCGGCCACCTCTTGGTTCATGGGATGACATGCAGCCAACTGAGCCGCACTGGCCGGCTCATGACACCTAAATTTAATGTGGGATCCTAGATGGGACCCCAGACGGAAAAGAAAGTAGACATTAAGGGCAAAGCTGAGGAAATCTAAATAAAGCGCGGACCGTAGTTAACAATAATTATGTATCAATATAGGTTCATTAATTGTGATCAATGTACCGTGTTCATGTTAGATATTAACGACAGGGGAAGCGGGGTTTGGGGTGTGCAGGGACCCTCTCTGTCGCCTTTGCCCTCAGTCTGTGAGTCTAAAACCGTTCTCAGATAAACCGTTTATTGAAAAAACACAAGTAAAATTCTAAAATAGCTCAAGCCTACAGAAGAATGCAGGAAATAATTGAATTAGACACACGTGTACCCATCAGACAGGTTGGACAGATACTAACCTTTTGCCCGTTTGCTCTTTTTGTCTCAGGAAATAAAATGTTACCAGTATAGCTAAAAACACTTTGCACCCCGTCCTCTCCCCACATCCCCAGGGGTAACGTCTGAAGCCGTTTATCATTTCCACGCTTAGGTTACACTTGCGCTCCACACACATATATTTCCAGTAACAATATATGCTCTTGCTTTGGTGTTAATAGTTACATAAAAGCTGTCCAGCTTTTGCAGATTGCTCCTTCACACAATATTGCTTGTTAAATGTATCTATGTCGATTTGCTCAGATCTTGCTCATTCGTTTTAACTTCTGTATAACATTCTATTTTATTTTATTTTTTACAAAAGCACCATTATTTGTCTTTCCAATGAGGGACAATTAAATTGTTTCTCTCTCTTTTTTTTTTTTTTAACTATTGGAAACAATGTTCCAGTGAACATTCTCACACGTGTGTGGTGGTGCAAATGCCAAGAGCGCTGAGGGTGTGCTCTGCGAGGGGCCTTGCTGGGTTGTGGGGTGAGTCGGTGACTCTGCAGCCGTGTGGACATCGTTAATTTGGTCTCCAAAGTAGATATACAGTTTTTTCTTCCCGTAGCCGTGGACAGTCGGTGAACTGCCCGAGTCTTCATTTTGCCAGCCAGCTTTCCGAGCACGTTGTCACGCATTCTGGCCGCCCTGGTTTCTTCTGTGACTTGCCTGGGTATCGCTGTTGCCACTTTTGTCCTGGGGCGCTTATCCGCTTCTTGCTGAATGCGTATTTAATTGGGTACAAAGGCAATTAAATCAAGATCCTCACCCATTCAGGTGCTGGGGCAGGCTCCCCGAGTCTTGCAAAAAGGCCCTCGTACAAAGTGTTTAGAGCTTAGTGCTCAGTGACTTCCTACTGGGAGCTGGAAATAGCCACGGGAGAGTATTTATACAAGGGACACCGACAAGCTGTACAAATCCCCCCCCCCATTTTCTTTTTTTTTAATTTTAATATCTTTATTGATTTCAGAGAGAGGAAGGGAGAGAGAGAAACATCAATGATGAGTCATTGATCGGCTGCCTCCAGTGCGCCCCCTGCTGGGGATTGAGCCTGCAACCCGGGCCTGTGTCCTGACCGGGAATCGAACCCCGATCGCCTGGATCCTGGGTTGACGCTCAGCCGCTGAGCCCCGCCGGCCGGGCACACGCACATTTTCTATGTCCGCATGTGACACTAGCACACAGCTCTCGTTGTCTGAACCTCCGCCTGCCTGCCACCTGTCGCGACCGTCGCCCACGGGTGGTGGGTTTGAAAGCAGCCCCTGCCTCCCACCCTAACTCTTTGGCCTCTTGGAACCGGGCCTTGCCCCTCTCTCGGGAGCGATTTCGTCGGGGTTTCTGTCGTAGAAGAAAAATCCAATATCCTATGAAACCGATTCAGCTTCTGCTTTGAAGGTGGTCACTGTCCATTGACAGCAAAGCCAGGCTCCGCCGGTGGCCGTCAGACCCAGGAGTCCCCGCAGAGGTAGAATTCGGATACCCAGTGGTCCTGGAATTGGAGGGGACCCCAGGTGTCACCCTGCCATCCTCGCAGTTAATTCAGTGCTTTTCCAGACAATTCCTCCAGAGAGTGTGGGCCCAGCCCCTGCCCGGATATTGGATGATTCAGAGCTTTTTCCACGCGAGACAGGGCACCAAGCAGGGACCGCAAGATAGCGCTAGTTATTTGTTTCTATTGAAAAAGAAGAAACATTCTTAAAAAGAGCCGGGATTTGTTTTCCTTCCTATTGGCCTAGCTCCGCCCATTAAAGTTACCTGGCCAGGTCTAACGATCATTTCCCAGGTGCGTGAAACCAGATGTCAGAGGAGACACCTCTGTGTCTACATGTCTAATCGTTCCTCAGGGGACACGGGAACCCGCCCTTTCCTGTCCCTGCCCCGTGGCGGTGTCCAGTTCTCTCCTTGACCAACGGTCCTCCAAGGACAGATGTGAGCAGATGCAGAGCAGCAGACATCTGCATAACTCGAAGATCTCACTTATTTGTAGTGTGTCCATGAGGCCAGAAACAGAGTTTGCTGCTAGGAAGGAGCCTGACACATTGATGTTGCTTAAAAAAAAAAAAAAAAAAAAAAAATTACTGAAGAAACGTACGAATATATTCTACAGAATGAGATTCCACTAGAACTTAATTTCCCAAAGAGAACCTTTTTTTTTTTTTTTTTTTAAATATATGTTTATTGATTTCCGAGAGAGGAAAGGAGAGGGAGAGAGAGAGAGATAGAAACATCAATGATGAGAGAGTCATTGATCGGCTGCAGCCCACAACCCGGGCATGTGCCCTGACCGGGAATCGAACCCTGATCGCCTGGATCCTAGGTCGATGCTCAACCGCTGAGCCACGCCCGGCCGGGCCCAAAGAGAACCTTTAGCGAGAACATTCTTAATGCTCAGGCGGGGGATTACCGCTTTTGGGGATCCCCTGTGGCACGTGCCCCTGCGTGGAGAGGTTTCCACTGTCTTCCCATGCCCATATTCTTAGAAGAGTATATATGGCTGTTCAGCACTGCTGGGGGGGAAAAAAAAAAAAAAGTGTTCTTTTCTAAGAAACCCTGATGTGGAAAAATCTGCCTTAATAAAACAAATTAGGAAGCGATTATTCCCTGAGCCTGGCTTCTGTTACCTGTGTATTGATTTATAGACGATTAATTACTTGACAGAGAAGGGAAAGGCGTGGGACATGCGTCTGAAGTACGAAATACCAAGGTACCATTCTCAATTAAAAATCAAAGAGGTTGTGGCATTTTAGAAGCACGAATGTCTACTCCAACAAGGTCCGTTTCACAGAGGAGAAAACAGAGAGGCCAAGTGACCTGCACAAAGCCACACAGCTTAGCCAAGTTGGGCGGGGCAGCAACTCGTCTCTTCCTGGCGGGCTGCTGCTGAAACAGAAATTTTGACTTAATCCCACTTTTCGGGACCTTCTAGGATGCATTTTAAAAATGAGGAAGCATCGTTTGTGGCCTCTGCCAGCAGGGGTCCCTGCTTTTTCTGTATCAGAGCCCAGTCACAGCAAATGAAAAGCTACAGGAGAGAGCGCCCCTGCAGCCCTGCTGGCCTTGGGCAGTCTCCCCCGGTTAGCACATGGGGAGCCTGGAGCACACCCCGTTTCAGGTCACTGGTGGGGAGAGGCTAGTGCCTGCGGGGGAAGGCGATGCTCAGGGTGCTGGTGCAGAGCGTAGGGTGCAGAGAAGCCTTCCACACCTTAGATCTATGGCCATCCCAAGGGTGCCTGTCACTCCTGGCCCAGGCCTGAACTTTCCAGAAACTTCCTTTTATTGATGTTTCCCCTGAACGTGGTCCTGGAAGTAGTCACAAAAAGTGGTCCTGGCTGCCTCTGTCCAAGTGCTCGCAGAAACTTGCGCATTGCTTTTCAGGTATCCTGGGGGAATGTGGCATTTATGGCCCCACAAGGAGGCTCTCTGTGCCATCTAAAATAGAAAGTCTTCCTGAGTTGAGTGTAAATAGGTCTCAAGGAGACTGGGATTGCTGGGGCCCGGCAGGGAGTGGACATACTAGAGGTCACGAAATACCCTTTCAGCCGTGGATGGCTTAGAGGAGACCCTTTGGTGCCTCCCACAGCGAAAACCCTTTGCGGGGAGACCTCGGGCAGGTGGGCCTCCGAAAGGGCATTTATCTGGCGAGACAGCCGTGGGCATGGAGGCTGGAGATGAGCAGGTCTGCTAACTCATAAGAGCAAAAATGGAAAGCATTGTGCCAACCTTCTTGAGAACAGCCGCAAAATTTCTCAATTGCATGACCACTTTTCAAATTCAGATATATTCATACTAAGTGTACAGTTCAGTGTGTTTCTGAGGAAGGCGTACGCTATCAGAGCCAATACCCCAATTGAGACTAGAGGATTACTGACCCTTAGGAAGTCCTTTGTGCTTTTTCCCAGTCGTCCATAGTATCCTGTTACCCCGCACCAAGGGCGACAATGATTCCGCCTCATAGGTCGGTTTTGCCTGCTCTTGAACTTCATGTGAATGGACTAATACAGCCTGAATTATTCTTTTGGTGCTCATCCATGGTTTTGTACGTATTAGTTTCTTTTCATTTGTTTTTTAATTTAAATTTATTGATGAGAGAGAGAGAGACATTGATTTGTTGTTCCACCTATTTACGCATCATTGGTTGATTCTTGGATGTGCCCTGACTGGGGATGGAACCTGCAACCTTGGAGTATCAGGATGACGCTCTAACCCACTGAGCTACCCGGCCAGGGCCCTTTTCATTGTTAAACAGTATTGTGTGGGATGAATATATCACGATTTGTTTATCCATTCTCCTTTTGATATATTTGGGTTGTTTCCAGTTACTTTTGCTATTTTAAGTAAAGCAACTATCAACATTTCCATACAGGTCTTTTTATGGATATACTTTCATTTCTTTTATAAATCGCAAGGCGAAGCATTGCTGGGTCCTGTGTTTCAGTAAGGTGTCTGTTTAACCTTTTAGGGAACTGCCACATGGTTTACATAATGCCTTCTTTTTTAGTGACCTCGAGGACCTATGAAGCGAATTGTTTTACTTTTGTTTGTTTGTTTGTTTGTTTTGTGATTTGTTTTTGTCTGGAATTGCACCGATCGGGTTTGGGCACACACCCCCCTGAAGCGTATCCTGAGGGATGAGACCTTCACTGTATGGTTTCCGTGGTCCTTGTGCGTTGCTTATGCTAACAGCTTGGAATCTGGAAGGATCATTTTGGAAAACGGGGGTGATCTCGCTTGTGGCTTTCCTCCATATATTTTTTTATTATTTTCTTTAATATTATTACACCTACAAAAATATGTATAACGTGTGTTGGTTATAAAGCATAGCCATAGAAAGGAAACTGTAAGTCTACCACCGGGGCCGAGAATATACCTATTTCTAAGAAAACACCATTGCCCCTGGGCTCCCCCCCATCCCCTCCCAGAGGCGCCCGGGATCCTGGGTCTTGTGCTCTTTTATCAATCCTCTTGCTAAAACAATACAAAGCAAGAAATATTTTCCCATGTAGTCCATTCTCCTGCTTTAAAAATTTTGCCACATAATTTTGGTGTCCTTGCTTTTAAGAGCTTTCCCCAAACGGTGTCATTTTTCAGAACTTAATTTTTCTTTTCTTAACGTGGTGTTTCAAAGATGTGCCCCTGCTCTGTGTGGCTGTGGCTGGTTCACGTTTGCTGCTGAATAACCTTCCTTCCTGGGACTGGAAGACCCTGTGTTGTATCACTACTAATACCTGTCAGCTGTCACTTGTGCTGTGCCTCATATTTTCACGTGTGTATATTACCTTTGGGGGGGGGGGGTCTGGTACATTTAGCAGAATAATTTCACATGAAGCTGCTTTCGAGTAAACATTTTTTCATTTAAAAAAATGAAAATCAGCAACTAGTTTCTACTCCAAAAGAAGGGAAATTTATAAGCTACCTAGGGAAAGTTGTGTAGAAACAACAAATTTAATGCACTGTCAGTGCGGCTGTAAAGGGAAGACGTCGGTAACTGTCTAACGACATGATTTTATTGCCAAGGGTGAAAAAAATAAGTTTGTAGTGTGTAATCATTGAAAAAAAGAAAAATCACCTTCTTTGTCCATGTGATCGAGCTAAAGCTGAAAGGCAAACTACATTTTGATCCCCCCCTAAATATTAAGCTGTATGTAATAAGTATCTAACGTCACTGCCTAAAATAGCTCAATCTTATCTATTTCCTACCACTTTAGGAAAACACGAACATTTAGAAAACATACAAATGAAAAGTAATTTTGGTTAAAAACACACACACCCTACAATGGAAATAGCTAAGCGTTTCTCTTTATTTATGCATCTCATGTCCTTAGGGACAACTGAATGGGAGTTTTATTACTAATATTAAAAATATATTGTGTAGTATTTAAAGATTTTTATATTAGCATTCGTCTTTTAAAAGTCAGCTCTAAACTTCTAAATTTACAAGTGTGTCCTTAAACATTCTAAACACCAAATGTAGTGAAAATATAATATTGATTTTCCTTTTCATTTAACTGCAAAGTGGATCTGTAGGCAGCAAGACCAAACTCTCTTTAGAAATATTTAAAAATCAGGAGACTGAAATTTTCATTATTGGCATGTGGTGCCCAATTTTTAAATGATAGGTGCTACATTCAAGTTCCTTTTAAAAGATCCTAATATACTTCTTCCTTTGCCCATGTCCAGAACATCTAAACCTGGAACATTTTATTTAAAAATTAAGCTGAATTTCAGTTAAGCAAAAACAACCCCACAGGAATAATTTTCTTAAGTAAAAGGTTTATTTCCCTTCTATATAACCGACTCCCCGAATGGAGCTAAAAACATTTCCAAGTTGAAAAAAATGATGTAGGGAGAAAACATAGGGAAGGAAGAGACTAGGTTTCCATTACGAGAGCTTTTGACTTGTTTTCAGGTCTTAATTAAAAAAAAAAAAAAATTACAAACGATGGGATGCACAATGTAACTCGGAAATCTTTTACAATGTAACTCGGAAATCTTTTACTATTAGAGTTTCTTTTCTTTGGATGCCTCCCGAGCACACAGCCTCTGGATCTGACATTCCCGACCTTTCTGTTCCTAACATCACTCAGCCTGAGTCATGAAACCCGACCACGTTCAAGGCGACACGTGCCCCACTCACTATTTTAAAAAGTCCACGTATCTCAAAGTCCTTCCTCCAGCCCTTGCGGGGCTGCGCCCCCTTTCAGGACCCGGTCGCCGCCGCGTTTATTCGTTAGGTGGCAGTCCCTGGGCAGCTCGCTTTGGGGGAGCCTGTCCTCGGGTCCGTTCAAGGGAAGCGCAGAGGGGACCCGGGGGTGCCGGCCTCTAGTCGCTCCCGCAGCCAAGGACGCAGGAGGGAGGTGCCCGCAGGACCCGGGGCAGGTGCGGGTGGGTTTCCGCCGTGACGGCTGCACGCGGGGCGTGTGCGGCGCGTGGCTGAGCCCCGACTCCGAGCAGGAGACGGGTGCGGGCCGCGGGCCCACCCCCGGCCTCTTCCTCTGGGGGCCCCTAGGACACACCCCCTGGCCTCGGGGCCCCCGCAGCCCGCACTGTGCACGCGCTGTGGCCGCTCCCCGCAGCCGCCCACATGGTGGAGCAGCGAGCCGCGAGAGGAGCGTTGCGGGGAGGGGGGGACCGCGGGTCCTCGAGGCCCCGCCAGCGCGACCCAGCCCGTCGGGCCCCCAGTCCGGGCCCCCACATTTCCTCTCCCGGAGGGAGGCGACGCTCCGCCGGCCAGCCGTCCCCGGCGCCTGCTGCGCCCCCTGGCGGTCGGCTCGGGGACGCGCCCTGGGCTCGCGGGGCAGCCAGTCGGGGCCCCCCCTCCTTCCCCGACTTCGGGCAGCGGCGGGCGGCGGGGCCGTCTCCCCTCGCACCCCCAGGCCGAGCCCTTCCCACTCAGCTCCCCGCGAGCCCCCGCAACTCTGCGCTTCCCAGTCGCGACGCCGCGGGCCGCCCCAGCCTTGCGTGAAAGTGCCCGCCTAGGGAGCCTGGGGGTCCCCTCTCTCCCAGGTGCGCCCCTCCCGCCGCGTTCGGGCTTTCCAGCTCGCTGCGAAAAAAAATGCCGCATGAAACGCACTTATTTATTTATTTTGCAACAGCTGCAAGAAACAATGAAGCTTTTCAAGAACCAGGGAAACGCGCTTTCCAGCCGCGCTGTTGTTTTCAATGAACCTCTCGGGCCCCGCACTCCCCGCCCACCCCGCTCCCTCCCCTTCTCCTCTCCCCGCGCGGCCCCTCCGCCGAGCCCCGACCGGCGCCGGGGGCATTGTTTTTGGAGTCTTGCGGGAGGGGAGGGCGCGTGCAGGGGCGGCCGGCGCAGTGCGGGTGGGGGCGAGAGCGTGGGGGCGCGCGCGCGCGCGAGTCCGGGGGCGCGCGGGCGGCGGCGCGGGCGGGGGCGGTGCCTCCCCGCCTCGCACCCCACGCTGCGGCTCCGCTCCGCACGTCCCTGGGATCCAGGGCTCCGGCTTTTGGCGCGCGCCGGCTGGGCCGGGCCCTGGGCGCGCCGCGGCTGCGGCGGTGGCGGCTCCGGGGGCGCGGGAGCGAGTGCGCGGGCCCGGGCGCGAGCGCGCCGGCCCCCAGTGTGTGGCAGCGGCGGCGGCGGCGGCAGCGGCGCGGCGAGGCTGAGGCTCTTGTTTACCAGCATTAACTCCGCTGAGCGGAAAAAAAAAAAAAGGGGGAAAACCTTTGGAGAAGCGAGCGCACCGGGCGAACTCGAGAGGCGGGCGAGCGGGGGGGACGCAGCCAGCGCGCCTGCCCCGGGCGCGCCGGTGCCCGGCGCTCGCAGACCCTCGGCCCCGCTCCCCGGGCCCTCCACGCCCCTCCCGCGTCGGGGGAGCTCCACGCGCGCCGCGCCTCGGCTTTGACCTTCAGCTGGCCGGAGCCCCCGCGCGCGGGGCCGGCGGCGCGGCAGGCGGGGGCCGAGCGGGGGCTGGCGCGGGGCGGGCGGCGGGAGCGCTGAGCGCGGCGCGGGCGGCCCGCCGCTTTGTGTGCGCCCTGGATTCGGGCAGGAGCCCGCGGCGGCGCTGAGCGAGGCGGCGGCGAGCGCAGCCCGAGGACCGCAGGAGGGGAGCCTCTCATTCATTTTTGCTCCGCATTTCGGCCCGACCGGCCTCGCCTGCGCCCGGGACTTCGGGGCGATCTTGCCAACTGCGTCGCGCCCTCCCGCCGCCGAGGCTCCGGCAGCGGACAGCCCCCCCTCGTCCCAGGGTCGGGTTTGTTTTGCGGAGCTGGGACGGATTTGGGCTTTGCCCCCTCTCTTTGCATCTCCCCCCCCCCTCCTGCCTCTTGGGTTTGAAAATGGAGGCTTACGACGCCGCCCGCTCGCCCCGGTGCGCCCCAGGCTCCCCAGTGTGCCCAGCCCTCGGCCGCGGCTGCTGAGGGGCCCCCGCGCCGCCCGCCCCGTCCGCGCCACCTCTGGAGTATTGTTTCCTTCGCCCTCGGCTTTGGAAGGGGGGGCGAAGATCGAGTTGGAGACTTTTTCTTTCCCTCCCCACCCTTTTTTATTTTCGAGAGAGAGGAAGGTTTTATCCTAAAACCAGAGAGATGAAGTCTGGTTCCGGAGGAGGGTCCCTGACCTCCCTGTGGGGGCTCCTGTTTGTCGTCGCCACGCTCTCGCTCTGGCCCACGAGTGGAGAAAGTGAGTATTTGCCCGCCGCCCGCGGCCACTGTGGGAACTTTTCCTTCCAGGGGCTGCGCCCTGTTGCGAAATCCAAGTGGTCTTAGCTGTGGGGCGCCCCCTCTCCCCCCTCTCCCCCCCCTCTCGGCGCGGGAGCGACGGGGCGGGGCGGGGCGCGGAGGGGCTCCGCGCGGGGGCCCCTGCTGGTGAGTTTTAGCCCCGCGGGCCCCGACTCAGCGCGTCCCCCCCTCCCCCCGCAGCAAGGGCCTCGGGGGCTTTCTCTTTCCGACGTCCCGAGAGCCCTGCCCCTTGGGCAGCACGTCCCCGGTGCGCTCACTCCAGGGCCAGGCGCTGGGACTCGGTCGGGGAAGTTCGCTCCGGGCCGGGCCCCGCCGCCCGCACCTCGTTCCCCTCCGGGCGCGCGGAGAGCATCGCTCGCCGCCCTGGCTCCAGCGCAGCGCGCAGACGGCGGTGATAGCGCCGCGGCCGCGCGGAGCCCTGGCGGTGGAGCTGACTCCGCGCCCCGCGGCGGGGAGCCCACGGGAAGGTGGGGTGCAAGTTATCCTCGACGGAGTTGCCGGGGCGGAGAGGACCCGCAGCCCCAGGACACGTCGCCAAACCTCCTAGCGCAGCCTCCTGTCGCGCGACGCGCGCTGCCCCTCGGGCTCTTTAGAGTCCCGGCCTCTCCCCGTCACTTTCGCTTGGTCCGCCGCGGATGTCCTGCGCCAGGAGTCCCTGGGCTGCGCGGTGCGGCTCTGGGGTGCGGGGAGCGCTCCCGACTAGTCCCCCATCCCTCCACACAGCCCCTGGAAAAAAAGTGCGAAGGCGGGGGTGCCCCGCATCTCACTTGGGGAGCGCGTCCTGGGCCCCCAGTTCGGAGGACTCTGGGGCCTCCCACTCCCCCCCCCTCCCCGCCCCACGGCCAGTGGACGCTGACCTTGTCCTGGCCGGGCTGGGGAGGCTGTGGGGACAGCACCCGAGTGTGCAGGAGTGGGTGTGTGGTCGGAGCCGACGGGCATTTCCACACACGTGCTTGCAACGTGGGGGTGTAGCTGCCGCGACACGGCCGCGCGAGGACACCTAGGTGCCTGTGGCCTTAGCCGAGGGGAGTCGCGCGCCCCCGGTTCAGGGGCGCGGGGACCTGCGGCGGCGGGGGAGCGAGGAGCGTGTTTTGTTTCGCGAGCGCGCAGCCCCGGCCTTGGCTTTGTGGCCGGAGTTGTGTCGCACTCGCTCCCCTGCCCCGCGCTTCCTTTGTACATAGTTAATAAGCAATATCGCTCCACGCTCGCTATCGCTTGCAATCTGATAGCTTTTGTTTTGGTGGTGTCGGGCCCGGTAGGGAAGAGCTGGGAGGGGGGGAGGGAGGGAGGGGGGGAGAGAGAAAGAAGTTAGGGCCCCGCGGGTTACGGGGGGGGGGGGAGGAGAGGAGGGGGCTCTGTTCTCAGAAAATGGAAACGTGGCTCACGGGTGCGCCCGCGACGGTAGGATAACTGGATCACGACGATTAAAGTTTAAATGCAGGCGCGGAGCTGGGGCTGGGAGCGGCGAGGGCGCGCTGGTGAGTAATGGTTGCCCAGGGTATGCAGGTGGTGCCAATTTAACTGAAAAATCACCGCCCGAGTCTTGAAGAGCGCGGGAGATGCCGGAGGCAGCGGGGCCCGTCAGGGGCGCAATTCGGAAAGGCTGTCGGTAGGAACAAACCCGTCTTAAAATGCCTGGTAAGGACCGAGCCCCCCGACGGAGTCCGAGCGGATTTGTGTAGAATGAGCGTGTTTACCGCCTGGAGTAAGGCGCAGAGGGAGGCCAGACCTGGCACGCATCTGAGCTCTCCTGCGCTTTTGTTTTCTAAACTTTCAGCGCGTTGGGTTGGGCTGCTGCCCTCGAAGACGCACCGACGGCGCTTCGGGGGTGGGGTGGGGGTTTCTAGCCTTTCAGAGCTCAGTAGGGTTTGGGAAAACGCGGGAGGCGATCCGTTTTCTAATGGCAACTGTTGAACTGGGCAGGGTCTCAGGTTTATTTCATGTGCGTAACTGCAGGAATTCACAGCAGCGGTGATGATGGCCTTGCTCCGAAGTAGGCGCCCGAGTCCCGCATTTTAAAACGGGGTGTCCTGCCGTCTGGAGCGCCCCTCACCAAAATACTTTCTTTGCGAAGGGTGTCTCTTTCTTGAGAGAAAACAGGCGGGAGGCGAGGGGGGTATGTTCATAGATGTTTATAATCCCGTGTAGCCAAAGATCTTCTCTCAAGGATGCCTTGAAAAATGGTTGGTTCCTAAAAACCCTGATGGGAAGCCACGAGGCCCCCCCCCCCCCCCCCCGGAGCCCTCATTATGGTTTGTGGAGGTTCTCACTCAGTACCTGCCCCTCCCTGCAGCTCCGAAGTTGCCCCAGAATTAAATGATGCTCCCAGTGTGAGCCTGCCTTCAGTTTTAAGTCCAGAAGGTGCTAGAACACGTAACTCGGGTAGAAATGACCGCCGAGCCCCTTCAGAGCAGCAATAAAAATAGGGGTGGCGTTGGTTCCCTATTGCGTTGGCCTGTTTTAGGGGCTAGTGTTTCCTCTTTGTCACAGCCGTAAAGGGGGGGTTTTGAAAAACTCTCTAACTCAGAAAATTTAGACGTTTCCGTAGCAGATGGAGGCGCACAGACGTGGTGGTTCCGTGTATCAGTGTAGTTTGAACAGAGCACCTCAATAAGTCATGAGTGGGAGCCACATAAGCTGATGGCTTAAAAAAATTAAGGTGCCTTTACACATATTGTGGGCATCTCCAGCCCTGTTTCCGCCCCAGACACAGCCCCAGCCCGTTGTCAGAGAGATGCAGATATGCAGAAGATGGATTTTAAAGGAGTGGGTGTTTTATTATCTGAAAAAGAATCCAGAAGAAGTTTGGGAAAAAAAACCTAGATAGCAAATTACAGTGTCGACTCTCTAGGGGGAAATAGCAAGGAAATGGCATTTTCGAGGAGGGATGGGGTGTGGGTCAGGATTTGAAGGTCGAGGGGGTTTATAGGTTTGATTTTTCAGAAGGATCAGGAAAGTCCAACCTTAGGAGGTATGCTAAGGTTGACTGGAAGGACCTTAAAAACATGCAAAGGGAGAGAAGGCAGTCACGGGATCATGTAGGACTCCATTTGTGTGGAGCCCAGAACCAGCAAATCCATAGAGAGGGTGGACTGGCTGTTGTAAGGCTGAGGGAAGAGGGAGCGGGGACTTACTGCTAAAGTAGGTACCCAGTTTCTTTTAGGGGCGATGAAATCCCCTAAAATTAGATTATAGTTGATGATTGCACAACTCTGGAATATGCTACATTGAATTGTACACTTTAAATTGGTGACTTTTATGGTATGGGAATTACATCCCAATAAACCTGTTTTTATTTTTTAAAAAAACCTGCTAAGGTTGGAAAGAATGCATTCCGTTACTTTGCACGTAGAAGTCAGATTAAAACTCTTAAGTACATTTGTCCAACAGGTTGGTGTCTGTGTGTCTCTCTTTTCTTTATGGAGTTTTTCCATAATTACAGCGAGACAACAAACTGGTCATTGAAGCTTTTATGAGTGATAGTCGAGTAATCTGATGACGTAAAAAAGAAAAAATCACATGCATTTTAAACATCGTGGCCATTTCGTGCAAAGGATTTGGGAGGGACGGACAGAGGACAACAGAGGCTTGGTTTATACAGAGTTCAACTTAAAGATGGAGGAGTTGGATTTTTTAAAAGAAACAAAAACCACAGATGCTAGTGAAATCAGGTTTGTAGCAGTAAAATGCTTAACTGAATCCGAAACAATGTTGGTCTTTCCAAGATGAGAGTTTAGGAGCCGAGTCTGGATGGCTTTTTATATTTCCAGCTTCTCCCATATGTTTTCCAACAAAGAAATAATGTAGTGTTTTAAGATGGTGAGGAATTTTCACTTTCTTTTTTGATATTCCATATTAACCACCCTGGTCGGAAAGACTGAAGATGAGCTGCTGATTTTAATGGACTAAGTTGGTGTTTTTTGTTGATTTTTTTTTTTTCTCTTTTTCCTTTGTTTATTTTATTTCTCACATAGCTTTAGAATCTGAGCAGGAAAAAGAATCTTTGTAAGATACAGTAGCTATTTGAGGCATAACTGTAATTTAAAAAAAAAATCCTTATACAACAAAAGATTTTATAATATAAGAGACTTTTTTTTTTTTTTTTTTTTTTGGTTTTGTTATTAAACTTAGGGCATTATCCAAATTTACCTTGACCTTGTAATAGGAAAAGACCTAGAGAAGAATTGTTTATGTTTGTTTTTGGTCTTTGTTTTGGCTTAGTGTCCTCGTAAGAATGTTTCCTGTCCTTACTGTTGCAAGATCAGGGCAGTAATGCAAATAAAATGTATCGTTTTCACTTGTTGCCTTAGAGTGTTGCCAAGGGGATCCCGGAGGGATGGTAGCTTCCTTTTCAATGTGGTTTCATTTGTTTTGTAAGAATGCGCTGGTAGGAAGCAACCGAACGCCGCCAGCACTTAGTGGGCACCTGCTGTATGAACCGTGGTGGGTAATGCCCGAGCCCACCGAAGAAAGGACTTCGCTTATGTCCTTGAGGCGTTTTAGATACCCCGGCATGAAACAGAGTTGCTTGAAAAAACACACCACAGGATACATAGTTTTCAAGTAGACAGCAAACAACGTTTTAAAGGCCTTTTAAGAACATTTCTGTAGACTTAAGATAATGAAGTTAAATCAGGGTTGTTGATCTTCTGAAGGCCTGTGCTGTACCCTTTGCCTCGTGTTGCAATGTCACTGCAGGCCAGGCACAGAGGAGACATTCACCCAGCGTGATCAGCCACCCTGCCTTCTTGATAACATTGGGTTGGACAGTTTTGATGAAAAATGTGCACTGCCGTAGCTGCTACCTCCGGGCCTCAACTCCAGGAGCCACAGGTGTGTGCACGCACGTTGTGTGGCACGTTCCGAGTGGCAGAGGCAGTGGGACTGACTTCAGAACTTCTCTGCATTTGCCCTGGCTGGTGTGGCTCAGTGGTTAGAGCGTGGGCCCGAGCACCAAAGGGTCTCAGGTGTGATTCCCGGTCAAGGCCATGTACCTGGATTGAGGGTTCGATCCCCAACCTGGTCAGGGCGGGTGCAGGGAGCAACCAATTGATGTGTCTCTCACATCAATGTCTCCCCCCTCCGACCCCCCCACCTCCCTTCCACTCTCTCGAAAAAAATCAATGGCAAAATATCCTCAGGTAAGGATTAACAACAACAGCAAACAAACAAACAAACAAAAAAAAACTTTTCTGCATTTACACATTGCTTAATTAGCTTTCTGGAAATGGGGACACTTTTATAATTTTGAGGCTTTGTATAATTTCCACTCACCCGCCGCTCTTAGAAGCGTGCGAGGGTAAGATTGAGCTTGAGGAGGCCAATTAAAGCTTGAAACATTTCTTAATGATAAAATGTTTAGCCATGTTTCTCTGGGTTGTGATTTTCTTCGATTTGTTTTCAAAACTCATTTAAAAAATCAACCCTAGTTCACACGGAGGTATTCGTGCCCGCGGGCCAGCTCGCTTTGAACTGCTCTGCTCAGCCAGCTCCCGACAGGTGCTCTCCGAGTCCAAGAGATGCGCTGCTCTCAATTTACTAAATACGCAATAATTGCGCGGGTGCCCAGGCTGGTTTCCTGATTTCTCTGCTGCCTGAGATGTTCTGAAGGAGAATTCTGAGCACTTTATTTATTTATTTTTTTTTTGGTTAATCCTTACCCGAGGATATTTTCCCCATTGCTTTTTAGAGAGAGTGGAAGGGAGGAGGGAGAGGGGGAGAGGATTGTGGATGTGGGAGCGCCCCCCCCGGGGGTGAACCTGCCACCCAGGGGCGTGCCCTTGGCTGGGAATCCAACGGGGGCCCTTTGGTGCCCAGGCCGGGGCTCCGATCACTGAGCCACACTGGCCGGGGCTGATCTGAGCCCTTTAAAGACGACAGAATGAATCCTGAAATAAAGAGCTCCGGCCCTTCCTTGCCGTGGCGTTTGGCGCCCGATCACCAGGAGGGAAGTTTTCTGGTTACTTGGAGAAATAGGATTTGAATTCAGCTGCGAGGGGGGCGTGGCCGGTGCGCCTGTCCCGGTGTTTGCGCACAGCGAGGCCTGTTGACATTTGGGGAGCGTAGCTGATTTTCAGTATTTGGAAAGATCAAAACTTTCAAACATGGGCATCTCCCATCCCCACCCCCTAAGGACCTGTAAACACACACACACGCACACACACACATACACACGCTCATACACACACGCTCACACGCACACGCTCACACACTCACGCTCTGATTTGCTCCGAGGGGAGGGCACATGTCTGGTATAAAATGATTAATAAACAAGTTCGGCTGTTAGCTCGAGAGGTGCACGTTCCCTTGGCAAGATGGAGTTTCTTTGTTACATTGCTTTGGTCTCCCTTGACTCCAAATATTCACAATAGCTTTGATTTTATGCCTTTCCAACTTTAGAAGGCCAGATCGTTTCCTGTTTTGAAGTCGTCAGCGTGACTGGTACCCTAAAGACCCAGACACCAGTTTTGAGGAATTTCCTACCTTCTTTCACGTATCGCAGCTCCTCTTACGGCCTGGAGATCGATGAGTTTCACAGTCTCAAGGCAATATTGATATTTCTTTCCTTGAACTGAGAACTAGTATTTTTTTTTCTCCCCGCTTTCTAAGTAAATACATGTCGAGCACTTACTGGACTGAGTTCTTAAGTTTAAAAAAATGCATTCTCATACCATAAAATACCTTACATAAGTTTTTTTTTTTTTTTTTGTCTTACATAAGTTTTTAAAGCTATGAGTCAAACCATAGACATTATTTGCTCTGCTTATTATATAAAATACTAAGGAAACAAATAAGAAAGGCTTCCATTTTCTCTCTCCTGCCTGCCCTGGGCTAGAGGGATTTTTTAAACATATAGGCCGCTCTTCGGATTTTACTGGAACACGACAGAAAGTCACCTCTTTTACGATGAGGGACGAGTGCCCACGATTGCAGTCACTTTTACAGCTTTGCGGCTCTTACTTGTGACTGGGGGTAGAGGTGCAGGGCTGGCCTGTAGCTGGTCTCTCCTTGGTTCGTGATGGGGGGGTGGCGTCTGTCCATGGAGCTGAGTGACCACGACGGCCGAGGGTCCTCACCTGCGCTTTCTTATTGAAAAGAGTTTGGCGGCCTATGATGGAGCCCCTGCGGAGACCGCTGGGCCTGCCCTAAATGGCCCGAAGTCTGCGAGCCTTTTGTATTTTTATTTTTATTTTTTTACAGCACTTATAGGCCCTGGCCGGGTAGCTGAGTTGGTTAGAGCATCGTCCTGATACGCCAAGGTTGTGGGTTCAATTCCTGGTCAGGGCACGTGCGAGAAACAACCAATGACGCATAGATCGGTGGAAACAAATCGATGTTTCTCTCTCTCTCAAAATCATTACATGAAAAAAAAAATTCTAAAGCATTTATAAAGATTTTGGAAACTACTCAATTCCTAGTCTAGAAAGTTCTGGAGGGGGGAGGGGGGATCGAAACTTTCTTCCTCGATCCCTTCACCCTCGTAGTGACCTCAGCAAGGCAGGCGTCTACTCCGATGCAGGTTTTCTAATAAAAACGCTTCTGTTCCAAATGGTGCGTGTGTTGTGTTTCCGTACATTCAGGGGAGCCCGGACAGTTTCCAGCACGTGACTGCTGCCTTCTACCCCGGCGCCCCCCCTTTCTCGGAACGGGCCTCGGGGTCACCTGCCGGTTGGTGACGCAGGTGTGCGCAGACCGCTTTCGAAATGGCTCTTGACGTGGGAAGGATGGCTATATTTCGACAGCCCCGAAGCACCCGTGTTTTACAGAGCTGAACTTCTAACGTTTTCCCGAGATACTGTATTTTGCTGGTGTAAAATACACAGGCACCCCTCTTTTTATTGTCCCTCACAGATGTTCCTTTTTTTTTTTTTTTTGGCACATTGAAGGCAAGACCCTCCACCAGCAAAAAAAGGTTGCGACTCGATTTATTGCAGTGGTGTGGAACCAGAGCCACAGCATCCCCGAGGCCTGCCTGTAGGCAGCGGCTTGTCTCTGTGACATCATCGCAAACGCGCGTCTCCCGAAAGCCAAGGAGGCGAGTTTGGCGACTGAGTTAGCAGCACTTTAGGGGACAGAGGTCTGGTGATAATTAGAGAGAGACGAATCCGTACGTAATAGTCCTCCCGTGTTCCCCTAATTTGAAGAGTCTCAGGGACCTTTACTAACCTCCTGGGGAAACTGTAGGAAACCAAAAACCAAAAAAACAACCAGGTGAGAGGTCCGGGGTCCACCCGGCTGTGCCAGCCGGCACCGTGTCTAAGTCATTAGCGATGAATTCAGTTTAGATTGTACCGTCCTTGGTCGTGCTCCGACCCATCGGTGTGGCCCTGTCTGTATTGGCCACACCTCGTTTTGTTGGGGTTCGGAACAGGGGCTGATTCACAAACGGGCAGACTCGGGATCTGAAAGGGAAGCCCAGGTGGCCCGGAAACCCCGGGCGAGGCGGCCGGCCGCAGAGGACGATCTCTGTCGCCTTCCTCGGCCCTGCTGTCTGGTGACGCGCCCGGGGTCACCGAGTGGCGGAGTCCCCAGGGAACCCCAGCTCTGGGCTGGGCAGTATATTTGGCATTTTCTTTCTAACACGTATCTCGCGAAGATCTCTCAACCACCGGTGTTGGGTTGGGGCGGAATTTCTAGTGAAATCTCAGCTCTGCAGCCCATCCTTGCCTGGGGAGGCCTCACTCTGACTCCCTGGAGATTGCTCCCATTTGCCCCCGTTTCTGTCTGCCCCCTAGTCCGTTCCCGACCTGCAGGGACTCTCCGAGGACACGTGCAGTTGGCCCCTGAGCTGGCCGCCTGGACTCCTGGGCCATCCCCCTGGTGGGTGGATTTGCCAGCTCAGTTCTCAGCATGTGTCCTCCGTGGGGCCGGATCCTGGTCCAGGAGTCGAGTCCAAGGCCCCTCCCGTAGTAACAGGAAAACCTCTTTAATACGACTTTGCTGTGGGGATCCCGAGCGAACGCCCGGCGCCCCCCAGCATCCCGCCCCAGCTCTGCGGTAAGTGAGCCGCGCTGGTCCTGTCCCCGCGGCTCTGCGCCTGCTGTGGCCACGGCCTGGAACGTTCTTTCTGTTTGTCGCTCTGCTACCCCCCACCCGAATGGTGGGGGGGGGGCCGCTCTGAGCACAGCAAGGTCGCCTGCTTCTAGTTTCTGCTTTGCCTCCCGTGTGTTCTTTGTTCCCGAACTAGTTATTTACCGTTTCCGAGTCTCCCCAGAAATACAGAGAATGAAAATATTAGGGGAGATTTTTCTTTTCCGTTTTCTTATTTTCTAATAGCTTCAGAAAACTAAAGCCAGAAAAAATTTGGGGGGGGGGACGTCTAATGTAACCTTTTTCATTTCTAAACATCTCTAGGTTTCAGATAGATCCATAAAATAGGGACCCGACTATAACTGAAGTGAATCCCTAACCCCCAAATGCCGAGATGACTCCCTTTCGTTTCTAACTCATGACTCTCCTTGAAGCTTATATCACCCTAACTTCTGGACACCTGTTATCCCCTTTACCCAGAACTTCTAATTCGTAGCCACTACTGTGCTGGGTAACAGTGATTGGTTTTGTCTTTTATCTTACCTGTTGTTGTTTTATGGGGCTGTGTCGAGCAGCTCAGCCAAAGATCTGTTTGGATGTCAGCTCCTCAATAGCTAAGATCTCAGGCAAATTATTTAATTTCCCTGTGCCCCAATTTCCTCATCTGTGAAACTGTAATTTTAATGGAACCTACTTCATGCAGTTGTTTATAAAAATTAAATGAATTAATCCACAGAGAAAATGTTTAGGGCAGAGGCTGGCATCTGCTGAGCCCCTCCGACTTCAACTTGCTCCTGCTCTTACAGACGTGACATCCTGGAAGAGATGTGCTCTTCGCATAGTGCCCAAAATACTGGACGCACTCGACACCTGACCACCCTTGTCACATCAGTGTGATAGCTTGGCACGTAGTAGGTGCCCAATAGACGTCTGTTCTAGAATAAAACTTTCTTTCATTTAAGGTGCTCGAACAAGATTGCCTTTTGCTTGCGAAACACGGTTGTGTGATTTTGCGTTTTTTTTTTTTTCTTTCCAGTAAACAGTGGCCGGCCCCCGAAGCTCACCTTCCATTCCGAAGATCTGTTTATTTTGCTTTTTCCCCCCCAAAATCCTTTCATGTGTCAGTTTCTTGCCAGGGCCTGAGAAACCTGGTTGCCAGGGCTCGCTTTGGCCGCCTCACCAATGCGGAGGCGCCACCTAGTGGCCTGGAGGGAAATGCAGCCTCTGGGGTGACAGTTCACAGAGCCCCAAGGATTGAAGATCTTGTCCAGTCCCCCCGCTCCCCTTTCTGTCTGGGAACCGACTGCAGGATGCAGAGGGTGCAGGCGTCTGTAGCAACCACTGGGCTATGGCTTGGGATTAAGGTTATCGTCCTGTGGTAAGCACGAGAGACTTAAGTTCTCAGCGATGTAAACAACTTTGGCAGAGTTATGTATGTAGTGTGCTTTTTACAGTTTGGGATTTAAGATGGCTTTACAGGACTTTAAGACACAGAGAGTCCTGCACTATTCCTTTGGAGATAAGAGATTCTAAAAAAAAAAAAAAAAAACCAAAAAAAAAAAAAAAAACCCCTACTGATTTCGTTTGGAAAAAGAAACCAACATCTTTCCTTCCCATTGCTCTATTTAAATACGCGGTTACACTCTTCATTATCACGTTCATGTGAGTCCCCTTGGGAGGCTTGATGTCGTTAAGATGCTCGCCAGCCAGCGACCCTAACAGAGACCAACAGACCCCGCCCGTCGCTGGCGTTGGCGCTCACCCCGGCTGTACCGTGCGGGATGGTTTTTCTGTATTGGGTTTCATACCTTTCTGGTATTTTCAGAATCCACGTCCCCCCTTTGTCCGCCGAGACTGCCCTTCGTGCGCAGGCGGCCGTTCCGTTTCCCATTTAGAAGGCTTTCCACGTCTCCCCGCGATCGCCTTTTGTTGTTTTTAATTTGGGAGTCATTTGTCTGGCCGTCTGGAGGAGGGATGCAGCCTCAGACGCTGTGAACGGCTCCGCTGGCTGTTCCCGAAACAGGCTGTGCTCGTTCAAGTCTCTGCCTCCAAGGTGGAGGTCCCTCTGCTTGGGACAGCTATGTGACTGATTTGCCCTCTGGCAGTCGCTTTTAAGAATTAGCTGCAGTCTCACCCTCTCTGGGCATCCCCATGGCACTCTCTCTATATCTCTTTAGTGCCTCACCCCCCAGAATGTCCCCCCCAGGCCAAGGAGGGGAATGGTACCATGTCATCTCTGAAATCCCAGGTCCTGGTCCGGTGCCTGGCACATACTAAGACCTCAAGAAATAGAATTTTATTATTTTTTAAAAATATATCTTTATCGATTTCAGAGAGAGGAAAGGAGAGAGATAGACAGAAACATCAATGATGAGAGAGTCATTGATCGAGCCCACCGCCCGGGCATGTGCCCTGACCGGGAATCGAACCCTGATCGCCTGGATCCCAGGTCGACGCTCCACCGCTGAGCCACGCCCGGCCGGGCAAGAAATAGAATTTTTAAAAAAGATTTTTTAAAATTGACTTTTAGAGAGCGAAGGACGGGGGAGAGAGAGAAACGTTAATGAGATCAGCTGCCTCCTGCACGCCCCCTACCGGGGGATCAAGCCAGAAACCCGGGCCTGTGCCCTGACCCGGAATTGAACCGACAGCCTTTCGGGGCACGAGTTGATGCCCAGCCAACTGCCACACCGGCCAGGGCGACACAGTGCTTCCTAAAGGGGTAAGCTCTCTGCCCCCTCCCGCCCCATTCACTCTGAACATCTTACAACAAACTTTATTTTCTTTTTCTGCCGGCAGAAACATTGTTTCACACTAGTTACTACTGCACAGAACTTGAAAGCAATACAGTTACCTTTCAAGTCAGTGTTTCCTCAGGCTTTTTGGACACTGAGGTGAATAAAAATCTGAGAACTCCTGGGAAGGTCACTTGCCAGCCCAGCCCTGTGTCAAGGTCACCCAGTCCCTGCGGAGGGAGTGCCCTATGCGTGGGACCTAGTGAATCGTTCATTAGCACCAGTTTGTGTTGGTCGTGGGCTTGCTTAAAGCCGTGGGGAGCTGGGGTGCCTGATTGAAGGTGGGGCGTTAGGCTGGGCTGTGCTGTGCGGGGGTCCCCGGCGTGGCCTGGTGGCAGGGGCCCAGGGTGGGGCCTCCCCTGTAGCTGCTGATGGCTTAATCTCTTCCTTCTGAATGACAGAAGGGGCCTGGGTCATTTGTCATGGCCTCTCCAGCCTTCAGATCCTGAGACACAAGGTAGACAGATGGAGCTCTGAGGTCTGGGCGGAACGAGCGCCATCACCGTGAGTGATACTTGTTTCTGTTTCTCGTGTTGTTTTCTCCGTGAATCTAGTCAGCTCGGCTCCTGGGAGTGACAGTGCCAATCTGAAAGGTCTCATCACTTAAGTGCCAGCCCCCCCCACACCCCGTTCCTTTCAGGTCAAGGCCTTTGACACCCTCTCTGGAGGTGAAGCCCGCCCTCCCCCCACCCCCCACCCCCCGGGAGGTTGGCTTGTCTGGGATGGTGCGAAGAGAACCCCTGAGCGTAATTAACACCTAAGAAATTATCCTTAAAAGCTTCGTGCTCCTGAGGAGACTTGCGAGGCGGGATATTTCTTACAGAAAATGTAAACACGATCATTTGAACTTGGCATGTTCATTTCAAGCATAGCTTGTAAAAGCGAATCTTGTAAAAGCGCCGCCGAAGGTGGAAGGGGGCGGGTGGGACTCCCCGGGACGAGCCGGTGCAGGGCCTGCCTTTCATCTGCCCGAGTGCAGTGCGGGGGGGGGGGGGGGGGGGTGGAGTTGGGGGGGTGGATGGGGTTCACTGGTGCGCACCTGCCTTGGAAGCGCCGCCCTCTCAAACCCGTCCCTGCCTCCCGCTCAGGCGCAGTGAGGCCCGTGGGAAAGGGAGCTGCAGACCTCAGTGTCCCCATCTGTAGTTTGGGAGAATACTGCTCCATTAGAGCCCATGAACTAGGGTTGGTAACAATGTATCCAGGGTTGGCAACAGTGTCTGGGATTGAGAGCGATGTAGGGTTGGCAACAATGAATCTGGGGCGCCAAGCAGAACTGGCAGGTAGGAAGCATCCAAGGAATGGATATGCCTTTATCTGTGGCCTCCCCACGTGCCATGGTGGCCCTGCTGGCCCCTCTCTGGGGCTCCAGGCCTCCCCCCAGCTCTGAGTGTTGTCACCCCTCAGGGATGACTGAGGTTTTGGAGAGGGAGGGGCGGGGGCTGGACGCAGTGGGGTCGTCCAGCCGCCCCACAGGAGGGAGAACGTGTGACTGGTGCACCTGGAGTGTTTTCCTCTCGGGGTCCAAGGGGACAGCACCCCGGGAGAAGGGCCCCGAGGATGGATGGAGAGTGGGAGCTTGGACGCCTTCTGAGCATCGGAGCGGACCTGACGAAAAGGTGAGCTGGGGGGTGCTCTGGCTTCCCGATGGGGTCAGTGCTAGGGGGAGCAGAGGTGGAAATGCCGGTGTGGATCCGGGCCTCAGAGATGCCCCGGGGAGGAGCGCTCACCTTTGGGCCATCAGGGCCACCCGGTGAGGCCGAGGACCAGGGTTAACACTGCGGGCGTGATATGGCTGCTTACACTAAACTTGCTCCCCTGACCCTAAGAGCGAAACCTTTCCAGGTGAGCAGCTTTCATTCCTCACCAGGACCCTGCTCTCTAACTTCCTGAGGGCGCCCGGTATGGAGATGACCCTGGTTTCCCTCCCAGCTGGGTTGGGGAGGCCCGAGGTGGCCCTGGGCTGGGGCACCGGGTAGCCTGGGGCATCGTCCTGTGATTGGCAGGCGAGGGGCCCGTGTGCCCCCCCCCCCAGCACAGAGTGACTTCGGCCCTCGCCACACAGGCCCAGAGTAACCAGGAACCATGGGTTTGAAAACGGTGCCACCTTCGCATCCAAGTCCCGGCTTTGCTGCTGGTGCTTTTTAACTGAGATTGATTTACGTGCTTAACTCGACCGGCGTGTTGCAGTTTTTTATGAGAAGCAGTCGCCGGCTGGGTGCTCGCAGGTTCGAGCTGCCCTTTCAGGGGCGGAAACTCTTGTCACTGGACAAAAAACCGTTAAAAAGCACAAATGCAGGAGGCTCCCCAGCAGGGGGTAGCCTTTGGCCCCGGGGGGCTTGTGTCTGACTTTGCTGCTATCAAAATGGCAAAGTCTGAATTTTAAACCATTTTCCACCTTCCTGAGCCAGCAGAGCCCGAGCATCGCAGGCAGGCCAGAGGTGTTCTGTTGTGGCCCAGACCCATCGGTATCTAGGTTCCCTTCAGAAATTTGAATTAGGGCCCAGAGCCTCTCAAAATGAGAATTAAGATGGGCCGTGTCTGGGACCCCGGATGGACTCGCTCTGCCCAGTTCCCTCATCTGTGAAATGGGCATGACAATGGCATCACCTCAGAGGATGGGGACCGTACTCCGTGAGCGAATACTTGTGAGTCCCGTAGAACTACGTGCCTGCCTTCAGCGCCGGGGGTCAGCTGTCCCTGCTGTTAAGGTGGAGGGAACGCACATCGGCAGTTGTTTACTCCCTTAAGAGAGAAAAAAAAAAAGACCCTCCTGGGTGTGTGTGGATTCTGATGATCCGCTCTCAGCTCTGTTTGCCTCCTCTGACCTTTGCGGTCAGACTGGGGCTTAATTTTCCTTAGGAAGAATTTCACAAGTGCTCGGCTGAGCTTATTTCCTCTCTGGGGATATAAACACATCTCCCTCCCTTGAGTTCCTCTGTTTCCCTCAGAGGGGACCGTGTGGATCCCAGGAAAGCCCGGGTGTCTGGGAGTCATTCACATGCTAGTATGAACGGCGTAACCCCTGCACTCTGCTACCCCAGGGGACACCGGGTCACTAGGGGTCGTGTCGTCTCTGGGGCAGAAGCAGATCTGCACGGTCAAGGGTTGAGGAGTGGGATCGGGAGTCATATTTCCAGCCCAAATTTAGGAGACAGAATCTGAAAAGCGTGAATCTATTTATCCAGAAAGACTAATGAAAATATTTGAAATGGAGAGGGGGGTAAGTTGAGAACCTGTGGCCCGTGTAGGTTGAGGGCTGCTTGGGGGGGGGATGGGAGTCCCCAGAGCCAGGCTTCGGTCACGGGCAGGAAGCCAGACACAGAAGCGTCATCTGATTAGTAAACATTTTTGCTGGTGAACCGCCTTCTAGGAAGATGCTGCTCCCTCGGGTGGCACAGGGCCCCTGCCTCCCAGAATCAGGACTCGGTCCTGGTCCTGCGTCAGGAGGTGTTTCCAGGGGAAATGCGTTCTGAATCCAAACCGCTTACTCTACCGACGTAATGAAACAGTTCCGAGTAAGTGATGGTTACTTTTCTGAGAAGAACTCTCTCAGGAGGAAGAGTCCGTTCCTTTGGTTGAACATGTATTCCTTGAGGCCAGTCGGCGCATGAAAAGATTCTCGAGATCATGAGCCACTCGGGAAACGCACGTCAAAACTTCGCAGCCATTGGGGTGGCGATTATCAAAAACTGAGAGTAGCAAGTGTTGGCACGGAGGTGAGGACATTGGGGCCCTCGCGGCTGCTGATGGGAACGCAGATGCAGGCGCCGTGTGGCAGGTCCTCAAGAAGATTAAAACACGGAATTGCCATCGGGTCCAGCAGCCCTGCTCTCGGAGGATTCACTCCAAAGGACGGAAAGCCGGGAGGCGGGTAGATCTTTGCACGCCCCTGCTGACGGCAGCAAGGAATGATTTGCAACCGCCAGAAGTGGAAGCAACCCACGTGTCCATCGGTGGATGAACGATTGAACGAAACGTGGTCCAGAGCCGGGGAATAGCACGCGGCCTTGAGAAGGAAGAAGGGTCTGCCGTTCGCTGCAACGTGGATAAACCCTGAGGACGTGACGCTACGTGAGAGAAGCCAGTCACACACACACACACGCACACACACGCACAAATATTGTATGATTCCAGTTATATGAGGTTCCCAGAGGAGTTGAATTCATAGAGACAACATAGAATGGTTGCCAGGGGCTGAGGGTGTTTAATGGAGACAGTGAATGACCTGAATGCCACTGAACTGTACACTTAAAAATAGTTAGAATGGGGCCCCTGGCCAGTGTGGCTCGGCTGGGCCACGTCGTGTGCACCAAAAGGTCGCTGGTTCGATTCCCAATCCGGGCACGTGCCTCGGTTTTGGGCCTGATCCCTGGTAGGGTGCGTGCAGGAGGCAGCCGACCGATGTTCTGCTCTCACATCGATGTTTCTCTCTCTAAAAAAAAAAAAAAAAAAATCAATAAAGAAAATGGGTGAAATGGGAAGTCTTGTGTTTATTTCACCACAGCTACACTTATGTCTTGACTGGTCCAACTGTGCGTATGCACCATGTGAGGCGGGGAGGGAGACCGATGTAAGACTAGCCCCTGCGGGGGGCGGCCGCGGTGTCGCAGATGTCAGGGAGCGCCGGGGCTGGCGGGCACGCGAGGTCAGGGGAGGCCTCACCGGGCGGCGTGGATGGCGGCTGAGTCACCAGGGACGGGTTTGTTTTCCATAATGAGAGCCTCGCAGATCACGCTTTCTTTTCAGGGAAAGCGAGTCAGGAGTCAGGCTCACGTGCCCACGCCCAGTCACAAATGAAATTTATTCCTAAGCAGCCACGAGACGTGTAATTGCCTTTTCATTCTCTTACGTTTCCAGGAGAGAGGCTTGTTTAGCTGTTTGCCTCCCTCGCCGATGAGACTGGAAGTCTTTCATTTGTTTGGACAGCTCAATTTTTTTTTTTTTACTGCAGTCGGACTCCCCCGTTGCAGAGGGAGCCCCGAAGGAGAGGCATTGACCTCTGTAGGCATCGCAGACGCTTTGCCAAAGAAGAAACCGAGGTTCTGAGAGCCCCAGGGAATGTGCTGCCTGTCTGTCTGTCCCAGGCCAGGTCTGCCTGTCCACCCTTCTAGCAGCTCCACTCTGGGGCTGGTTCTTTGCATTAAGTTTTCACCCAGGAGGCAGGGCTCAGGCCTGGACCTGCTGGATTCCGAAGAGACTGGGAGGTAGCTGAGCCTGTCTGGCTGTGAGCGGCTTTCTCTCCGCCCCGCTCGGAGCAGCAGCTTTTGTTGGTCTGGGCCCCGTGGGAGGAAGCCGGCTGCCAACAGCTCCTCTGGGTCTGGAAGTTGGACTGGCATTTTCCCCGATGTCGGAAGCAGGCCCGTGACCGAGCTTGTCTAACCCTGGGCAGGAAGTGTTGCCGCGTGGCCGGAGGGAGGTGCGCCCCTACCCCGGGCGGGGGATGCCTCTTACCGAGCCTTAGACACGGACACCGGACGTTCATTGCTCCCACTTCTGGAGTCGGGAAGCCCAGGGCCAGGGTGCTGGCAGATCTGGTTTGCAGATGGCCATCTTCCTGTTTTGTTTTTTGATATTTTTTTTATTGATTTGAGCGGGGGGGGGGACATCGATTGGTTGCCTCCTGCATGCTCCCCAACCAGGGATTGAACCTGCAGCCTGGGCATGTGCCCTGACCGGGAATGGAACCTGCAGCCTTGTGGTACACAGGGTGACGCTCAGCCACCTTACCTAAACCTGATCACCTCCCGAGGCCCCACCTTCATACCACCCCGCTGGGGGCGAGGGCTTCCGCGTATGAATTTGGGGGAGACCCAGAGGCGCAGTCGATAAGGATGGAGCGATGTTCTGTAGCCAGGGCTTCTGTTTGTCGTAGAGACGTTCTTGGCCGATTTTTGAGAGCTGGCTACGGATTCATTTTGCAAAAATGAAGTGGGATCCAGTCCCTAAAAGAACATGTTCCCAAGATGGCGCATCTGCCTTCAGACGCTCTGGCCAAATGCTTGAAGTGTGGCGTTTGCCTTCTGGACGCCCCATTGCTGTCCTCACGGTGACGCTGCTGGAGAGGGACACCGTGACTGGGAGGCCCCACAGGGCCCCATCTCCCCATTTGTGGGTAAAGAAGTTGCTGTTTTTATTTATTTTTTATTATATCTTTATTGATTTCAGAGAGAGGAAAGGAGAGGGAGAGGGAGAGAAACGTCAATGGTAAGAGAGTCATTGATCGGCTGCCTCCTGCCCGCCCCACACTGGGGATCGTGCCCGCAACCTGGGCATGCGCCCTGACCGGGAATCGAACCGCGATCTCCTGGATCCTAGGTCGATGCTCAACCGCTGAGCTACTCCCGGCCCAGCAGAAGCTGCTGTTTTTAAATTCTGCAGTAGCTCTGGGGGGGAACATGCGCCAGGATGGCTTTCCTTCGAGCGTTTGGAAGCCTCGCTTCTCGGTGCATGAGCCTGTGGCGTGGACGGAACTCAGTGCGAAGGCGCTGATGTAACCTGCCAGGGTCTGTTGTGCCAACCTGACGCTGCCATCAGTGGGTTGGGGGACCCAGCGACCCGGACAGACCTGCCTGTGCAGCTGCTTTAGGAGCTCGCCGGGCCTTTCTCAGCGAGCGCGGAGGCTGGGGCGCTCGGTGGTCGTTGCCCGTAAGCGTGGAGTGTTCCCACGTCCCGCTTGCTGTTTGGAATCTGACCCCGCTGTTAGGTGGTTTTGTTTCTGTTCACAGCTGAGTTCTAAGCCGGGTGGGATTTAGCGGCGAGTCACTCCCCTGACGGTAAAACCGGTATCGATCAAGCCTTCCTGTTAATCCCATGAGCAGGTTAGAGACGGATGAGCCAGTCTCGGGGCTTCTGCGACCCAGGATCCCTGCGTGCGGGCGGCCGGGTGCTCCCTCGGACGCAGTTAGCTCTGTCTGTCTGCCGATGCGAAACCCTCAGGGGCGTTTGTCATGCTTCTCGGAGTCCCCGTGCCTGGGAACGGGGCACATTTAAACGAAGGGGGTGCAGCCCACGCGAGGTTTGCTCCCTGAGCTCCCCCTTTGCATGGTCAGTGAACCCGTGCCAGGAGAAGTCATGGTCCTTTTACTGCTCCCCTGCCTCTGAACCGAAGGCCAGTTTGTCACCTTTTCCTAGTCTCGGGCAGAATATTGCCCTGTGGGTCCCGTGGACGGGGCTGCCATGGATTCTGACCCACTGATGGGCAGAGAAAGGTTGAGGGTTAGATGTCTGGGCCGTGTGCCGGGACCCTGGGGCCCTCCTCAGCCCTGGCAGCTCAGGCCCCCGACTGCCAGGAGGGCAGAGGGTGAGGCCCTCACACCCGCCTCCCCTCAGCCGCCTCAGTGCCCTTGCCAGGTAGGTGTGGAAGCGGACAGGTGCCCACTCAGGGCTGTGCAGCCAGCTTCGTGTCCCAGCTTCTAGTCCCTAGCGTGGCCCCAAGGCTGGCCACCTGGCAAGGAAGCCGCACGGAGCTCAGGGGATGCTGGGCTGAGCCGGGTGGGGAGAAGCTGGTTTTGTAGCTGCTGAAGATGGACAAACTGGAGTGTCCGGGCCTGCGGGAGGTAGATGGGTGTGTAAAAAGGAGCCCCAGCCTTCAGAGCTGCCAGTGTTAGTGAGAAGATCAGGTGTGCACAGCCGCTGGCCCAGGAGCAGACGCCTCTGCGGATAAGAACAGAAAGCGCAGGCGGAATCCGGGGAGAGACTGTAATGCCCAGTGCGATCCCGGAGGCCTCCTGGAGGAGGTGTTGGAGAATCGGGATTTTGCTCAGTTCGGGAGTGGGCTGAGTTCAGGCCTTGAAATACACGGGGTGGGCTTGAAGTAAAGCTGGAGAGGAGGGTTTGTTGAGATAGTTGTGGGGGGTGAGGCTGGGGGTAAGTTGGGGATGGTTTTGGGGGTCTCAGAGGCCAGGCTAAGGGATGTGGCTGTTTCCTTAGGGCAAAAAAAAGAGGTTATGAAAGACTGGTTGGTTTTCTTATTGTACTAAGTTAAAGCAACACCCTGGAGGCTACCAGACTTCGTGAAATAACCCAGAGCCTTTTTGGGGAGATGGCGGTGAGCGTCTCGTGATGAGATGGAGAGAAGGCGGGGGCCAGGGGTCCTGTGTGGCCCCCCCTCGTATACCCCAGTGCGTTAACGCTGCGTATTTCTGCTGTATTTGCCTGTATTTGTTTATGGCATATTTACTTCAAAGGGACACCTGGAAAAGCCTCCCAAATGGTCACCTCTTCTACGAGTGGGTAGAAATAACTTACTTCCCTTCTTCTTTTTTCTTAGCTTTCCACCCCAGATCAACATTTTTTAAAAGGTTGCCATCCAGTATATCGTGCTGGTAGAGGTGATGGATTTCATTTCTATAGCAGATAATGGGGAATATTTTATAAGCTGTGGTAGCTTTTTTTTTTTTTTTTTTTAAATCTTTATTGATTTCAGAGAGAGGAAAGGAGAGGGAGAGAGAGATAGAAACATCAGTGATGACAGAGTCATCGATCGGCTGCAGCCCGCAACCCGGGCATGTGCCCTGACTGGGAATTGAACCCCGATCGCCTGGATCCTAGGTCGACGCTCAACCGCTGAGCCACGCCCGGCCGGGCATGTGGCAGCTTTTTAATTTTATTTAATTGACTTTTAGAGAGAGAGAGAGAGAGAAACATTGATTGGTTTTTCTACTTAGTTGTGCATCATTGGTTGCTTCTTGTATGTGCCCTGACCAGGGATCAAACCCCAAACCTTGGCCTATTGGGACAGTGCTCTGACCGCCTGAGCTGCCCAGCCAGGGCCTCCGGTAGCTTTCTGGTGTTGAGATTGTTAGGACTTAGGAAGGGGGAGAAGTTTCTGATTGAGCTGCACTGTTGTCCCCTTGATCGGCGTAATAACCTCCGCGCGGACATTTGTGGGGTGCCTGGTGTTGACGCAAATGCAGCCTTTGCGAGGGAGCCCTGCCCTGTTGCTGGAGCTCCGTTGGAAACAGGGGGGCTGGAATGAGAGCTGTGACCCCCTCCAAAGCGCAGGTTGAAAGTGGTCCTGTGGGCCTCACGTAGAATCTTCTCCGACCACTGTTTCTAACCTCCCATCAGGTGTTTTGAATGTGAAATGCTCAAGGCCCCCAGTCCCTTGAGGGTCCAGCCTTGGGAAGGAGCGCGGAGGCTAAGCTTGGGGACAGGCCCCGTGGAAGCCGGGAGCCGTCTCGGCCCCTCCTCAGCAGCATCTTAAACAAAACCCCATTTGTGGAGCCTTTAATTATGGGGGCAAGGTATGCATGGGGGTTGCGGCCAGAAGGCTGGGGGCTTACGTACTGGTTAATTTTCCCTGGCCTTTCGGTCTCAAGCCTCGGCTCTTTCAAGATTCAGAAAATAACGCAAGATGCCTAAGATTTCTCGAATTCCTGGCCTGGGAGACTTGACGCCATAAAAGAGCCCGGCCATTTCAGCATTGGCCATTTCCCTGGCTCCCGGTTCAGAGCTCCCAGGATTTGTAATGCCTGGAGCCCCTTACACACACACACACACCCGCCCCCCTTTAAAAGCATCCATTGAAGGAAAAAAATAAATAGCCAGATCCCCGTCTCAGAAGGTTTGCTTCCCGTTGTCATACTTGAGCGCTGAAAAATGGCTTTGCAAGTGGAGGCTCTTGTTCGGGCCATTGCAAAGGAATTCTTACGCCCTTTCTGTTCAGACGGGCTGTATGGAGGCGAGAAGTTCAAAGAGCTTCACTTTTCATCGGCCCAGAGGGGCGCAGGCCGAATCCTAAGCGCTCTCAGCTCTGTGGTGCGACCACGGGTGTGATCCAGGCGACCGCGAGGTGGCCGGCCACTTGCAGCAGTGCCAGTCGTCTCCCTGCCGGCGTCAAGGTTTATTTTTAAAAGATTGGCTCGGGTGCGAATGCTACTTTATGGATATAAAAAAGTGGGAATGCCGGTGATTCCCGCAACAAGAAAATGATGGGATGTTGGGCTCTAGCTTTTCCCACCAGTGCTTTCCACGGAAGAAAGGTGCGGGTCGGCCCCGGCGTCCATCCCTGGCTCCGATGCTCCCCAGCTCGATTTTTCTCTTGAAAACCCCGGTCTCCTGGGTAAGAAAAATTCTGACATTCGAGAAACAGGAAAACCTTTTTCCGCCTCAAAGGGGTGATGTCTCGGCCACTCAGGTGGTTCTGATTGCGTCAGCTAATGATTCGGGTCCCCGTATCATTCCATCTGGGGCGCATGGGTCCCCCGTGTCCCGGTGCCTGAGAGCTGGCGACGCCTGACCTGGGACTTCGTGAGAATTAACACGCGTCTCTGGGCGGGGTCCTCGTGTCTGGCTCCCATTGTGCAGCCCGGTCACTAGTCTTCGGAGGGGTGTGGTCCCAGTGTCACCAGGACGCACGCGGAGGGGCTGTTGCCAGTTTTCCCAGGGGTTGCTGTTGGTTAATGGACACGCCGCTGGTGGGCCAGCCCGTCTCCTGGGGTGTTTTCTGGATGCTCTGAGTCAGAGACACGTCTTTCTCTTCTGTCCTTCTGCAGTTGCCCATCCAGTGGGGGAAAACAGCTCTCTCAGCCTTAGTTGTTTTTTTGGGGGGGGGCGGAGGCTTTCTTAAGAGTAAAAATTGACGGGAGGGAGCCCAAATCAGCATCATCACATTAAAATATTCACGCTCAGAGTAATTTGCTAGATATTTGGGGAGCCCCAAAGACAGCGTGGATGGCCTCAGGTGGTTCCTGACGGGGGGGGGGTAACTTTGTAATTAATTAACTAGTTAATTCAATTAATAAACGCAGAAGGGCCTTTAACTCTTCGTGGCTTTAACAAGCCATTCTTGGGAACACGTGTGTTTGTGACAGGTCGCCTCCTCTGTAAGAGGCCGACCGGAGGGCTCAGGTAGCCCTGAGAATTGAGTTGAAAGTCAGGCGCACATACGCAAACCTAACAGTGTCACATGTTCGACCTGCCTTAAGGCGGTGCCCCTCTGTGATGGACAGGGGACCTCAATTGCGGTCACATTTGCCTGTCACCTTGTACTACAACTGTTACGTCCACTGCGTCTTTCAAATTGTTAATAGTAATAAACGGTTATTAGGGAAAATTTAGACAACGCCGTTAGGAAAAAAGTAAAATAAAAACCGTCTTTAGCCCATCGGCCGAGAGGCAGCCGTTGTTAGTATTTCGTTGTATTTTCCCGAGGCCTTTCGCGGTGGGTGACTGTTTAGGTTCCTGATTAACTCGGTTGGCCGACATCACAGTTAGCATTTTTCATCTCTAAATTCAAGGGAGATAATTTTACGCTTCTCTTTATGTGCCGTCTTCTCCAGATTTCGCTATCAGGTTTGTACACACGTTGTAAAATGAATTAAACCGACTCTCCTTTTACCTTCTCTGGAACAGTTTATATAGATGGCGAGACGCTGTCTTTTGAAGGTTTGAAAAAAACTCACTCGTTAAACAGTTGGAGGCCGGCGCTTTTAAAAATGGGTAATTCTGGTGACAACGTAGAAAATTTCCATGGGTATTGATCTGTTTGGCTTTCTGGGTTTTTAAAACCAATTTCGGTTAAGTTAAAAATTTCCAACAAGTCAGCATCATCACATTAAAATACTCACGCTCAGAGTAATTTGCTGGATATTTGGGGAGCCCCTAAGACAGCGTGGATGGCCTCAGGTGGTTCCTGGCTGCAGAGGTGGAGGTGACGCTGGGACACTGTCTGGCTCAGTGTAACTTGGAAATTCTGTGTATGGCTCTGAGTTAGACCCACACCAAGCCGGTACTTGAATTTAGGGTCTTTCCCGGATGTCACCTGAGTGATTGTTTGGTATCTGTGACCGTGAGGCGCTTGGGTGAAGGAAGCGGGGAAAAACACCGTGATTTCTGTCACATCATTGAAAATCAATTCAGGACGTCGACAGTGTCCTCGTGGTCTTTCTTTTGAGCTTAGGCGGTTTTCCGTGTGGAGAGGTCCCTGCCCTTCAGGAGGGTGTCCGGCTGTGGGTCTCTCCAGGGGCTGGACTGATGAGTGACAGGATGGGAGTGTGAGCAGGGCCTGCCACTGTCCCTTTTGGTGGGGATCTGGCTTGTTTTTGAGCAACTTCCATCTCACAAATCCTACCAGGACTCTCATCGACCCAGGCGATCTGAGCTGTTTTCCAGGAGGGGCCGGGAGTGTTTGGGGGGCGGAGGGGGGACCTCAGGGGATTCCTGCTGGGTGAGCTGACTCCACTCCATGGGGCCCAAGGCCACCAACCTTCGCAGTGAAGGAATATTCGTGCTCTTGCATTTTTTTTTTTCCTCTTCTTTACGGAGAGGAATGTCAAATGTAATTATAAGAAGAGTCTTTTTCTTTAAATAGTTGGATCAGAAATGTTGGAGGTTTAATTGAAGATCTTGTCTATAGTTTTACACTTTCCTTAGGGACACAGAAAAGAGTATCTTTCTCTGGGTTGCTTTTTAAATTTATATTTAATGTCTTATTTGGGTCTCCCATGCAATAAGGGATGATAGCACTTCACTTGTCTTGCTGTGCACTGTGCTCAGAGGAGGCTCCTCTCCCCAGAGCTGATTAGCCTCTCGTGTCCACGACCTCTCCGCCTACCAGTGTATCCAGTACAGACACCAGGCCCCACGGACGACCTGGTACTGGGCTGATTGGTTTTTCTCTCTCTCTCCCACCATTGTTTATAGATGCCCTTGAAGAGCAGGGAACATGTTCTTTGTTTCCCGAGGATCTGACAAAGTGCCCGGCACATAGTAGGTGCTCATTAAAACAGGCAGCCGTGGGTGGCCAAGGAGATCTGATGAGCTGGGACGTGGGACTTAGAAAAAGTGCCTTTTCAAGGATACACGCCCCGGCGATTCCTCAAGGGATCTGGCTGTTTCTGCTAAGGTTCAAAAAGCGAAGTGTTCCCTTTAGCAGACCAAGCCTTTCTCCATCTGGGGTCACCCAGGTCTGTTGGGTCCCCTCCACCGTCCCGGATTTGGGGGCCTTTCCCGCTCAGAAGGCGGGGAGGTTCCTGGTGCGCCCCCAAGGCCTCTGCCCGGGGATTGTGCGCCCACGTGGGCACCGCCTCGCTGTCTTCGGTGGTTGAGGGATGAGATCATCGTAGCTCAGCCTCGTCTAATGCACAACAGTTTCGTTTGTGGAGGAAACCGTTGGCCTGTCGAAGTCCTTGAGATGTGAGGCACGTCACAAGTTGCAATCAAGCGGGCACGGTCTCGTGTAAGTACATCTGACAGGCCAGTTCCACAGGCACGTCTCATTAGTCACAGTTGGATGGCAGGGTTTATTGTTTAAAGTTTTTGGGTGCATTTTTTTGTTAAAAGTAGGGAAAGGGAGCCTCTGTATGGAAACCAAATGGTCTCAGAGGCCAGGAACGGCTCGGAGGCGTGGCCCTGTTGAAACCCGACGTCACTCCCCATCCCTCGCGCTCTGTCCCTGCTGGTCTCTGGGACGCGGAGACAGACGCTGGTGGAACCTGCTGTTCACGATATCGAGAGGCAGTGAGATGCGGGTGTTGTGACCGCCTGGCCGGCCTGGGTCCCCGGGGACAGCCCAGGGCGCTGTCGAGGCTTCTCCGAGCAGTGTCTGCACCCCCCAGCGGCCTATCTGCAACCCCCCACCCCCCCCCCCCGGCGGCCTAGCTGAGCCACACGCTTTGCTCCTTCACAGACGGCACTGCCCATCCTTGCAGCCGGTTGTTAAGTCACTTTGGGTGCATTGACGGCTTCAGAAAGTCACAACCTCAGGAAAAAGTCCCCATCGGGGAAAAAAGGTAAGGCAGCGATGTCCTAGCGAGACAGCCGCTGCCTGAGAGATGCAAGTTTTGAGGACACAAATTCAATGTCATCGACAACTTGTAATTTTGATCGTGAACAGCAGCAGCTCCCACGGCCTCCCCGATGGATCTTAAATGTGCTTCGCACGGCTGGAGGGGTGTTTTATTGTCTCCTTGTTTATCGTAATATGCCCCCTACTCTGCTTGTGTCTTACTGCAGGTCTTTTTAAAATGTTTTTTAATGGGGGGAGCAGATGAGTGTAAACAATATCCAGAAGTTGGAAATGGGGGGGGAAAAAACTCCAGAACCCCAGCATGTTCAGCCAGGTCTGTCCAGGTCGCAGCGAGACGTCAGCTGGCAGCCCCCGAGCTGTGCTTTCTTAAATAATAGTTAATCCTGAGCTCAGCCTCGGCGCAGATCTTTTCATGGCTTTCTGACGGTTTTACAAACATAAGTAAAGCTTATCCAGATGAGGGCAGGGAACTCTCTTTCTTAAAAGGAGCAAAATTTGGCCACTGGGATGCTCCCGTTTGGAGAGTAGCAAGGAAAGGGGCGGTCAGAGGAGACCCTGCGTGTGCGAGATCACGCCTGGGATTTGGCCCCCGCAAATGCGGGGTGCGCCCCACCCAGCGCCAATATTTAGTGACTGGTTTTGGAGGAATGATGTCACGCCCCTCCACCCCCATCCCGAGCTTCAGGGTGTTTGGGAGCCCGTGTGAGGAGGTGGGCCCCGGGCCGTAAACTCCACGTATGTGTCTCCGTGGCCTCCAAATGTGAGCTCTTCCCTCCATGAATTTTTCATGGCTCCGATTTGGCCCTGCCACTCGGCATCTAATTGGGTGCCATTTAACATAATTCGAAAATTGCAGATTGATTTTAAAAAATATCTTAGGCCAAGTGTAACGAGGATGGTCCATTTTATGGGCCCCAATCACATTCCAGAGCGAAATGGAAACCGGTTTTCGATGATTTTAATTTATCTCTTTCTCTGTCGCGCCATCCGATGTCTACCCGAGGATCAGATTCCACCAGATTGAACATCGGAAGGTCGGTTTCCAGCGTGTCAGAATCCCAGGGAACTTTCCAGTCGGCTTCTAAGAAGCAGGGGCCTGTGCTTGAATTCCACCACGCTTTCCGGGAAGGGAATGGAAATGGTTGGGGGCACAGGAGCCTGGCAGAGGTGTGCTGTGCTTTTTGGACACCCCCCCAGGAATTGCCCCCAGGTCCTTGCTGGGGCCGTGCTGGGGGTTCAGGCCCTTGTGGGGGCCCCATCCACAGCTCCCTGATCGCTGGTCCCCTGGTTCCCTCCTGGGTGTCCCTCTGACGCACTGTGTGTCTGCCACAGCTTCTTTCCTGGGCCTCTGGGACCTGCCCTGTCTGCCTCAGAGCATGCCTGTGTTCGCTGATTATCTGCCCAGGTCTCTCCAAAAATGCCTGGGCCCCGGAGGGTGCCCCCAAATGACCGAGGAAGATGGGTGGAGGGCAGGGTGTTGGATTGTGGATTCCAGCCCTGGCCCAAGTTCACAGTGTCCCATTGTGCGGTTCTCTCCTGCTTTCGTCACACACTGTCACCTGGGTGTGTTAGTCTTCCTTCCTGCGTGTACCGTCTTGCAGCATCGGCACACGTGGGAATAGCATTGTAACCCTATTTTGGGGGGCCGAGGGTCACCTCTGTGGGTGTGCCTCCGCCTCCTAGGGACACCTTTGCATGGCAGCCTGAGACCAGGGCTCTCGTTTCCACCCTGCCACCAGCTAGTGGGGAATTTTGAGAAAGTCACTTAATCTCGCTAGCCCTCAGTTTACTCATCTGTGAAATGGCATTACCGACACTTCAAGCTCAAGACCCCTGGATTAGTGATTTGGGACTCAGAAGGCCATAGATAGGCTTCTCAGGACCCCCTTGACATCGCATCTGAACTGTTTGTGTTGTTTTGGAGAAGTGGCCCGGCTTTATCAGACTCCCCGAGCGACCCAGGACCTAAGAAGGAGGCCGGGACGGGCCTCAGGGGCGCCGTCCCCCCCTCAGCAGCACGCGTGTCTGGGCGGCCCCCCTCTGCGCAGTGCGCGGCGACTGTGGCTCGCCCAGATGTCACTACCAAGTAAACAGAAACCCGGCCCGTGTTGGCGAAATTAAATCGCTCCGGGAAAAAAAAAAAAAAAATCAATGTTAGTGAAATTAAGTCACTTGCTCTTAAAAGCAAAATGGAATTTCAGTTTTTCATATTCATTGGGCTATTTCCTCCCTGTAGATCGCTTACGGTTCTGTCTGTCTGTTGTTGGTGTCCGTTGCAGGGGGCGGCAGCTCTGGACAGAGGCTTTTAGATGCCCCAGTTGGGGACCCAGGGGTTAGTCACAGGCTGATTCACCAGAAAGCACTCATCCAAAGTATTAGCATCGATTTGCTGCAGGAGGGGACCTTGCACAGTTGAAAGATGATTCCGAAGGCACGTTAGGACCTTCCCATACCCTCGGGCCATCAGGGTGTCCCTCACCATGTCCCGGCCAGAAGGGTCCAGGGGGAGCCGCGTGGGTAATCAGCAGACCCTGGCTGATAGATTCTTAATCAGTGGTCCAGCCAGGGTGTGGGAGGACTGGGGCCACCTCCGAGGGTGCCCCTTGATCGCTCTTTCCTCCCACCTCCCACCACCATTTCAGGTCCCTGCTCCATCCTGGCTGTTACTTAGATCTTGTCTCTTTCTCTCTCTTCTTTTCAAGTATGGACACAGGTCCAGTTTAGGGGCCTCTCCCCTGGCCCCTCACTCTACTAAGCTTCCCTTAGTATATGGTCCAAGACCACCGGGCTTTTTTTTTTTTTTTTTTTTGGCAGTCGCATCACCCCATTATCACATACAGAAATTATACCCAATTAAATCTCCCAAGCCGTCTTCACACCTCCTACATTCGTGCATTTCTTTTTCTGCGCCCCGAGTGTCCAAACACACAATTTCCTCTCGACTGCCGTTCCAATCTGCTGATCTTTTTAGCTCTTGCCTCTGTTTTCCCCATGCATTTGCCATCTCTCCTGGAAACTTGTCACCCTTGAGTTAGATAAACATTTTATTTCTGCCATCGTTCAAGTAATTGATTTAAAAAAAAAAAAAAGTGAAACGTCAGGACTAGGAAAGAGCCCCGTGGCCTTCGCTAGAGACCTTCCGTGGGGATCCGAGTGGGTGGCAGTGGGTGGGCATAACCAAGGGGATCTAGTCTCTCTGCTCACTCATCCAAAAGACCACCAGCCATTGGAACTGGGAACAATTAGCCTCAGAGGGCGCTTTTAAAATACAGAGACTTAGAGAGCATATTGGACTTTTGACATTTTAAGATCAGAAAGGAATTTGGAGTAACTGTCGGAGCGGACAAAGTTGTTTTTTTGGAGACCCAGGAAAACACTTGGCGCTCCTCCATTGAAGCGAATAGAGCTTCATTCTGCACCCGCCTGTCTGGCTCCGGATCCTAGGTGGTGGGGGTGCTGGGGCTTGTGCCCCCTCCAGTCTTTGAATGAATTTCTGGGTCAAGTTTCCATGTCTTCTGTGGGGAGGCAGGATGTAAACATCTCCCCATATATGTAAGTTTTTTGACACATGTAGCATCTGATGAGAACCTTTCTGGCCCTTAGGGTATCTCTTTTTTGGCTATTTTTTAAAAATTGATTTTTAGAGGGAGTGGGGGGGGCGTTGCAGAGAGAGATTTGCTGTTTCGCTTACTGATGCATCACTGGTTGACTCTTGTATGTGCCCTGACCGGGGATCGAACCCTCAACCTTGGCCCATCGGGATGACACTCTAACCTACTGAGCCACCCGGCCAGGGCCGGGGCCAGGGCCAAGGCCACACCTTATGTGTGCGTGAGCTGTTAGGTCCTGGTTACATGTATGGTTATATGCACGAGGTGGCTTTTGTGCGGGACGGTGCAGAACAGTTTGCACATAGAAAATTACGCTTCGTTTTTAATTTCTGTTCTCAGCGTTAGCCGTGTCAGGCAGTCACTTAATTCTCAGGATTGCCTTGAGTTTCCGAGCGTGCCAGGTGGTGGGGACTGTTGTCTGTGGGAGAGATAAATGCATATATATATATATATATATATATATATATATATATATATACACACAATGTAAACACATTCTCGTTGACACATGAAGATAAAAGGCTTAACATGAATTGTGTCTGTTTACACTTACACAGAAAATTCAACTCTAACAAATTCTACAATAGCGGTATCAGTGTTTGTTATCATAACATCATCTCCAGGCCCATCGCGGGCTTTTCGGGTAGTTGCTGTGTACCGAGGAGGCCGTGGGTGGAGAGCCAGCCGTGGCACTGTTTTCCCCGAGCACGTGGAGGGTGTGCTCAGGGCTCAGACGACCGACCGGGGGACAGGACTGCAGGCTCAGCAGCCACGGGGGGCTGGGGGGGGACAGGGGGCCACTGGGGACACTCCCTCTGCACCCCCGTTTTCCTTCTGCTTTGCACTGTTTCAAGCACAGTTTCTTTGGGTTGCCTGGGGATTTTCTGGTAAAGATCAGATTAAGATATACAGGTACATGGGCTTTACCTGTCGGTACCTCACTGCAAATGGGGGGGGGGGGCGGATAAAGAGGGGGTGAGAGGGTTATTTCCTAGGGCAGTGGTTCTCGCTGGGTGGTGCCCAGACCGGCAGGATCCATACCACCAGGCGCTCGGAAATGCAAACTCTCAGGCCCCTGCACCCTGATTTAACCGGCCCTCCCATGGTCCTGAGGTCATATGCTCAGGATTTTAAAGACCTTTGTTATATCTGCTAAGTCAGGTTGACCCCCTAGGCGCTCCTAGTTTCAGCTCCTTTCTCAGTGTCTGTCCTGCTGTCGCTGTACCCCTGGGGCTCCCCTGAACTGCCACCGGTCACCCCAGGTGTGTGGCCCTCCCTTTGCCTGTCCCAGCTCCCCCCACCCCCCACCTGCTCATTCTCAGGGCCCCCTCCTCCGAGAAGTCTTCCGGATCCCCCCAGAGATGGGGAGTCATGGGGCCTTGCCGGGAAAGGTGATGTTACGTGTTTCCCCCTTTGTTGTGTATTAGTAATATTTAGATCGAGGCTACAAAATGATGAATGTTTTTATTAATGTTTAATTTATGTAGTGGTATTGCCTACAGCTTATTTCTGTGGACACGGACACAGGCACCTACCCGATCTGGGACAACTTGGGTAGGACAGGTCTTCACAAGTGAGCAGGGAAAGGAAACGAGGCCCACAGGTGGGATGTGCCCCCCGAGGGCAGGAGCCAGCAAGGGGCGCTCAGGGACTCAGACCCGCGTCGCCCCATCTTTCCTTGGCCGGGACCCACGATCGCTTGGTGAAGCTGCAATTGATTTTCTCTCAGAGCTCTCCAGATTTTCAGACGTGCGGCTTTGGGGGGTTTCTCAGCCGGAGGCTTTCCATTGGCCCTTTTCATCTTAGCCGTTCTTAGGGATTTATTTGCCAAATATACATAGTTTTGTTTCTGCCGCTCACTGAAGCCCCCCAGAGCAGAAATTCTGCCTTTTGATGTTTTAAAAAATGCCTAGGAATTTTGGAGAGCGCTATCCCTCCCAACTGAAGGGGGTTTATGTGACGTAGTATCTTTGGGGAAGTGAATTCTAACCCCCCCCCAGGTCCCCCCTACCTGCCTGATCCCCTCTCAGGGGGCCTGGCATGGGCCCCAGGCCACCACTGCCTCCCACGCTCCTCGCTCCCCTGTCCCCCGCCTCCTGGCATTGGCGGTCCTCCATCTCCCCGCTCACTGGCGCTGGGCCTGCTGTCCAGGCCACTGTTGCTCCCTTCCCTCTGCTCCTGCCCAGCCCGAGGCCACACACTCCAGTGCCTCTCCCAGGGGTTTCTGAGTTTTTAAAACACAGGGTGTCCCCAAAAACATGTATACACGCTTTAACAGCTGACAGCTCAATTGATAATTCTTTTCAGCCGGACTAAGCCCTGAACAAAGTAAATTCACCCTAAAATGCCTACTGGAAGTTTGAAAACGCAGTTGAAGTACAAACACTGCCTTGAAGATTATTCAAAGTGTGTATACTTTTTTTTTTTTGGGGGGGGGACGCTTTAACACCCGATAACTCACTTAATTTTCACTTCTTCTCAGGTTTAACTGATTTGAAATGATAGGTGAAGCCAGGCTAAGCTCTGAACGAAGAAAATTTATCCACTAGACTTTTTTTTTAATGGGGGTGCATAAAAAGATAAAATTCACAGTAGAAAACAGGCAACAGTCGAGGGAAGGGGGGCCTGGTTATGGAAGGAACAGGCTCGGGAGCTGGAGCCAAGAGGACTATTTCCCCACCTTTCTTAGGGGGGTTTTAACATGAACACATGTAAGTTTGTGTGCAGTGTGCTGATGAGGCACATGTATGCGTCGCAGAATCGTTACAGTAAGGGCCGTGGACACCTTCCCCGCCCATCAGCACGGTGGTTTTGTGTGGGGGGCGGTAACATTAAAGATCCACCGTCTCAGCAGCTTTTAAGTACCCAGGGTGGTTGCCCGGCCGGGCGTGGCTCAGCGGTTGAGCATCGACCTAGGATCCAGGAGATCGGGGTTCGATTCCCGGTCAGGGCACAGGCCCGGGTTGCGGGCTCCAGCCGACCAATGACTCTCATCATTGATGTTTCTCTCTCTCTCTCTCCCTCTCCCTTCCTCTCTCTGAAATCAATAAAAGATATATTAAAAAAAAATAATAAGTACCCAGTGTTGTTGATACAGTCACCGGGCTGTGTGTTAGGTCCCAGATATTTCATGCTATAGGTGGGAGTTTGTGCCCTTTCACCACCATCTCCCTGTTTCCCCGAGCCCCTGGCGGCCACCATCCTGTTTCTGTGAATTCGGCTTTTTGGGTTTCACGTGTCAAGTGAGAACGTAACGGTATTTGTTTTCCTGTCCGATCGCTTAGTAAAGCTGCCGTTGATTTTCGTCTGATGCCCAAGAGGGCTTATGGCTGCTCGGGGTTCAGGCGGTGCGAGGGGAGAGAACCAGGAGCGCCTGCTTTGGTTCCTGGCATGAGCAGTTTGGAGAATGGGGGTGTCACGGACCAAAATATGGGAGCCTGGGAGGTGGAGCGGGGGTGTGGGAGGAGATGAGCTAATAGTGGAGCTGTGGAGAAGACAGGCAGGCCCGCAGCCTCAGAGCCCAGGCGACTCTGGGCCGGTAACATGAACTCGGAACCACCCGGTGTGTGGGTGGCCCAGGAAGCCAGTTGTCTGGGTGACGTGCCAGGGGCCAGCATTTCAAGGTCCAGTAGAAGAGAGGTCAGCGGGCGTGTGGCATCAGAGTGGCCCAGGGCGGGAAGCAATGTCAGACGACTCCGGGAGGGTCAGGCAGCCCGGGGACAGGGAACCTCGCTGGCTGCGATGATGTCATTGGCGGCTTTGCTGGGAGCTCTTCGGTAGCATGACTGGGGCACCGGCTCAGCTGGAGCGGGTTGCAGGTGGCCAGTTGGTGGGGACGCTGAGAGCTGGCAATGTCCGCGAGCCCCGTGTCAAGTATGTGACCTTAGATGGCTGACTCGACTTCTCCAAGTCTCTTTCCGCACCTGCCCGGTGGTGACAATATTACGAGGTGTGAGATATTGTTGAGACCAGCCACCGCCCCAGCTCAGCCTCTGTCGGGCCTCTGGGTGTCCGCTGAGTGCCGATTTCTCCCCTTCTCTGTCCTAGAGGAGCTTCGGGTCCCCAAGCTTTGCCCACCTCTCAGCCCTTGGGTCCCTCCACTTCTCCCCCTCCCCTCACTGCCTCTGTCCAGGTCCCCTCTGTGGCTAGAACCCCCAAGGGACCCCTCTTCTCCTTTCCCTGTGCACCCCACTTTGGCCCTGCCATGCACTCGGCCACCAGATTAGCCTCCAGAAGGACTGGAGCCTCGAGAGGGCCTGGCTCCTGCGAGTCCTCAGGCCCCCCCCCCCCCGTGCACCTTATTGCCTTCGCTCCTGCAGACTCATTTCCTCCCCCCATCGACTGTCAGATCTGCTGTCTCTTGAACCTATTTTGTTCCGCCTTGTGTCTGGCTGCTGGAGTGTTATGCCCAGTTTTATTTTTTTAAATTTTTATTTATTGATTTGAGAGAGAGGGAAACATCAACTTGCTGTTTCACTTATTTATAAATCGTTGGTTGATTCTTACGTGTGCCCTGACCTGGGATCAAACCCGCAACCTTGGTGTGAGGGGTCGATGCCCTAACCAACTGCACTACCCGGCCAGGGCCATCACGCCCAGTTTTAAGTCCCACCCCCTTCGTGAGCCAGCACGTGTGGAATTCCCTGGGCTCTTGGGATTTGCTCCCCGGCTCCCACTTGTCTGTCCTGCTTACGTTCAGCTCCCACCTGGCGTGGACGTGCAGTGCCCAGCCCCTGTGTACCCCCTGCCTCGGATCACTGTTGTTTACCGTGGGTCTTAGCTCCTGGCCTTTACCATGATCCCCCTGGGAGGCTTGGCAGCTCCTACAGTGTCCCATGGGTGGGGGGTGTCACAAATTAATGAATTTCATCAATCAGAAAACTTTATCAGAGAAGCTTTAGTGGTAGGCTTGGGGATTACTAAATCCTAAGAAAGGAGAGTAACCAAGGTGTTTTTTTTTTTGCATGTGTGCGTGTCTGGAGTTTTAAAAATAAAACAGAGTGTTCCAATTTTGAGGCCATTTTACCTAAAGCCTTTAAAATCTGCCAGGTCCTGCCCAGCCAGGCGTGGCTCAGCGGTTGAGCGTCGACCTAGGATCCAGGCGATTGGGGTTTGATTCCCTGTCAGGGCGCAGGCCCGGGTTGTGGGCTGCAGCCGATCAATGACTCTCTCATCGATGTTTCTATCTCTCTCTCCCTGTCTCTGAAATCAATAAAGATATATGTATATTTTTTTATTTTTTTATTTTTAAATATATCTTTATTGGTTTCAGAGAGAGGAAAGGAGAGGGAGAGAGAGAGATAGAAACATCAATGATGAGAGAGTCATTGATCAAGCCCACAACCTGGGCATGTGCCCTGACCGGGAATCTAACCCTGATCGCCTGGATCCTAGGTCGACGCTCAACCGCTGAGCCACGCCGGCTGGGCAAGATATATTTAAAAAAAAATAAAAATAAATAAAAATCTGCCAGGTCCTTGCCCCATCGATTCCCATCTAGGAATTTATCTTGAGAGAATAGTCTTGGATATCTGCTGAGAACGTTCACTAGGGTGTTGTTTTATGATGGAAAAAACGGGAGGTAACCTAGATGTCCAACGATAGGGGATTGGTTGAAGAAAAGGAAAAGACCTCATAGTGCATACTCATACCCTGGAGTTACTGTTTCTTTCTTAAAAATGATGATTTAGAAGGACATCTGTTGACTTGCTCAACTGTTCCATGAAGGAGGTATGTTTGAAAACGCTTTATTATTGTCTGGTTCCCTTTCCCTTATTTGTAGAGAAAGTGTAATCGGTATCGGTAGTGTTCACAGCGATTATCGTTGGCTGTTGAGATTGTTGATGATTTTTATGATCTTTTTGCTATTGTCCTGCCTTTTAATAGGAAGCTTCCTTGATTAAAGTGGGGATTGTGTACCCCGTTTAAAGCCCTGCATCCCCGTGAGGTTGGGCAGGACTCCGGGCCCATGTCAGAGGGTAACGGGACACACGGGAGCACGCTTCTTTGGGTCCGTGCTTCCCAAATCACGGGAAAGGGAATTCCGCAGTGTGGACTCTACTGCTTGGTGTCTTCGGGGCTGGACTCAGTAGGACGTTGTTGACACTCCGGCTGCTGAGCTTTTTGTTCCCTGATTGGGAGCTGGCGCCCTGCAGAGGGATGGGGAGCTGGGGATCCGGCCGGCCTGGATCGCGCCCTCGACTCTTGCGTGTGCTCCTGGGGGACCCTGAACTCTTAAGCTGTGATTTGCATGTTAATAGGATGGAGTCGGTGAGCGTGTCGCTCAGGGTAGGCGTTTCCCAAATGCCAGCCGACCGGTCGCCTACCCCGATAGCCAACCTTCAGCCACACCTAATGGTCGTCTGCAGCGCAGCAATGGTCTCATTTCTTACCAATCACACAGGTCTCCTGAAAACAGACAGTATTGTGGGTTGGAAAATGGTTTCTGAAATGACTTCCTTTTGACTCACACACGTCCCGCCCCCGCCCTCTTGTGTCCCCTCAGTCTGCGGCCCTGGCATCGACATCCGCAATGACTACCAGCAGCTGAGGCGCCTGGAGAACTGCACGGTGATCGAGGGCTACCTGCACATCCTGCTCATCTCCAAGGCGGAGGACTACCGCAGCTACCGCTTCCCCAAGCTCACGGTCATCACCGAGTACCTGCTGCTGTTCCGCGTGGCCGGCCTCGAGAGCCTGGGCGACCTGTTCCCCAACCTCACGGTCATCCGCGGCTGGAAGCTCTTCTACAACTACGCCCTGGTCATCTTCGAGATGACCAACCTCAAGGACATCGGGCTTTACAACCTGAGGAACATCACCCGGGGCGCCATCCGCATCGAGAAGAACGCCGACCTCTGTTACCTGTCCACCGTGGACTGGTCCCTGATCCTGGACGCCGTGTCCAACAACTACGTCGCGGGGAACAAGTCCCCGAAGGAGTGCGGGGACCTGTGCCCAGGGGCGCTGGAGGGGAAGCCCACGTGCGAGAGGACCACCATCAACAACGAATACAACTACCGATGCTGGACCGCGAATCACTGCCAGAAAAGTAAGAGTGAGTGGCCGCAGCTCTCCTCCTGCCCCCCTCCTTTCCTGCCCCTCTGCCTCGCCCTCCCCTCTCTCCCCAGCACAGGGCTTGCACTGCGGGTGGGGTTGTCTTGCATTTAGGCCACGGCCTGCCTGCCGTGGAAGTGGGGGTCTTGGGTGGCTTTCTGTAGCTCCTGGGGACTCAAGGAATGCAGGACCGTGGCAGCTGGAGGCCACCGTGGCTGCCGTCAAGACCGTGCAAATCAGATGGGTGGGGGCGGTTAGAGAGCACGGAGGGCCTAAAAGGTGATGGAAAAAGAATTAAATTCAAAAGAAAAGACCATTCAAATCACATGCTGGAAATAATGCCCCGCCCTTCTGGGCTAGAAACCTGCTGACCCCTGATGGGAAAGGTGACGCTGTGCGCCCGGAGGCGCCTAAGCCCTTACACGCCAACTCTTTCATCCTTTGCATGAAAGGGTATTTTTTGGTACGGCAGGCCCTCCTTAGCTTGAATACAGTCGGAAGATAGTTGAATAAAGGGAAAGCAAAGATGCGCTTCACCCCCTGTGAAACCGGTGACCTCCACCTACCTTTGGTCCTTAAAGATGCCTGTCCGATGCTTAGGTGTCCTGATATATGATGAGCCCCTGGCCAGGAGCCCCGAGGTCAGGCTGTACCTGCAGGGGGCTGTTGAATGAGGTGCATTTGTACCCCTGGGCTTCCATTTCCTTTTACCCCTTTCCTGAAAAGTTATGCAAATCTTACAGAAGGACTTCAGTGAAAAAACTTTTGAAATGTGATCCTTGCTCTTGGGGGTGAGATGGGGGCATTTTGAAGTTCCCCGTGTATTTATCTGCAGTAAGCTTATTCCCCCCCCCCCCCCCCCCCCGACTGTAACGGAACTGGCCTTATTGCCATCAACACCTTGAGAGCCAGGTTATTCGGTGTTAAAACGCCACTCTGGTTCTCTGCCTTACTGCTTTCAGCAATGTTGAGCTGTATTGGCCAAGAAGGTTCCGCTCACTGGTTGGAAGCCAGTGTGGTAGCTAAAAATAGCTATTATTAATGGTTGGCCCAGTTAAAGACCCAAGGAGCCCAAGTACTCTGGCTACTCCTGAAGAGCGAAGAAATCCCACATTGGTAGGCTTGCCTTGTAACGTAAACAAATCAAAGGCCAGACCCCACAGGTGGCCGTTATTTTTATGCCCCCCCCCCCCAGCTGGGGCTGAAGCAAGGTAAGGATGCTTTCTTGGACCCAGCCCAGACTTCCACGCTCTGTGTCATTCGATCAGTGCGCCCAGGAACGTTTGGTGAGTCAGGTAAGGGGGTCCCGTTGGCTGCTGCCGGGACTCGAAGAGCTGAGAACGCCACCTGGCCACTCGAAGGATCCCTGTTGGCCGGGGTTGGAGGTAGGCACTGTGCAAAAGTCACGTTGATGAATTACAACTGTGCTCTAATCACGAGGTTACCCACCGGTTGGAGAAAACAACAAAAAATATTTTTAAGTAGTTTCTTGACATTTAAAAACAATGTTGTTCTAAAAGAAAAAGGTGGCATCCAGGGAGGCATCCCATGTACTGGGAAGAACACATGGGATGCTGTCAGGATGAGGCCAGGGTGACCTTGACCCGCCAGCCCTCCCGGGCTGGACCTGGGCATCTTTAGAATGCTCCTAAGGCAGTCCCAGTGGATACCGACTTTGGTCTCACTGTGGATTTTTGGCTGTTTCAGACCAGCTGCTGGTTGATGAAGCCTGGAGCAGAACCAAGGCCTGAGTTCAGGGTCCACATCCAGTAGCTGTGACTGGAAATGAGCAAGTAATTTAAGGTGGCTGGCCCTCAGTCTCTCCATGTGCAGAATGGGCTAGATCCTGCCTTCCTCGTAGGGCTGTTAGAAGATTATAAGGAGGCAGAGGAAAAAGGGATGAGGGTTAGAAATTGGGCCCTGCTGCCGGTTCGGCTCATGTGGACAGGCCTGTGGGCTGGACACTGGCTTCTCCAAGGCCACACTTTGCAGCCTTTGCTTCGGCCAGTTGTCTCTGTCCTGCCGACTCTCTGTGATTTCACAGCGGAGTATTTATTTAAAATTAATAACAGCATTTAGGGAAACTGTCTTCCCTTCACCTTGTCCTGAAACTCATAGATGGGTTTCTTGGAGATTTTCTAGTTGAATTGGAATTCTTTCCCTTTGCCCAGATTCCCTTCAGCCCTGCGCTGACCAGCGTGGCAGCCACTGGCCACATGTGGCTTATTGCACGTGGCTTATCCAAATGGAAGCTCCCTCCAAAGGGATTTCAAAGACATAATGTGGGGGAAGAAATGAGTTATCTCTAATATTTTTTATACTGACTACCTGTTGAAATGATAATATTTTGGATACTTTAATAATGCAAAGAAATGCCACCTATTTCTTTGAACTGTTTAATGTGGTTATGAGACAATTTGAAATTAGGGATGGGGCTCCCGGTTGCTTTCTGTTGGAAAGTCCTGCTGTAGAGCCTTCCTTCGAAGGCCACGGGTTCCTCCCCACACCACCTCTCTGGCTGAGCCCTGGGTGCTATGATATCCCTACACCTCTCCAGCCAAAAGGCTTAAGAGTCGTTCAAAGAGCCTGGTGAGGGGCGTTGAGTCTGGACAGAAGGTCTGCCTTGAGGTCAACATAAGCACTGAGATGGCCACGTAAAAAAAAAATTAAGCATAGAAGAACCCCACTCAGTTCCTCTTTACAGGGCTGGCTACAGAAATAGAGAGGACACCTGCGGAGAGACGTCAAGGGTGTGTGTGCAATTTTTGACCCGATGGAGAAACATTCGGTTATGTAGCGCAGATACCTGCGTCCTCGCCTTGTGACATCAGTTCTCGCTCTTTCCCTGCTCCCGTTCCTTGGCGCATCTTTAGCAGACGGGGGTTGCTGGAGCTCCGTCCGAGGCCCTCTTTCCACGATTCTCGTTCCCCCGACTGGCCCATCCCCTGGGGCCTCTCCGCCTGTCCTTCCCGCCTGAGCCCGCTTCCCGCGTCTTCTCCACCCAGTGCCATGTGCAGGTCCCTACGCAGGGGACCGTGGGCGCGTCGGAGTCTGTGGCCTCCCCTGTCTCCTCACGGCCAGCCTCTCATTTACCTCGGTTCCCTCTCTGGATGGGCAGCATTTGGTTCCCCTCGGTCCCGCGTCCGAAGCTTGGGCGTCACTAGGCTGTTTCCTTCCCCAGCTGGACGCCAAACCTTTTCCATCGGAACAGCTCCTCTCACCCGCCCTCCCCGCTCCCCCTCTGCCTGTGCGCTGACCCGGGCTTCCCGCAGCCTCCCTGCGTCTCTGCGTCGGCCCAGTGACCCTCCCCAGCGCCCTGACCACTAGGCTCCCCTATGCGAAGCACCGTAGCGTGAGCACCTGGCACATCATGAGGCCCCTTGGTCTTCTGCTCCTGTTGCCCCTGGAACCAGCTGGGCCACCCACCCGGCTACTTGCCCCCCATCTCTGCCAGCAGTGTCCTTGGCCCCTGATGGTGCTCCCCCATGCTGACCAGCCGGCCACCGCCCTCTGGGCAGACTTCGTGGCCATTGGGCTGACCTCCAGCCTCGCCTTCTCCACCCAGAGCCTTTAGGACTTTGCAGGTGGCAGTGTACCTGGCAGCCTCCCTCCTCGCACCGCTGAGTAAATCCTGGGCGTGCCCTCAGCCCTTGGAGGGCATGGCTGTCACCCCAGGGGCCAGCGTGGCACCTGCTTTGTGCAAAATTAATTGTCGGGAAGATACACTCCCCCCCCCCCCCGCTAGCAGAGAACAGTGTGTAACAACAGTGCCGAGCGAGCCAGAAGACTCGGGGATTGTGAAATAAGGTGTTTCCGGGGTAATTTTCACGGTCATTGCTCCCCAGGAGCCCTGTCGCCACCACCGTCTCCACCTCTCAACTGGCAGGGGAGATGGGTCCTGGATGGTCGCTCCTTTCTCCCCTGCTCTTGTCAGCAGGATCCAAGGCCAAGGATGAGGCAGGGATAGGAAAATCATCTTAGAAGTTGAGGCTTGGCCCGTGGCGTGTTCATTGCCTTGTGCAGCGGGTATTTGCTGAAGGCCAGCCGTGTACCCGGAGGGCCGGGAGGCCTCCTGTTGGTGGAGGTTCTCTCTCTTCCTGGTGGATTTGCCCAAGTGGTACCTGCTGTTTGCTTGCCTTGGGCGCTTTCTGGTACTTAGTTTCTTGTATGGACCTGACTCCACCCCTCTCCCTCAAAATAATCCAGTGCTTTTCCTTCTAACCCGTCCAGATGAGCTGCTGGGGTCAGCTCACACCCCTGTGTCGCTTGCTCGTGAGAAGGCCTGGTCTTTGCCGGGAGGTCCATGAAGATCTTGGACCCGGCCATGCTGGAAGCCAGCTTCGCTGGTGCCACAGCCTTGTTTCGGTTAGAAGGGCACTGACTGGGGACAGTTAGAGGTCCTGGGGTTGGTCACATTTCCTGCTACCTTCCAAACGAGACAAAAGGGAAACAGTCCACTGCCTTCTCGCCGGTGGTATCAGGCCTTCAAGTGAAGGCCAGTGGGGTAAAAAAGGCAATTCTGCATGCCCCCCCCACCCTGCAGGTTCTCATGTTCTACCGGACAGTCCTCACAGGGCAGTGTGGGCGTGCGCAGTGGGGCTTCTCCGCTTCCTCACTTTCTTACAGATTCTAGGTCTGGTCTCCAGGTAGTGACGCGATGAAGCGTTTGCGAGTCACCTGCTGGGTGGAGGTGAGGCGATGGGCACAGTTTCTCTGCCCCGAGACCCCACGCGTGTGACTTGCATTATTCCACCTTAACATTTCTCTTTCTCGTCCCTCCTTCCTCTTTTGTTTAAAAAAAAAACAAACGTTAAGCTACTTGGGAGGGGGGCTGCTTTTTGTGAAATGCCGCCAGCTCCCGCAGGCCGTGGCCCTCAGGCAGCCAAGGCTCGTGATAGGAACCTGCATGTGCAGCCGGCGCCCGGAGGCTCCCGGTCGAGAAGATGGCCGGCGGAGCGGGCTCCAGCTTTGTGTTATCGGTAGGAGCTTGCCTCTCTCCCCCTGGACGGCCCCTGCCCTGGTCAGCTGCTCCCCGTGTGGGGGAGCTTTATTTAGAAGGGGGTCACGTGCCCCGGGGCCTCATCTCCCTGCCTTTTATGGTCAGGCGTGGAGATCACATTTCGTCTTCCCGGACTGTCCACTCTTGTTACCACGATGCTGAGGCAGCTTGTCCATGTTTCTTGGGGGCCACCTCATGGCTTCGTCCCTGGGCCTTGTTTCTGGGAGGCTTTGTTCTTGGCTAATTGTCGTCTAATGAAAGTGTCACTCTTCTGGGCTCCCGTCAGAAGTTTGTTTTTAAAGAAGGATCTCGTCTTAGAGACTGAAAAGCTTTTGAACGACTCCCCTGGGGTGAATCTTTGCAATTCTAGGTATTTGGAAAGGGTCTGGCGTCCCTTCCAATCTCACCGGTGAAACCTACTTGTCAGATGTTCCTGGTTTCTTCCCGCTCCTAAGAAGCCTCTCCCTTTGTTGCATTAATATTTCTCGCTTGCCTGGCATCGTGTGGCGAAGGTGTGAGAGGAGTGGGGTATATTGCGTCCCCAAGTGCTGGGTTGAGGCTAGCGGGCCTCATCTTTTGTCTGTGACACAGGGACGCGAGCAGAGACAGAACTCGGGAAGTACCAGGCCACCCAGCACATAGTAGGTTCTCGGGAAATTGCAGCAGCTGCTACTCTTTTAAAAACTGAAATGCAACTCGGGGTCCAAGAGCCGCACCCTGAGATGTTAAAGTTCTGACCATTACGCTGGCCTGACCCTGTTGTGTCTCCTGCCACCTCTCCAATGGTGTCTCGCTACGGCTTCTTCCAGCTTGTGAAAATTTCAATTATTATGAAGAGCATGGCGTCGTGTAGGAGTGCTTCTCACTAATTTAATGGAAGCTGTTCAGGTTCTCGCGTCTGTCCAGATAAGCCGTATCTTTAAGAACATTCAGTGAGATGCGTACGTCTGGATGGGGGAGCCAGGGGGGCCCCTGCGGTTACTGGAAACTCTCTTTGCTCGGTTATCATACCCCGTGAATCTATCCTGCTTCCAAACTGGGTGTCGGGGATGATACAAGAAACAGAAACAAGATTCCTCTTGGACACGGACATTAAATATTACCTTCTTAAAATGCGGTGTGCTTTTTTGTGCAGAGCAGTCAGGCGGCTACAGAGCGGCCAGTTTCGGGGTGCAGGTTCCAGGACGTACGTTTCTGTTTGCGACAAGTGCAGCTCTCACATAGGAAAGGGAGCCTGCCCCCGGGGGTGGCCTGGACATGTGCCTGTTGCTTCTCTTTGGGTAATACCGGCCCTGTGGATATGCGTGTGTGCGCACGCGTGTCGGCCTGTGTAATACCGGCTCTGTGCGTGCACACACACACACACACACACGCACCCCCCCCCCCACTTTAGTCTGCCTCCAGCCTCTGCCGCGGTTGGTCCTGTTTCCCTTCCCTCCTCTCCTCCCCAGCTCGGGAAACAAACACTGGCTCTGATTGTCCTCTGGGCGCTCGCTCTTCCTTCCGCTCACGTTCGGAGGGATCAGGTGGGTGGAAATGTGCAGGAATGTCAGCCCCCCCCCCCCCCCCGGAAGCCCAGCTCCCGTTTCATCTCATCGTGGAACAGAAGTGGCTTTTTGTTTCTTCTTTCTCGGATGCAAACGACCGCCCAGTTCCCCTCTCCCTCCTCCCGGCTCGTTTTTTTACGAAATCCACGTGGGATGGGAGCAGAGGCGCAGCGTTTGGGCCCCTGGGCTGCCCGATGCTTGTAGCTTGTGGAGAAAAACCGTGCAGACTGACCCGGCCTCGGAATCCTAACGTGGGTGCAGTTTGTGAGGCGGGAGCCCCTGCGGGAAGGCCCGTGGCTGTGGAGCCTGGCTGCCCTTTGCCCTCTGCGCCCGGGGCCCCCCGAGGCCCTCCTGAGGCCCAGCTGCAGTGTGTGCCTACATCGGTCCCTTGGCATTGGATCTGTGAGCCGGGGCCGCCATTGGATCCTGGATTTCCGGAGAGATGCAAAGAGCTCGGGTGGGTTTCAGCAGCTGCCAAGACCGGAGAGTTGGGCTTTAGTGTAAAAAGGGGCAAAGAACATAAAAGATGGAAAGTAAATAGCCTACAATGCCGAAGGCTGATATTATTAGAAACACTTCTTGGGCAGCCGTCGTGTTCGAATTAGGGGTTTGTTTTTTTTTTTCACCCTGAAAGGTTGTTAGTGGTAATACGGAGACAAATGAAAACTGGGCTCGGAAAAGGCCAGCTTTGTTCCTGGGGTTGTAACCCAGCACGATATTTTTGTTCCGATGTCTTGACCTCTGCGCGGCCCCTTACGCGTTGCTAAGTGCGTGATATTATTAGGCTCTTAGACTATTCCTCAGCTACGCGGTAGGGATATAGTTTCAGTCTCCTCCTCAGTGAACTTGAAGTGATTGGCTTATTTTGTGATGCATTGAACCTCCCATGAGAAGCTTTGGAATAACTGCGTCGAGGAGGCTTCAGCGCGGGTTCCAAGCGGGGTGGTGGGAAATGTTCCTTGTGCTCTCTCCCTTTCTTGAGGAGTGACAGAGGCCTGCATTCAGAAGGCTGTGTCCCGGGCTCGCTCGCTCTAGTCTTATGCCCAGCGAGGTGGCACCGGCTGTGACGTGGTGTCGTCTTGTGGAATCGTTGGATTTTTTTGCCCCTCCTCGGGTTCCCTCTGGGAGTCCGGGCTTGGGGGATCTGGACATCATAATTGCTTATGACTAGAATTCTGAGAATGTGTCATTGTCCCAGAAGAATGCTTCCTTAGCTCAACAAAGCTCAACAAATAGTTCTTATTTGTTGAAAAAAACAAAACAAAACAAAAAAAAAACGCTTCTCGGGGAAAAACGCTTCACTGGAGGCCAGAGACGGCTGATTAGGCGGAGGGTGCTTAAATAAAGCAATTTCTATTGATAGGCAATTGATAAAACAGCCAAAGCCAGCTTAGGAGACTTCCATCTTCAGACAGACTAGTTTCGCAGGATTAATTCGATTTTCGAGTTATGGATGGCCGCGCAGCGATGACGGCTCTCGGGGACTCCCCCGGCCTTCTGCCCATCGCCAGGGGGAGAGCGCCGTGACTTCATGTGACTGTGCGGGGCCCGGGGACGTCAGGCCCTTGGCCTGATTTCCAGCAGGAAGGTTTATACTGTTTGTTTGGGTCACTGCAGCCCCCTCGCTGGGGGCTGTAATCCTCATTCGTGGAAAGCCTCGAGGATAGATAAAGAGCCTCTGGGGGCCTGGGAGAAGGGATCGAAGTGGTCATTGGAGGGAGCCGGTCATTGGCCTGGTGTTCAGACCCCGCTCCGGCCAATCGATAGGAGGCGAGTGGTTTTGTGAATGGTTAGTGTGCGCTGGTTCGGGTTCTGTTCCTCTAAGCAAGCCCGGTGTACTTCATGCATTTTTTTAATAGTGATCAGACATCCGTCCACTCAGCTTAGCTGAGGGACCCGAAACCAGCCACGTCCCCTCCCTGCTCCGCTGTATCATTGTCTGAACCCAGTGAGCCCCGGATTTCCTTCCAGCTCTGAGATTCGTTGTTGCAGAGCAAGGCATTGGGGACCTAGGATGGATCCCCTGGCCTTGGACACATCCTAGACTTGCGAAGATGTGACACAGTCTGCCTCTTTTGGGTGGGCACTGCCCTTAGGGACAGGCTGGGGGGAGGATGGGCTGTGGGCTCCCGGGGGGCTGTGATTCACTGCTGCGAGGGGCTCACTGAGTGGCGGCAGATGTAGCAGAGCAGGCTGGAGCCGCGTCTCGGTGACGGGGCGGAATAAATGAAAGTGGGGTGAGAGAAGCCACAGAGAGTGGCAATCCAGTAGGATTTACCTCACCTCGTGTCTTTGAATCGGCTTTTGCCGCTTACCCAAGTGCATTATGCGTAAGGACCCCGGGAAACACCGATGTAACGCAATTATGCTGAATGGATTTAAATTCGTTTAAATCCTTCCTTTCAACGGAAGTGAGCTTTTTTCCGCCCATCCAGAATCTGAGCGAGCTGAGAGCTCAGCACGAGCCTCCTGCTCTCAGGGCGAGTGACTGATGCCTAGCACGCCATTGCCGCGTTGGACCCAGAGGCGCTTCTGCGGTGATCAGAGCGGAATGAAAACACTTTCTCTGTAGTTCGAGAGGCGGGTGTGTTCTGCTGTGATGATTGTCCTAGGCCATCTGGCTTTGGTGCGTCTGCACAGCGCGAGTCAGCTGGAGCCGGCGGTGGCTGCCGGGGCCACGCTCCTCACGGTGTCCCTTAACCAGCATCCTCGCGCTCTTCGAGGCTTGGCTCGAGTCTGTGCTGTCACGAGACCATCCAGAGCCACCGAAGGAGGGCTCACGTGCCTGCACGTCCCGGGTGTCCTGGTATTGGCTCATGGCCACGTCCTTTGCTCCTAGATCAACTCTCTCTCTGCGGTAACTAGTTTCGGAAGACCTCGCTCACTCATCATTTGTGTGTCCCCAAATAGGTGATAGGCCCAGCCCCTTGTGGGTCAGGACTTGGGCCTGTTTATAAACTTTGGTTCTGTACTCGCACAGCCAGAGGGAGGCCCATGGAGGAGATGGTCTGTACAGATCCGTCTCCCAGGTGGGCCTGACCCTGCAGCATCTGAGCCCCTGGGTTCCCATGGAGACCGGGAGGCGGGCCCTGCGGGAGGGGCTGCGATTGGCTTCGTAGACTGGGGGCGGGGTCTTGCTCAGAGTAGTGCAGGTAAGTGAGTGAGCACCTGTTTACATCGTAGGCTCCAGCCTTGTCTCACTCTAGCCCAACCCCAGACAGGTCCAGGAGTTTTATAAAGGCATGGATAAAATATTTTCAGAGGGCCAAGGTGGGTCTAGCTGGGATGAAGAAATTAACTAAATATCCATAGAGTTTAAGGGCGATGGCATGAGTAAGCGTGTGAGAGAGAAGATGCGCACACTCACAGGGTTTGCCGGAGCTCTTAGCCTCTGCTGTGTTGTAGATTATTTCATGTTTCCAGCTTCTCCTTACGATGCTAGTTCGTGGACATCCAGTGTCATCTCTGAAGTGAAAGGAAATATGTTAAGTAACATCCAGTGAGGTATTGATGTTTCTGTGTGGGTTTTCAGTCTTGTTACCTGGCCAGAGTTCCCATTGTTTCCATCGGGCAGCTTATTCTGTGCAAGTTCTATGGTGGGCAGTAAGAGATGAATGAAACGTACCATTTTGTTGTGAGATAAGATAAAAACACTGACGCTCTGAGAGAGAGAGAGAGAATTTATGCTGTGTTGAGGTGCTCCACGAATTTTTGCAAGAAGAGGAGAGAGGTAGCAAGTGCTAAGAGCTGAGAGGGGAGGGGAGAGTTTTCAGATTTGGGGCTCCGCATGGTAAAAATATTCTGCCTCAAGTGAAATCGAGGCCTTTCATTAAGAACGTCTACCCTTGCTCAGTACTATTTGCCTAGCATTGTATACACGGCCCTCAACGCGTGAATGGGTGGCACTCCAGAACGTTGCCAGATGTTTGGAATGTGGAGTAGATTATTTCGTAAAAACAGAATTCTGAATGGTGGTTGAAGTCCCGGCCCTCGGCCCTTCTCCTGCCCCCCATCCACCCACCCCCAAGCCTGTTTGTCTTAGATATGATTTCTATCTAACTTCCGCCCACAGCTTCGGTTCTGTGGGGGAGAGACTTGTTGAACTCAATCCCAGATGGTGCTTTTGTTGTGTGGTGGATGAGGCAGGGGTGGTGGTGGGAAGCTGGGGGTTTCCACTTTATATCTATCTGTCCGTCTACCTGCATATCTATCTACCTACCCATCTATCATCTATCTGTCTGTCTATCATCTATCTATTATCTATCTATCTATCTACCTACCTACCATCTATCTACCTATATATCATCTATCTACCTACCTATCCATCTATCATCTATCTATCTACCTACCTATCATCTATCTCTATCATCTGTCTATCAATCATCTATCTATCTATCTATCTATCATCTATCATCTATCTATCTATCTGTAATCCCTCTCTGAGGGTTGAGCACTCCCTGGATTTTCAGGCTCAGGGGAACACAGCAGGGATCTCTAGGTAGAATCTGGAACACATCCACCAGGTGCTGTAGGAGGTGAGGAGGTAAGCAGTAGCAGCAGGCGTGGTTCTGGCACTCCAAGGCCCAGAGTTTGTTGGCTTCTGTGTGCTGGCTTTTTGGTTCACTACTTACGTTGTGGTTTTTGTGCAGTGTGGACTTGCGGTCCTCATCTGGGTTAGACGGCCTGCTCCATCACCCGGGCCACCAAGCACGTTTTATGCTAGAAGGTCCTTGAAGTGTGTTGACGTTGTCCCAAACCAGAGCGGGCTCAGTACATTTTAGTTCCTTCTTTTCTTTGCCCCTACTTTGAATCTGAAATGTTAGGGGGCTGATTTAAGCTTTTTATAATTTATGGAGAACTGTCCTCTGCAGTGGTCAATAAGAACAAAGGGATTCCAGACATCTTCCCTCTCTCCTTGTCTCCTGTCCCCCAGTCAAAGAAAAACTCAGTGTATGATTTTTGGCCCTGAGAAGTATTAAATCTATGTTAAGTATGCAGGCATGAATGGGCAAAGGAAGGATTTGTGGCAAAGAGGATCTGCTGAGACAAATAAGTAATGCAAATGGGCAGAAAGAAATGTCAAATGGATTGCATCTTTCAGCTCCCATACTTAATGCAAAGATAAAGCAGTGAGGAAAGTTCGTCGCTTGAAGTGGTGGAAAGATCGGGGAGGTATGAAGCCAGCGGGGACTTCTCTGCCGGCGAATGGAGTGACTTGGATTACAGGCTATGAAATGAAGCTGTTTGGGCAGGGTGGCCATTCGGTATGGATGGTGATACTTACAGCTTTCTGAGCAGCCTCTGTAGTGAGGGGACATCCCCGGGCCTGCAAGATCGTGGATAACAGCTCGTTCAGCACTTGTCAGAAGACCTCCTTGAGCATCCAGGGAAGACTCACAGCATCTACATTATGAAGCCATTTGGATTTTTTAAAATGTATGCCGTTAGCATTTTTTTTTTGGTTTTGTTTATGAAGTGGAGCAGTAGGTTGGAGCTCAGTAGATGTGGTTCTCTCGTCCCGTGTCGTGTGCCCAGAAGCCGGAGATTTCCCAGAATTCTCATTACGGGAGTGAGAGCAATTTTAATGAGCGGGTTGGAAAAGCTTCGGAGCAGTTCAAGCCAATACACAGTTAATTGTCTCCGTGATTAATATTATGAGAAAATGCGAAGAATTAAACAAGCTTACGTTTTTCCTAGGATTTTATTTTGTCATTTTAGGGTTAGAGTGCATGAGCTAACTTTTGAGCTGATAGACTACAGTGGGTGAATATTAATTTTTTGTATCCTGTAGCCTCCCCCGTGCCCCAACCATATTTTCCCATGAGCACCCCCTATGAACCGAAACCTATGCATTCACTAGGTTGGTTTTTGAGGAGACTTAGCTTCTGGGGCTCCCCTGTGAAGGAAATTTCAGGCGTGGGCCCAGAAAGGAGTTTCCTGGGGCGGGGAGGGGCAGTCTCTCCAGGAGGGGTCGGGGAGGGCATCCCGAAACAGCGGCTATAGAGCGGGATGGGGAAGCCAGTTTGGGGAAACGCCGTGTGTCTGTGGAGCTCACAGTGGAAAGGAAGCTCCGAGGTCACTTAGTCTGATCCCTGACTTAGCTCAGGAATCCCTCCTGCAAGGACTCAGCACATGCTCTCACATACCTGTCCGTTTCCACTTAAGTTACGGTGATCTCGGTGAACTTGTCCGGGGCCAGAAGCTTCAGGTCCCCATTAAGCCGAGAGCCCTGTCATAGACGCACCCTTGTCATTTTCGCTTGTGTCGAAAGGTACGCGTTTCTGGGGTGGGTCTTCTAGCTTGGAGGGGGACCCAGGGTCCACCAGAATGCTTTGCTTTGTAGAACAAGCTCCGGCTTAGCAGGCGAGAAGAGGCTTTTTCCTGCAGTGGAGAGACTGGGGAGCGGAGGGCCGAGCCACCTGGCCCCACTCCTAGTCCCTCGCAGCAGGACCCCTGCGGCATACACAGCATCCGTGGATTTGGTGATTCAAGGGCGAGCTGCCAGTAAAACCTACGAGCAGGCCTTGTAATATACCGAAGTTCATTTAGGGCTTTGTCTTTCCCGAGCACTTTCGAGGAAATAACTTCTCATGCCCGGCTTAATCCCCTGGAAAAGGCACAGCGAGCTAGAGGGAAACTGCGACTCGGAAAATGACTAGAAGATGCAGCCAGGGCCACACCCACGGCGGTGCGGGCCAAGCCCGAGGAGCACAGGGACATCCCTGTCCACCAGCTCCTGCTAGGCACACTCTCCTCCCTCTGCCATTGGCTGCCTGTTCCCTTTTTCTGCTCTCCAGGGCTCTTGGTCTTACTGCAAGTGCAGTAAGCCCCATCGGATGGTAGAAAGGGAGCCCCAGCATCGTATTAGGTCAGACCCTTTGTCTCCTTGCTCACTATCTTGGTATCTTTGTTTCATTGCTTTCTGAACAGGGGGAAAAAAAGAAAAATCCATGTCTAAATCCCAGGCATTAACAGTGTTGATAAAAAGGTACTTGTGCTAATCCGTGGTTAAAGCTCTTCCAAGCCCGTGAGAAGATTCTGCTGCATTTCGAGGTTTTTGTAGACCCCCGCGCTTCTGTGAGCCGGCTGTGAGCTGGACCTCCACGGAGCCTGCTGATCTCACCCAGGCATGCACGTCCCCTTTCGGACACCAGGCTGTGACCCTGGGGTAGAGAGGGATCAGGAGGAGCTGGCTTCTGCATGAGGTCGTGGCATGGGTGAATCGACCCCAGTCCCCCTCTCGGCCCCTGTGGCGGTTAAAGGACTGTGTTTGTGATTGCAAGTGGCATTCACTGAGCAGTTAATAGGCACCTCTGGAGTGTTCGCGGTCTTTGTCAGAGCCTATAGGGTGGGTGCTGCCATCCCCTTTTTCTTGGTGAGGAAACTGAGGCACAGAGACCTTCTACACTGCGCCAGTGGCTTACAGGCCGAGCTCAGGCTTTCTTTCTGGGGAAGGGGCCTTGGGCAGCCCAGGGGCTTACTGTTGGCCGACTGTCCTCCCCATGGGTCAGGCAGGGGCTCAGATTCCTGTGGGCTTAGTCACTGTGATCGAGGGGTGGCGGGAGGATGCCTGGCACTCTGTCACCCCAAAGGAATGCGGGGCCGGCCAGGCTGAGCCAGGACAGGTCTCCCAGAGGCTCTGCTGCAGACCTGGCCATGTTGATGGGAAGCAAAGCCTCCCCCCACCTCTTGTCCCATGAAAGATAAAAGGAGCGGAGTCTGGCCACTGCACGCCTCGAGGATGACTTCTTCGCTCACTTTTCAAAGACATATTTTTGTTCTGCACATTCCTGGATTTGTAAACACACCCGCAGCTATTCAAGAGAGGCATTTTAGTGAAACGTGATGTTTCCGGGGGGCAGATCCCTTTTTAACGTGTTATTTATTTTTTTTTAAGGTAGACTTTTCCACATCTGATTGCCCTTCCCTGAGTCAGAGCAGGCTCTGTGTGGGGTCTCAGCAAACTCCCCTGAGGACAGGGGCTGGGGACCTCCTTACCTTTCCCACTCAGGGACAGAAGCCTGGGATTCACCTTCAGCCTCTGTAAGAGCCCAACTGTAGGCCCTGGCAGAGGCCTTGGTCGAGAATGCCCTTGGGATGATAGAGAGGGGGGGCGGTCCCCCACATATGTGCATGAGGCAGGCAGGCTTGGCTAAGGTTTTCCCTGCATGACCCTTGGAAGAGAACACCCGGTTTCTGCGGGTCCATGATTTTGTAATTAAAAATTTATGGGATCACAAGAGCCCGTGTCTTAACAGCCCAGTTAAAAGCAGAATTCATGTTGTTGGTTCCCTTAATTTCTCAAATATGGTTCTTTGTAACTTCAGCCTACTGGATGCTGGCGTTGAACGTTTTATTGGCGAAAGAGGCAAGATTGTGTAAGGGAAAGGGTGTGCAGAGACCAGGAGGACTCGGGCGCGTGTCTGGGTCTACCACTGCGTCATAGCATCGCCTTGGCCAGGCCGCCTCGCCTGTCTAGGAAACCAAGGTGCTGTACCGCCTCAGTGGTTTTCAGATTTCTTTAACCATACCCGCAGGAAGACATAGATTTTGCATCGCGACCGCAGGACAAGATTCAGCATGTAACTAAAATAAGTGTTTCTAAAGCACATCTTACGTGACACAGGGCTCACCCTTCCCACTTAGCTGGTACCACCTCTTTCTTAGTCTATTCCGTTGCTGGTGGAGTTGCATCCAGCTGATTTTAGGAACTACCAGTGAGCGACAACCAGTGGTTTGAGATGAATATTATATTAAGGTCTTGAGCTCTGATTTTTGAGTCTCTCGGTTCTGCTTGGAGAGCCCTGTGCTACTAGTGCACATGGAATTAGTCTTTGAGGTCAGTCTTCTCTTTTCTTATGAAAATGAGGAGTGAGGGCCTTATGTGTTTCTTTTTATAAAAAAAAGGTTTTTCTTTAAAAAAAATATATCTGTATTGATTTCAGAGAGAGGAAAGGAGAGGGAGAGACAGAGAGAAACATCAATGATGAGAGTCACTAATCGGCTAGCCCGCAACCTGGGCATGTGCCCTGACCAGGAATCGAACCCCAATTGCCTAGATCCTAGGTCGACGCTCAGTGGTTGAGCCAAGCCCGGCCGGGCTAAAAAAAAAAAAAAAGATTTTTTTAATTGATTTTTTAGTGTGAGGAAGGAAGAGGGAGAGAGAGAGAGAAATATCGATGTGAGAGTGAACATTGAGTGGCTGCCTCCTGCACGCCCCCAACTGGGGATTAAGCCTGCACCCCGGGCGTGTGCCCTGACCGGGAATCGAACCGGAGACCTTTTGGTGCCCAGCACGATACCCAACCAACTGAGCCACACCGGCCAGGCCTCTTATGTGTCTCTTAATGGCTATTTCCAGAGGAACAGGAGGTTTTTAAGAATTTTTATGTTCCCAATGGTAGGATGTATGTTATTGTCCATCCACAAACATTTTTGAATGTTTGAGATCTGCTGTGTCTTGGCTAACTTAGAGCAATTTTTATTTTGTAAAATAATTTTAAAGTCAGTTATTGAACTGACAAAAATCATGGCAAACTTTATACCTTCTCGTTTTCCCTCTTACTTTCCTTTTAATAATACAAATTAAAAAATTAAAGAATGTTACCACATTAGTGTAACTTCCAGCGAATTGTTTTATGATGACGGTTTTTTTAAAATTAGATTAAGAGTGGTAACAGATAATATGAGAGTGTTTATTGTGTACCGAGCACTCTATTAACTCACATTGTAAATAACCCTCTTAGCCAAGTTCTGGCCGGGCTTTCTTGGGCATGTGGAATCATTAGCTGGATTTTGAAAATAACTCGGTCTGTTTCAAGGCCCTACCAGGTCCAAACTGTTGTGGGCTGGTGCCTGGTAACTTTGATGGCCATTTTGAAATGTTACCATAGTGATAATTCTTCTGGAATCTCAGGTCATTAAAGGAGATGTGGCCAGCGGGGCCGGGAACTCGAAAGACAGATGTCATGCGACGTGGGATTCCTTTTCTCAAGATTATAGCTTAATGCCAAATGAAGGGACATTTTCGCCGAGCCCTGAATTCTTACCAGGGGCCGGTTTCTCGGCTGCCTTTGTCTTCTCTGTGTAAGTCATCCGTCCACGGAATCATTAACTCATAAGAATGAGTGGCATTTAAAAAATGGCTCAGCTCGCCCCTCCTTGGCCTTCGGTCTTTTGGCCCCGTTTCCTTCCCGTGGTGAGTTTTTCAAACGCGGGGCTATGAGGGAGTGTGGATCATCGTGGATATTGTGGCCCCGGACACCGGTGGATTTCCCTTGCGCGCTGGTCCTGTGGCCGGGGTCCGTGCCACTTACCCCCAGCTGTGGCGCCTCTCCTGGGGGGACAGGGAGTTGGCACAGGCCAGGTCCTGTTTCCCGGAATGCGCTGTGGATACTTGAGGGGACAGTGCCCCCTTTCAGCCCTGCACTGCCCCGTCCGCCTCGGGACCCCAGGGTAGTAATTAAAGGAGCCGAAATTAGTCCCGTCTCCGGCAGGTTGGAGAGCCAGCCGGGCGCGCCCCGAGCAGACCTTCGGGACATGCGGTTGAGCTCAGTGGCGTGTTTGCGGCCGGCCGTGCCGGTTGGTTCTGCTGCTGACCGGAGCTGCTGGCACCGGGGGAGGTCCGGCTCCGCTCCGCCAAGTGGGCAGCGTGAGACCGGCCGCGTTTAATTCGCAGCGTTCAGATTCAGCAGACAGTTGCTGGTGGCTGCCCTCTGCCAAGCCCCGGGCTCGGCGCCGAGGGCCCGAAGGCAAGGGAGGCCCAGCCGCCGTCCTGCAGGAGCCGGGCCTGGGATTCTGACACGCCAGTAAACTGCATAGCAGTGTGACGTCATCAGGACCGTGTGTAAAGTGTCACGGGAGCCTGGGAGAGGTCAGGGAAGGGCACACAGATTAGCAGGGCCCCGTGGGATGCAGGTCACCCGCTAGCAGAACTTGGGGGGAGGAGTGGCTAAAGGCAGTGTGAGAATGACCTGGGGCAGGCAGGTGGCCCCAACAGTGACGGCGAGGAGGCTGGCGGTCACCAGGTTGTGCTGGCTCCTTGGCCTGGCAGCCTAAGGCGACTGGGCATGACTTTGCAGGCAGTGGCTGTGAGGTGGGGGATGCTCTGAGCAGGCCTGTGTCCCAGGAAGGTCCTCTGAGGGTCACCCGGGGAGAGAGGGAGAGAAGCCAGGTGGAGACTGGGCTTAGAGAAGGGGTCCAGGGACCTTTCGGAGATCCATCGAGCAGGACTGTGAGGTTTGAAGGCGATGGGCGAGGCGGAAGGAGGGACAGTGAGGAACGGAGGGTGACTGAGGACCAGCTGGAGAAACAGGTTGCTCTTTGGTGCCATTAACAAGGATATGAAATTTTAAAAAAACACACAATTCAAAATAGCTATAAGTGCCTCCTTTTTTAAAAAAAGTATTTTTATTGATTTTGAGGGGGAGAGAGAGGGAGAAACATCGCCGTGAGAGCTGAACATTGATCGGCTGCCTCCTGCACGGCCCCTATCAGGGATGGAGCCCGCAACCCAGGAACGTGCCCTGACCGGGAATCGAACCGGCGGCCTTTCGGTGCACGGGATGGCGCCCACCCATTGGGCCACACTGCCAGGGCCACACGTGCCCTCTTTTACTTCGACGTACGTGAGCCTCAGTCGAGTCTCGGTATTTCTCATTGTGCTCGCGTTTTCCCCTTGAAATGGAAGCACGTGGAAGGAAATAGCACGTTTCTCTCCTCCTGCCGTACCCGGTGGTGCCCAGAACCATAAAGGCGGCAGTAAAGTAACTGACCCCAGACCTGTGTCACCTCAGGCTTAGTCAAGCGCTCACAGAGCAGCTTATAACTCGAGCCCGGGCGTGAGCTTGATGAATCAGCGCGTGTTTGGGCCTAATCGGCGGCCCCCGTGGCGAACATTAACCGCGCTTTAACGGTGCCAGGAGGCGGCCTGGGTAACCTTCCGATGCCTCCTTGGACCTGAACTAAGTTGACACGGTGCCTTCCTGTTTGGTAGGGCCTTTGGGGGTGACACTAAAGCTCCTTCCTTCTCAGGGCGATGTTGATGTCGTTTCGCTTTTAGGCGGCTGTTCTGAATTTGGCATTTGCCTTCTGTGCCAAGACACGTTTGTGGGTTCCACTGAACATTTTTTCGATGCAGCCTGCATGTGAAAACTGGTCCTGCAGAAGGACTAGATAGCTGCTCCCAGTTTCCTGCGTTGAAAAACAAGCGTATTGGTGGAAATATTCTTTCTTTTTCCGTCTGCTTCCCAGGGCCGTGGGAGACCCTGGAAAGTCCCAGTGGCCATGCCGATGGGATTGTAGCTGTGGCCACCATGGGGTCCAAAGTTGGGGGGCACGGCGGGGGTGCTGTTTACTGGAGTGCGTGGGGCTCCCGACGTGGGGGGGATGTGGCTACCATGGTGCAGCCACTCCCCATGGGACACGTGCTACGTGACTTATCTTCATTTTCATGTCCAAGGGGAGGTGGGCCAGACACCGGAACTGGTTTATGCAGGAAAGAAAAAAGAACATTTTTATGTCTGTGGAAGAGCCTGAGAGAGGAGCAGTTTCCCCAGAGCCACTGGGGGCCCTCCAGGACTCGCCTCCGCCTGCGCGTTGACTCCATTCTTGGAACCCATATGGCGGCCAAGGCCGGATAGCAGCTTTGACCTGCGTCCCCCCGACTTTGGGTTCAGAGGCCAGTGTTCCACTCTCCCGGCAGAGCCTCGTTTCCTCCCATCTCTGTCCACGGTGAGCGGCTGTCGGTGTGCCCGTGTGTGCAGGGCAACGAATGATGCGTCGAGGGGCCGGCTCAGGCCACTTGGTCCCCAGCCTCAGGGAGCTTGAGGACAGTGCCCACCTGATGGAAATGAGGCTCTGATGATTAGAAGGGAGAGTCCGTGCAGACCCCCCCCCCCGGAGGTGGGCAGCACTGGGGGACGGACACGCACCCCAGGGTGTGCATGTGCTGGGGCCCTTCAGGGGACGGACCCGCGACTTTGGGTGCTTTCTCTCTGAGTTTAGGACAGTTTCTTCATGAGATACGTACCCTGGGGCGCACACAGCCTCTCCCTTCCCTCTGCCTCTCACTACGTCTCCTCTCTACCGAAGCTCTTGCCCTGGAAGGCAGCCGAGTGCCATTAATGTGTCGTCAGAATTGTACCAACCTTTCGGGCTCACTCACCAGAATGGGCTCCGGATTGCGGGTCGTTAGTCACCCATTTCAAGGATCTATTGTTTCTACGAAAAAGGAAAACAAATCTAAGCAACCGAGGAGGGGCATGGAGCCGCCTAAGAGGTGGAGATGTGGGAGGTGATATTTTGACTACCCAAGTCCACATCTCGTTAGTTGTCTGCGTCCGTCGCCGCCACCGGTGGCTACTAATGCGAACTAATTACGCTGGCTCTGAAAAGCCAGAATTTGTAATGCATCTCAGCAAGAAAGGTTAATATTATCGCTTTAACAGCGTGAATAAAAACCATGGGAACTGGACTAGAACTGTCCCAAAAGCCCGGATAGAAACCCAGTGGCTTCCTTCATAAGCCTCTAGATGGGCAGGTGTTGGGACACGTGGTCGATACTCTGCTTTAAGCCGACGGGGTGGCGGGCAGTCGGCGTTGCGTGCGATCTGGTGGCTGTGCGGGACGCAGCAGACCAAGTCCAGATGCTCCTTCCTTTTAAAGGCTCTGCAAGGGGCAGCCTGTGTTTTCCTCCTCAGCAGGGTGCTTTTACGTAAAGAGAAAAGCAAGCCGTGTCACCCCCAAATGGCAGGAGCCTTCCTGCTCCCAAAGCATCTGTGGGTTACCAAGGCCCCCAGCACAATGTACCTTAAGTGGGTCATTTCTCAGGGACCCGCCGACCCCTGAAGACAGCATGTTGGAGAGTGGGGTGCTCTGGGAGGGGCACCTGGTCTACAGGGATGTACCTGGCCCGGCCTCTCGCCCACACAGGTGGTACCTGCAGTGGCCCCTTAGGCTTAGCTATTTCCTAAGGGCACAGCTGGCAGCCGCTCTGCCATCGTTGTCTTGGGAGCCACCGAGTGGCATTCTCTCCGGGGCAGGGTGCCGATGCCCAGCGTTGTCCTGAAGCCCGTTTCACAGTCTGTCCAGGTCTCTCGCTCCATCCTTCCAACAGCCGTTTGGGTGGGTGTCATCAACTCCAGTTTTTCTTCTGGACTGGGTGTGAAGTCCAGGGTCTTTGCCGAAGGTTTCTCAGCTCTGTGAGAGGTTAAACTGGAAGCCTCACACGTTTTTATTGATTTTTAGAGAGAGAGGAAGAGAGAGAGAGAGAGAAACATTGATGGTGAGAGAGTCATTGATCGGCTGCCTCCTGCACATCCCCTGCTGGGGATCGAGGAGCCTGCACCCCGGGCCTGTGCCCTGACCGGGAATCGAACCGGCGACCTCTAGGTGCCTGGGACAGACAGTGCCCGACCCACTGAGCCACACCAGCCAGGGCCGGAGGGACAGGTTAACAGTTCTACGAAGAACTCAGCCTTGGGAATAAACTCGACTCCATGCTTCTTCGATGGTGTCACTTTCTACTTAAATTATTTGGGGCCTGTTGTTTCCTTCAGAAAGTAACAGTGTTCAGGCTGGAAGTTCTGTCGAGTTTGGGGCTAGTCATGCTGATGTTTTGAAAGGTCCTGGCAGCCCTGTGTCTGTGGGGCTTGCGGTGGAGCCCAGCCCCATCCACGCACCTTGCGCATGTGACCAGCTCCCCGTGGGGCTTCCTGGGTTGTATTCACCCCCTTTCCAGTTCTTTCCCTCCGAGCACGTCATGGCTGTGCTTCTTCATAAGATGCTAAATGGAGCCCAGAGGAAATGAAGGCTAAAGGAGCCTTCACAGGTCAAGAATCTGAAGCTTTTAAGAAACAAACAAACAATAAACCAAAAACTCAAACAAAGCCACCCATCGGAACCCGAGCCTCAGGGTTCGTCGTAGCCTTGTTCCCGGGTCGCACTGAGAGCTGAGCCGGCTTCTTGTGGCTGAGCCTGGGTGGCACAGACACGAAGCACCGACGTGTCTGAGAGGAGCCCTGTTCTGCTTCGGAGGAAGAAGTGCACAGCAAAGGGAAACGTTTTACCGAAAGAAAATCCGCGGCCTGCCGGGGCTGAAGGGTAGAGGTGGGCTGATAGCGTCAGGCGGGCGGGGAAATGGGGACGCTGCGAGGTCCAGGCCGCGGGGCTGGGGTTAGGGCCGCACTCGTGAGAACATCCGAGAACCGCATCTAAACGGAGCGGCTGACGTGGGAAACGCTTCTTCCACCGCCTTGGCATTTCCCATGTGCCTCCTCCCCACACTCCCTGTTATGAGTCTAAACTGGCTCTTTAAAGAGATTAAGTGAAATTTAATTATTTAGGGAGCACTCACTCTGTATTCCACGAGGATGGCCTTTGGTTGGCGATTGTCAGTTGAGTATCTGTCTATGGCCCAAAAAACCCTTCCCGAGCAAGGAATACCCAAGAATGGTATTTAATAGCGCTTACATTTTTTTGTTGTTTTTTTTTTAAGGTTTTATGCTCTGTAAATAATGACTTTGCATCTGTAGACTTCGTATTTTAGAATAACTCTCTGGGCTGAGGTCTTAGCAGGAACCCTTACGCTGTCTTGTCTGTTTTCCTTTCCATGAGCGCTGTCTCCGTGGCGGGTCTTCGGATGTGGCATAAATGTGCTTCTCCTGAGCATTTTGGGAAACAGGAAACCTGTGCTTTGCAGTTTACATCTTTTCCTAAGAGAAGTGGCTTTGCCCAGAGTCAGGGAAAATCCTTGCCCCTGGCTGGCCTCTGCTCTCCAGTCTTGCCGCCTGACTTGCTCAAGTTCTTCCTCAGCCACGGGGCCCAGAAGGTCATGTCAGAAAACAGCAGACTCCGAGAAAAAACATCCGCTCCCTGAGAGTCAATCGCCAAGCCCTTTCCAGGCCACCGAGGGGTCACTCAGGTGTCCCGTGTGCACCTGTTGGGGAGCAGCCACCTGCTCGCGTACCTGTGGGCCAGTGCGAGTCCCTCAGTGCCTCCTGGTACCTGATGCCCCCCCCGTGCAGGGCAGTTCCCAGAGTGGGGCTTCTCAGAGCCGTTGGCTTTTTCCCAGGAGGTACCGAGAAGGATCGTCAGGAAGAAATCACATCAGCTCTTCATCCGAGTCTTTCTCTCTACAGGTAGTTTAGAGGCGTGTCTCTGCTGAGGTCTTCCTATGTATGTGTTTTTATGTGGTTAGTAGGAGAACAGGATACATTCATTTGTCTAAATTTCTGTTTGTCATCTCTATACACAGACACTTTGTGTGTGTGTTTTCAAGCAAGACTGGCTCACGTTTGAAAGGATGGATGCCTAGTTGATGGTGGTCTCTGAGCGGTGTTTCGTGAGTGGGGGCCAAGGTGAGCCGGTGTGAGCCTGGGGACTCAGGCCCTGCTGAGCCAGGACTAGACACACCTTGTTCCATAGCGGGGTCCTGCAGTGGTTCACCCTCCCCATTCACCTGGGCGGAAAACAGTTTCCTCAACGATCAGGTCTTCATCCTGAGGAGAGAGTATCCAGCCCCCCTGCATGCACATCTTGGTAAATATGAGTTTAAAGTTAGCCCAGGCCTGGATCTGGGCAACTTGGAGCCAGGTGTACAGCAGATGAATTTGCGGATAAGTAAGGAATTTCGTAAAATTTGAAAATAAATCCCACAGAACCAGTGCTGTGCTTGGTCACTGTTAACGCCAGCCAGGGCGGTGAGTAGCTTGGTCTGGCTGAGAGGTAAAAATGCTGGAGGGGACAGGTGGGACCAGCTCATGGGGCCCCTGCGCAGGCGGGACAGCTCTGACACGGCAGACGTGTTTGCAGAACTTTCTGAAAGGATTAAACTAATTTTGTTGCATTAACTCTCGGCTAATGTGGCTTGATCTGAACCAGTCCAGCCAGAACTTCTGTGTTAATGATATTAGCCTAAGGTTTTCTGAAGTTCAAGCTTTCAGTATATATTTTTTAACATTTTTATTGATTTTAGAGAGAGAGAGGAAGGGAGAGGGAGAGAGAGAAACATCAATGTGGGAAAGAAACATCCACTAGTAGCCTCCCGTAAGCACCCCAATTGGGGATTAAACCCACAGCCCAGGCGTGTGCCCTGGCGGAATTCGAACCCGCGACCTTTCAGTGTATGGGTTGATGCTCAACCAACTGAGCCACACCGGCCAGGGCCGTATAATTTTTATTTTTTTTAAATGAAGAGGTACTGGCCATTTGGGATTGTTTCTTAAAAATGTATTTTTCGCTTGTTATAAAAATGCACCTGTATGCCCAGCCGGGCGTGGCTCAGCGGTTGAGCGTCGACCTGGGATCGGGGTTCGATTCCCGGTCAGGGCACATGCCCGGGTTGCGGGCTCGATCAGTGACTCTCTCATCATTGATGTTTCTATCTCTCTCTCCCTCTCCTTTCCTCTCTCTGAAATCAATAAAGATATATTAAAAAAATAATAATAATAAAATAAAGTAAAATAAAATAAAATAAAATAAAATAAAATAAAAATGCACCTGTATAACAGTTGCCCTCAGAATGAATCCCTGGAGCCGGTTAAGTTAATGACGATTTCGTAGTAAACAGGTTCTTTTTAGGTTCTCTTTTTGTTGCTACTTTTCTCGGTGACTGGCACTTCTGTGTCTGCCTTCTGAAAATAAACACAAACTAGATGGATGTAAACACAGCGGAGGGAGATGGGAGTGGATTTGTGGAGTTTGCTGTTGATAAGATGCAGAAACACGAACACATGGAAGCAGTGTTTCCATGACCCAGATACTGGTCTGGTTCTTACCGTGTACCTTCCAGGTGCCTGGGATTTTCATGTCACCTGGGGCAGGCGGGCCCAGGGCTCAGTCACTGTCCCCTCATTGGCTCCCTCATGAGCTGAATCCATATTAAATGCTCCCTAGGCCCCGAGGAGTCATTTGCATACGTTGGCGACTCCCCACATGAGCTGACTCTTGGGAGACGCATTAATCACACCAGCCACAGACAAATTGAACATCGCATGTGTGACGAGTGCCACAAAGGCCAGGCGTGGTGCTGGGAGACCCCAGGGGAAAGGAAATGATGTGTAAAGAGCCTGCGGTGGGAACGGGGCGGGGAGGGGTGGGGTGGGCGCCGGCCCACGGCAGGGTTGAGGGTTGTGTGTTGAGGGTTTCATGTTTACCATATGAGCAGTGGGAAATCAGTGTCGAATATTAAACAGATGTGGGGTGTGAGTGTGAGAGAGAGGGAGAGAGAGAGAGAGAGAGAGAGAGAGAGAGAAAGGCGGTCCTGTTTGCATTTTTAAAAATCACCCAGGGCACAGTGTGAAGGACAGATTAGAGCAGAGGCTTCGTGGGACTAGGAGTGGAGACAAGGTGACTATAGAGACATTGGGAGGAAAAGTTGCCCCGAGTGGGTGGGCAGGATGCCGGAGATGAAGTCCCTGGCTCTGACTTGGGTGATGGCCGTGGCAGTGCGTCCTGGGGGCTGCTGGAGGAAGGTCAGGGGTAAGGGCCATGAGCATGAGCTTGACCTTGGAGACGGCAAGCTTAAGGCAGCTGCAAGGCAGGTGGGCATTTGCAGATGGGGCCTGGAGCCCAGAGAAGCTGTCTGGGCGGAGCTGGGATTTGAAAGCAGAGCCTAGCCCAGCACCTGGGGTAGGAGTTTACAGGGAGAAGGCTATGCTAGGGCCGGAGCCTGAAGGGAAGGCGGCATTCAAGGGCCAGAGAGAGGCCACGAATCTGTCGAGGAGACCCACGCGTCCTGAGCTCCAGGGAGACACCTGGGGAGCGTGGTGTCCAGGGTTCCCAGGGAGGGGCTGTTAGGAGAAAGGGGTTGGTCAAAAGTGCAGAAGCCACTAAGAAGCCAGCTAGGAGGGAGAAATAAAGAGGTTCCCCGGGTCTTGCAACGGGGGGCATCAGGTGAGAGCTGATTCCAGGCAGCGGTGGGGCTGGGGTGGGAAGTGGACTGAGGGGACAGGAGAACCTGGAGACGTGCGGCTGCTCCTGGGATGGGAGGGATGGCACCGGGGCCGGGGAGGCGCCAGTGTAACAGAGACCAGAGTCCATGGACTGCTGAAAACGGAGGGGGGGGTCAACCGAAGAAAAGGGGGAAGCCCCGATAAGATCCAGAGACCCCCAAGGGCTCCAAAGCACAGGTGACAGACGGAGGGACTCGCTTTGGATAAGAGAAAGGACAGATGGTCCCCAAGATGACGGTCACGCGGACTGCTCCCGCTCTTACACCGCGTCATGGCGTTTACTGTGGACTTGGCCTCTGTTTCCTCATTTGACCCGAGGGCACTGAACCCTGGGGAGGTGCAGGGACTGTGCCCACAGCCCCCCGGGCCTTGCTGCCTCAGCCGGAGCTGGGGAGAAATGCTGGCCTTGGACTCCGACCCTGAGGCCCGGGTAGAGCCGTCTCATGACTTTCTTACCCAGTGCAGCTTAACGTGAACGTGATGCTTCGGGGAATGGTTGCATTTATTTTAATTATTAGTTCCTATTCTACTAATATTAACTAGTGCAGGGGATGGGGAGCTGAGCTCTCTTGCAGTAAACAGCAGTACCTGTGTGTTGATTTACTCGAGGGAGCTTTCTACTCAAGTGCAGGAGTTCATTTATACTGTTAGACTCTTGGAGTAAACGGTGGCCGGGCCTTTATTATAACATGGGCCTAGTGACTCTCCTCGGAGCGCAGGGAGCGTTTGCCTCCACGAGCCCCATTTGCCGCCCGAGCAGCCCCGTGTGGCATGAGCGCCGTCCCTGGCACCTGTTACAGGTGACGAAGCTGGGAGGGGCCGAGGCATAAAGACAGTGGCCCGGCAGAGCTCCTAAGTGCAGGGCTGTCCCTCCTCCCGGGGCCCCTTCCCTCGTCTCACCGCCAGGCCCGGATGGAGCTCAGTGTTTCTCTTTGGCTGGCAATGCTGTCCTTTGGATGAAGGAGGAAAAGACATTCTGAGGCATCGCAGATGCTGCTTGAAGGACGTCCTCAGCTGAGGCTGCTGGCTGCTCCGCAAACTCCTCTTGGGGGAAACTTCCATTTTCCCTTCCTCTCCTACCTGGAGGGTATCTTTTGCATCATAGATTCCCTCTGACAACTAAATCTCATACGAAGAGGCGTGTGAGCATGAGAACCGTGTTGTGTGGTCCTGGAGGGGGGGGGGGCCTTGTAGTGATGAAAAGAGCATTTTGAGATTGAAAGAAAAATAAAGGCCCCGGGACAGCAAGTGGACTGGTGGATTCTCATGCTGTGGTTGGGGCCCTTTGGGGACTCCGCCGGGGTCTCCCCGGAGCAGGAAAGAAACAATGAGATGGTCAGATTTGGGTCAGCGGTGTTGCTGTCACTGGTTGGTTGGGAAAATGGCCTCTCAGTGACTCTTTTTAAAAAATATATATTTTTTTATAGATTTCAGAGAGAGGAAGGGAGAGGGAGAGAGAGAGAAAGATCAATGATGAGAGTCATTGATCTCCTGCCTCCTGCACGCCCCCTTCTGGGGATCGAGCCTGCAACCCGGGCCTGTGCCCTGACCGGGAATCGAACCGAGATCTCCTGGATCCTAGGTCGATGCTCAACCGCTGAGCCACGCCGGCTGGGCCTCAGGGACTCTTAAAAATATCACCTATAATATAGGCTTTAGTAGCTGAATGGTTCACGTGTAGTGTGTGTATGAGAGGGGGGGTTAGGTAGGCCAAAGACTTTAAGAAGATATTTGGAACAGAGCAATAGTTGCCTGTTGAGTAATTCTAAAACTAAAAACGCTTCCCCCCCTTACTTTTGCTTCTGATTTGCTTAGTGCTAGCAGGGAGTGATCCTTAGTGACCACAACCGGCTCTGGGCCTGCCCCCTGCGCGCATGCCCTGTGCTCCCTTGACCCCTCGGGTGCGCTCCTCGGCGAGCCCGTGTGAGACGCAAGGGTGCGCGCAGGTCCTGTTTCTCCACCGCCTTTCACTGTGAGATCTGAAAACCGCAGGATCTCCCAACAGATCCCGCCCACGACCCCTGATGTGCACGTGTGGGGCTCGCCTGCCTTCCTCAGCGGCCAGAGTGTCTGAAAACGTTGGGCTGCGTGAGCGGAGCTGGCCCGCCGGGGACCGGGCTGTGCGTTGGTGTCCGCGATGCAAACAGTTAGTTAGTTGCTTTTCCCCATGAGCCGTCTTTGCTTTACCATGAGAACTGGATTCTCGGCTCCTCCAGTGGGTCCTCTGAGAATTGAGGGCCCGAGAGAGACCCTGTGCCAGCTACGGCGAGGCGGGGCTGTGTGTGGAGGTCTGCAGGGGCTCAGGGCCTCGGGGTGGGGCGCCCCAAACCTGCATTAGTTAGTAAGTACTACTTGTTGGCCTATTTTTCAAGTATTTCTTGTCCCTAGAAGATACCACCTCCTATTTTTCCCATTAGCTTAAAAAATTGAGTTTAGCCCGGCCGGGCATGGCTCAGTGGTTGAGCATCGACCTGGGATCCAGGCGATCGGGGTTCGGTTCCCTGTCAGGGCACATGGGTTGTGGGCCCGATCCCTAGTCGGGGGCTTGCAGGAGGCTGCCGATCAATGACTCTCTCATCATCGATGTTTCTATCTCTCTCTCTCCTTCTCCTTTCCTCTCTCTGAAATCAATAAAGATATTAAAAAAAAAGAAAGGAAAAAAAAATTTTAAAAAATTGAGTTTAGATGGGCTTAGTGCTGGAGAGCAGAACTGAGTAGGTTCTCCATGGCCCCCCTGAAAGTCCCCCTCGCCCTGAGACGGGACCGATGGTGCCTTTCTAACTGGCTCAGATGCTACAGGTCAACACCTTTCTGAGCGACAAGTAATGCACATTGGGAGCCAGCGAGCTGGGCCCTGATCCTAGAGACGCTCGGTGGCATTTTCAGGCTATTGTACAACTGGTGGGAGGTCCTGACCCTTGGCCTTGTGGTCCTCTCCACGTCGAGACGCCCTTCTTGTCTCAATCAGTGCTCTCTAAACTTATCCTAGTGCCACCGGCCATCAAAGGCTATGTCCCTTTATTCTGCGAGTGCCTTTCCACTGACCTCTTCTGAAAACGTGGGCGTTTCGTGCTCGCCTCGCAGGCCGCCCGGCAGGGAACGCTGCCTCTTTGGAGCGAGGAAGTGAAAGTTGAAACCGTATCTTAAATATTTGTATTTCTGTTTGTTCTCGGTGACACACAGGGATTTGGGTCACTCTGACATTTAATCAGGTTAAACAGTGTGGCTCTCAGAAAAAAATATCCAGCAGGTAAACCTGACAGCTTAGGTACCTAGTAACACAACAGAGAGATTGCATCACAATTCATTTATTCATTTCTGAAGCACCCCTTGTCCGGTTTGCCTTTAATTTTCATTTTCCAAAGTTCCCCATTAGCAACCGCGGCCTCGCTTGTTACTTAATAATGAATGGTTACAAATTGTTTGTGTGTGTTTGTAATTAGAGTGTGATAGCAATCATCCACCGGGTGAGCGACATTGTAATGACATAAAGTCACTAACAATTACGCCTAACAGGAAAATTAATTATGTAACCCCATCATATCGCGTTTGGCCTAAGCGATTAGATTTGGCTGTCCTTCGGCTGGGCCGGGCAGGTGACAGCCATGGTGTAACCTTGCTCAGTTTCCTGGACAGACTCGTTCACCGTAATGTTCACTGTATCGCCTGGGAAAATCATGGGCTTATCGTAGATTTTAAAAATAAGTACAGTGGTACCCCGATTTTCTAATGTACTCCGTTCCGGAGGACCGCCCGAGGTCCGAAATGTTCGAAAACCGAGATACCACGATATGTTCAGGCTTTTGAGTTTCTGCCTAAAAAAGGGAGGGAGAGAGAAATCCACTCTACTTGGATATTTAATTCTTCTAGTTGCCAGTGAATAAAGATATTTGCTAATGGGTCCTGCTGTGGAGTGTTCATGAAATTAAGCCATATTTAAGTTTCATCCCCTAAATGTATTTTATATATTAATAATATGGCTTCCACGCATTATATATGTGTGTGTGTGTATAATGTATTCTGAGTTATTATAAATGAAACTTAATTAGGTTTTAATTAAAATGTGTCATTTCTGTCAATGTCGAACATTCGAGATGAAAAACCTAAAAGGTAAGTGGCCACAACAGTTACGCAGATGAGACTGGGGACTGGAAAATCAGACGAACTCTGCTGTAAATTCTTAAAGGAATGCGGGTTTTTGTTTGGGTTTCTGTTTTTGTTTTGCTGAGGGCATTTATAAAGCTAATTGGGCTTTATATAAACGCAGCTTTTGAGTCATTGCCTTTCGTTTTTAACTTATCATCGGGGAGGAGATTGGGAAGAGTTTCCTGTCAGTGCAACCACAGTGAATGAATGTTTCCTACAGATGGTTTTATTTCCTTTTTATGATACCGCTCGGATCTTGAAACAAGCATCTTGAAAACCGTGCGAGGCAGAGGTGCGAGCTGGGACGTCCCTCGGGTGTGTAAATAATCCTTTCTGTGGCAGAGAAGGGATTCTTTTTTTGTTTTTTTGTTTTTTAATATATCTTTATTGATTTCAGAGAGAGGAAAGGAGAGGGAGAGAGAGAAACATCAATGATGAGAGTCATTGATCGGCTGCAGCCCGCAACCCGGGCCTGTGCCCTGACCGGGAATCGAACCCCGATCGCCTGGATCCCAGGTCGACGCTCAACCGCTGAGCCCCGCCCGGCCGGGCCAGAAGGGATTCTTCTGGTTGAGGCCGAGATGTTGCTCCTTCTGCTCGTGGCTGTGGCTTGGTTGGGAGCTGCTTCTGGGCCTGGGGACGCACCTGCCCCCCGACTCTCGGGTGCTGCCCCTTTCTCAGGGAAGTCCTGGTTTCCTTCCTCAGAAAAGTTTCGTGTGTTCTCAGCACACGACTCAACTGCCTTCTCTGTTGTTATTTTGGCCTCTTGCCCGTTTTTTCTTAATTAAGACTTAATCTTACCGGATGGGATCAGTATCAGGACTGGAGCTGACCAGGTCTCAGAATTTCCCTTTTTCCCTTTGCCGCCTTTGATGGCCCTTAATTGACCCGGGAGCTCGGAAGGAGTAGCTGCACCTCTGCCCGATGCTTGCTTTCTGCCTTTCCGCCTGGGGTTTGGACAGAGAGGGCTCCCCCTGTGCCTCCGTGTCCCTTATCGTCCAGGAGAGCCTTTGGCGCTTGGCTCTTTTCTGTCTTCGTTTTTGAGAGAAACGAGCCAAAAAAGGACACCGGTCATAAGTAGCTTTGCAGGGCAAGTGCAGAGCCGCTGAGGGGTGGAGGAAGGGGTGTCCCCGTTACAGATTAGGAAACAGAGGCTGGGGGCCTACTACTAAGGGAGGTCGGGGCTCCCCGCCGCCTGCCCAGGAAGTACCAATACCAGAGCCTCGGCCGGTGTGGCTCAGTCGGTTGAGTGTCATCCCTGCACCGAAAGGTCGTCGGTTCGATGCCTGGTCGGGGCACATGCCCAGGTTGTGAGTTTGATCCCCAGTCAGGGTGTGTACAGGAGGCAGCCGATCAGTGTTTCTCTCTCTCTCTCTCTCTCAGATCAATTAAAACATATATTTTTTTAAAATTACCTGGCCCGGCCGGGCGTGGCTCAGTGGTTGAGCGTGGACCTAGGATCCAGGCGATCAGGGTTCGATTCCCGGTCAGGGCACATGCCCGGGTTGGGGGCTGCAGCCGATCAGTGGCTCTCTCATCGTTGATGTTTCTGTCTCTCTCTCTCCCTCTCCTTTCCTCCCTCTGAAATCAATAAAAATGTATTTAAAAAATAATAATAAATAAAAATTACCTGGAAGTCTTTAAAAAAAACAACAACACACAATATGCAGAGACCCACTCTCTAAGTTTTGTGTGCCTGGAAGGTGCTATGTTTCATCAAAACAGATTTTTTTTGGCGGGGGGAGGTCTCTTTAAAACTTTCTTTCCCCAAGTAAAAATACTCAAGACTTGATGCAAGTGAAAAATAAAAGATATATAAAGAAAATGGAGTCTCCACTGTGTCCTTTTGCTGAGAATATAAAAATATGCACATATATCAGTATAGTTGTGGCGTTTTTCCTAAAAATGGCATCATATAAAGAGTATTCTATATATAGTATCTTGTAGCCCTTTTTTTTTTTTTTTTTTGCAAGTATGGCTCTCACTTTAGGTCAGTTGCATATGTTGGGGAAAAAAAAGGGAGCATCGTAGCAATTTACAGTATGGACGGAGCATAATGTAGGCAGCCGGCCTGTGCAGATGGGCAGCCCTGGTGCCACTGGCTTGTTTATTTCCCTGTCACCCTGGGTCTTGCTCTGCGGTTGTGACAGGCTTGCAGGAAACGCACTCGCGTGTGTGTCCGTGGCCGCCCGCCCTTGTACCGGCTTTTGTTCACGTGCTCAGGGGCATCGCTGTCTTGTTTCTGATTTCCATAAAAAAGATTTCAGCATCCTGAGCATTGACTATGCTTGTTGTTAAGTTTTGGTAAATTTAATTTATCTCGTTGAAGTTGTATATGTCCATCCACGTTTCACTGTTTATTGGAAGAGGCTGATGAATTTTATTAAGTGCCTCTTCGACATGATATAATTGTTGGCTTTTGCTTCTAGTTTGCGGTGTAATAAATGACAATGATTAGATTTCCCCAAACTGGGTCATCTTTGGGTTCCTGGAACACACTCCAGTTTGCTCTAGTGCGGTGGACTTTTGCTATGTTGTTAAATTCGGTTTGCTAATAATTTAAAAAATTTGGGGGCCTGCAGTCTGGAGGTGGGTCCAGAGTTTCTTCATTGCTTGCACCCTATCGCATACGGATATTAGGATGATGGTTTTTTAAACGATTTAAGAAGAATTTCTTTTCTAGAGTCTGGAAGCATTTACATAATATAGGAAGGAAGGATCTAGTTTTTAAATAGTAGAGAGAAACCAACAGGAAAACCCCCAGGTATCTTCCCCTAAAATCTTTTTAAAAGCACATTCTTTAGTTTTCCAACATATATTACAGTGTGATTTCTTTCTCCCACCTTTTCTTTGGATTTTGATATTTACTGCTTGCTAGAAGGTTAGTTTACCTAAAATTTAAATTGATTGCACAGTTACACCTAATATTATTCTAATCTCTTTACGTCCACGGCAGTACCCCCTTCTCATCGCTGATGCGTATTTCTGCTTCTGCTCTCTTTCCCTATATTCCCCTCAAAGAACTCGAGATATAATTTTATGTCCCTCTTACCTGTCATTTAATTTCCGCGCCTGACCTTTATTAGCTCGCTTCTGCTCGTGCCTCTGGTTGAGTTTATGAAATCAGATCAGCTCTCATTTTGCTTTTAGTCTTCTTAAAAAACGGCCTTTGTAGCTATACATTTTCTTCGAGAACGGCTTCAGCTATGTGTTTTCGGTTTGGGGGAATTAATCTCCTTTTCTGTTGTTTCCTAAATGGTTCGTAATAAAAATAAAATAAAATGATCGATTTTGCGATCATTCAGCGGCCCTTCGCCACCTCTCCTGTCGGGCACTGTCGTTTCCTGCCTATGGACGCGGCGCCAAAACCCCTTAAGGCCTTTACTAAGTTTTACTGGTGTCCACAGGCTCAATTTTTAATTGTCTCATGGGCATTAAAAAAAAAATCATACCCTTTGTAAAATACAGAGCTTCCATTTTCTATATTTGGTAAATCAAACATATTGATTATGTTATGTTCAGAGTCTCCAAGTCCATGTTTGCTTTTAACTGTCAATTAAGAGGTATATTAAAGTATCTCTTATAGTTTTTAAACTTTTGTATTTCTAAGAGCTTTGGCCTAATTTGCTCACCTGCCATTTTGCTCAATGCATTAAAAAATCTAATTCTTTTCTCCTCGGGTTACATATTTGCCATTCTTTTATGTCCCTCTTTGGTCCAGTTTATAACACCTGTGGCCCTGAAATCTTAAATTTTAAGATGTTGGCCCCTGCTTTCTTTTTATCTGCGTTTGCTTGGTATATATGCCTCAGCTTCCCATTTTTAAACTTCCTCTGTCGCTTTGCATTGGGCAGGCCCCATGATTTTGTTCGTTGGTTTTGTCTTTGACTTAAACAGAGCCGGACGGTCCCCATGCAACGTGGCAGTTTGGTCTTTCAATTGGAATTTCTGCCGCGTCTCCCATCAGGTTTGCTCAGCGGGAGCCTCTTACCTGACTTTGGTCCTGTTTTCTCAGTTCCCATGATCGTGTTTAGCAGATCCCTCGTTTATGTGAAAGTCGTGTTATGTTCAGCCCTGCCAGGGCCTAGCTGTCGGAAGCCAGGCTCCCTGCCATCGCGGCCGGCGCCCAGCTCCCGACTCCCAGCCTTCCACTCCTGAATTCCATGCCCTTGTTCTTTGCTCTTTAAAGCCCCATTTCTTCTCGCTAATCCTCCAGAACATTCATTTGATGCTGTAGAGCAACAGGTAGTGTCTATCCATTTGATTTGGTGTTTTCAGTTTTTATTTCTCTGTGGTAAGAGCATCTCACGTGGGACTCTTAGCACAGTTTCGAGCGCAGTGCTGTTCCCTGCAGGCACGGAGTTGGACAGCCGGCCTTCGGAATTCATTCCTCCCGCGTAACTGAGGCTGTGTGCTTTTCTGTGACGTTTAAACATTTTTATTTATTGATTTTTATTTTTTTTTAGAGAGAGGAAGGGAGAGGGAGAGAGAGAGAGACATGGATTTGCTGTTCCATTCATTTATGTGCCCACAACCTTGACGCATCGAGACGATGCTCTAACTAACTGAGCCACCTGGCCGGGCCTGTAATTTTTTTTTTTTTTAGTTCAGAAAGTTTTTACACTCTAATTGCATCCCTGCGTGTGTTCTTGTGACTGGTCCATTGAATTTCCCCTCTGACGGTCTGATTCGTTTTATTTTACTAGGCGCCACTGCTACTTCAGCTTGGTCGCCCTCCCTTGGGTTCCTGTGTCCCTTCGCCTGCTTGCGGCTCCCCTCAGCAGCCCTGCAGGTCACGGGTTCGTGTCACTCACATCGTGGCAAGCTAGCAGGTGCTAGATGACGGGAGTAAAGAAGGAGATGGCCTCCTGATACGTTGCTCTGTCCCCAGTCAGGAAAGGGGACAGTGAAGCCCCCTCCCCTTGGCTCTCCGCTGGCCCCAAAGCCTTCCTCGCTTCCTATGGATGCTCAGCTCCGCTGACCGTGGAGAACCGCGCCTGCTCTGTCCCCTGCAGATGTTGGGGCCCCCGGGGCCTCAGGAATCCCCTGCCCCTGGGCACTGCCTGGAAGCCTTGTAGGTGGTTGTCCTTGTCACGTCACACAGGGGACTGGCAGGTTGGCAGGACCAAGTATGTCCACTTAGGGCCCTGCCTTCCCCATGAGGACGGTGTCAGAGTAACTTTGGATTTGCTGCGTTGTGGGACGGAAGCAGAAACAGATGCGCCTACCTAGCACGTTTAGGAGCGACGACACCTCCGTGGGGCAGGGCTGCCCTTCCCTTAACTGCAGGAAGGTAGGATACTAATTACGGAGGAAACACCATGCGGCGCGTTCCTCTTGTAGAAAGGACTCCACTGCATCCACCCTCAGCCCTAGCATCCTCTCCGCCACCTCTGTCACTCAGGGCAGAGCATAGCACATCCAAGCCAAGGAGCAGTCTTTAATAGCATCAGTCATGTGCCCGTGAGTGTGTACACACACACACACACACACACACACATGCACACGGAAAGGTGCGGTTCCTCTCTCCACAGCTGGAAAGCTCGGGGCACAGCGCCTCACCCGCTCGGCCCGGTGCAGGTGCCGTGGCTCCGACTCGCAGGCTATTGATATCAGGTGGCACCGGGTGGCCCACAAAGCACCGCAGCATTAGCTCAAGGCACAGGCGCTTATTCATATAATCACAGCCTTGTCTTGGGGATCCGTTAGTGCCTTTTCCAGTATCTTAGGCTGCAGGGGGGCCCAGGGGCCTGGCGGGATCGGTCCGACGTGGCAGGCACCTTCCCTGGCATCGCCGACGGGCCCCCGCGGGGTCCGCTTGACGGGCACGTGTCCTGCGGCAGCGAGGCGCTGGCGAAACAGCCTCGCGCCCTTGCGAAGTTGCCAGCACAAGGGAGAACCTGGCAGTTGCTCTGTGTGCGTGTCAGGAGATTTCTTAACCACTTCCACGCTGAATTCAGAAAAACACTCTCTTTGGAAATTTTCAAGTTGGGTAGGGGCCCCGGGGCGATATGGCAGATAACATTGTCACGGGGTTTGCGGTTCCTGGGGTACGTATCCTGTTGGAAGTATCTCTGGGAGTCAGGCCTGGGCGTCAGAGGGCCTGCACAGTGGCCGCCTGGGTTCGGCCACAGCGACACTCGCCCGGTGACTTAACGCTGCCGGGCTTGCATCCCGCGGCCCCCTGAACCGCGGCTTATCTTCAGGGACCGCCGTCTGCAGCCAGGGCCGCGGCCTCTCCTGTCACCTTTGCTTGCTGATTGCGAGAGGCCACAGTCCCATTTTTTTTCTTTGTCAATGAGGCGTTAAGGCCCCTTTACATAGTGATAGATAGAGCAGGGCCCGCGGCGATGGCACCCTGCCTGAGCCGCCCGGAAACCGAGTGCAGAATCTTTTCAGCGGCCCCGCGATGGTCCCTCGAAGGGTTGCAGATTTTTCCTAAGGATCGCGCCAGTCCGGGGCCGTTGTTACTGGGATCGCCTTGGCCATTGGCATGGCTCCGGCGGAGCTGAGCCTGTCACTGCCACCGTGCATGCGCCTGAGCCGGCTTTGCCGTCGGGGGTCCGCCGGGGTCACCCTTGGGCAGGAGGAGACGGGCCTGTCGCTATCTTGTGATGGCTGGAGTGTGTCTAATCCAGCTCTCCGTGGCCACGAAGGAGGTTTTGGGGTATCTTTTTTTTTTTATTTTTTGGCACAATGGGGATTCCGGTTGAGGAGCTCCACCCGGCTGCCCGGCTTGGGGTGTTACGCAAGACGTTAGATGCCTTCTGTTTTCTGTATCATTTGTTACAGACCAAGCAAACCCCGGAGTGATGAAAGGGGGGAGGACTGTTGCTCAACTCTCTTCTTGGCCCGTGTCCTTTGCTGTTTGATGTCTAATTTATTAAAACGTTTGCAAGCGACATATTCTGAAAAGCCTCTTGGTGCCAAATGTGAAAGGAACTAGCAACAAGCCTGGCACAGAGCTGCGCGGATCGGTGCCCTCGTGGGAGAGTCTGGGCCTCGGCTCCACGTGGCCGCGGGTGGTGGGCAGCCCTGGCATGCAGCGCTCTGCTGTGGAAGGCGACCCTGGTGTCCGGAGTGTCCCCCGTGGGGAGGTCTGCCAGGCCGCAGCAGGGCACGTGGGTGTCTGCACATCTGTTGCTGGCTGTCACTGGCCTTGGTGGCCTGAGGTCTCACAGAAACATGGCATTGGCACCCAGTGGTTATGCTCCCTGTCAGTGCATCGCTTTCCAGATCCTGCTGGATTCCACATGAATTTCGGGGACAGAGCGAAGGAACATACTCCAGAGCCACATGGGGAGAGAGGAGGGAGCCACAAAGTCATGGGAGGCAGGAGGGCGGGGCGGGGGGTGATTCAGAGAGGGGAGGAAATGGTTTCATCCCCCCGTTCACAGAGAGGGACCCGACCAGGGGTCAGGCCTTCATGATTTGCTGTCATAGCTTGTCCGAGAATGGCCACCAGGGTGAGTTGGCCGGAGCCTAGGCCCAGACGCCAGTCACATCCGCCTCCTGGGCTAGGAGAGCCCACGTGGGCATGCAGCTGGGCGGGAACTTGCCCTTCCCGGCTGAGGGTGGAGGAGACCCTCTGATCACACTTCTACCCAGTTGTCTAGTGGTCCCACCCCTGACCTTGACCCGCTGTCCCTGCCAGGAAAGCCATTCCTTCTGTGGGTGTCTCCAGATCCTTGCCTTCTCTCAGGTGACATTCACTCCCTAACTCCTCGCGATGACTATCCGTTGATGCAGTTTTTCAGCAAACATTGATTGGCTGCGACCACGTGCCAGGCACCGTGCTGGGCCCGCGGGGGCACAGCAACGGCTCCCCCTTGTTCCCGCCTCCAAAAACTGATGGTCTAGTGGGAGAAACAGACCAAACTAGGGCTTCACTGCACAGCCTCTAATTCTTCACCCGTTTTATCAGCCAGTCTTGCCTTCCTGACACAGATCCCGTACACTTTTCCCACACCTTTCTAACTGGGGTCTGCCCTTCATCCATTGTGACCCCAATAATGTGAGCAGCTTTCGGTGAGAGTAGGAGAGAGAGAGAGAAAAAAGAGAGAGAGAAACATCGATTGATTGCCTCCCACACACGCCCTGACCGGGGCCTGGGATTGAACCTGCAACCCGGGTATGTGCCCTTGAGCGGGAATCGAACCCAAGACCCTTTGGTGCCCAGGCCTCTAACCACTGAGCCACACCGGCCAGGGCCAGAGCGTCTTGTATTTAAAGCATCCTTCCCCCTCCCGCAAGCCCGGGTCGGGGTGCATGCTCCAGCCTCCCGACTCTCCTGGAGAAAATCCTTGTTGATGGGAACACTTGGCCTGGCATCTGATTTGTCCCCGCAGCTGCTCTATTAGCAATAAATAGACACTCCGTTTGCATATTTCGCTCTGTCATCCTGCGGCCCCCAGCTCTTCACTGCAGGACCAGCTCCGCAGCGCCCGGCAGCGCTTTAATTACACGAGGCTTCGGTGTCAGCCGGGATATAACTTTTCTGCTGTGAACCAGAAAAAGTCACCGAGAACGTTACCAGCCGTAATGCAGTGGAGGGGTGTTCACAGGCAGGCTTTTGTTTCTGTTGTGTCACGTTACCTTTCTGACAAAAAGAGAAAGAAAAGGGGGCCTTTGGAAGTAAACATAAATTACGTCTTTGCTCGCATGATCAGCCCTCACGAGAACCACTCACATAGAGCGCCGGCCTGGCATTTGCAAGGGAGGAGTCGCACACGGGAGAGTGCCCGGGACCCCTCCAGAACGGGGGAAGTTAGATTCCATTACAAAGAGAGACTTTCGGCCGAGAAACGGGAGCCTTTATGCACATTGTGAAGACTTTTCAGGGGTAATAGGATAACTGAAAATACTAAGCCCATCTCCACAATCTCTGGCTTATATTTTTAATGACACTACCTGAGTGAATGATAATTCCTTGGACTGTCTGCGAGCCCACAGCTCCCTCCACTGAGGTGCCCGAGTGTTTTCAGAACCATTGAGAGTGTGTGTTTTAAGACTTCGTTCTGATGTTCGTGGTAGGAGATTTGATTTTTTTTTTAAATGTTTTTTTATTATTATTTTGATTGAGATAAAATTCACATCACCTAAAATGAGCCTTTGAAAAGCGAGCATTTCGTGCATTCACGATGTTGCGTAACCCCGTCTCTGACTATCTAGTTCCAAAGTGTTTTCATCGCCCCAAGAGGAAACCCTAGACCCATAGAGCACTTGTCCCACTCCCCTCCCCCAGCGCCTGACAACCACCGGCCTGCGGTCTGTGTGTGGCCTGACCTGCTCTGGACATTTCACGTCGGTGGAATCATGCAGTGTGTGACCTGCCGTGTCTGGCTTCTTTCACTTAACGTCGTATTTTCAAGGTTCACCCACGTTGCAGAAAGTATCAGTCCGTCATTTCTTTCTAAGGCTGCATAATGTTTCATTGCATGGATTGGCCACACTTTGTGGATCCAGAAGATCTGCTCTTTATGGCACGAACCCAGAACCTGACATCTCACTGTGTGCTCTGGGGTGGATGCAGAGTTGACGTGTCGCCTCTCCCTTGCTCTCTCTCTTTCCGAAAAAAGATTATCACGCTGACACTTCTTCTTCGGGGCCCTTTTTTAGCCCCCTTTTATTTATTTTTTTAAAAACATATCTTTATTGATTTCAGAGAGAGGAAAGGAGAGGGAGAGAGAGATAGGAACATCAGTGATGAGAGAGTCATTGATCAAGCCTGCAACCCGGGCCTGTGCCCTGACCGGGAATCGAACCCCGATTGCCTGGATCCTAGGTCGACGCTCAACCGCTGAGCCACACCCGGCCGGGCTTAGTCCCCTTTTAAAGAGTCTCATGATGTTCCCCTCTGCCAGAGTCGATACAGTTACCGTGGGTGGTGGGAAGCGAACCTGTTGGCTTATTCTTGGAACCATTGGAAGCAACACTGCCTTGAACTGTTTCGTTATGATCATCGGTACCTATAATTCTGTACGAAGTCAGTTACTTTGTGAATTCAAGTTACTGCGAAAATCTCAAACAGAAGGTGACTTAAGCAAGTGACAGATTTATCACGCTATTTGTAGAAAAGCTCCAGAACTTCTCGCCAAATACATTATTGGGGGGCTGTCAGAGTGCGCTCCCCTGGCCCTCTCTCAGTGGTGCCCTGTTGGAGACCCAGATAACCATTCCTTTTTCCATCTATATTTTCTTTTGTGTTAGATTTTTCATTAATCTCTTCATAAGTGAACTAGGGAATGAATGATCTCAGGATAATTATTTTGTTAAGATTATTTTTTGTTACCCAGCCGGGCGTGGCTCAGTGGTTGAGAGTCGACCTAGGATCCAGGCGATCGGGGTTCGATTCCCGGTCAGGGCACATGCCCGTGTTGCGGGCTCAATCAGTGACTCTCTTATCATTGATGTTTCTCTCTCTCTCCCCCTCTCCTTTCTTCTCTCTGAAATCAATAAAGATATTAAAAAATAATAAAAAATAAATAAAATCGCATGGAAAGGGATAGTGGGCCTGCACAGAACTTTCCCCTTGAACCCCACTTGTTTTGTCTTGGCCGCCAGCATCCCTGGCTGGCGCTGTTTTGCTAGGGAGTCGGTGGGGAGCACTGCGCCCTCTTATCTCTCAAGTCAGATCCTTGGCATTGTTTGAATATTTGTGTGTTTGTGTGGGGGGTGTTGCTGTCCTGAAAATGTGACTAAAGAATAGACATTCCCAGAGTTCCTCCGTCTGCCTTCGAGCAATGGCCCTGTTGGGCCTTCCAGCAAGGAGGTGAGATGCCCGTTGACGGAAGGACAGACTTAGAAAACGAAACAGAGGAAACGGTGGACTCTGCCCGCCGGCTGCCAAGTGGAAACACAGCTGCTTCTCATACACACTGCTGTTCTGGACCCTGGATGAGCTTATGTGTCTCCGAAATTGGGCTGAAGTCTCCTGGTGCCTTCTGGTGCATCGAGATTTTTATTTTTATTTTTTTATAGTAACTTTGATTTGCATCGATATGTAGTCTCCAAAGAAAATATCAGATACCCTTTCTACACACTGGGGCATTGTGCAAGGGCCATTGGATTTTTTTGATTTTTTAAAAATATATCTTTATTGATTTCAGAGAGAGGAAAGGAGAGGGAGAGAGAGAGAGAAACATCGATGATGAGAGTCATTGATCGAGCCCGCAACCCGGGCATGTGCCCCGACCGGGAATCGAACCCCGATCGCCTGGATCCCAGGTCGACGCTCAACCGCGGAGCCACGCCGGGCCGGGCCATTGGATTTTAAAGTAAAAGTGGACAACCCCGGCCCCTCCGAGCTTACATATTAATACATTCAGGTGATGTGAAATGCGAAACCCATTTGATATTTGTTACCAAAATAGTTTATTTGCTCTCACCCATCATTTTGACTCTTTTGACACAGAATCTCTCTATCAAAGGAATCAGCCACCATTTTAGGTGTATAAATACGTATTTGCTTGGTTTTGTAAAAAAAAAAAAAATTAAACAGAAGGACTTCTTCTTTTCTTTGTAAGCAGACAGTGTCAAAAACTCGCTTTCTCTGCCCTCAGGGCGTGCCTCTGTGGCCAGTTTGTCCGTAAAGGGACGTGCCCCTGTGTTTGTGTTGTCGAGACCTTTAAAATGTTGCCAACTCACCTATTTTTGCTGTAACGAGTATGAGAGGTGAGAGGAGATGGATGGAAATGAACTCGTCTTCTCGCCTTTTCTGCTGACTTCCTCCTGCCCTTTTTCTGTAAAAACCCTCAGGGCCCTATGCCTGGGCCTCAACCCAGCGACCGTGGCCTGCGTGCGGAGCAAGCGGGGGGACACCGTCCTCGCGCCTGACTTTGTAGACGTGTAAGGAGAGTCTCAGGACACGTCCCACGCTCTCCGCACCACCGTGGGAACGGTGGAAACCGAAGCCCAAGGTGAATCAGAAAGCATTTTTTTACTGGTTGCTGGCGTTGGTGATAAAGGTTTAATCAGACCAGCGTGTGTGAGGGGCTCACCCGCACTTGGCATTGCTGACGTGGTGGTTTTCTGGGCCTGGGAATTTATGAATCTCTCTGATGAGTACTATGTCAGCAGCACAACTCTGACGCTCACTAGCCGTGGCTGTTTTTGTTTTTGTTTTGTTTTTTTGTTTTCAAACTGACACTCACAGCGCATCTAGGAGGTTTTTCTAGGCACTATTTTTCTGGAGCGGGACTTGAGACTGTCCTTGGCCGTCTGTCGTGGGTCATGCCTGAGGGTGTTGTCTCCACTTTTCCACGCTCTTCCTGTTCTCTGTGGCTCTCTGGGTGTAAGGTGGCCATTATCTGCCTCTCGAGTCCCTCCTGTCCCATTGCTACCCCCTCTCGGCCCCCTGGAGGGGGCATCTACCTCGGGACTCCCCTGGGACTTGGAATCCAGGGCGTCCGCCACCTTAGTGGGTATCTAAGTTTGGAGGTGATAACAGGTGACCGCAGGCTGGCCCAGTGTCCCTCTGCTGGAATTACAAGTCAGGAGAAGAGAGAGGTTTGGCACAGATTTTTTTACCCCGAGGACCTTTGAACTGGGGCGTTGGGGGGAGGGACTCAGGGTGTAGGGAGACCATGAATCAGTCTTCAGTATTGTATCAAAATTTGCCCATGAGCATGTTTCTGTGCATGAGGGTCCCCAGTAGTCCTCAGGTTCTCCAAGAGAGTCCTGAGCCCTGCACCTGTAGAAATCACCGATGAGAAGGCTCCGGTTATGTCTCCTTAGTCCCCATGGCGGTATTTGAACGTCGCAGCTGCAGAGTGGCTGCTTCTGGCCTAAGGCCGTGGGCAAAGCTTCGAGTGGGGCTCGCCAGCCGGGTTGGGTCCTGGCGGTGATGAAACGCACCTTGCAGTCTACGGGGCCCTCGGCGCGGGGAGCGATTGGGGCCCTGCTGTCTCTGTCCGCTCCACCCGCCGGTTGTCCATCCGTCTGTCCAAGTGCCCAGCGTGGAGGTTGGGAAGGTGACTGACACACAGACCCTGCTCGTCTCGCTCTCTGAACATGGGGTCGGACAGCCGGCCCACGCGCAGGGGTGTGCGTTACACATGCGTGTGTATCTGCCGAGCAAGAGGACGGAGGCCAGCTAGGAAGCTGAGAGCCAGTTTTATATATTGTGACACCTAGAGAGCCGTGACGTGGGACATGAGGTAGGTGGCCGGGGCCAGAATACGCCCCCCGAGGGAAGGCCTCTGGCGAGGCCCCCTGCGCTTGGAAAGAGTGTATGTCAGCCCAGGGCTTGGGTTTCCCACCGCAGCTCATCTGCAGACCAGCAGCAGCGAAACAGCAAGAGGCAAGGCCTTTGCTCCCCAATGGGCACATTTCACGATGAGGGAGAGAGAAAAAACGGAGGGCGGGGCTGGGCCTGTGCCACCCGCTTATTTGTTTAGTTGCTGGCAATGGTTACAGAGCTCGGGGCGTTCTTGGTGCGGACAGCGGGCTATCGGGTTACCCATGTCCGAGCTGACTTTCCGTCCTCCCTCCCTCCGCCTCCACCCGCCACCCGGACACTTTTTGTTTTAAAGAAGACAGAAGGCTTTTAATTCTGCAACTGCATGGAAATAGCTTAAATGTCCCCCCTCCGGTGGGATGTTCATAGCAGCTTAGGTGGCGAAAGGCCAGTTTGCACAACTGAGCTTTTGACACACACACACACACATGCACACACACACATGCACACGCACGCACACACATGCACACATACACACATGCATGCACCCCAAGGGCGCCTCCACTGAGCCCCCCACCCTGCGGATGAGCATAGGATTCCAGGTGAATTAAAAGAATGCGTATTTGGAGGTAATTTGAAAATTTCCGAAAATGTGAAACAAGTGCTGCTGCTGAGTTTTCTGACTTAAAACATCTGCGAACTATGCCTTGAACCAGCCTGATTAAAAATTTGTAAAGATTTTAGATTTGTAAATGTTCCCGGCAGTCCCCGTGGAGTGATGACTCTGTTCTATGGAACTAATATTGAACAGGCTGTTCTGGACACAAGAAAGGGCTCTGGAGAATTAGATGGAAGGATGACCTCGGAAGGTCATTGTTTTGGGGGGCAAAGTGGGGGGATGTGGAACTGGACGTGCAGATTCGTTGTTTTTTCCGTGGCAGGTGAGTGAGGATGGTGCTGCCCTTTGGGTGAGGGGAGGGCGAGCGCCAGTGGTCAGAGTCCCGCTCCTTCCCCTCGGGGTGGAGCCAGTCCTACTCTGCTTCAAATTGCTCCTTTTTTAAACAAACAATACGAGACTTTATAAAGTGACTGGCTGCAAAATTCATAAACAGAAATCAATGGCATTCGTGTCTTCAAACAGCCAATTAGAAGACATAATGGAAGAAATTAACATTACCGTTGCAATAAAAAAGATAAAATACCTGGGAATAAACTACTAAAAATGTGCAAGAATGATTTGAAGTTTCTTTAAGATTCTGTTCTTTGAGATTGATTAAGATTATATTTAAGATTCCCTCAAGGGAGCCAAAAGAAGATTTAAACATATGAACAAATAGATCCCTTTCCTGGATGGGTAGAGCTCAAAAAAGTGAGGACCTTGCATCTGTCTAAAAAGCCCATGGATTTAACATGGCCTCAAAAAAAAGAGCAACACGCTTCTTTATTTTATTTGTTTCATGTCATTTTTCAGTTACAGGGGACATGCAGCGTTTAAGGTCTGCATACCTGGATTTATGTTCCACCCTCAGGTTCCGAGAACCTGGCTTCACATTGACGTGCCTCTCTTTCTGGAGGTACACTCCGGTTGTGGCCCTTCCCTCGGGTCATTTGTGGCCAGGTCTAGATAAGAGAATTAGAAAACTGTTTCCAGTGGGGCAGCTTTTAAACCATCCCCCTTCCCTGGCTACAGTAGCCGGCTCCTTGTTGTTGTTGCTACACGAGATAACCCAGCAGCTCATGTGTCCCCCGCTCTGTGCGGGTGGCCCCAGACTTGTCTTAGGCCAGACTTCAGGGTGAAGCCCTCCCTCGTGTCACACCCCCTCTACAGCCACATGTCACCTGCCTCTTGTGTGCTACCACCTCTCTTTTCTCGGTCGTGGATCCGCAGAGGACCTGGACTAAGGTTTGCTCATTGCTATCAGCCAGGGAGCTTTTAAAATTCTGGAGCCAGGCCACCCTCCCCTCTAGACCAGCTGCCACCCTTTCCTGGGGTGGGATGGGGCAAGGCTAGTCCCCCACCCCCAGCTTCACCCAAACATAATCGACAGATAACATTGCATGTACTTAACGTGTGCAAGATAGTGATTTGATAGATATTGATGGACACTTTTTTATTTTTTATTTTTGGTGAGAATGTGCTAAGATCTGCTTTCTTAGCAAGTTTCAATTATACAATACGGGATAGTTACTATATTATACATTAGAGATACGATACAGGATAGTTACTAGGTTATACATTAGAGATACGATACAGGATAGTTACTAGGTTATACATTAGAGATACGATACAGGATAGTTACTATGTTATACATTAGAGATACGATACAGGATAGTTACTAGGTTATACATTAGAGATACGATACAGGATAGTTACTAGGTTATACATTAGATTCTCAGAACTAACTCATCTCCTAGCTGAACATTTGTACCCATTTACCAGCCTCGCCATGTTTCCCCACCCCATCAGCTCTCGACAGACATCATCCTCCTCCCTGTGTCTGAGTTCCACATTTTATTTTAGATCCCGCATACAAGGACACCATGACGTATTCGTCTTTCTCTGGTCTTTGTCTGGTTTATTTTACTGAACATAGCGGCCTCCAGGTTCATCCGTGTTGTGGTAAATTATACGATTTCCTTCTTTTTATGGCTAAATAACACTCCACTGTGTATATACACACACCGCTGGACACTTCGGTTGCTGTCTATTGTAAACAGTACTGTGTTGAACGCGGGGTGCAGATATCCCTTCAGATGGTGAGAGCTCAGTTCCTTTGGGTGTACAGGGCAGGGCAGAGGTAGGTTTAGAGATTTTCATATGGAAAAGAGCACAATAATTAATAAGTAATACAAGAATAAACTGTGTTTGACGTACAGCTGTAAACCTACTTTTGCCCCACCCTGCATACCAAGAAGTGGACTCGCTGGGTCATATCGTAGTTATGTTTTTAATATTTTAAGGACCCTCCGTACCGTTTCCCACAGTGGCTGCTCCAGTTCACAATCCCAACAACAGTGCCCAGGGGCTCCCTTTCCCACGTCCTGGCCAGCGCTTGTTACCTCTTGCGTTGTTGCTGACAGCCATTCCGACAGGTGGGAGTTGGGTTTGCATCTCTAATGGTCTGCAGTGTGGAAGGCACTGAGATTTTTAAAGCTCCCAAGTGAGTACCATGTGCAAATGCATTTAAGGACTGCTTCCTTAGACAGTCCCCTCCTGACGTCTCAGCCCGGGACACGAGTGACACTGCCATCACCTCTACAGACTATCCCGAGGCCCCAAGGGAAGCCTTTAGGGAGGGGTCTCTGCCACCCCCCCCCGAGGCTGGGGGGAGAGCGCCTGCCCACTGAGCCGCAGCCGAGGCTCGGCCAGAGCCAGCAGGGGACTGACCACTGTCCCGTGTGGTGGCTCTGGGACCTGAGCCCTGGGGCACTTGTTGAAACACCCGGCTGGGCCCTCCCCCAGGGTTTCTGACTCAGCAGGTCAGCTGACAAGTCCTCCCGGGCACCTGTTGAGCAGATCCGTGCAAACTGGGAAGGTGGGTTGTGGGAGCAGGAGCACCAGGGCTGAAAGAGTATTTGCTTAAGGACACTGATGGGCACCTGCCAAGCACGCAGCCTCTTTCTGGCTGTCATCACACGTCAGCTTTCTGAATCGCACGTAATTGCACATCCTATAAGCAGCTTTTGACGGACTGTGGTTTTTCTCTTTGCGATGATTTCCCTCAAACTGAAGGTCAGGGGGGTGGGGCAAGAGACACTTTCTTTCTTTCTTTTTTTTAAAGACTCATTAGTTATGAGCAGAGTTGCCTTCTACGTACTTGATTTTTTTAAGTGTTACTTTGCAAAGCTGCTTCAACCAGCTCCTGGGTTGAGTGAGGGGCTCCGAGTAGCCGCGGTCACTGTGTCACCCCGGCTGATCCGCCCTCGCCTCTCAGCTCACCTGAGGCCGCGTCAGGGAGCAAGGCCGTGCGTGCGCGGCCAGTCCTGTCCCAGGCGTGTTTGCAGAGCGCTTGTTTGGTCTGCGCCTGGATGTTATGCCACAGATAAGCCGAAAGCCACCCAGGTCTGAAACACCTGTGACCTTGAACGGTCTTTCTGCTGGGGTGGCTGGGGCGGCCCCGTCGTCTCAGGTATGTGTCAGGCCTGCATTGTTTCGGCGCTGGACACAGGTGCTTAGGAAAATTCCTTCCCGAAGGGCTTTGGGGATTTACAAGTTTGCGCTGCCTTCGTGACCTTGTGCGGTTTCTGGTTTCACAGAAGCCTTTGTTTTCTCGCTCCTTGCTGCCTTTTTGGCCTTGCCCTGTGATCACGGGTGCCAGGGAGGGCTGCCGTCTGTCCCGGGCTGTGCGCAGATACTGTGTCAGGCCTGTGTCACCGCGGCGGGGGGGTGTCCCGAGCGCACTCAATTCCTCCTCACGGCCGCATCTGAATTCCCCAGCTGCCCCACAAGGAGCTGCCCCTTTGCGCTGCTCGGTGTGGTTTGTTTTAAACGGGCCATCGCTTGCTCATGTGACCCTGAACTTGGTCGAGTCGGTGCGTGTGCTTCCAAGTGTAAACTTGAGGCGCTGCTAGCTGTGACCTTTGAAAGAAGGGTGAACTTGCCTTGAATTGATTTCAGGGTTTGGGGAAGGTGGTTGGGTGGGGGAGGGGAGGCCCTTAAGAAATACAGTGTTGGTCAAGGGCACTGTCTGTGACCTACATCAGAAGTCTTTAGTGTCCTATCTAGGGAAGGAATGGTGACCAAAGGGGGGGTCTCAAGGGTGCAGGTGGCTGTAGCATTGCTGGTGTACATGTCAGACAGCAGCTAAGGAATGGTGCACATTGGGGGGGACGACCATAGTCACGGTGGACCCCGGGGTGGGCAGGAGAGCCAACCACGCCTGTTGTGACAGCCAGCGGAGAGAGCAGCCCTGGAGTCTGAGGAAAAGAGGAGAGCCGGGTGCAAGACCGGGGCTGCAGACACCCCGGGCGCGGAAAGAAGTAGCTTGGAGGCTGCATTATTTTTCTGAAAAGTAGCATATGTTCATCACGAGGGTCCCACGTGGAGACTGTACAGTAGGACCTGGATGAATGGATTAATAGTGGGGAGATAGGGGAGAGGAGAGTAGACTCTTCCAGCATAAAGAACCATAGGTGTGTGTGGGGGGGGGGGTAGGATATTGTCATTTATTGAGCACCTACTGCATGCAGATAGAATATTCAGCCATGACAGTGCAAGGCTCACTAGGAGCAAGTCCTGGACTCGTCTGCGGGAGAAAGGAGAGCAGAATTGGGCGGCTATACCACTGTCTTGAGAACAAGAGAAGGGGTCAGTGGGCCGCATGACCAGCTTCATCCATAGGGCTCTGCAGGCTTCACAGAGGAGGGGCGTCCCCCTGTGCTCCCCAGTCACCACCCTGGGCGTCCGGTTATCTTACCAAGTGGTAAGGCTTCCTCGGTCTGTCTTACCGTCTTGTTTCATTCGAGAACTGCAGGGCGCCTGGACTCCTTTTGTTCCTTTCTCACAATTTCTGACGCTAAGCTGTGGACTTGGCTTATTGGCCTATAGCCCCTCGTTTTATTGTGCGTTGCTGACGACCTGCACTCCTAACAGACGCCATCTGGTGCCCCCTCCACTTCACAGGTGAGGAAACCGCCCCCGTCGGGGGCCGTGACTTGCTGTCGGCCAAGCGGTGCAGAAGCCCAGTGGGCACAGGGCTCCCTGGGTCTGTCTGGTCCTCGGGCTCTATGACAGCAGGAAGGGCGTCTTCCAGGGGAGCAGACTGGGGAATGGGGACAGCCTGGGCTGGTGGCCATAGGCTGACCCCATGCCTCTGGCCGCGTGACCCCCGAGTTTGTTCCCTTTGGCGAGGTTGCTCCCTTCTGACGGCATCCCCTTGCACGTCTGTCCTGCACTGAGCCACCTTCTTAGTGGCCTAGCAACAGCCTGGCGGTGGCCTTGCAGCGGGAGCCACCTCAGCCACGTGCCGGAGCTCTGGCGGTGACCTTTTCCATGTGACCGCTCGCTGCTGAGTCCCTGGAAGTTAGCACGTGGGCAGCTCTCAGTCTTTTGAAAACAATGGAAAAACCCACCGCCGGCCCCCAACCCAGCTGTCCCTCTGCCGATCAATCGACAGGAAGCCGCGGAGGGCGGACGAGCAGTTCCCTGCGAGAGCTCTGAGAGGGCAGAATCCGTTTGAAGTAAGATTGAAAATTTGAGATTATTTTCACATACTCGCACCCGTGTCAGGTGACTGCGCCCGGGCGCGTTCCGCGCGGGTGTTGGGTACAAAGTAGTAGCGTCGGCTCAGTGCTCGGGGCGCCCACTCTGTCCAAGAGCAGTGTAGTCAAGGTCAGTGGATCTTGGCTGTGCCACCAGGGTCTGGAAATTCCCAGAAGTTTTTTGTTATGTAACCCAGCACAAGTGAATGGGTAAGTTAGCGCCTCATGTATAGTAATGGCTCTGAAGGCTCAGTTGATTCGAAAATGGAGCTTTTTAAAATTTGGACCGTTTTCCAAAAAAAATTCCTCTTAAGGCTTAAAGTAGACTTTTGCTTATTTTATTTCCTTTACTCAAGAAATAGTTAGAGAGCACTGCTCTGTGCGAGGTGCCCTCCGAAGTGCTTTGCAAATATTATTTGCTCTCCGGCCTCTCTAAGTAAATGCTGCTATGCCCACTTTACAGGCGGGAAGACTGAGCGATAACATAGTAGCATGGGACTGTGGAAACACAGTGATTACATAGTGGCAGAGCCCTGTGAAAACACAGTGGTAACAAAGTAGCAGAGCCCTGTGGAAAAACGGTGGTAACGAAGTAGCAGGGCCCTGTGGAAACACGGTGGTAACATAGTAGCAAAGGACCTGGGCCTGGCTGGGGCGGAGGGCTCTGGGACCACAGCCTCTAGCAGAGGGAACACGAGAGCAGGGCGCCTGTTGAGTGAAACAGAGGTGGAGATGGATGGAGGGAGCCCAAGCAGAGGTCAGAGATGAGTTATTTAGCACCGAGTTTTCATGCCAGGCCTTGGTGGGCAAGTCTGGGTGGATCTAGAGTTCCCTGCTCTGTTGGGACCCACTGAGTCCTCCGGCCTGGGGATGCCCAGGTGTTGTGATCTGCATACAGCTTTAAGGGGGTGTCACCTGGGGAGCCCTGCCCCAGAGGACAGCCTCCAGACAGGACGTGTAGTGGGCTGTACTCAAAAGACACACCTCATATACACTTTAAGGCCATTTATTCCAAGTTAGTGGCCAAGAATGGAGGCTGCGGCCTTGCCCCCCCCCACACACACACCCAATGCACCAACAATAAACATTCCTATTTGTTGACTATTTCTGTGCAATACATTATCTGATTTAATAATTTTGGATAGTGTAAGTTAAACTCTAAATAAGACCATAAGGCGAATAGGTGCCTTACTTGATAGAGCTCTCGGCAGTACCTTTTGAAGGGTTTTATAATTTCCTATTTATGGGTAAAATTCACAGGCTAATTACAAATCACCCTTCACTATGCACGCGGGCAGGTTAGCTCCTGGAAGACCTCCTTAAGGCGTAGGTGGATTACTTAATTGAATTGCTTAATATATTTGAAATTAATAACTGTATAATCCGGATAACAAGGAGTAACCCTAACAGGAAATGTTCAGGATGTATTTGTGGGCAATCTACATAATCTTAAATAGAATTTAAGTTCTGTTTAAGTAGAAGATTTAAATGAAGTAACACATCACTTTTCCTTGGTGGGATGCTGGAATGTTACCCATATTTTTCCAAATTGATTTATAATTTATAAATAATTTCACTGCTTCCACAGTTTGTTTGGAGCTTGATAAGGTGATTCTAAAATTTATCTTGAAGCTTCAATAGGTGAGACAAGTTTATTATTTTTTTAAAGAGGAGGAGTCAACTGGGGTTAGGATGTGGAGGGGACCTATCTGGTCACTTTTGCTAGAATTCAGTGCCCCCTGCTGTAATCAGGTCATATTTAAATCCATTAGAATGTTTTACCTTTTAAGGGGAACTTAACAGATAACCTCTGGTGAAAACTGCTTGCAATGGGTGGAACCCAGTTTTTCAGCTTTCAGCTTAGATTTATTTAACTCAACTTTTTTTTTTTTTTTTTACTGTTTGTCATACTTTTTGAATAAAAATAGTGAGTTGCCCCATTTACTCCGCCTTGGTGAATTAATAGTATAAACAAGATTGTAGGGCAGACGTGGAAGCTCTTTGGAACTTTGCATCCCTTGCAGAGTGAACAACTCGTCTCTGCATATGCAGGTCGCCTGCTCTTGGTATGTGGAGACCTGCCCTGTGCTGTCATTGTGCCAGGCGCCGAGGCCACATTGAGTCCCTGCCTTCGAGGCTTGGTGGATCATATGGACGACCTTGGGATATAGAAAGGGCAAGGGAATCAAACTCAGCATTTCTCAAACCTGTGTGAGCAGCGACTGTCCTGTTAATAGGTTGAGTCCCTGGTCTGGCCACTGTTGGATAAGCCACTCAGTGACGGATTTGGACAAAACCCTGAATCGATCCGTGCATTTTGGTATGATAGGAAAGGAAGTCACTTTTTTTTTTTTTTTTTTACCCAGTTGAATTAAGTGGAAAACACATCTTGTTTTGATCAATGAGAATACATTTTAAATGTCTATATCATAAAGCCATTCCTGCTTCACCCACCCAAGCCCACATCTCTCTCCCCCTCAAGTCTTAATTATAAACGACTCTGAAAATATCCTGTCTCATTTATTTATATCACATGTGCTAATATAGAGTTTTAAAGACTGAAACGGGGTCATTCTTTTTCACGGTTCCGTACCTTTTCTCAGCTTAATAATTTACCTTTATTGTCACTCCCTGGCAGCACCTGGGGCTCGACCGCGTTATTTTTAACCATTGCCCACAGTGCTAGAAGGATGGGCACAGTTTCTTTCATCACTCCCAATTAGGCGTTTTGGTGGTTTCCAGGGTTTTAGTAGTACAAATAGCCCTGCAATAAACATGTCTTGGATATGCATTCTTTTAGTTTAAAATCGTCTAGTTCCTTCAAGAAGTTGCTCAATAATTGGCTTAGACATTCTTTGGCGCTGATGACTGGGCGTGCTTATTTCTGAGTTCTCCCTTTCGATGATTGTTTTCATAGTATCAGATCCTCAACTGTTATAACTGAAATGGCCCTTCGTCTCTGAATGCAGTTTAGCTTGACGATGGGGTTTCTAAATCGAGGCTTAAAAACGAACGTCTTTGGAGCCGTGACTGCCGGGCAAAGCGGTAACAACCGGGCAGAGGCCTCCGTCGGGAAGTGACGCGATTTGCAAGAAGCTGTCTGTTGCCCGCCTAGGCCGCCGGAGGGTGACAGGTTAATAACTTCATTGTTGTTGAAAGACTTTTTTATCCACTAAAGAAAAAAAAAATTTTTTTTGGAGATAATTGTACATTCATATGCAATTAGAAGAAATAATTACAGAGAGGCCCTGGCCGGGTCGCTCAGTGGGTTAGAGCGTCTGTCCGATAGGCCAAGGTTGAGGGTTCACTCCCAGGGCACATACAAGAATCAACCAATGATGTATCAATAAGTGGAAACAAATCGATGTTTCTCTCTCATCAGTAAGAAAGAAAGAAAGAATACAGAGAGCCCAAATACTAGTTTCTCCCAATAGTAACATTTTGTAAAACTGTGTTACAATGTCACAGCCAGGATACTGACATTTGCTCAGTCAAGACAGGACCTTTTCATCAGCAGAGTATCTCCTGGTGCCCTTTGGTGGCCACACCTACTCCCCCCGGCCTCTGCCCCTCCTCAAGCCCTGGGTACATCTAATCTCCTCTCCATCTCCGAACTGCCCAACTGGTTTCTGGAATGGCTGTCCCGTTGGCCTTAGCCGCCGGCAGTGCGGGTGACCCAGCCTCTCCGTATCTTCGCCGGTGTTTGGGGCCCGCACTGTTTTTCAGTTCAGCTGCTCTGGTCTCGAGGCGGAGCAAGATCTCCTTGCGGCTTCCCTGGCCCACCTGACCAGACTCAGAATAAGGCTCATTGTTGCAATGGGTCCTTCCTCTGTGGCTTAATTATTAACAGGGAGTTAACTTTTTTTTTTTTAACCCACTTAAAAGAAAGCTGCCCGCCGCCTGCAGGATAAGGGCCCAGGTGGGAATGTGGGGGATCCCCGTGTCAACTGTTTCACATAGGGAGAAAACCCCTCTTTGGTTTGTCTTGGGGAAACCATCCAGGTTCGGGCCTGTGTTTCACTCCTAGGGTTTGTTTAGAGTGGTTTGGGGGAGGGCGTTGTTCTTTGGCCCCGGGCCAGGCCATGTCCCTGGTCACAGGAAGATCCAGCAGGTGCCTGGACCCTGGGAGGGTGGAGGCCTGTTGCCTTCCTACCCTTTCCTGCACGTCCCTGGGAGGACGGCTCAGAGCCCGGGCTTCGGATTGAAATGGCACTATTTCTGGTGGTGATGACATTCCCTAAGCCCTCGGTGCCGCTTAGCTATCCACCAGGGTGCCCTGGATCCATCAGCGCCGTTAGTGGCCGGTCATGAGACCCGGGGGCGGAGGGCGTGGGGAGGGCGAGTCACTGCTCAGCAGAGGGACTGCACCTGCTGCCAGCGTGCAGGGCTCTCCATCGGCCAGTAGCACAGGAAAAGTCACCATCCGGCCACTCCTTGCCAACCCTCACTTTCCTACATTGCTTTACTAGGAGCCTGGGGAGAAGGGCCCAGCACCTCTCCTCAATAAAGTACCTTCAGACACATCCAAGCGATGTTACTCGCAAAGCCACCCCCTCAGCAGTGTGCAGGTGTCAGGTGGCTAAATCCAGGGAAGGTGTTAGAGACAGGTTTGCTTTTTATAACCCAAATTAAACTCACACAGCCCTCTCTCCCCCCGCCTTTCCTGGGACGCTCAGAAAACGGATCTAGCATATACTGTTTTTATTGATCCTGAAAAAGGTGACCCTGCCTCCTCGCACCAGGTGCGTTTCTAACTGAAACGGGTTCCACAGTGGAGACAGTCAGTCGAAACTTCTAGTGTCAGCTCAGAAGGAAAGAATTGGGATGCTCGGCTGGTGGTTTCTGGCAGGGGGACATGCCCGCTTTCGGAACGAGTTGCATCCAGTTTACACGTGTGCCCGGAGGCCACGTGTGTCTCAGAACATTTTGCTGGAAGAGGCGACAGGAGGAGGGTGAGAAATGCCAGTGATGCTCAAGGCTCCGTCTTTGTTTGTGTGGGGTCCTCAGATGTGCCTCTGGATCCCCAGGTCTTGGGATTTTTTTTTTTCTTTTTTCTTTTTTTTTTTTCTTTTGTGATGTTTTGCTTTGGGGACCAGATCAGCTAGTGCAGAGCGCTGGGTGACCTGCGTCGAGGGGCTTGGCTCAGGGGCAGAGGTCGGCTGCGCCCTCTGAGTGGGTAGACGTTCATCTCAGAGCAGCAGATGTGCCACTGCCAAGGTTAGGAGGATCCTGCCCACCCCTCCCCTGGGGCCCGGAGGAGCAGCTTGGACATGGAGGGTGGTGGAGGAGGGGCTAAGGGTCTCCCCTCGGAGGGAGAACAGAGACAGTCTTGGGGTCAGGAGCTGGGATCCGGGAAGGTCCAAGGGAAGAGCTGTCCTGCTGTCTTTAAAAAAATATATATATATATAGATATATATGTGTGTGTGTATATATATGTATATAAATATATATATATAAATGTATATAAATATAAATATATATACATATATACGTATATATGTATATATACGTATATATATGTATATATATATATCTTTATATCTGTATAATTTCAGAGAGGAAGGGAGAGGGAGAGAGACATCAATGCGAGAGAAGCATCCATCGGTTGCCTCCCATATGTGCCCTGACCGGGAGTCGAACCCCCAACCGTGTTCAGTGGAGGGGACGCCGCTCCAGCCGGCCGAGCCCCCGGCCGGGGCTCTCTTCCCTTTTCCAAGTGTCCGCAAGTACCCGGTGCCCGCGACAGGAGGGAGAAGACGTGGGCCCTCGGCCGACTGTCGCCGGCTCGCTGCCCCGCGGGCCAGCCTTTGTCCCAACTGGAAAGACAAACAGGCAGACCAAACCCTTAAGCCTCTCATGTCACCATCGCCGGCTTTTTCCTTTGTGCGTAAGAACTTATATTCTTTCTGGGTTGTGCCTTTTTTTATTTATCTTTGAAAGGAAAACAAGCCAAACCCCTCGCGCCGTTTACAAGAACGCATTGTCCTGTGCCGTGGCGACCGTGACTTTTCTCGCCAGTCGGAACCAGGGTCGATGGCAGCTGGCTGGCCTGGTTTTGTGGGTTTTTTTGGTTTGTTTGTTTTTAAAGGCAAAACCCCACAACCTTAATGGGCGTCGTGATCGTGTTTGGTACGTGTGCGTGTGTCTCAGCAAGCGAGGTGGCGCGATTCTGGTTCCCCTGGCTGAGGCGTGGGGTCCCCCGCCCTGGGGTGCCCACCCTCCTGGCTCCTGGTCCTGCCCGCGAAGCAGGCGGGGGTCTCTCATTTGAAAACTGGAAATTACATACCTGGCGAAAGAAGGCGCTGTGCCGTTGCTTAAATGTAATTATACGCAAGCGTGACTCTGAAAGTGCACCTTTATAATTATACCATTGAAGGGATTTTTAAAATTGGGAAGGGGCCTTTAAAATTGGCTGATCTTACAGCTAAATTTAAAAACAAACGAGCAAACCAGCCTGGGCGGGGCAGGTCACCCAGGGGCTGTTGCATGGCCTGGGGAGGGGCCTGCGCTGTGCTGAGGGGGTGTCGGGGGTCGGGCGCCGTCGGAGGGAGAGGTTCAGACAGGTGGCCCCTGGGCCTCGGTGAACAAGGACAGTTCTCATTGGCTTTGGGTACAGCCCATCTGCTCACATTCAGCAAACGTGACTTAGCCAGAGAAAAGAATGCACGTTGAGCGTTGAGTTTCTGTCGCTTCGTTCTGGGACTTTGTCCCCTGAGGATGCTCTGCGAAGGGGCAGGGGGCTGTGTCCTACTTGGGTCTGGGAAGGGCTGGGGCAGGTGACAGAGGAAGAGAGGGGTGGCGGGCATCGTACTTGGTCACCTCAGTGCACCCCGCTGCCCAGAACATCTGCATTTGGGGGGGGGGCTGTGTGTGCCAGGACGCTGCGGGCCTGAGGGCAGTGGGTTTGTACAAGCGAGGGGATCATGTGGGCGACCTGCGCCCTTGCCTAGAAAGGTGGGCATCGCGTCTTTTTATTTTAAAAAAAGGCATGTGAAGGAGGAGCCCTTGGGTGTCATTTCTCCCTCCCTGTGCTTCTAGGTGGCCAGTCCCCCAGCAGGGCTGTGACAGGGCTGCACAGAGACAGGAAATCGAAGCCTCCCGATGGTGGCTTCCGTCTCGGGGAGAGGGGAGGTGACGGACCCCTGGGATGTGGGCCTTGCCGGAGAGTCCTGCCTGAGAAGTCACTCCAGATCCTTTCCCACTTGATCACCAAATCCCGTCAAGGGTTCAGCGTTACAGGGAGCGTCTTTGTGGAAAAGAATAAATGTTTACTCAACAGACCCAGTTGTCGCTCGTTGACAGATGTGAAAATTAACCAACAGCCCAAAGTCTCTCTTTTAGGAAAGGAAAGCAAGTATTTGGGGGAAGAAGAAGAAAAAAACAAAAATCTCTTATTGTCCGTAAGAATCCGTTTTAAAAGCGGGGCCGGGCATTTGCGGGGAGAACGGAGGCCTCGGACCTGCTTGCGGCAGGCCGGCGAGTGTGTAATCGGACGCCCCGTCCCTGTCATATAGGCCTCAGTGCTGCCCTTTCGGTCCCTCGGACGGCTCAGGTTACTTCCAGTTTTAGCAGCCGTCACAATACGTGTTTCTTTGGGCAGCGTGGAGGCTCTTCCAGTGCTTCTCGATACTAGTGAGGAGTCGCTGGGCCGCTGTGAAGTCGTGGTTCAGAAGGTGTTACTTCGGTGGAGCTCTGAAGACGCTCTCGTACCCCTGGCTCAGCGCTGCTAGTGTTCCCTAAAACTACCAAAGAAATAGTCTTTGCCTCCGATCCCTTCCGCTGCATTGACGTCAGCCTGTGATTTACACGCAGAGGTCTGCAGGGAAAAGACTATATTAAGACCCTTTTTTTTTTTTAAAACTTCACCCGAGGATGTGCTTTTATTGATTTTAGAGGGAGGAAGGGAGGGAGAGAGAAACATCGATCGGTTGCCTACCGTAAGCAGCCCGGGCGGGGATCGAACCCGCAACCTTTTGCGTGCGGGATATCGCTCCAGCCAACGGAGCCACCCGGCCAGGGCAAGTCCCTTCTACTTCAACCAAGATAAAACTCCGTCCTAAGGGGGTTCCCTCGAGGCTCGGGGACCCTTAAAGGTGGGGCGTCCCGAAATACACGCATTTATCCCTTTGCAGGGCCTTCCATAGCATCACTTTTGCAAAAAGACACAAGACAAGGTGATTCCAGGCGTCAGATTCTAGGGTTTGGGATGAAGCCAGGTGCTCGATGGTCACTCAATCTTAGGACTTCAGCGTGAGGGCCGCGACAGGCGTCCTGTGTGCGCCTTCCCGGAAAGGAAATGCTGTTTTGAAAATGGCAGAGAGTCTCCTTGGAGCTCAGCTCCACCCCCGAGAGACGCAGATCGACCGCGGTGGGTTTGTAGCATGTCCCCCACTTAGAGAAACCCGTCTAGGCGTCCGCAGGTTGGGGTTCCCGGCCGTAGTTTTGAATTTTTTTTTTTTTTAGATGCTCTCAGAGGTACTTTTCAGGCGGACATTGATTTCATGCCAGCTGTCCCGAGATGCTTTTCCCTAAAACTGGATGGGTGTCCGGGACATTGCATATTGGGGAGCAGGCGTCGTCCACGGTGGTGCTCGGGTCGATGACGCGGGAGCGGGAAACGCGCAGAGGTGGCGGAGGAAACGGGCCCCTCCCCGCAGCCCCGCGGCCGGCCTCGTGGCTCTCCGGGATGGGTCTCGTGCTGCTTGTATTTACGGAATGGACTTGAACATCGATTAGCAAACGGACCATCTCCGTGAGACAGGCGGCATCTGGATTTGTCCGTGAGAAGTTCCATTTCCCAGGGGAGGCCCCCTGGAGCTCTTTTCGCAGCCGCTGTGCAAATGTTTGCTGCCATTTATTTGGTTGTAACGAAACCAGCCGTGGGTGTCACGATGGAATCAGTCCAGAGGCCCTGCGTTCCCAGGAGTTTGGGAAACGCTTCAAATGCCGAGTGACTGAGTGGCCGCCAGCGCTCTAGCCGGGAAATGGGCCTAGTGTCGCCCTGAAGCCAGGCGCCCTGGAGGCCTGACCCTCACGGTTTCAGGCTGGAGTCTCCAACCCTGTTCCCTCGTCCACATCAGCATTTGTGCTGTGTGATCTTTGACCTCCCCTCGCCTCCAAGCTATGACCTGATCGATTATCTGTTAGCGCCGCTATCAGTTCCGACCAGTGGTCATGAATCTCTCCCCCCCCCCCGACCTTGGGCCTCCCTGGGGGTCGGGCGTAAGGAGATTCTGCGTCCGCTGATGTATCGGCGCTAAGCGATGTGAGAATTAATTACATACCTACCCCTCAGATCCACAGGTAAAGCAAGTGGGAAAGGAATTGAGTATTAACAGCCATCGTAAATTATTTAGGAAATAGCCAAAAGGTAAGTTTATATTTAACTAAAGTTTAGAAAGGTGGGATGAAAGAGGTGGGAAGAGAAAGCGTCGTTAGGAAAACTCACTTTCTTTCCTATGCTGTGTTATTTTAACTTTGTTGTCTAGGCTCAGTTAAATAATCATAGATTTTCTGTCTTACAAAACATACCCCCATGATTGGTAAGTTAACAATACGTAGATTATTATGTTGAATTATGTGTTTCATAAAAGAAACACCTAGAATTATGTGTTTCTTTTAATTTAATATGTTTTGATTGATTTCAGAGAGAGGAAGGGAGAGGGAGAGACAGAGAAACATCAGTGATGAGAGTCGTTGATCGACTGCCTCCTACATGCTCCCTCCTGGGGATCGAACTCGTGACCCGGGCCTGTGCCCTGACCGGGAATCGAACCGTGATCTCCTGGTTCCTAGGTCGATGCTCAACCACCGAGCCACGCCGGCCGGGCTCGAATTATGTGTCTCTTGAAGGTGTGATATAACTTTGACAGACGCCATTTCCTGAGAACCGGCACTTGTAGGTGCAAATGCCCAGTGTCTGCGGTGGCTTCTCCGCGTTGGCCATGCTTCTTCCTCGTAATTTGCAATTTAAATGTCCTTTGGCAAACAAAATAAGGACAAGACCACTGCGGTTTAAAATGTGCTTTTAGAATATCTGAAATACTGAGATTTCAAAGGACACTGCTTATACCTCTTCCGTCTAGTTGGCACCCATCTGGGCCTCGGGGACAGACCGTGCCCTGTTGATTATCTCAGCAGGCGGCCCAGCGCTCTGCACGGACGTGGTCCCGGGGCGTCCCTAGCCTGGGGAGAGGCGTCTCTGTTGGAGGAGAGTGGCCCCAGGAGACACGGGCTGCATGTGGGCCGGGCACTGCCTAGGGCACTGTACTGGGGGTGTGGGTGGCCACACTGGGCACACTGGCTGCTCGCGGGAGACCTTCCTGTGCCTGCAGGTGTGTGTGTGTGCGGCCACGTGCCTGCATGGTTTTGTTCAGGGTTTGTTCTGAAAGCCCAACTTCTCACTTTTGGAAAAATTCCAGTCCAGTCGAGAGAGCCACCTGCCAGGAGTGCCGCAGAAGCGAGAACCTGGCCGGTGAGCGCTCCGTGTCTTCAGCAAATGCTCACTCGCCGAGCCCCTGGCCTGTGCCAGGCGCTGTTCTGGAGCCGAGAATCCTGCAGGGAACAGAAGAGGCAAAGACGGCCTGGTCCCGAGGTGCCCATTCGAGTGGGAGAGCTTTTCTCTGTCCCCGAGCGTAACGTCTCGGGTGACCCTGAGCTAGAACTTCACCTCTGTGATCTTACTGAGCCGCTGAGGCCTCCCGGCTCGTCATTGGCGATTTCAACCTGGGTTTCTGCACTTATCATTTCCTGACATAGGATCTCACTTAGTAATTATGGCTTCCGTCTGTTTTCTGTCTCTGTCCCCTGTCCCGAGCTTTCCAAGCGCAGGGATCTGATCTTCCGTTTTCCCTACACGTCTCCTAAGCGCCGAGAGAGAGCCCCAGTGCCAGAGCCTCAGCAAATGTTTGCCGAGTGCGTGTTCACATTGGCTTGTTTGGACACTGGCTCTGTGAGTCCTGCCAGGGCTCTGAGAGCGCATGTCACCCCCAGAGCAGGGCGGTGGGGCCTCCTGGGGTGGCGGAGCCTGCACCCACCTCATTTGCAGGGTGCTGAGGTTTGAGGCGACGTCACCCCCAGGTTCTTTACAGCTCTGCCCCTTGCCCTGAGTCACGTTCTGTGGTTCCTGGCTGGCCGTGGTCACGACAACGGTGCCATTAACTGTGGCACCCGCTTTCTCAGCGGCCTCGAGGGGCAGTTTTTCCCTTTCACGGATGTCACCTGATGTCTTTGCCAAGTAGGAAACGCATCCCAGGCTCTGGGAGCTCAGCTGGCCCCCCGGGCTGTGGTCAGAGTCCCGTTCCCGAGTGGCCGTCGCCCAGGCAGCTGTGACGAGCGCCGTAAAGCCCACTCAGGGGGAAGGGAACCCCGGCGCCCTGTGTTTGAACAGGCGGCCCCGTGCAGGGACTTTGGCTGTGCGCGGAGTCGCTCAGCTGGGGCGACAGATGTTGGGCTGTTATTTAGTAACTCGGACTTGCTTTCCTCTGTGCACACGCCGTCTCTGGGCCCGGGTGCTCCCACGTGCTTCCGCGGAGACCCCACCCGGTGGGCGAGACGTCCTCAGATGCCCACAGGGTTTCATTCACAGAGCACCTTGTCTGTGTCACTGGGTCAGACAGGGGCCTCCCAGCCCCTCTCCTGGGTCTGTGCTCTTAGCTTTTGAAGTGCTCAGTGTATGCACCGCCGTTCACTCAAAAACGTGGGCCAAGCTCTGGGGCGCAGTGTTGTAACCACGGGGGGCGAGGTAGCATTTGGACAGAGACCTAAAGGAAGGGGTGCAGCGGGATGGAGGTGACAGGAGATGGCAGGGCTCTGAGCAGAGGAGCGACACGAGCCGTGACACAGCGGCTGCCGAGTTGACACAACAGCAGGGCAGGGACAGGAGGAGAGAGACACAGGAGGAGGCGGCTGCCACAACCCAGGGCGGAGAAGACGAGTCTTAGGCCAGGATGAGGGCGGAGACCCTTGGGAGAGGCCTTAGGGACCATCAGGGTCGGGACTTGCCAAGGGACTGGTGGGTGCGTCGGAGATGCGTCTGGGATGGCGGAAGAGGGATGGGTCGCGGGGATGGGGCCTGAGATCGGGGGGCAGGCGGGGGGCAGGGGCAGACCACAGGGGCCACGCCGAGGAACTGGACCTTGTTCTGTGTGTCGGAAAGTCAGAGAGTTTAAACGGGGAGGTGACAATATCAGGGGCAGCGACTAACATTTATTGCGAGCTCTTGCACACCAGCTCTCACAGCAGCCCTGCAAGGGCCGGCCCTGTTGTCACACCCGGTGTGTAAGCGAAGAAAACAGGGCACCCAGAGGTGCCCCGCCTTGCCCGACAGCACACATGTGACTAGGGCCGACCCTGTAAAGGGTGAGTGCCCTGGTTGTGCATCTTCTTGTTCCTTTAGGGAAGTTGCTGTGTGTCTGGGTGACCGTGCCCACACCCAGGGGCTTAAAGAAACAATTATAATACTTTTTTTTTTTTTTAATATATCTTTATTGATTTCAGAGAGAGGAAGGGAGAGGGAGAGAGAGAGAAACATCAATGATGAGAGTCATTGATCATCTGCCCCCTGCTGGGGATCGAGGAGCCTGCACCCCGGGCCTGTGCCCTGACCGGGAATCAAACCGCGACCTCCTGGATCCTAGGTCCATGCTCAGCCGCTAAGGCACTCCCATCGGGCTTAAAGAAACAGTTATATTAAAAAAGGGAACATCTGTAGTTCTTTCAATAATAAAGATAAATTTTAAAAGAGAGAGAAGAAAAAAAAAAAACTCGGGGAAAATAAAATTTCTTGAACTTTCACATATTTTGGTGGATTTTCTATTTTTAAATGAGTAAAGGCATAAAACACCCTCAGAAAGAAAGAAACAATTAGATGATTAGTAGGAGATGTTTGGGAGTGGGGCCAGAGACACTTTAGGTATTAAAAGTTCACTAGGTCTGTATCCAGTCTACGACTCACGCCCCCTCCTTCCACGGGCCCCTCGAAGGTGACCGTGGGTACGTTTCCCTTACTTGGAAGCATGTTGGTGGTCACAGAAAATCAAGAGACCCGCAGGCCTGCAGCTCCCGACATGGAAGCACTCACACGAAGGCCAGAGGTCTGAGACACGTTTAAAAAAAAAACAAAACATTGCCCCGGAATCCCGGCTGCAGCCACCAGAAGGTGCGGGTAATCCCTTTAAAAAGCTTGGCGTAATTTCTCCGAGACGTGTTTATTTTTCTCTCGGCTTGTTATCTTGACATTTCTGCCTTTGAAGAGGTTATGGCGCTATTGTGATGTAACCACAGAGCAGGGTATTTCACAAGATTTCGCCTGCTATCTCCAAATTATTTTCCTGTTCCCCTGGCTGTCGGGCCCTGGGTGCAGGTGGCGGGGAGGCCTGCGGGGAGATCGAGGTAGAATGAAAATGCGAGGGCGCTGAGGGCCCCTGGCACCGTCTGGGGCGCCCGGAGAGCGTGTAGGAACCTGAACCCCTGGTCCCCAGCCCCGATGAGCGGGGTGGTGTTACCCAGGGATGGTGGTGCCAGAGTTAGAATTTTCTGGAGGCTTCTCCCTCTCCCTCCCGACCTGTGGGATTTGGAAGCCCTGTTTGTATTTTGCAGGAGTTGAGAGGGGACCAGTGAACAGCTCTGATCACCTCGTCTCTGGAGAGAATTTCTATCCCAATTTGCCAGAAGTCAGCTCTGGTATCAGGGCAGCACAAATGGCTTAATTCCTATCTTCCCTGCACCCTGTTCCCATTTAATTCTTGCACTGAAACCGTTCCCGGTAACTGAGAACATGCTCTTGTGTTCAGACCTCGTTTTGAAGGAGGGCACTGAGCCTAAAAGCAAACTGTAGCCTCTCACTTCTCGGGGTGATCTCTGACTTTTCCTGAGGGGCTGGGAGGTGGCAGGAGGTGCTGTCCAGGAGAGGAGCCGTGGGGAGAGGGACCGCACCTGGGAATTATCAAGAAATTTTCCCCAGGATGCAGCCTATCGATTGTTCATTTGCCCTGTCTGCAAATTTCAAAAGTAATACTGGGAATTAAAGTCGCACCTGAGATTTCCAGCGTGGCTGAGTGAAGTTCGAGTACGGTGCTGTCACTTTGAACACGGGCAATTCGAAAAATCCCATCTCTTCCCGAAAATGTTCTGCCACCGTCACCCCAGTTTGGCTGTCCTTAGATCAACCGGCAACCCCCCCATTTCACCAACAAGGAGGCACCTTCTGTTCTGATTTCTCCTCATGTTTTTAAATGACAGGGAGGTGAAACTCCGGAGTGTGACTCAGCAGACGGGAATTGTTTTAATAACAGGCTGGGCGTGCGAGCCTCAGAACTGCTACCAGCAAACAGCCCTGCAAACTGCCCTGGGCCTGTTTGGGTAACAGGCCGGGACACCCAGAGCGGCCACAGCAGCTGAGGTCCCTACAGGAGGCGCCCTGGGTGGGGGCCCGTGAGGGCGTCTCTTTGTTTCGATTCTTTGCCCTCTGTCTTGGGGAGCAGGACGCAGATCCAGGCGGGCTCCCGCAGCTGCTGGGGCAAACAGGCTTTTTATGAATGAGGCCCGGGTGGGGGGGGGGAGGAGCCCGCTCCCGGTAAGCAGGCCGTTGGGTAATACGTTTCATTCACTCCCAGCCCCGGAGCTGGGCTGCATTTCACAGGATTCTGTTCAACTTGGGCCATTCAGATTAGACTTTTCCCCGCCCTGTGCACCTGTCAGTAAACTGGAACACTAACCGTGTGTGTGTATTAATATGGTTTTTGAGTGTTTGCTCATTTGTTTTGGTGAGATTATAGGAGAGGTGAACTGGGACAGGAGAGAAGGCGGCTGTGTCGTCCATGGGAGCCTTAGTTATTTCTCTGTCCTGATGCCACCCAAGGGGAGGCAGGTGGGGTCCCTCTGCCCAGAGCTGGAGCCTGGAGGTGGGGTGCTGATGGGGGCGGGAGAAGGTGACTGTGACCTGGGTTCTGCCCAGATCTTCAGGGGCCAGCTTCCCTGCCCTGTCCCCCGCCCCTTATTTGTGGCACCAGAAGCCCCATTGTTGTGGCCACTAAAACCTGCATTGGAAGCTGGGTGACAGTGCTGGCCCCCCTCCCGGCCACAGCTTTCTGCTGGGGGCAGAAGGAAGAGGCCCGGCATTGTCTTGGCATAAATGAACCTCTGTGGAAACAAACGCCCAGCGAGAGGGGCGGCCTGGTTACAGCTCCCTGTGCGCCCGGACAGACGGAGGGCCCGTTCCCCACAGAGAGCGTCAGGGCCTGGACCGGCCTTTCCACGGGACCACGCTGGATACACAGAGCAGTCCGCCCCGACCTAAAGCAAACCCCAAACCAGCTCCCCACCCATTGCTGTCTGTAGCCAGCTGCTTTAGGACACCTGACACCTGATGTCACAAACAAAGACGGTCCCGATGCTCTGAGCTCCTGCCTTTTGCTCTCCACATTTTGATGTTGGATGAACATGACTGGTCAGGACCCTAAGGTACCATTTCCCGGCGCCTGTGTAGACGCTCACCATCGCAGACCAGATGGCTTTCCCGCGGGCCCTGGTCCCTCTCCTGTGCGGGTGTTGTGTGTCCCGTCACCACGACGTGGCCCCTCCTCAACCCTGAACGCTACACTGGCCATTTTAGGCGTGGGCGAGGCGAGCTGGGTTTCCCTCCCATGAAAGGAAAGGCAGGCTCAGTTGTCGGTCCCTGTGCCCAGCATCGTGAGGGGCTGAATTAAAGGCACGTGCCTGTGCCAGCTCCAGGCGCAGTGATGGCTTTGGCCTTGGAGTCCCATTGGGGCCCTGGTTAGAAAAAAGTCATGGTGAGCCCTCTGGGCCACATGGAAAACCATTGGCGAAAACCCACGGTTTCCTATTTTACCGGGAGACACAGGTACTTAGCCTAAGATCAGAACTTACGCTCCCTGTGTACACGAAATTGGCTGGCGGGTTCCGAGGCGGGATTCTGGCCCTCGCCTCCCTGCTAACAAAGGCAGGTCACGTAAGCCCACAGTCAAGGCCCCTGCAGGATGTCAGGAGAGGGCTGGAGGGTTCCAGAAAGAAACCAAAGAAGCACCAGGAGGGAACAGCCTAGAAGGAGACGGAGCAAACATTTTGAAAGGGGTAAGGAAACGTCAGCAGGTCCAGGTGTCATACTGGGTCACTGGGTCCCTGGTGACAAACGCATTTTCGCGCAAAGAACACAAACCGGGCAGCCCATTGGTTACGTTGTCAGCAGGATCGGAGGCTGTGGGCTCCTGTTTCTGAAAGGTGGGTAGAAAATGGAAGAGGGGAGATTTAAGCAGGACTGAACTGAGGAAGGTTCTGGGTTTTCTTTAGTTTGGCTTTGGGGCGGGGGGGGGGAGTGCCAAGGTGAGGCCAGAGTTTCGGAGCTCTTCTGACCAGCAGCGAGTTTGTGGATCAAGAGGATTCGGGCTTTGAACTTGGCTCCTTGGGACGCACAGATTCACATTTATTTAAAGGACGCACGTAAACATCTGCACGTGCCTTGCAGTTGTCGAGCGTCGTCGAAACAGGGTTTTTGCCCGATTTCCCACAGAATTGAACTTCGCTTCTTAGAACACAAGATATTTAAGTTTTCCTGGCAGTTGTCACTGATTGCCAGCGCTCGGCTGCCTTTAAAAACGGATCATTCTCTTGGTAACCCAGGGTGCTGTTAGGAAATATCGTGCCTGAGAATCCGTTCCCCGTGGGACCCTGATTTTCCTTGATCACCCCCAGATATCTGAGCCTGTTTATGTTTGATGCATTTTGGGAATTTCGTGTACGCAGGGAGCGTAAGTTCTGATCTTAGGCTAAGTACCTGTGTCTCCCGGTAAAATAGGAAACCGTGGGTTTTCGCCAATGGTTTTCCATGTGGCCCAGAGGACTCACGGGGCTGCTTTCATGTTGGCATCGGCCTCCGAGTGTTTCACGGTTGAGATACTAGAGTTCTGTCCATCAGGTACATGGAGCGTTACGGCAAACACGCCCTCGGACGTGAGCTCCAAGCGGGAGGGCTCGCTGTGTGACGGTTTCGGGGTTCGAGGCACTTCTTTCATATCCTCACCTTGTTTCCTCCCATGCTCGTGGGCTTCGGCGTGTCAGGCCCCATGGGGGGTTCCCGGTGCGTTTTTACTTTTCCTGAATATAGCTTCTTATGTTTTCCCAGGCAGGCAGGCAGGCGGGCGCTGTGCTACCTAAAATGGAAAGTAAACCTAATATGTAGCCTTCTCTTGGCAATTGCTCGCTTCCCTTTTAGGTCGATGCCAAACTAATGGTTTTTTTAATTGTGGCTAAGACACAATGAACAAGTGGCTTCCTGCCGTTTGTTTGTGTTTTTGAGTTGGGTTCAGTAACCGGAGAGTAATTAAAAATGCACAGACCTCAGGAATGGATTTCTACCCACAGCCGTGGGTTAACCAAGCCGCGCTCATGTCCAAGAGCTGGATGGGGTGCGAGGACACCGCGGTAACGAGTGGCCTGTTTTATATATTTATGACAGTTATTTTATTTTTATTTTATTTTATTTAAATATATCTTTATTGATTTCAGAGAGAGGAAGGGAGGGAGAGAGAAACATCAATGATGAGAGTCATGGATCGGCTGCCTCCCGCACGCCCCCTGCTGGGGATCGAGGAGGCTGCACCCCGGGCCTGTGCCCTGACCGGGAATCGAACCGCGATCTCCTGGTTCACAGGGCGACGCTCAACCGCTGAGCCACGCCAGCTGGGTAACATTATTATTTTTTTAGAGGCATGAAAAATCTTTTCTCTGTGGTTCTAGAACACAGTCTTCCAGTCTTTCGCATGCAGCTGGTACCACACAGGCTGGTGTGGGACTAAGGTCAGAAAGTTAGGGAATCCAGGGGACTCAGGGGACAGGGAACATATATGAGACATGCCTTTTCTTTTTTGAAGGATGCAGTTTGCTTATTGATTCAGCTCCGAGGCTCTGGAGGGGGAGGGATACCCCAGGGTCAGTAAGTGGGGCGTGTGGACCTGTGAATGAGTCTGATTGTGAATTTGGAAGGAAAGCGCTGAGACCATCAGAGACACTCAGAAAATACTTGCCAGTCCATTTGTTCGAGGATACCACGAACTAGAGAGGGTTTTTCTAAGAAATGAAATACCGGGTAATTATTCACCCGAGTTTCAAGTCATCCTTCTACCCAAGGACGTTTCCTTTCTTTCTGGGTGGTTTTGTATCTGAGGTTTGAATTGATGATTCACGAGTCCCAGTCTTGGGGGATTAGTGGAGCATTGCAGGGGACTCTCCTAGACATGCAGGTTCCACTTAATTTAAAGGGCCCCCCGCTTTAACTGGCTGCAAGTGGGGTGAAAACTTAAAGGACATTCGGGTAGGTCTTGTTCCCCCACCCGCCCCAGGGGCTGGTTTCCGCTCTGGGTGAAACGTTTCGTGTTTTTCATAGAGCGAATGTTTCTGCAGAACTGCTTTCCCTGACACGTGTCCTTCCTCACCCCTGCATTTGGTCATGTCAACGAGACCAGACCTCCAAATGGCACTACATTTTCATGTGCTTCTGGGCTTGTCTTTTCCAGAAGGTGGAAGTGTGTTTATCTGGGATCCGTGTGTGTGTGTGTGTGTGTGTGTGTGTGAGTGTGTGAGACTAAAGGCACTTAGTATGCGCCCACCTCACCCCCACCAGCCCTGAGAAGCAGCCCCTCCCTCTGGGCTGTTTTCCTCGCAGCGATCTGCGATAACTCCAGGGGTCAGGAAGGAGAGCGCATGTTTTATGCGTCTTGTTTAGCAGTTACGTTTTTAATCACGGTCCTTAAACTCTAAAATAAAATCCTAAAGCAGCTCTGCTAAGCCGTTCCCATAAATTACTGTTCTGTGAATGAACCTTAAAGGGCCTCAATGCCCTTTTCTTTCCTGTGGGCGTTGGAACCAAAACCATTGCTAATAGTTTTGCCAGCTGACTAGGAGAGAAAAATGCAGTTTGGGTCCTTTGAACTCAGAAAGCACCCACTGTGCGCTTCCCACAGCTCTTCTGCAGGGTGGCTCTTGGGTAGAATCGGTGAGACCTGGGGACCAGGGACAGGGACGGGGCAGGAGGCAGGCGGGGACACGTGTCAGTGAGGGGGTGGGGTGAATGTGGGCGCATGAATTTGCCTGTCCAGCCTTTGGGCCCTGTCTGTTGGAAGTTTCTATATGAGTCTGTCTTTGCCTTAAGTATTTCTCTGCTTTTAGTTTAGCTAATCAGCAACGCTTCGGGGAGGGCTGGGCTGGGCCAGCACAGTGACTTAGTGAGGCCCCAGAGTAGGTCAGCGGTCCTCAGGTCGTCATTTGTTTCCTGCATCACAGAAATGGGCAGAAAGAGTCACCTGTCCTCCGCCAGCCCTTCCCGCCCCACCCCGACCAGATCCCCGGGCTCCAGGGAAGAGCCCGTCCCAGGCGCCCCCGTCCGGCTCTTCTCGAGGTTTCCGGGAACCCTTCAGGGCGGCTTCCTTCTCGTGGTTGTCACAAGCACTGTCCTGGCTGGTACATGAGCACTTGAGCATAAAGCAGCGTTTCTCTCTCCAGCTGCTCCCCGCCTCTTGTTCCTGGAGGGGTTGAGGTCAGGCTGGAAGGAAGGTGGGGAAGGGATTCAGGAGGGAGGCTGGGTGGATGCATGTTGATGATGCTCCTGTCGGGTGTGCAGGAGTCTCTGAGAAGGTGGGACTCCAGCTGCAGTGCCGTGTCCATGTGCTGGGACACGTGGGTAGAGAGGCCTGAGTTCTGCATGTCCCCGCTGACTCGGGGGGACCCGCGTGGGGCCAGCTCCATGGCCTTGGTCTTCCTGCCACCTCCACCGGTGTCTTCAGGCTTAAAGTCCCACCGATCCCTCCCTTCCTCTGTTTCGTGGTAGGAGCTCAAAAAAATTAAAAATGAAAAGTTGTGTTTGAATGATAGGAGGCTCTCTCTGTCATTGGCGTGTGTGGGAATAAATATTAAATAAACACCTTCTAATAGGTGTTCCCAGAACTGCCGTGGGAGTTCCCTCTCTGTGTTTTCAGCGCTGGGTGAAGATTAGCTGGCTCCCAAGGATATCGCGCTCCCTGGTCCTGGTTGTGGGCTTGTTCTGGAAGCCGGGAGCGATGATGCTGTGGCCCGAAAAGTCTGTTCTCTGGCATTCGTAGGACGTAGCCAAGGGCGTGTATACAGGGCGTCCCACAAAAATGCAGACGCAGTGTGAATGATTGTAAAGTCGGTGTTTATTAACACACAGTTCATTTTCAAAATTTAAAAGAATCTAGAGAAATGAGTAATTTGGGGGGACACCGCTAACTCTATGCCTGACATGATAGTTGATGTCGCCCGAGTTGAAACGTTTATCACATCTCACGGGACGTGTCCGTAGGCCTGCAAGTCAGCTGTCTTGCTCCCCGCAGGCCCTCTCAACCCCCCGCCCTGTGCCCGGCTCCCAGTTGCTCAGTTAAATGCTCTGTTAGTTGTAGCATCAGTGGGGTGTTTATAAATTCAAATAACTCGGAGGGAGCTCGGATGCTTTTAGCAGCTGAAAACATCCTAAAGCTTAGATTCTTCTTAGCGGGGCGTTGAACACAGACTGTGTCTCATGTCTTCACAGAGGAGCCACGACACGTGACGGATTCTCCGTTGCTCTGAGACTCCCTTTGCCTGGATGAGCCATGTAAGGCCTGGGCAGCTTTCTAGAGGCTTCTGTCGTGGGGCATTGTGAAGTACGTGTAGTCCTGTGTGATATCCGAGGCTCTTTGGGTCTTCGGAGGTCGTTAAGCTTGGATTCCCGGCGTCATTTCAGATGGGAATGCCTCGCCTGAGAGGGTAGGGGCTCAGGGCGGGGACCGCAGTGCCTGGACCCGTGTCTCCATAAGCCACCGTCCCTCAGTCAGCAGCATCGCTCCTAATCGCCCGCACGGTTAGTTTTTCTTCCATCCCCGCTGTAGGCTTTTCTGTGGATCAGAGGAACGTGTGAGTGTTTCACACACGGTCAGTTTCGAGGAAACAGTGGCCGCTGTCCGGGGAAAGCGGTTTCCTTGCAACTGTTGTATTTGGTGGACTGAGACTGTTCGGCTCTCAGTGGAAAATTCTCCAAGAGCAGCTCCAATGCACGTTAACTTTTCTGACGTCTGAGGTCTCGCCTTTGGGGGTTAAAGAAGTTGTGATACAAAGACACGGAGCGTGTATGGCGCGGGGAAGGGGTTGGGGGCAGGTTGGGGTGTCAGGAGAGGCGCTCCGGTCAACCGAAGGTAAGGCCGCCCGTGTTGGGTAAGCTCTCTGAATAATTATGATAATTAAAAATAATAACAAGGCATCGGGATACCAGTTAGCCACGGGATTAAATAACTGCAACTGAACAGCCTTTCATTAATTCTGCAAATTGACGTTGAGGGAGTCCCATTTTCCTTGTCAGTGTTTATCTCCCTCGGAAAAACGCCGCGATGCCCTGGCGTGGGAAGTAAAAGTCTGCGGGGGGAGAGCGCGTGTCCCGGCTCTGCTGGGGCCCTCTCACGTCCCACACAGTGTCCCGACCCTCGCTGTCCCTGCGGGTGGCACAGGGATCGGGGCCTGGCTGCAGGTGGCACAGGGATCGGGGCCTGGCCGGCGGCCCGGCAGGGCCCGGGAGGCCTGAGCCCCCCCGTGGTATCGGCCCGATGCCCCTTTTCCAGGGCAGCCAGATCGGCCTCCGTCCACTCAGGGTCCCCGGAGCTGGAAGGGCTGCTCCTGGGAAGGTAGATCTGGGAGAGGAGCCACGGGGCCAGCGTGAGCTCGGCTGCCTCCAGGTCCTGCCAGCCCGAGAGGCTCGCCCGGTGCCAAGCGCCGGGCATCGGGAGCCTTGCCTGGCCTGCGGGCAAGAAACGTGAGCCACCGCCGGGAACTGGCAGCGGGGGAGCGGCTCCTTCGCTGCCATCCCCGCCGCACTGTTTCCACAACGCCGCTAAGTAGACACCAGATTATAAACCCTGTGCAAATAGTCTCGGGGTTTCTGGGTTCAGTCCCGGAGAAGACTCGCTTGGGTCTGAGGGACGGGTAAAGAAAATGCGTGTCCCGTTTTCCCACGCACGGTGCTGCGCGCGGGCTCTGCCAGGGGCCCGGGAGGGTCCCCGAAGCCCCGGGTGAGTGCCTGCAGGGGACGCGGCTACTCTGGAGCAAGGTGGCTCCGATCGATGGGGCTCCCACCCTCTGTCCCAGGGCTCAGACTGTCCCACGACGTGTTGCGCTAACGCAATGAATACCCACCAGCCCTACCACGGGGTCCAGGGGGCACAAGGGCGGGGCACACAGACCGGCACAGGGCGTGCTCGGTGGCGCAGTAGGCGAGCTCCATCCCGGGGGACAGCAGGCTGACCCCCAGGTCACGGGGGCACGTGAGATGGAGAATGAGCCCGGGTCCCCTCCTTGAGCTTCCTAACAAATGAAGCCCGCGATTGTGGGCGGCTCGCCTCGCTTAGGCCCCGTCGCAAAACCAAGATTAAACTTGAAAACACACTCTCGCTGGCACGAGGGATTAATCGCTTCAGAAAAACGCGTCACGGTGCAGCTAACGGTCCTCCTTCCCCGACGCAGCAGTGGCCTCTGTCGCCTTTTATAGGGTCTGTTAACACAGTTTGAACAACAAAACTGTATATGATGGGTTGCGGAGAGTTTAAGAGCGTCTTGGCCATTCCGAGCTCCATTTAATTTTTTTAAAAAAATTTATTGATTAATTTGAGAGAGACAGAGAGAAAAACATGGATGTGATGTTCCACTTAGTTGTGCGTCATTGGTTGGTTCTTGGACGTGCCCTGACCAGGATGGAGCCCACGACCGTGGCCTATCGGGATGATGATCTAACCCACTGAGCTACCCGGCCAGGGCCAAAATCTGTAACTAATTGTGGAAACCGCCTTTAAATGGGATGAGTGAAAGGGAAGCGAATAGGAGAAAACCCACACAACAGGGTGAGAAGAAACCCCCCTCGGTCAAGCGTCAGTGGCCGAGGCTGGGAGGGTGGCCACCCTGGACTGTGGGGGGCATAAAGGTGTTTAAACTTCCATAAGGGAAACATTCCGGGCGAGGTGCTTCCTGGGACCTGGGGGGGAATCAGGGTTAAATTTATGAAAGGAAACGTAATGCTTGACATGTTTAGACACCAAGGGTAGGTTTTCAATCTGTAGGCCACACCTTTATAATTTTAATTTAATTTTATGTATGTGTTTACTCTTTATTTTAATCCTCGAGGACATTTTTTTTCCTTTGCTTTTCAGAGAGAGTGGAAGGGAGAGAGAGAGAGAGAGACATCGATGTGAGAGAGACACACTGATTGGTCGCCTCTCACATGCGCCCGGACTGGGGCCGGGGATCGAACCTGCAACCCAGGTACATGCCCTTGACCAGCATTCGAACCTGGGACCCTTCAGTCCACAGGCTGACACTCCGTCCACTGAGCCACACCGGCTAGGACACCTTTTTTTTTAAAATGTTCAACCACGAAAAGTAATGAGCCCTGAAATATAGGCACTCCAACTCGACTCAATCCTGAAACCGACAGGACATATAAGTCGCAACACATCGGGCGCGTCACCGAAAGTCTGAAAGATGTCACCAGCGTAACAGTCGTGTAGTTTGGGTTTTAGAGCCAACAGCCCTGTTCCGGAGGAAGGCGGGCTTTCTGGGCGAGGCCAAGGGCCGCAGCGAGTCTGGGGACAGCAATGGCTGTTGTCGTCCGTGGGCTTTGCTCCTGTCCCTCGTGGTAACCGCCGCGTCCCGTGGCTCCTTTCCCGCTGAGGGAGCGAGCGGGGGGAGCCCGGCCGTCCGGCGGCGAGGGGCCGCCCTGAAAGCCGGCCTTTGTGTGCGCTGGGCTGGGCCCCTGGCAGGCAGGGCACAATCAGGCTATTGTTTGTTTGGGAAAAGCTACGGCATCCTATTGCAATTATTTATGGAAGAAAACATTTGATGTTCTTGGAAGCGGTTGGGGGTAGGGGGATGCTGGAGGGAAGGAGGGAGGCAGGCTCACCTCTCGTCCCATCCACGCCGGATCTCCCAGGGTCCACGAGACGGTGGCGCGTTGGGGTGTTGGGGGCAGAGAAACGGATGCATCCCCAGCTTCGGTCCGAGGGACAGGAGAAGGGATGGCCTACCCCACCAACGCTAATGCGAGGCGGCCTTCCAGCCGCTCCTTTGTGGTGATGCTTTCTTTTTACTGTTGCGCACACTGCCTCCTGGACCCCCTCAGCGTTCGTTTCTGGACTTGGATGTCCTTCCGTACTTGCTCTTTGGAGTTAATGAGTTCCACGCCCCAAGTCGGTATTCCAGAGTTTGGCCCTGTTTAACTGGGGACTTGCCGAAGCCACTTTCGTATATGTATAATTCTAGCTCTTCTCCGTGCTCATCAAGGGACACATGCATAGCCCTGGCCGGTGTGGCTCAGTTGGCTGGGCATCGTCCTGGGCACCCGAAAGGTTGCCGGTTCGATTCGAGGTCAGGGCACATGCCCGGGTTGCAGGCCTGACCCCTGGTAGAGGGTGTGCAGGAAGCAGCCCATTGATGTTCTGCTCTCACATCAATGTTTCTCTCTCTCTCCGCCTCTCTTTTCCCCTCTCTCTTAAATATCAATTTTTTTAAAAATCTATTTAAAAAAACCCAAACATATCCATAGGTGCTTCCATATCACAGAAATGCCTCCTGGCCAGCAGAACGTCCCCAGAACAGAAGACAAAGGAAAATTTTAATTATGCAAATGACAGCTGAGTTACCTGGCAGGTGAAAGAGTCCTCTTCTTTAAGTAACACGTTTAAAATAATTATTTTTCAAGGAAATATTTCCGAAGGACAATTCCCGTTCCTGGCATTGAAGAGGCTCTAATGAACAGATTATAATCTCACTTTCTCTCGGTCCTTAAGGTCATCGCTGTGGAAGTAGCTTTGTTCTGTGACGAGATAATGAAGTGAGATCTCTAATAATTTTTCATCTGTAATTACTAAGACCCCTTTGAAGGGTAAAAGAAATTCACTGCCCTGCAGTGTCCTTATAAATGAGTTGGGTATACAGGTACTTAAATACCTACAAGTATAGAACTAGGTGTAGACTCTTTAGGGTTCCAGATCTTTTTATAACTATAGAAGTCAATGTGCACTTTAAATGCAGAGAAAACAAACAAACAAAAATCAAACCCCAACACGACTGAATGATGTGGGTGATATTTTACTGAAACGAAGTCACCACTGAAGTTGAAAATATACTATCGATCTCGAAGGCGTGGGCTCCTTCGGGCTCTCAAAAGCCTCTCTTTGGCAGTTCAGCTGGCTGTTCCCTCTAAGGATTTCAGAGCCTCCAAGGACAGGACAAAAACGTGTTTGCCTGTTAAATGCGCTTTTTCCTGTATATTTTGGTGTACAACCCCTAGAATAACACAGTTTGCTTCCAGTGTGTTTTCGATGTAAATGCTGATGCTAGAACCACTTGACAGCAGTCAGTTCTAAGAAGCTTGAATAGATGAACTAGAAGGTAGAAAAATAGCTCAGACTTAAAATGAAAACATACAGAAATTATTAAGGGGATCTCTCAAGCCTCCCCAGAACGTTCAGAACAGCCCTTGGTGCGGGAAGGAGCACACTCTGAACTGGCCGGCACGTACCTGGTTTTTGAGATCCTGGTTTTGTGTAGTTGCCTTTTTTGCATTCCTCCTATTGTTTTAGATGTTACTGTTTTTATTATCACTATCTCCAGCCCTTTAGAATTGGCTGCTTCAGATCGACTCTGAGCCTGAACTTACATATTTTCCCTTGCTAAAAATATATATGCAAGCGAATATAAATTTTAGTGGACCGTGAATTTAGATGAGTGACACATAATCGTGAATACGTAGTCACTGTGGCCACCTTGTTCCTAGATGTTGGGTTTATAACTGTTTCTGAAGGGAGGGAAGGGCCGCTTGTTAGCTGGGTGACAAGTGAGGGAGGGGTTAGGTGTACTTCATACTCTCACATGCATCAGATAGTTTCCCATCCAGCATGACTTCTCTTCCACAGGTGACGAAACACGAGGTGGAGACATGACAGGTTATTCTCTGACCTTAGTTAGTGGTGGGAGTGGGACTGATTTAATCAGGAAGCCGGCCTTAAACTCCTAAGCCATTCCTGGGACAGCCACATTCGCTTGCTTTGAGTAGGGTGCCTGGGGCCAACGGGGCCAGGAATTGAAGTCGCAGAGGGTGGGAAGGGATCAGTGACCAGCTCAATGCTTGGAAAAACACGCATGTGTATATACACGCTTGTGCACACATGCCTTTCTGTTCATGGTGGCTTCTGGGTTCCAACTCCAGGCCAGCATGGTTCCCTTCCCCTTGGCAGGTAGTTACAAAGGGTTTATGAAGCTCAAAAAAAGTGTTTGCAGAGCGTGTTGCAGATGCGAACGACTCTATAAACGATAAATAATAATTGGCAGGCAAGTCCGGGCAGAGCGAATCAGTGAGATTATAAGGAAGGAGATGTTAGGCTTTCAGGAGTGTGGAGAGTCCCCTTCCTCTCTGCAAGGACTGTTGTAAAGCACCGGGGCCACCCTCGAATGGTTATCTTCGGGTGTCCCCCCGAGAAGGCAGCCCTGCCACAGAGCCCCTTTGAGGGTTTGGGGCCACGGGCAGGGATCCTGTGCGGTGCCCGGTCCTGTCGCCGCCCACAGGCCGAGGCAGAGCTCTCCTGAGTTCACTGCTGCCTGGTGACGTGTGTGGCAGGGAGCAAGTAACTGCAGGATTGGGGTAGCTTTGCGTGTTTAGTTGATGTCACTACACTCCTTACGGGATAATACGGTGCCAAACGATAGGCGTTCCTGCCTGACAAGGTCCCGATGAGAAGAACCGAGCCAGATGCAGACTTTAAAACACATTTGGGCCCATTGGCGTTGGAAGTTGGTGTAAATTCCCGGTGGTGAGCTCGCTGGGTTTCTAATCCTTTTGGGTTCATGGAGCCTGTTCATTTTTTCATTTTTTTTTTTATAACACATGATCCTGAGAGGAAGCTTTTCCCTTGGGGTTGAACGATGAACGTTAACAATGTTGCTCGTGTAAAAATAGTGGAGTTTGGTGACATCGGCGGAGATGACTTGTCCAGGAGAAAGAGCGAGCGTTGGCCTCGACGAGAAGCGTCCGCTGAGTGCGTGAGGCCTGAGCGGTGCGTGTGAGGCCCCCGCACAGCATCGCGTGGGGTTTCCGTTTTGCAGCTTTCCCGCCTGGAAACAGACGGTCAGGATTTGTGTGTAAGTCGATCGGACTGAACTCACTCGAGGCTCAGCGGCAGCGCTTCTGCTCCCTGTGGGTGTGAAAGCCTGTGGCCCTGTGGCGGCGAGGAAACCTTCGTTCCCCCGAGGGCTGTGTGAGACGAGAGCCTCCCCTCTCTCCTCTGCATGGCCTGGTGAGGTCCTGAAGCCCCTCACGGGGGGCGGGGGGGGGCCGAAATGCAGACAGAGTTGCATAGTGAAGTGTTGTCACTTGGAACCAATTGGAACAGTTGGCATCTACTTCAGATGCCCACGAAACAAGAGAAATGACTTAAGCCGCCTTCCCCCACCCCCCTCAGCAGCAGGTTTCTAAAGACCAGAGGCAGAGCCTCGGACCCCGGGCTGAGTTGTGCATGGAAGAGGCATCTCAGCACGTTAGTAGGTTTTTGCAAAACATTGAGGCTAATGTCAGAGCTGATTTTCTGGTTCTGCCCTATCAGTGTGGCCCCAGCTATTTCTCACTGAGTATGAAATCGGGACATGGGGACAAGGTCAGGGTTGAGTCCAGTCCAACATGGTGAGGTTGTGAGCCAAGCAGGGCTGGTCCCTGAGCCCCACGGCACCTTTCCAGGTGACAGACGCGGGTTTTAGGAGAACGTTAGGTTTACTGAGCTGAATCGCAGTAACTTGGTCCCGTTATCCAGGCGTTTCTGCAAAGCCCCCAGCACCTTCCGCTTGTGATCTAGTCGTTCAGACTTTCCTAGAAAATGCGTCTCACTCCGGGCCACCCTGGTTTAAAAAACATAACAGCTCCTGTAAACAAACAACTTGGTTGACTTTTGTGATCACTCAACTCAATCATTTGTGCGTCACGCGGCTCAAACAAAACTGAAAGAATAGATTTTTCTCATTACAGATTTGCTTGTTGCCCTTGGAGTTGGGAAAAGTGACCTAAGAGCGCATGGCAGGGGTTCTCAGAGCTGACTCGGTGACCGCAGCCGATTCCGAAGGCATCACGATGGTGCCACAGATCGGTCAGCTCCGTGGGGTTGGGGGCCGGGCGGATCCTCTCATGTGACCAGCCCTGTGACCTTGGTGGCCCTCCGTGTTGCTTTCCCTGGTTTAAAACGGGGTGGTCATCTGCCCCTCTCAGAAGTGTTGGGAGGATAGTGTCCTGTGCGTGTAGAGGGCGTAGGGCCCATAAAGCATCCGGTCACGGTGGCCAAGGTCGCCTCCTTGAAATCGTGGAGATCTCCAAATCCTTCCCCAGGTCTGGACACCTGCAAATTACTTACTGAAGTTCAGTAAATATTTGTTGCATCTGATGATACTCGGGGGCAGGCACCGAAGCAACCCATTGTTACAAAGCCAGCCACCTCCTAGCACTTCCTTCAGGATTTAACTCGCTAGGTGAGGAAGACTGAAGGGTGGGGTATGGAAGCTGGATTTTCCTTATGGGTCTAGCCCACGTTGCAACTGAAATTAAAGATTTTTTGGAAAGCGATGTAACACGGATTTACTCCACGGTAATTGGTTTCCTGAAAGCGGAGTGATCTTTCTGTGGGTTGCCATGAAAGACGCAGCCACGGGAATTGATTGTGGCGGAGCATTTTCAGGGCGGGTAGAGTGACTCAGGCGTTAAGTGTGTGAAATATTCCAGGGGAAGACGTAGTCGGGCTGTAAATCCAGAGACTTCCTCTGGAGTCTCTTTTCCTCCTTCCCTGCCGGGTGCGTGAAGGTTGCATGTTCTTAGGCCTCGGCGGGGGGAAGGTTGCGGGTGCGAGGGGTCCGTTTGCGCCTCTCTGAAGTTTTCCCTCGGTTGTCAGTGGCCTGTATAAATGCTCTGGGGAAGTGTTTGCTGTAACATTGCCCACTTTAGCTCTGTGCGGTCGTCTGGCAACGGGTGTGATAAGGGCAGAAGGAAATGCTGTGTCTGGCTGCCGACACGGATATCTGGAAAGTGCTAGAGACCCAAATAGGCAGCCACGCACCCGGGTGCTCCCGGGCGGCTCGGCCCCGGACCTGACCACGGGCCTTATAATCCGGCCACGCGGCTGCCCGGGATTACCTACCCTCTCTGCGTGTCACCCTGAACACTCCTTTGGGGAGAAAAAAAAAAAAAAAAGACATGGAGATGATTTATCTTAAAATGTGATTGCCGTGTTACTAAGATTTGAATTTGGGCTTGAGAATCCACTGTTAGCTGTTCCAGAGGCTCGCTGGCTATATCAATTTTCAGCACCAAAAAAAAAAAAAATCAGAAAGGCAATAACAAATGAACATGGCGATGGCGTCTCCTGTTGGCATTTTATACCCCTGTTTAAGGAGTTTGGGAGCCAGTGGCTCTTGGAAAACAAGCAGGACACATTGCAATGGGCGTGCGTAGCCACCGTTCAGAAAACCCGCGAAGGCATCCGCCTCTGCCACGTGGCTGCTGTTCACCTAGGATATAAATAAAGCCCTCCAGACACAGCCCCATTAAGACCCCTGGTTCCAGTGGCCACTGTTGCCTTTGGGTGATGGTAACACTCCTAATGAGGCTGGATTTCATTCTGATGCTGACAGGCGGGTCCTCGGAGCCCCTCCTGACTCGCCGAGCGGAGCCACTTGAAGTAGCGAGAACCGGTTTAAAGGGCCATTCACTCCTTTCGTAAATGGCCTTTGAAACCAGCTCGCGCTCAGCTGCTTAAACGTGGTCGTTTAAACTGCCAGCGACAATCAGAGGAAAAAGACACTCTCATCGCCGGGTCCTGCGGTGGAGAGGGCGGGTTGACAAGTTTCTGTCTCCCATCCCCCGTGTCACCTGCTGATCAGTGCTAGTCAGTCAGGTGTTGGGTTTTCCCCGTCGGTGGGAAAAGAGGCTCCAAAATTTGGGGCGAGTGGGGATGATCGGAGAAAGGCAGTCAGGAGAAATGTCACCTGGAGCATCCGGCCCTGGACGGGTGTGCCCTTTCGGGTGGTCGCTCGTCACCAGCAAGGCTGCCCAACCTGCAGGGAGCCCTCTTGTGCAGTTGTGTGAGACGGACGGCACCTTGGCTGGGCCCCTGTGACTGATGGGGGGGGTGGCCTGGCCATTGGCTATACAGGGAGGCGGGACAGGGGGAAATGATGCATTTGCGGCTGACATCTTGTCCTGCCCGGTTGGATTCAGATGGGGAGATGGACCGGGCTTTGGAAACCATGCGGAGAAACAAGGGAGCTGATCCGCTCTGAGAGGGACTCACACTTCCCGAAACCCCTCTCACCTCATTTCCAATTCCTGGGCTCGGACCCTGGGCTCTCTGTACTATACCCAGCTCCTCTGCAAAGTAATTAACGATCTTTTCCTAACCTAGGAACCGCCTAATCTGTACTATTTTTTTGCATCTGTGCATCTTCACATCCCAGGGCATGACAAGTGGACCGGTTCAGCCAAATGCCTAGAGCCCTTTCTACGAACTTGGTATTGAACTTGGCGGGGACAAAGCAATGGCTCCCGGCCCTCGGAAGCACTTAGTTACAATGGTCGGCCTAATTGCACGTAGTCTTACTCGGTAAAACAGGTCCCCAGGGCTTCTTGGGATAGTGCTTCCTGTTATTGCACATGTCCTTACCAGGCGAAAAACTTCGTAAATTTAAAAGCAGTCTCCAATTCAGGCTTTGAGTCAAACAAGCCATTTTACCAACCTCGGCTCCCTTTTACCGCATTTGATGGTTATAGTGCGAGAATACTTTTGCTAGACTCCCTGTCGTTACTGCCACCAGTCCCCGCGCCCCTTTCCCTCCGCGCCTGTGGCATTAGCCGTGTCCGAGATAACGGGAGGCTGAGTGACCGAAGCAGCAACGTAGTTATTGATTCGATGGCACTGCCCGGTGAGTTTTCCACGGCGGTGGCTGCTGTCACCTTCAAAAATAACTTGGACTTTCTTTCTCTTTACCCGGGTGTTATACAGATTTGTAACTAGGCTGGTTTTTTGTTTATTTGCCTTTTAAGAATGTGTTTACAAGCTAAAACTGAGTGATGAGCTGCCGCTGAGCGCAGGCCTGCAGGGGCACGAGGCCTGCGTTGCTTGGTTTTGTGGAATCATTTTTAACATCTCTATTTAGTATTCATGCTGCCCTAACAATCAAGACAACGCTGGAGCTCTGGGATCCCGGGAGACGCAGGCATGGAGGGCTCCCGCTGTTTGGGGATGTCTGTGCCTCGGCATCTCTTCATATGCAGCAATTACGACCTTGAAAGCGCAGGAGGACTCTAATGCCAGCATCTGTCGCCTCGAGCATGTTTTTAATGCAGAAACGCTGGAGACGGGGTCGCCCAGCACCGACCACTGCTGTGTTCGGAATCTCGGTGTTTTTCAGTGAAATCTGATGTCCTCGCCCTTTCCCACGTGCCTTGTTTCTGATCGGAAAATAATTTATTTATGGAAATAACCGAGCGTGAAAAGCAGAGCAGAATTGAATCTGAGGGCTGGGCCCGTGCAGTTGTAACTAACTGACTACTTATCAGATGTCCACCAGGACTAAGTTGGATACGGTTTTCTAATTCGGAGACAAGCAAGGGTGGGGTGGCCTGGGTCCTTCGAGCGTTTGTTCCCACCGTGCCCTGGCCTGAAATGCCCTTTCCCTTCCCTTCAGCTGAGCCACCCGTCGAGCTGAGACCCAGCCTCAGCCCTCGAGGGAATCTTCGCTGCCACCTGCGCCTCCTCCCCTGCTCTGGAGCAGTGCCCCGTCTCTCTCCGTGGAGGGGGAGCTCTCAGGTGCCCAGCCCTTCATGGTTTTGTCTGTCACAGCCACAGAGGGAGGTCCCCCCTGGACCTGCTTTCCCCTGTACCATTTTTGTCCCATGTCCCCATTGTCCACCAGTCCCAAGCATTGGGAGAGCCTCCCGTCATCTCAGACTCAACGCGTGAAACTCCAAATGCATTGGGCTTTCAAAGCCAGCCTCTGGACTCCAACCTGGATGTACCTACCGGCCTAGGCGCAAAACCTCGGAATCTGTCATCAGTGACCAAATTCTGCCCCATCTTCTCCGTCTGTCCCCTCTTCATCCTGCCCCAGGATCTCTAGTGTCCTGATGAGTTTCCTGCGCCCACTTTCTCCCCGCCGAAATCCATCTTCTTGCCCGCCCGCCAGTTTAACATCCCTTTGCACAGATCCTGCTCAGGCTGGGATGTGGCTCCGTGGAATCAGTTTTAGAAACTCACACCAGTTTGCTCTGGGCACACCCCCCACGTTCCTATCTAGATGACATCTTGCTCTTCAGAGAGAGGAAGGGAGAGGGAGAGAGAGAGAGAAACATCAATGACGAGAGTCATTGATCGGCTGCCTCCCGCACGCCCCCTACTGGGGATCGAGGAGCCTGCACCCCGGGCCTGTGCCCTGACCGGGAATCGAACCGCGATCTCCTGGATCCTAGGTCGATGCTCAACTGCTGAGCCACGCCGGCTGGGTCCTCTCTTCTGTTCACCTGAAATAACCTTCGGCTATTGGATCCCCATCAACATCACTTTCCTCGTCTGTCAAACAAAGAGTTTGAACAACTGACCTCTATGCCCCCCGTCTGGGAAATTTAAGATCCGTCGTGTATGAAGTATCTGACTGCACCACACTCTCTGTTCTAGACCTTTGCCTGCGGTATGTCTAAGATCCCTACAGAGTGATGTAAATGATGGTTCTTAGTGTGACATTGACCCGCCTGTCTGATTCAGTCTTCGTTGTTGACCTGGTCAGTCTGGTTTGGTCCAACCTCAGGATGGGTTCACAGGTAGACAGATTTCTAATATTTGTTCCACCTAAGTAGCTGGAGGACAGTATTTGCATCCGCTGTTTTATGGAAGTGAGCGATTCTCTCTTGATGGGAATGCCTTCAGAATCTCATGTGAATTACTTGACAATAGTTCCCATTTTTGAATGGCCCGTTGATAGTCGTAGCCTAAAATTTTCCAGAAATTGCACAAGGTTTTTTTTTATTTTCTGGGGTTTTTTTGTTTTTTGTGGTTTTTTTTAAAGGAGAGAGGAGCGGGAAGGGAGCTCATCCATTCCAGAGGAATCTTCAGGGCAATTACAGGCTATTAGAAAATGCCATGTAATAGTAACACAGATACGTAAGCTTATATCACATAAGTCATTAATCATGCGTGCTCTTGACAGGGAGATTCTGTTCCAGTTTTTTAAAAAAAAGAAAATATTAAAAGCTTAAGCTTTATTTTTGTTTTGTTTGCTTTTTTTATTAAAAAGTCACTTGGAGCCAGCAACTTAACCTGTTTTTCATAAACATGCTAGCTAGAGGCAGCCAACAAAATATTCATGCGTACACAGTTGGGGTCCTCGAGTGAACTTACGTGTTGGATCCCGATAACTCTAGTAATCGCTTGAATTATCCCTGGTGAGTAATAATACGGGCCCTGAAATCAGGGCTTTGATTTATTACGGCCAGATGTCTGTTCTGCTGGGTTTGAGGACTCTCTGGATGCCATCTCCTGATTGAAACTCTCGTTACCCTCAAAACCTTTCTCCATTCTTTCTCCATAGCGCGGAGCCATTTGTGTCGTTTCTACCTCAATCTCTGGCTTGTCCATGGCCTTTTTAAAGGGTTTTTAAGGCCTTTCAACCTAATTCTTATTTATTTTTGTGTCCCCAGCTTTGCCATGGTGCCTGGCCCACAGTGGGGTTCGCATTTATAGCAGAAACAAAGTGTTGATGGGAGAGACATGAGGGGAAATCACTTCCTCTGGCCACAGTAGTTGTCTTCTCTTCAGAGAGAAATGCAGGCCATGAAATACTCCAGCTTGAACCGTATAATCGGTGCTTTTATTGTGAGTTATTTAATGAAAGGATCCGGTTCTGTTGAAAACTCTTGGCCTCATACTTATTTCTGCCTCACTCCGTCTCGTTCGCTGTTTCATTCCACCAGAGTGGACGCCTGGGTTCAGTAGGCCCCAGTCCCATTGGGACAGATCAAGCCAAAAAGACACGGAATTCTGGAGGGCACCAGAAGTATCCGAAAACAGAGCGATGACTGTCAGTTGGGGGCCTCCGAGCATCCTTTCTGTCACAGGTTCTTGTAACAGCTCCGAGAGGCGGCACATCGCTCGATGAGCCCTGGTTCGGTTGGCTCAGGCATTGGGGCTCGAGGGCACCTGGAATGGGAAGGGTTTTCATGGGACATGTAGGGCAGCCTCGGAAACCGGCAGACATACACCTGCACGCTCGGGGACATACTATTGAACTTACAGTGTTGTCACTGTTACCAAGTTTTCATTGGGGAATTCGTGGGGCGGGGGGGGGGGGTCAGGGCAGTGGGACCCACCTAAATCCTGGCCTGTGTTTGTAAGAGAGAGGGTGTCGCGTTGTCTTATAGATTTCCGTTGAGCCGAGGGTAATGTGAGCCTTTGTCATAAGTCACTCAGGATTTCCGGGTGACCGGGACAAGAGAAAAGGGAATGCACCTCGCACGCACGTACACATGCACACACACACAGATACACACACTGGATTGGAAGCCTCTGGTGGGAAGATGCAACTGATACAACTGTTACCCTTATGTGTAGGCTGCCAGGACCCTGTTCTGTTCACCCTGTTTTGTTCACCCCGAGGGTCGACCTGGCCAAGCCCTGTGAACCCTGCTCAGTCCAGTGAAATTGAATTTTAGTTATATTTTAGGCGCCCCGGGTCCAAGAGTGGGACAGAGGTGCAGGGCATGGAAACAAGCGACGTCGCCTTAGTCGGGAAGGGGGTCGGAAGGAAGAAAAAAGCCAGAGTTTTGCTGGCAGCTTCCCCCACGGGAGGGTCTAGGGAGAAGGTGGTCCACAGCCTGTGGGTTTACCTTCTGTGCCACGAAGCCCCGCATCCTACGGCGACTTGCTGGAGGCTTGATGGGCCTGAATTTTCTCCAAAGCCACCTTCTCGTAAGGAGTGTCTGTGGGGGACTTGAGCAGATGACTGCTGCGTTGTTGGGGGAGTTTTGCCCATGGAAGGGGGTGGGGGTTAAATGAATTGTAAGGATGGTGTAAAAGAGAATTTTTAAATTCTCAGCTATTTATGATTCCTGGGTGTCGGCGTGATTTCTTTGGTCACATTTTCCCCTTCCCCTGGGGCAGGGCCGGAGCTTTCGGGGGGGCTTCTCCTCCTTGGCACGTGGGGGCTGCCCTTCTGCTGTGTTTGTGCATTTAAAAAGTAGTTCAGGCCTGGCCAGTGTGGCTCAGCGGTTAAGGCATCAGCCCTCGATTTGTGGGTTCAATTTCTGGTCAAGGGCGCACGTCCCTGGGTTGCAGGTTCAACCCCCTACCCCCATCAGGGCACTTGAGGGAGGCAGGCTATTGATGCCATGAGTCTCTCTCACATCCATGTTTCTCTCTCCCTCTCCACCTCCCTCTCTCAAAATCAATGGGAAAAATGTCCTCGGGTGATGATTAACAGCCACGACAAAAAAAATTTTCCAAAAAAAAAGTGCATCCACTGCCTGGGAGGTTCCGGAAAAGGGGCTTCTCCACCGCGACTTGTGCCCTGCTGGCGTCCCGAGGGCAGCCGTTGTCCCCTCTGTCTTCCCGGAAAGGGGCAGATCAACTCCTTCCGTGACTCCACTGGAAGCAATTTTTCTGTGTTGTGTTTTGCTTCTGTTTTGTTTTTTTGTTTTTGTTTCTTTGTTTTCCCTGAAGAGAGGAGTAGCAGTCGGACTGGGGAGTTTCCTGTTATGATACCTGAGGCGACCTCCTCGGGCGGTTGCACAACAGACCCCCTGATCCCGTCCCCAGGGAGGCAGAAGCAGGTGACACGCTTCCCCGGGCAGGCTGCGCCCCTACTGTGCGCAGCCCGAGCTCCGAGGTGGTGGAAACGGATTTTGCTCCGAGGGGGCCTAAGAGCAAAGCAGCCTGTTGTCCCGCGGCGGTCAAGGCCGAGCTCCACAATGGGGCCACTGTGCTGTCAGGTTGGGTTTGGGACACAGGGGGCACGTTTATAAAAACAGACTCCTGAACCAGGGACAGGGAAACACTTTGTTTACCTGGCGCTCTAAGCGTAAGGTGCTCATTTTCCCCAAAGCAGGACGAACCGGAGCTGTAATTAGGACCAACTCTGGATGCAACTGATACGGCGATGGGGTTTCGGGTCTTTCTCTCGGGGGGCCTAGGACATCAGGCGCTTCTTTTTCCGAAGCCAAGCTCTGAACCGTCTGTCCAAGGCAAAAACAGACCTCAGGGAACTCTGTCTTTGGCCAAGAATGACAAAGAAGGGACATCTGTAGTATTTTTTTAAAAAATAAAATTTAAAAAAAAAAAAAAAGACAAAAGACCCTGCTCTCCAGGGCTGGATGAATCCCTAATACAGTCGTGTGCAGAGGCCGGTAGGACTTGTGCAAGGGTCTGCTGGGAGCCCCAGATCTCCGAGGTGGAGACACGGTCATAAAATGACTATTTTCCCAGCAGCTCTCGCCGTCTGGGAGGGAGCGTTTGCAGAGAAATCTCTAGAAACTCCACTGCACTCTTGTCCTGACGCTATTAGCAAAGGGCAACACATGTAACCTGGTGAGTGGGGTGGAAAGTTTTCTTTTCGTTATCGGGCTGGGGACTGAATTAGGAAAGTTGACCGTTGAATTTCAAAATCTCTCCTTCTGGCGGCCGTAAGGCGTGTCTGTTGTTGGCTCCCTGGCCTGCGCTCCGTTTCCAGACACTAACCTGCTGTTTATTGCTCACCATTTGCTCAATTGATTTAGGCATTTTTGCATCCCCCCCCCCCCCCCCGACAATGAGAATATTGGCAGCTCATTGGTATTAATTAGTGAAATCTCCAGCTTCCCCGGCCGTGCCTGCTCTCATCTCCATAGTAGGAGGAGAGTCACTCTTAGTGGGTCAGAGCTGCCCGTCAGCCGCTCCGAAGGCGTGTCCTGCTGTCCCAGATGCCCAGGGAGCCCCAGAGAGGACAGAAGGACGTGGGGTGGAGCCCTTTCTTGTTTCTGTTTCTCATGGGTTTCGTTTGCCAACTCTGGCTTGCGGTTCAAAGGCAGTTTCATAGCCACCCCAGAGACAGTTTAAAATGTTCTCTGAAGCCTTCCTTTCTCAACGCTCCCTTTCCCTGTGTAGACAGGATGCCTCGCCTTCCTCCGCTGTTAACCTGACCGCAGAGGGCAGCCCTTTGAGGAGGACACATCCACGTGCCACTTCCTGAGCTGTCACCGAGCGGTCCAGAGGAAAGTCACAGTCGCTCGCAGTCTCCTGGGCTTCCTTGGGAGTGGGATTGTTTTTTATTTTAACATATGCAATAGTCTATCACACCAGCAGTTGCTAGAGGAGAAACTACCTCTAGATGCAGACTTCTGTCCTCGTGGGCAGCACATTTTCATAATGGCACTGATGACACAGAAGCCCCCGGCCCACCCCCCCTGGCAGAGGGGACGTACTAATACTGAAGAAATTCCTGCGAACCGTGCTCGCGGCTCGCTCCTTTTGTTTGTTTGTTTTCAGAGCAGATGGGCTTGTTTGCTTTTTGCTTAAACATTAATCAAAAATCAATTCATGGCTATGTAAGTGGCATTAGATAATTCTCATTCTGACTACAGTAAATAATATCTATTTGTTCGCATTAGATAAGTCTGGGTGGCGGTGAAAGAGAATTGCATGAGATACGACATATGGCGCTGCGGCTCATAAATTAATGCTTTGATGCACGTGGGAGGGAAAGAAATGTAGTTACGGACAAAAGGAAATTCCAGAGAAAGACCAGGGCAGCAAGTCTAAACAAATTTGGAAGATGAAGAGACAGCGATACTTGAGTTATATCTTTTTAACATATCATCCCAAATTATATGTTGGAAGTTCACCATGGCAGAAGGAATATTCTGAGTTCTGAGCATTGTAATGTAATCCTAAGATGTTTTTATAACTTTTCTCCTGATATATATCAATATCTATATCTATCTGTTCCTCTATATATATTTGTATCTATCTATATACCTATATCTATATATTTCTGTATACCTATATTATCTATATGTCTCTCTATATCTATGTATCTCTATATCTGTCTATATCAATCTATATTAATATTGATATATCTCTCTGCATATCTGTATCAATACAGATATCTATTTAGGGATTGAGGTGGGGAGCATGTGATGACATATGGACAAATATGTTTTTTCCTAGTCTTCTAGCTGCATGTTTGTTTGTAAGTATGTTGCTTGAGCGAGCCATGTTAGTGCAAATGTAGGTGACATTTTTCTTGATATTCATTAGAAAAGAGAAAATTAAGTTTTGCTGAGTAACTATATATATTCTCCGCATAGAGAGATACACATTCTTTTATTTGAAATAGAGAAAGTGAGAGATTATTGACATTATTACTAAGGACACCTTTTCATAGATCTGTTAATCGCAAGAGATCTGCTTTTAAATGAACCAAGGGGAACTTTTTATTTCTTCCCTCAGATTCACTGAGCCAAAAGTTTAACGAAGCTGCTAAATGCCAATCTTTCTTCCTACTCTTAATGACATTTGCATCATTTAAAATATTAGTAATTCACAGCCAGGCCTCTGAGAGGGCCGAGGAACGTAGACATAAAAGCATGAAGATATCGTCAGGTGCTCTCGAGACCCTCTCCACAGCCACAGGCTGACCCACCAGAGCTTTTCCCAGGGGCGTCTGTGCAAACAAGTGAACTGTGGGTGATGGACTGTTTCCCATGAGGTGACTGATCACTGCAGGCTCCGCTGGCGTTTTACAAGTCAAGAAATATTTCCTCTCCCATAGCCATATGTCTTAAAGATATGGACCTTTAAGAATAATTGAACTCTCACCAAAAGCATCTTTCTCAAATCTAGAGATCCCACAGAGCTGGGAGTTTGCACTGAGGTGTCCGTCTCCTTGGGTTTTGGCTGGTTTTGATACGTGCATTGCTAATGTAGTCAGCCTCGCCCAGATAGGATAGTACCACCCTCCTCCAGCCCCCAGGAAGGCACGAAGTCAGCTGCTTGGACCATTAGGTCAATCCTTAATTTTTTCCCCGGGTACTTCCCCTGATCTCTTAGTCTGTGAGGTCCAAAGCCTAAGGAACACTATCTTCCCTTTGCCAGCGCCCTGCCTTTGCCTTGTTTGTTTTCTGAATTCCAACTCGAAATGCGTTACTTTGAGGCTTAATATCTTAACTTTTTATTTATTAAGAGTATTCAACTTTTGAAAATTTCTAAAGGCATAGAATAGAATGTCCTCTGTTAGAAACAACACAAACAGATTTTTCGTAATAAAACCCTACCATATGCTAGTAACTTGTTAGAAGATATTATAGAAGAAAAGACTCTGTTTCCAATGAACAAAAGAGAAAACACGTAAGAATTAACATGGAAAGCCTAATGCTATTAAAAATACAAAAGACAACTTGAGTAAATGAAGGATACACCGCATCATTAGATAGTAGTAATCAACGTTATCACGATGTCAGTTCTCCTTAAGTTAATTTATAAATGTAATGTGATCCAAATAACAACAGGGTTTGTTTACTTGTTTTCTCAATTAGACTAATTCTAAAGTTATCATGAAAAAAAATCATCAAACAAGATAGCCCAGATAACTGCAAGCGTGAGGAGTCCTAGATGGATCAGACAGTAAACTAGTCCGGGGAATGGAAGTAACTGGAACAGTGAGGTGCTGGTGCATGGAGAGACGGGGCAGGACAGGAGACCTGGAACAGAATAGTCCAAAGACAGAGGCAAGTGCATGTGGAGACTTCATGTTGGTTAACGGTCGCTTCTCAGATCAGTGGGATAAAGACATTCTTCGCTTATTGGCATTGGGACACGGGTAACCATCTGGACAAAAAAATCAGGTTGGGGCCATTCTTGCTGCCACACACCAGGTTAAAATCCAGATGGATCCAAGGTAAAAAGGTAAACAGCAAAACTATAAAGTCCGGAAAGAATAGATACGCGTGCACACGTGCAAAACAACCAGTATGCAGAGTCATTCACTGCAGCGTTGTTGGAAACGGCAGAAGGTGGGAGACACCCCTCACTTAGGGAATGGTAGCCGAGTTAGGACAAGAACTCCCAAACTTGTCTGCATGGTAGAATCACCTGGGGATTTTATTTTCATTTCAAAGTTCAAGTCCAATACCCCAGACCAATTACATCAATCTCTGGAAGGAAGGACACAGATTTCATATTTTTTGAAGTTCCCTAGGGATTCCAGTGTCCAGACAAGTTTGGGAACAACTGAATTGGGGTTCAGTTTATACGGTGGAATATTATGTAGCTGTTAAAATAGAATGAAGGCTTTTAAATTTGCTGATACAGACAGACCTCCAAGATATGTTAAGTGAACAAAATAACATGCAGAACAGTGCGCACCAAAGGTTACTATTTGCGTAAAAACAAATAAATAAAAATACTTGTATTTGCCAAGTATTGAAAGCAAAGTATGGGAAGATTCTGTGCTGTAGCTCATACATATGTATATATATTTTTCATTTTTGTCCCATATAGTTATTACATAGACTAAAAAATTTCAATTAAAAATAAGTACCCATAATAAGAGGCTGGGTTTTTTATTGAAATAATAATAAATATCTACTGAGTCTCCAGTAGATGCACAAATCAGAACATGATGCAGCCCTTTCCCTCAGGAAGTCCAGGGTCAAGTGTAGTAGGAATAGTGTTGAGAGCTCTGTCCGTGACATCCACACAAGCCCTGCAGAATCCGGGGCAGTTCTGCAGCCCTGGAGAACAGTGGCCTCTCCTGGGCAGGCAGAGGAAGAATCTGGGTGAAGGGTGTGAGTGGCAGGTGGAACAGAGTGGCTGCAGGGAAGGGTGCTCCGAGGAAGAAGGCTGCATGCAGGCGGCCTGGGCCAGGCTGGAAGGACTCCATTCGGTCGGTGGAGGCTGCCTACAGCAGTGGCGACTCGAGGGGATGAGAGTTCACTTGGGGCAAGTCACAGCTGGAGCAGGCACCAGAGGCTGAAGGGGAAAGTGGGCCTGGGGGGGGTGACAGGACCCCCACGTGACCATTTTGCCTGGTGTTGCATCCCGAAAGGAGGAGTCCTTTGTACCTGATTTATGTTTAAAGCTTGCACAGGCCGGCTGGCTGGCCGAAGGTGACAATGTGGCTTATCACCAGAGTGTAGACTCAGTGGGGATCCCTCTTGGGTCCCTTCTCCCTCCTTCCCCATCCTTTGCCAGCACAGGGAGGGGCCTCTCTGGAAGCTGGTTTAGGAAGGTGGCCGGTGCAGACAGCCTGGGAGCTAAGTTGGGGAAACAGCGCCTCCATCCCCGGAGCTGCAGGTTTTCTCTGCTAAGATCCTATGGGGATGGTGAGGGCAGAAAGGAGGGTGGGTTGTGATTCAAGTCACCAGATGGGGAAATTGCCATCCAGTGCGGTATCCTGGGTGAATTACACCCTCTACGGAAAATGCAAATTCACTGCCTCTTTCTTGTCAAGTGCCCTTAATGCCACCATCTCAGTGTCTTTTTATATATGCCTCAGAACAGGGGTCCCTTTCCAGTGAGATCACAGCTCCAGAAACTTGCGATGGAAAGGTCTAAGGGCATATATCTGATTGACCCCCCCTGCCAATACCAGGGCATTGTGTCAGGAAGCAATTTTTAGCACAGGGGTTTTTAAAACCATTTCCAAAAAGACACAAAAATTAATTTAAAGGGGGAGGGAGCAGGAGGGGAGGGTCCACGAAACGGGCCCTCGCTCCCTTTTGATTGTTTTTAAACCCTCAGAACAGGAGTAAAAAAACGTGGAAACAAAACCTTTGTGGGTTTTCCCCCAGAACAAAAATGATGTAAAGCTGCGAGTCAGCGGTTCTCGCCCAGGGGCTCGAAAGGACGCCCACTCGTGTTTGCTTTCCCGGGAGACCCTTCGTGGTTCTCTCGGCTGTGCGTTCCCTTTGTGTCTCCGGCGACCAGCCGCCTGGCTCCATCCCGGGGCGGCCGAGGAACCCGCATCCATCCCGCACCCATCCCGCACCCTCGGAGCCTCTGCCGTGGACCAAGGTTGTTTACTACTTTCTACTCCGAGAGGCACGCCAATCACGAGGGCCCGCCTCCCCCGCCGCCCAATCAGCTCGTTGGGAAAGTCCACCTTTCCCCGAGCCCGGCGGCGATTGGCTGGAGCGGCTGTCAGTCAGGCGGGCATCCCGCAAGGATGCAGCCGGAGTATTCGGGACGCGATCACCAGAGCTGGAGAGGAGTAGCCTTCCCCATAAACAAGATGTGGGAGCCCCCCCAATAAAGCGGGGGGATGGGGGCTCCCAAGCCCAGCCCAGCCCAGCCCTGGGGGCGCACCGGAGCGGAGTGGGCTGAGCGCAGAGCCGGGGAATCCCTCCCTCCTCCCTCCCTCCCTCCCTCCGCCTCCCGCCCGCTGCTGCTGCGCTGGTGCCGGTGCTGCGGTTGTAAACACGTTTCCCTCCATGTCTATTTCCCCGTCTCCCTGACAGTGGCCATGACAGGCTGCGGCTTCCCCCCCAAACCCCGCAGGGCAGAGCCATCCTCCCGACCCAGCCCCGCACCGCCCGCACCTCCACGCCTTTATTCCGCCTGGGGTCCGCGGAGGAAAGGAGGCTGGCTTGTGAGCAGCCGCGTTTCCCCCTTTCTCCCTGCCCGTGCGGGACGGGTCACGCTCATGTCCACACGCACCCTGTCTCCCTCCCCCCCCCCGGGGAGCGCGCGCTTCCTTCCATATCTGCGCGCGGGGAGCCGCCCGCATTGAGCTTGGAGACGCTGCGGCGCAGACGCGCAGCCCCGGGAGGCCGGGTGGGTTTCTGCTGCTGCTGCTCTGGGGACGCCTGGGAAGCTGCTTTAATTCTGCATTTTTCTTCCAAAACGGGGTCGTGAATCCTCGCACCCCCACCCCCCCACCCCGACCCACTCCTCGCAGGTTTGAAGTGCGCCCCCCTCCCCCTTACAGAAAAAGGCAGCATTGTGTTGAACTAGATGTTTTTGTACCTTCTGTGATCTGAATCAGGTTTCCCATTTCCAGCTGCACAATGTGCTTGTATGCAGGGTGATAGGGGCGTAGTGGACATGAATTATTTGCGACAGGGCTGCCTGCAAGAGGCGGAGTGGATTTTGCGTGGCCCGGAGCAGCTCCGGTGTCTGAAGCTGCTGGGTGCTGTTCCCGGGGCTCCTGTCCTAGCAGAAAGCGCAGGCAAACGGCAGAATGCAGCGTGCGCCCCAGCTGGTTCCAAGATGCCCGTTTTTTAGGAGCTGCTCTTCCAGGGGGCATCCGGTCTCATTTCACCTTTCTTTTTGGAAAAGAAAAAAAAAAAAAAATGGTCAGGTCATCTATGAAGGTGGCCTGTGTGGGCTTGTATTGTGAGAAGCCTTGTGGACAAAAATGATGATTTTTAAGGTGATGGTTTGCTGAGTGGGGGTCAGGTCTCGAGTTCCCAGGCACAGAGGGAGAAGGCGGGCGCTTCTTGCTTTGTAGGAATCGCAGGGCCGCACCTGGAGGGGCAGCCACGGGGCAGGGGTGGGGACTTCACCCATCTCAGCCCTGCAGCCTGTGAATTTTTCTTCAGCAAGGGGGCATCTGAGGTGGGTAAAGCTAAGGAAAGGGGGGAAGTCACATTGCAAATGTAAATGTAAGGAATGGCACATGGTGGCCAGGATTTGCAAGAGCAGCTTTCAGACCTACTTCAGCCTCGGGAAACATGTCCTATTTCAGGTTAGCCACCACATCTGATTTGCGGTTCTCAGTCTCTCTCTGCTTCTCTCTCTCTGTCTCTGTCTCTCTCTCTCTGTCTCTCTTCCAGTCCATTTGTACTTTCTCCCCTGCTGGGAATATTTTTCCCCAGGGTGATCAAATTAACGTATGTTATGGTATTACTGTTAGGATAGGTTCAGCTTCCGCTTCAGGTTTTGAGAGACGTGGTTTCTGCACATGATGAGGTGGCACCAGGTGAAGGAGAGGCCAAGGCTGGGACAAAACTCTGCCTCAGGGCCTTGAAGTTCCTCCCGAGTCATCAGCCTCCTTGTGAAGTTATAAACTAGGCCACTGTTGAAGGCAGAAAACCACTGTAAGGAAGTGCGCTGTGGGGATGTGTGCCCAGGTCCTGGCTCTTACTAGCTCATCTGGGGCAGTTCATTTCTCCTCTAAGCCTCAGTGGCCCCCGCCTGAGGTGGGAATAGACGTGTGTTTGCAGTGTTGTGAGGGTGGAGGGAAATGCATTAGAGGTGTGCCTGGCTCTCTGCTGGGCCCTGGAGGTGTCCCAGGCCCTGACTCCCCCCCCAGTCAGGTTAATCATCTCCTCGGACCTTTCCTCTGGGACCCTTCCCGTGAGCCTCCTACTCATCCGGGGTGGCACACTGAGCTCATCTTTTGCTGGGTTTCTGCGTCACCTGCTCTTTTCTGGCCAGGTCAGCCTGTTCATTTCTTCATGCCAGCAGCCTCGACGTGCCATTAAGTCACGACTGAATGACCCAAGCATGTTCCCCTGCCGGAGAGTGCCAGGCAGGCCGCCCTGGGAGCCAAGTGGCCCTCTCCGGTGCAAATAAGCCAGCAGCAGAAAAGCCCTGGCGGCTCTGCTCCTTAGTGAGTGGAGACAAGTTTTGAATTACCTGGTGAATCTCCCAAAATCATGCCTTTAATCCCTACCCAGTGTCGGCTTCCCCCTTCTTTCCCACATGACTGGGCTTTGAGCGTTTCCTGATCCGACTTTAGCCTGCCTTTGCCTCCTGTTTGTCTCCCCCCCCCCCCCAACTCCCAGCATGTGCCTGTGACTCCAGCAGCCACCAGGCTGCTCGGTGCTCCTGGGGCTACAGAACAGCGGGAGCTCCGTCTGCTTTCCTTACCTGACCTCCCCAATTCTGGAGTCGTCCCCCCCCCAACCGGCCAGACCTTGCCACCTTCTAGAACCAAGTTCAAACTACCCTCCATGAGGCTGCCCATTGCATGAGCTCCTCCCCCTTTTCTCATGTGAGTCTTGTCCTCACTACTTGTGGGACACGTGGTGTGTTCTCCGTGGCCTTGAATTCATGTTTTTAATTTTCTGAGTCCCCAGTCTGGGTGGAGGCAGACTCACAGAATGGCACCTGGGCCGTGGGGCCAGACACACAGGCACCTCTGACACGTGACTGTCCCTCGGAGCCCTCTCCTCATCTGCAGAAAGGGGTGATAATACCTCTCCCGGGGGAGCCGCCAGGATTAACTGTGCTTGGCGCTGACACGGCGCCTGTAGGCTCTCAGTGAGTGTGCGCTATTGTAGGCGCAGTTTTGATCAGCCGTAGACGGAGATGCTACCTCCTTTATAGGACCCCCGAGAGAATAATAAAATTATCCACAATCGCTTACTAGGAAATCTGATTAATGCTCGTTTATGTTTCCTCCATAAGAGGTGCCCTGTATTATACTTACGCCCTTTTGTGTCCCACTTGGCAAGCTCTTGATACATATTAAACCAAAAATTAGCTCTTCATATGTATAAATTTAAAACCTGTTGCTTTGTGAATAGTGATTTTTTTTTTTTAATGAAAATGAATATTTAATAAGGCCAGACTTCTAAAAGCCCTCATCTGAATTGGGCCAACCAGGCAAATCTGAGCCCCTTGAAGACAGTTGTTTCCAGGGCCCCACAGGTGCTTACTAAATCATCAGATGGGTTTTTAAAATAAGGCAGTTGTTGGGTGGAAGTTCTGAGTGGGGGGGGGGGACAGTGCTAACACTTGAGTTCCTGCCAGTGCCATGCTGTGGTCAGTTTACAGAAGCAGGCAGGCCTCTGGCGTGGGATGGCCATGGCGGCCACAGCATGAGGCTGCTGTACAGTGGGCAGGTGGCAAGGTCACTGTGTGTCCCCAACTGTCACTGTTGGAGAGAAGTGGGGTGTGCCGAGTTCTGCCCACATTTCTGATACTAGTAGTCACCTTCCCCAATACTAGGTAGCATTAGAACAATTGCTCTGAATATTTGGGGGATGCCTGCAGGGCAGGTGCTGTGCTAACCTCGGGGGGTACAAAGATGCAGAGCCACAGCCTTCCTGGAAGGAGCATCCAGGATCCTTGGAGCTTTCCTGGCCCAGCAACTGTACAGCCAGGCATTTTGATGGGCAGGGTCCATATTTGTCCCCAGGGGTACTTTTCCAACTATAAGTCCATAGCGCTGTGACCTTGGGCAGGTCACTTGATTTCCCTAAGCCTTGATTTCCTCTTCCTTGTGGCAGAGAAATCAGTGAGGGGCAGATGAGCTAGCACATGTAAAAGGCTTAGGGCTATGCCTGTGCTGAGCATGGAAGGCGCTGAACTGGAGGAACAGGCAGGCTCGCATGCATGCATCAGTCTGCTAAGCTATTTTAAGTTTGCATCTGAAAATAAAGGGTGGACTGCTATCCAAATAGAAAAGAATTGGATCCAGGCTCCAAAAGGATGCTTGCTGTTCTTTAGCAAAATACCATTCTTCTTAAGTTTCATTCAATCATTCCACAAAAATCTGAGCATCTGTTTTGTCCCAGGCACTGTGCTTGTGATGGGTGTCCTGCAGCAAGCAGCACACTTGCTTTCCGCTCACGTAGAGCTGACAGTTGGGCAGGGAATGCAGACATTAAATAAATAGAAACGCGGTGATGGCCATATAGGGGGAAGCCTGCTATGCGGTTTAATATTTAACACCTGCCATGTGTTTTAATATTTAAATGTGTCTTGGGAAGGTCTTTCTATCTCAAAATAATGACCGGCCCTTTTGCCCACAACCAATTCCATTCTCTATAGGCGACAGGAATTCTTATTCAAGTTTTGGCTGAGAGGTTCTGTTGGTAGAAAAGAGAGGGGTTTTATAACTGAAAGTAAACTAGAGATGATACTGAAGAGAGAGTATATATTGAGTTTTTCTTGGCTTGTACATTGAAGTTATGCAGGGAAAACAGCAAGTGGAAAACTATTCCAAAGTAACCCCAAAATTCAGGTATACCGTTTTGTGTACATGTTAGAAAATAAACATATAAACACCCAAAGCTCACAGCTTTGTTCTTTCATCTAGACCAGAGCTGTCTGATAGAGCTTTCCCTGAGCGTGGAAGTGTTCTATATCCGCATGTGACGTTGGAGCATGTGAAATGTGGCTAGTGGGACTGAGAGATAAAATTCAGATTAATTTAAATTGGAATAGCCTATTTGACTGGTGGCCACTAGACAGAACAAAACTACACACATGATTAACGGACAAAATTATTTCCTCCTAAAGTCTGTATTTATTTTGATAAAGGTCATTAAGACCTGACATTTTATTTTTCTTGTCATATTTAGGGTTCATCAAAGGGGTATGCACATTTTAAAAAATACAACGCAATCATTAGCCAAGGTGTCTAGTTGCACACATTTTCCGGAGTTGTTAGTGTTGATTATTGGCAAGTACTAAATACCCCTAACGACCTAAGAATTATGAAATAAGCAAGTCATCTTCTGTAACTAAATACTAATGGGTTTCTTGGTTGAGAGAAGACAGCCAAGAAAGGTCATCATGGTTCTGTCAGGTGGCCACTGATTCGTGGGCATTCGAAAGCTTTTGTAGCTTTGAAAATAGCCAGATTTTAGAAATTTTGAAACAAAATTGAAACTCCTATTTCAGTTCGAAATTTTTGTGGAGTTGATTTTTATTTCTTCTTTTGGTTCATCTGTGGTTCTTTCCCCCGCTTTGCTGATTTATCAGGTTAGGAGAATAAAGCCCGGCTGGTCAGTTTCAATTTTGTTTAAATTCATTTGTCTTCATTCCTTCTAATCTAGCACAGTCCTGTGATGTATTGAGATCAGAGTGCCCCGGGGAAATGCTGAAATATGAAAACATTTTCAGGAAAACATTATTTCCACTTATATTTAATTTTTCTTCTCAATAGAAAAAAATATTTCCAACTCAATCCTTCCTCTCCCCCCTTGAAATGAATTGCATGCTCTCGAAATAACATCAATCCACGCAGTGTACAAGGACAATCTCGGCCATTTAACGGAGATATAAAGGCCCAGGGAACGGTGGGTCGGAGGCACAGATTGCCTTTCAGGATGCTAATAACCAGAGGCGAGGCCCACTGTTGTTTCTCCACCCAGCAGCTCAGCAGACCCGAGCAGCATTTAGCTCCGCACTTGCCATGGAGACATCTCGCTCCATCTTAAACCATCATCGTGGTTGCATTGTATTTTGAACACTCACGTCAGCCAAGGCCAGTTGATGAAACTTTCTCTTCCCAAGCCCCCCCACCCCCACCCCCGTGACATCTGGGACCAGCTCTGCTAGAAGGTATTCGCTCACACCCAGGGTGCCTCGCCCTTTCGCAAGGCTTGGAAGGCGGGCTCTGAAAGGCAGGCCTCTGCCTTCACTCACTCTTTGGTTTGGTTTTTATAGTTCCTTAGTAATTTCATTCCGCTTGCTAGGAAGCCCAACCTCAGAGGAAGGTGAGCCCCTCTTCCAAAATTAAAAAAAAAAAAGTAAAAACTCATACAGAAAAAATTCCCTAACATACAGACACATCCAGTTTGAGCTCCACTACGTTGTCACTTACAAAACCCTCGAACATGGGGCCTTGTAAAAATTCAGCACGGTTACCTGCATACTAGTGAGCAGTGTACTGAGAGCTTCCAGGTCAGGCCTGTTTCATTTCATTTTTGCAACAGCCGATGGGATAGATTCTACCAACATTGTATTTCTGAGGAGCAAATGGGGGTCTGGAAAAATTAAGGTGTCCGTGGTCACATACGTGGTAGGTGAGAGAGACCAGGTTTGAACCAAGATAGGAAGACCCAGTTTCCAAATGTGTGTTTTCATTTGCGCTACAATCCCAATACTCGGGGCAGAGAAAAATTTCTGTTGCGTGTTTTCCCCCAAGGCAGAGCCCATTGAAATGAAAATTTCCAGTTTGTGAGCCCTGCCCTCAAGAGGGGCAAGAGACTCTTGGGTTCGTAAAACAATAAGACATGAAAAGTAATTTTAGCGTATCTGCGCTTTCTGATTATGATTTTTGCCATCCTGTAAATTATTCAAACAATATCAAGACGTCTAGGATTTTCCCCTTGTAAAAAATGAGTCACTCCTTCGAACGTGTCACATTCTGAAAGGCATTGATTAAATGTATAGTGATTCAGTTATAGGATGTTAGAGCTTAAATGTAAGAATGCGTGCGCGTCAGAATTAATTTCCTCACCAAACAAAAAAAAGCTGGCAAATTCCGGAATCGTAGTTCTCTTGGCGGCACCTATTGGTACGTTTCTGTGCCGGCAACGCTGTGTGCCTTGGACACGGGTCCTGATTCCTGATATATCTGACTGCTCCTTGACTGGGAACTGTATGATCAGAGGTGCCAATTTCAGTTGCCCTCGTCCAAAAATAAACCAAAACTTAGTTCAGACTCCGTACATAGTGCTGAGTATAAAAGTCCCAACACTCGTGCAGTCCTGGTAGAAATCTGGGCCCCGCACATCTCAGATACTTACTAGACTGTAAACCCCATGAGGGCGGGAGTCTCGCTTCTCTCGGCTCTCTCCCCAAGGCCATCGATAAATATTTGTCAAACAAAAGAATCACCAAAGAAGTCCAGTGAAGCCCGAGGGACGGCTGAGACCCCGGCACCCGTTTTTGTGCACGATTGTGCTGGAAATAGTTTCAACACAGATGATGTACTTCCTTCGCTTCTTACTCCAGTGAATATAATTTAATCATTTCTAGCCGACTCAGGGACATCAGTGAGCATAAATTGTTGTATTATGCATAATACAGCGAGCGCCCCAAGGCCTGGTGGGAAGCCGTTTGCCTTAGACTGGAGATTTCTTGTGCTTAGTGTGTTCTTACGGTCTGGTTTTATCATTTTTATGTCTCCGCTCCCGTTTAATAGACTTAGGGCAGTAAGACGGGAAGGCGGTGTCGATCAGTTGCTGTGTAGGCGATGAGTTCTTGCTTCCACTCTGCTGTGGGTATTTTGAAGACAGATTTCCAAGCTTGTTAGAATCGTGTGTGAGTGAGATCTAGCTGCTTTCCCATCCTTGGCTACCTACCCCAGAAACGTCTATGGCTGGGTAGTTGAATTCTGGAAAGGTGAGGTATCCGTCTGAATGTTTTTCCATCACATAATCTGTTTCCTTTTCTCTATCTCCATCCATCCATCCATCCATCCCTCCATCCCCTTCTCTCTTTCTCTCTCTCTCATATGATGGTTCCTGGAATCATTAAAATGAACGGAACACATTTATCCACAGTGAAACCAAAACAGTGGTCAAAAATCATCTTCGAAATGGATGTGACCATCCACCCTGCTATATCCTAGGCCAGCTCTCAGCACCTAGAGTAATGACATAGTATTCTAGAAGGGTCCCTTATACCTCCCTTTCAGATAAATATACCTGAAGGGGCTTTCCTAATCAGCTTGGTATGGGTCCTCTCCTCCCTCCCCTGCTGTCATTCCCACCCTCCTGGGTGTCCCTCCTTCTAGGGGACACCACCCTTCCACTCTCCACTGCAGTGAACACCTCTCCGCCTTTGCAAGTGAACTTGAATTTGGGAGGCAACATAGCATCATAGAGCCTGGATCCTGGAGGGAGGCCAACCTACGTCCACGCTTCACCACCCGGCACTCTCTGACCCTGGACAAGGGACACCGGTCTTTGAGCCTTAGTCTCCTGTCCTTAGGAAGGAGTCTGGTTGGATTTAATCAGCACAGTTCCCGGTGCGAGGGATACGCTTCATCAGTGGGCCCTCCCTCCGTGCCTTTGAGTAATACTGCGCACATGTGGCACCGTGTACACAAGACGGCTGTGCCTCCTTGACTACAGAATTCTCGTATTCTCATATTCTGTTGCACACACCCCATAATGCTGGGAACACCAGAGTAAAAAATGCTAGCTTTTCCACATGCACTTTTGGCCTCCATTTTCCATTATTCCCCAATGAGGATCAATTCATTTGAGGCCAGTAGCAGGAAAAAAAAAAAGTAGATGAGGCTTTTCAGGTGAGATCCGAATGCCAACTCTTCTTACTGCTTTCACTACCACATAGTGGTCAATCAGGAAACTGTAGGGCTCTCAACGCTGGGAAATTGCTGCTCCTGCTGCAGGGGAGATATTTGCTGTTGAGAGAATTTGGTCTCTTGTATGCATAGCAGGAAGAAAGCAGAAACCCGTAAGAGCTGTAGCAGGTGACAGAACAGAGGACATGGCCAAATGGGAAAAATACAGTTCGCAACACATTGAAAGCTTAAAGACAAAGAATTTTTATAGGGATCCAGGAGAGTTGCATGCATTTTTCTGTTGTCCGTTTTATTGACTGTTTCTCTTTGCATCCCTCAACCATTTTACTTCTCGCTTCTACCCCACTGGAGGACAACTCAGGGACAAACTGAACGTTAGGCAATACGGTCGGAATGGAAAGGGGCCTCAGCTTGCATGCCCGTGTCTCTACCGGCCTCATTAGCCTCTAACACCAGTATTTCTTTGGGAATGATCTGAAAAAAAGTACAGATCTGCCTTACCTCCAAATTATTTATGAAACTCTCAGTGACTGGTTTGGGTGGTGGGGTTGTTGGTAACTCTGGTTTGAGTGGCAACCAACCATGTGCACACACAGTTCCATCTGTCATTCGGAGTGAGATTTTGGAGTTGACCAGTGGTTTATTGGCGTGTATCCTGATAGCTCAAGAGTCTCTCTTTCACTTTAGTTGACGTGTGCACTGTACGTTGCTTTCTTTTCTTTTAAGAACTTTTAAATAACTTTTATGTTTTAACTTTCAAGTAATTTTAAACTTGCAAAGAAAGTCACAAAAAGTACCAAGAGCCCTGCATACCCTTCACCCAACTTCCCCAAAGGTTAACTTCTCTCCTAAGCATCCTACTACGTCAAAACTGTAACGTTAACACTGAGGCAGTACTCACATTGGCCGTATCTCTTCAGTTTCCTTGAAGCTGGGACCATCTCTTAGTCACTTTACGCCTTTGAAGCGTATGGACCAGTTATTATTAATTATTATTATTTTATCCTTACTTGAGGGATATGTTTATTGATTTTAGAGAGCGAGGAGGGGAGAGAAAGAGAGACAGAAACATCAGTGGGTTGCCTGCTGTATGTGTCCCAAGGAGGGATGGAACCTGCAGCCTAGGTATAAGCCCCGACCGGGAATTGAACCTGCAACCTTTAGGCATAGGGGAAGGACACTTCAACCCACCGTGCCACCCGGCCAGGGCCGGACCAGTTATTTTGTTAGAACATCCTTCAAGTTAAGTTTGTGCTTCCTCCTGATTAAATCCAGGTTACAGAGTTTTACAGCGAGAAGATCACAGCAGTGCCACCGTGCCCTTCCCAGTGTGTCCTCTCAGGAGACACATGACTGGGCTTGTGATGTTAATTTTCCCCACAACTTTAATCGCTTGGTTAAGGTGGCCTCGCAAGGTCCCTCCATCATCATTACTTTTTTCCCCCCCTTTGTAATTAGGAAGCATCTTTTTGGGGGGTAGACTGGAGACTGTCCTGATCACACACAGTTTCTCCTGATTTCTTCACCTACCAATTTTAACACCCCTTACCCGGATGTTTGCCAAATGGTGATTTTTTTAAATTTTTATTTTCTATTTCTGTTTCCTACACTTACTAATTGGAATTCTACTGTTTTTAAAACGAAGGGGACAGTAAAACTTCTTAAATAGCGGTAGCAGCTCCACTTTTTCTGGGGAGAGGACAATTAACGAATGACACGCAGGCGAAAACCCCGCAGAAGCCGGAGAAACCTCAATCGTGGATGTTATTTCAAATGTCGCTGCCATTTTGTCCTGCCGAGAAAGGGAGAGAAGAAGGGAGGAGATCGCAACTGCAGAGGGGAGGGGAGAAAGAAAGGAAAAAAAAAAAAAAAAGAAAAAAAAAAGCGCCATTAGTTTGGGTCCTGGCCGCGAGCCTGTGCGCACACAAAGAGGAGCCCAAATGGAGGGCGCGCTCGGGCGCAGCGCGAGCGCCTTGGGCTCCGGGCGCCCCCACGTCGCCAGACCCGCGTGGGGGGGTCGCTAAGTTGCAATTCGCCGTCGCGTAAAAGTATAAAAATCACTGTCGACTTTCACCGAGAGGGGTTCTTTACAAACAGGCAGTTTTCTTCCATTTTCACCCGACCTAAGCGATCTTTTGTCTCCTTGTGACTTTACCCCCTTGAAAAACGAAAATAAGTGTCTCTTTTCCTCGACTGCAATTTTTCACCCCCCAAAGTCCTTGTTATCTCCTCGATGGCGCCGTGAGCGGCCCCGTTTTTTAATATCCCGCAACCCGAGTTTGCAATTTTACGATCGCACTCGGACGTCTGCGATCCCACGAGGCGCGCGCCAGGAGCCCCGTGGCTCTTCCTTTGCCCTCGCTGACATTTAAGAAACTCCTCGCAAATTAAATGTTCGGAGTTTGAAATGTAACTGTTATATAAGAACAAGGGGGGGGGGAGCCTCAAGACAAAGGAAGAAGAAAAAAAAGCGCAGTGGGATGCGCTGCCAGGCCCCACGTTCGCTGTCCAGGCAGGAATGTGAACCGTGGCGTTGGGGAGCCCGGGTCCGCGTGGCCGCTACGTGTGCATCGGGCTTCCCGACGTGCGGCCGCGCGGAAACTCTCGAGTCGGGGCCCCGAAAAGTTCTCTCCGCGTTTTCCATCTCTCACTGGATGTTTTCGAGTTGGCCGCGAGGCAGAGCGGGACACGTCACATTTATTTATTCGAGCGTTTTGTCTGGACCCCAAGCCCCAAGTTGGAAGGGGTCCGGATGTGCGCGTAGGCGCTCGGCCCCGCGGGCGGGCGCGCGCGCGCGAGGCGGCGGCTCCCCACCCGGGACTGCCACGCGGCCGCCGCTCCCTGCGAGCCCCGCGCCAGCGGCAGCGCCGGCCAGGCTGGCGGGGCGGGGCCGGCGTGCGCGCGCGCGCCCGCGGGCCGGGGGGCCGGGGCGGGGAGGGCGCGCGGGCCACGTGACGGCGCCTGGCCACGCCCGCCGCCACGTCACGTGGTCCCTGGACGCCACGTGCTCGGAGTGGACGGGAAAGGGAGCGGCCGGGTGGGGCGGTCTGGTTTTGGAAAACATCGGCCCTGTTTTTCTCCCCTCCACCCCCACCCCCTCCTTCGAATTCCTCAACCCCCACATCGCCAAAAGCGCACAAATGGTTTCCCCACGTAGCGCCCATCGTGGCGATCGGGTACACGTTTTTAGACCTCTCGGGGGTTCAAGTTTCGCCACGGAAATGTGGGTTCCAGCCTTGCGGGGGCGGCGGGGCGGAGGGGGGTTGGCGGGGCGGAGGGGGGGGGCGGCGATCCCACGGAGCCAGCAGCCACGCGGCCTCCCTGGGGACGGGACGTGGCGGCTTGGGTTTCCGGAATGTCGGTAATCCGTTTCACGGTGGAAAGTTAGGCATTCCGAACTGCCCTGCGCACACTCGAATTTCTTTTTAACGGCTATTTGAGTTCTGCGAAAACAAAATTTTTTTTCAAAAAAAAAAAAAAAAAGAAAAGAAAGAAGCAGTTGTCCTAAAGTTGTAAGGAGAGACCCACAGCGCCAACCTCCGGCTCCCGCGGCGCTGTCGCCACTTTCCCAGCGGCGGCGGCGGCCCGGCCCGCGGAGTAAACAACTCGCCGAGGTCACCCGCGCGCGCGCGCGCGCGCGCGCTCCGCGTGCAGACTTGCCGAGCGGGCCGTGCGCGGTTTAAAATGAAAGTAAAAGAAAGGAACGTGTTTGCAAAAGACAGAGAGTGAACATGGAAGGAGGAGGCGTGCGTTCCCGAACCGGGCTGCGCCTATTGTTCCGCGCTACCGCCCAGTTACGCGCGCCCGCCCGCCCGCGAGACCGGGGCCGCGTGGCACGGCCGGGGCGCCACCGCCATCCACGGGCGGCCACGCGTGTCGCGGTGCCACGCAGACGCGCGCACCCTCTCCGCGTCCTGGCGCACGCCCCCCCCACCTCCTTAATTTCCTGGAACCCCGAAAACGCAGCCCCGAATTTCCATCTCGCTCGGCGCGCTCGTTTCTCTGCGTTTCGCGTTGGAAGTTTTGGTTCCCTTCGGTTTACTTTCTGTTCACTTTCATTAAAATGCCATCAAGCGAAGGAGTTTATTGACGGGAGAGCCCAGCGTTACAGGGGCGGTTTTTTTAGTTGGAAAGAATAAAAGTCTCGAAAGATGAAGCTTCATCTTAAAAAAATAATAATAAAAAAATCAGAACCGGGCTCTTGTTGTTAATAACTTTGCAAATGCAACTCCACCTTTTGATAAATTTATTTCATGCGAGTCGTTACGGGGCCCAGGCGTTCGGTAGGTGATCTGTGTCCGGTCATCAATTATAGTGATTTCCTTGCATCGGCTCCAGAAAATCAGAATATTCATGAGCTTTCTGGTCTGACTCAGACCTTCGGGAGCCACGACATTTTCTCGGTGGGACGAGAGAGAGGCAGCGCCGTCGGTGATTTTTTGGCACCTGAACGAAACCAGAAATAGATCCACAGGAGAACAGGGGGTGACGTCCCTTTGTTTTTGTTTGGTCCCCTCGCCCTGCTTTCAATTTGTGGAAACGTGTGTTTTTTTTAAAACCGCGTTAAACGTGCGCTCGGTTTCATAATGCGCTGGGTCGGTGGAGGAAGTGGTTTTGTTTTCGTGAGTTTGTTTAAACAAATGACCGAGGTTTTTTTTTTTGTTTTTCACTCTGTCTGGCCAAGCAGAATTGCCACACTTTTTTAAAAGCGTGAAACACTGACCAGCGAGTGTTCTTTGCCACCCTCTCCTTTTGTGATTGCAAGACAGGGAGGCAGACACCAATGGCGCCTCGCACAATGGAGGTTTGTTTGTTTATTTTTTAATTTAATGGAGGGATTGTGGATGCTTTAAAATTTCCTTGTGCTGGGACAAAAAAGAGGGGGAGAGAAAGAATAACTAGCTCTTTTCTAAACAACTTTAGCGATAGATCCACAGGCATTACCAGGAGCCTCTTTCGGGACCTCATCCTGGGATATTTTAAACAAATTCGATTTGTTTAATGTAAAATCTTTTTTAAAGGTAAAAATGCACCCAGGTTATTTTTTTTTTAAGACGTGTAAGGCTTTGAAGTTACAGATTAATAAAGACGGCAATCTATAGTTTTTGGTTGAATAATAGGAGAAGCCCCACCCGGGCCCTCCGGTCTCCGAGGGTCCCTGCTCGGGCGCCCGCCTTGCGCACAGCCTTCCATTCGGTGGGCCTCTCGGCCGGGAAGTTTTCTTGTCCTGATGCATGTCTTTCAGGATGTGGATTTTTACCTTGAGTCTTTACCTGTGTGGACATCGCTTCGCTGACCTGGCTACAGCAGGCGTGCATTTCTGTGAGCCCCCAGACGGACGCACTCGGCGGCTGGTCAAGGAAAAAGTATTGAATCTGCAAGAACTCACCACAAGAAGAGCCCTTTGTTTTCTTTTTTTAAAAGCCATTGTTATTAAACACCGGGTTTGGGGCGGTACTAATCCTGCGCTCTCTCCATTGGTGTGAATTAGGACATTTCAAGTAGAAATAACTGAGGAAAATTGTGAAGTCAGGTTAAGCACCGCAGTAAAATTTCCACCTTTTTAGACAGCCAAATCCACTCTTTTCTGGGCCTTTGGGGTGGCTCCAAATGGCCCTGACCGATCTTTACGGCCCAGAAACAAGCCTCACGCGGTCTTAGGACTGAGCTGCTGACGTTCGGTACGTGTCGGCTCTGTGTCCCTGGCAAGTCACAGCCCCTTTCATCCTCAATCTCCTGCCTAATGAAATAATGCCCGTTCCTTTCTCTGAGTCATGAGAATGGGGTATGGGAATTACACTAGAAAACTCTGGCACGTGCAGGTGTGCTGCAGCCTCCTGGCTCCAAGGGGACCCTGGAGCTGATCGCTGGGGCTGGAATGTCCGACCCTCCCTCCCTGGAGCTGTATGACTCCGGGCGAGCCACTCTCTGGGCCTCAGGCCTCCGTTGGGGAAAAGACCAGGCGCTCGGTCTCTGAGTTGTGGAGATTAGATCAGATCGGGCCGCAGGCTCTTAGCACACATGGCAGTAAGTGCCCCCTAAACGGTAGGTGCCTCACTACCCACGACAGCAGACACCATTTATTTCCTTCCCATCTAGTTCCTTCGGCTTTTACTTCCATCGATGCCTTGAAAGGGAGAGAGTTGTTGTCATTAGGAAGTTTCAGTCTGCCCCAAAGCAAATGCGACCCGATCGGAGCCTGGGGCTTGTGTTAGGTCAAATGATTTCTTTATTCTCCCGGAAAACCAGCCCAAGAATGGAGCCAGAGGACAATGGTTTATTTTTTTTCTTCTTCACTTCGGAGTGGCTTCTCTGATTTTTGTCTTTTTTCCCCCATTTTCAGGAAGGGGCAAGGAGAGCGGTTTCTCATACTACTCTTCTCATTGTTATCTATTTCATAACAATTCTCTATTGAAACCTAGAGAAATATTGATCCTGAAGGAAACTGCCTTCTGATATTTATTTGCTTTCAACATTTATACTTTGTCTAATGCCTAAGAGAACGTGAGGCAGATTTTAATTTAAAAAATAAAACAAAAAACAGAAGGTGGGATGACATAGGACCTGAGTGGCAGAGGAATCCAGTTGCCCTGGATTCCTAGTAGCCAAGGCAAAAACGGAAATACGGTAAAACCTGCGTATGTACAAACACATACCCTTGCACGAACATTTGATATAAAACTCAGGGGCTTTGCTTTTGGGAAGGTTGCTTAAGTGTAGTAAGCCAAGGTTCAGTTAGCACCTAAAGAAACTGTGAGGCGATTAAAAATAAGAAACGGTGGCCCTGCCCCGGAGGAGCTTGCAGTCGAGTCCATGGCATGAGTCACAGAACTAATATACACTGAGCAGCGGCTACGGGCCAGGTTCTGGGCCTGGCCCTGGGAACTCGGGGACGGACACACAGGCTTCCTGCCCCCGTGCAGAGAACACTCGTGAAACAAGGAGATAGAGGCACGAAACATAAAATTGTCTGTTTTCGAATTGCAGTAAATTACATATCACAGAAAATGTACCATAGTAGCTTTTTTCCCTAGTTCAGTGGCGTGGAGCCCATTCCCACTGCTGTGCAGCCGTCACCTCCATCGGTCCTCGGAGCTCGTCTCATCTCCCCTCGCTGAAACTCTGGACCCATTAAACTCTTAACTCCATGTTCCCCTTCTCTCCAGCCCCTGGTAAAATAATAACAATAATAGTAATAATAAAAGTCTTTGGTTATGTAAATATGGTCAGTGCTTTGAAGGAGATGAAGAGGGGACTGGGAAGCGGGTGGTGACTGGGAAGGAACAGAATGTGTGACAGCCCAGAGTCACAAAGGGTCTGCGTCGTTCACAGAAGAGAAAGGAGCCGTGTGGCTGGAGCAGGGGCCAGGGGGGCGAAAGGCTGAAGTTTAACGTTTGTGGGTATATTTGTAGATACCCCTCATGACTCAGGAAAATCACGTCCACCGTCACCAGCTTTTTGGTAACCTGGAGCAAGAACTCAGAGCTGTGTCCCAGAGCTCAGGGTGGCTCCTGCACCGAGAAGGCACAGAATCCTTACTGAATGGACACGGGGAAGGTCTGTGAGAGGCAGGTGACATCCCCCTTCCCATCGCAGTGGCCTGGACTGATGGCGTAAGGACAAGGGAATGTCCCCGTGGCCCCGGCACCAGGATGGTTTTTGTGAGGCCTGAGCAGTAGGTTCTAGATACGGAGCTGCAGGTGGCGTGAGAACTGGACAGTCCGACGGGAGCCCGGGCCAGCTGGCTGTCCTTCTACGTCCACGTGAAGGAGCAGCCCAGGTGCCTGTGCCCAAAGCCAGAGTAGTTTTTTCCAGACGGCCTGCACACCTTCTTACTTGCAGCTCAGAGGTATAGCCTGTCGCCTGGGAAGAGGTTCCTGTGACTTAGAAAATCATAATCGCAGGTATCTGTGCTCAGCTCCCAGGCAGGCCTCCCAGGAGCTCCTGTGGAACCTCCGAACCTGACCTTGGAGACTAGTTTCAGGGACCTTTGAATAGTATTATTTAGCACCTCCCATTTATTTGGACATTGATGGGGATTGGTGGTGCCCATCCCAAATGTTGGCATCACTAGGTACCCCTCCCTCCATCTCAGCCCCGTAATGACCACCGAGGGAGGGACTTTTTTCATTTCCATAGAGGAAGGGGCTTATGTATTTCAATGCTACTGTCCGGATCTTCATGGAACCCATATAAAAATTGGGTAAAGTTATTTAGCAGCAAATTCTATTGGGAGTTTTTCCCTTATTTCTTGCAGAGCTGAGTGGAGCCCCTTGAAACATAGAAAATTCTTTTTCTTGTCTGAGAAGAGCTGGCTGCCCGATGGAAGGTGATGTTTCCATGCCCATGCCTGTGAGAGCCCTCCACCCCCCAGTCCTCATTCGAGGACCCTTCGAAGTAGTAACTGAAACAACAGCGAGCCTTCTGATGATGTTGTCTAGGGATCAAATAATAATATATTTGCAAAGGACCTACCACATGCCAGGAAAAATACTTAATCCAGATACGGGGTTTGCCACAGTGTCTTGCACCAGTAGCACATGTGGTATTTTATTGTATGTATGGCGAGGAAACTGAGTCCCTTTGTCACACAGCCGCCAATAGGTGACAGAGCTGCGATCTGACTCACTTTTGTCTGACCCTATAGTCTAGGCTCTCTCTTCAACCGGGACACCGCCTGCTCTCTCCCGTGTCTGCAAAATGGAGCATGGATTTAAGCGTCTCAAAACTTGAAACACTGACTCTCCCTAAAACCAATTTTTTTTTTTTTTTTAAAGTAGACAGACAGACAGACATGACTTGGGCCCTTAAAAATGTGGCCCAGCTGGCACATCAGTGGGCGTCGGCTGTTTCTAAATTGTCGCTTTAAATTTTGCCAGGATAGCTCCTGGGCTGGTAGTTCTGTTTGTTTTTTCATATATTTTGACACTGTTTATGTTCAGAGGGATGCCACCGCTTCCCATTGTCCCTCCTCCCGGAGGAGACCAAGCCCGTGGTGTCCAGGGGCCACAGCAGGGGATGTGCAGCCCGAAGGCCACACCACCCAGGGGAAGCCATTGGGGTGAACGACAGTTTGACTTTTTACGCAGATGGGCTCACAGACGTGTGTTAATCTGTAAGCGGAGACCCATGGATGTTTCCCACTTTTCCCCTTCTTTCTGTTCATTTTTATCAATACTTCACAATACTTTCGGTAAGTTCAGGACCGAGTGAACGGTTTCTCTTTCGATGAATAGATTTATATTCTTGCTGTCCGCCGGCGTCCAGTGTAAAGACCGAGGAGGGAAACCCCAGATAAAGGCCCTCGGATCCCTGGCTGCTCTCCCCTGGCTGCGTCCGATGTGTACTAATTTGCGGATTGTTTGTGTTCATTAAAAAGCAAATCCTGCCCCTTACAAAAAAGGCAAAGACACGTGGCCGCTGTACCTCTGCTCGCATACGCACCAGGAGACTTGAAAGCCAGCCAGGGCTTGAAAATACTGGATTGGGATAATGTTGTTTTTTGAAACACCTGGCTAATTTAATATAAAGTGTTTACACTTCATTTTTTTTTCTGGCAGTGGGTTTTCTATGTAGGTGGTGGAGGATTTCCTGTACGTTTTGCAAGCTCCGGGGCAGGAGGGTTTGCAGTAGGTTCCCTCTGTGGTCACAGAGACACGCGGGCCCGTTTCCTAATCTCCTGTCGTTGCCACGTGCGGAGGCGGATGCTGGATGGCGCTCAGGGTGTCCTTTGGGCCCGGACTGTGGGAAGGGCCCAGGTACGGTAATGAAAATGCCTGAGAACGGCCTTTTTAGGAATTCCAAATGCCGAGTCCCGGAGAAGAAAGACCCTCGTTTCCCTAACCCCGTGCTCCCGTCGGAATTGCTGTCTACGGACCTCGTGGGTGAAACGGATATTTCGAGCATGACTGAGCTCATTAGGAGCCCCGAGGCGCTTCCTCTACTGGGGCTCAGACGTTTCAAAGGATGGGGGTCAGGGAGGGAGGAGCTGTGGGCGTGCTGCTTCGGGGCGAGGGTGGTGGAAACAACAGGTTCAGAATGTATCTCTGCGCCCTGCAGAGCTCGGCAGGCGTGGGCTGGGAATGCGAATTTTTAGGAAGATAAGTGCTTCCCATCTGTGGGCAGGAGAAAGTGGGCTTTGGGGGGGGAGCTGAGGCTGTTTGTTAGATGGGGGCAAGGGCATGCATCTGGGGTACAAATGCATTTAATGCGCTTCACTTAGGCGGGGAGAAGCGTGTTTGTGGCCTGGGGGACTGGTGCAGCTGGGAGGCAGTTTTCAGAATCAGAAAATGGGGAGGGGGTGCGTTTCGCAATTTCCAGCAGTGTCCGAGGGCATTTGTGGGGAGCGGGAACATCACATCACAGTACGACAGGAGCCCTGGGATCCGAGTTCAGGTGACCCGAGTGCTGGGCCCAGCTCCCTCCGGTGCGTGGTGTGACTTTCACAGCCTCGGCTCCCCGGCCCTCACTTTCTTCACGTGCCAAAGGGAAGACAAGACACTCGTCTGGATGCCAAGCTCTTGGGTTGCTTTCAGCTCCAGAAATCCATGACTCCTTCCTTTGGGCATTCGTCTCCTTTCAAAGATGCTCCAGGCTCCAGCCAAACAAAGCCTCGCAGCCCAGACCGGGGGCGGGGGCGGGCCTGAGGTGAGAGGTCCTCCTGGGTGAAGGGAAACCGAGAAGCCGCCCCCCCTGCTCAGCGCACCCCGCTTGACAAGCATTGCACAGAGCCTGGCCCGAGCCCTGATGTGCAAACGCTGACTTCAGCCTTTACCCTGGGTTTCAGGTCACTCTGATTGTTTGCAAAACACGTTCCTTTTTTTTTTTCTTTTTTTTTTGTCACTTGCCAGTACTTGTTTTCTCTGTGAGTAAAACGCAAACAGGTCCTGAGGGATGGAGGTTTGCTGCAGCCTCGGCCTCTCGCGCCCCCTGCTGGGGGAGAGGGTGCACTGCAGCCCAGCACAGCCCGCTTTGCCACGCAACTCAGAGAAGTTGCTCAGGGAGCTTCACTCTTTTATTTTTTTTTTTAATTTTTACTTTTTAAATATATCTTTATTGATTTCAGAGAGAGGAAAGGAGAGGGAGAGACAGAAACATCAATGATGAGAGAGTCATTGATCGAGCCCGCAACCCGGGCGTGTGCCCCGACCGGGAATCGAACCCCGATCGCCTGGATCCTAGGTCAATGCTCAACCGCTGAGCCACGCCCGGCCGGGCAGAGCTTCACGCTTTTAAAGAAAAGAAAAACAAAAGGTAACGAACTCCTTCACATGTTCAGGTCCTTGTTTTCAGTTTGGATAAGATTTTTTAAAACTTAAGTTTTTACGATTTCAGAGAGAGAGAGAGACATCAATGATGAAAGAGGGTCATTGATCAGCCGCCCCCTGCACACCCCGCCTCGCTGGGGATGGGGCCCTGACCAGGAATTGAGCCAGCGACCTTTTTGGTTCAGCCGTCTACGCTCAACCACTGAGCCACACACCCCAGCCGGGCTGGATAAGCTTTTTGAAGAAAGTTTTGTGTTTGTTTTCGTTTTAATAGTCATTGTTGCAAGAGCAGTTGACCACCTTCTGCATTTGTGTGTTTTCCGGGGGCACTTGTGAATGATCGCGCAGATGAGCTCCATTGCATTTTGTGGGGGTAGGCGCCCCACGGCCCGGTTCTCCAAAACCTGCTTCTCAGAACTAAGGTTTTCGTGGTCACTCCGTTCGCCAGCGTGTACGGCCACCTGGGACGCCCTGTTCCCTGCTCTGTCCCGATAACAGACTTGCCTGTACTTTAAAAGTCTAGTGGGCCTTTTGTGGTTTCTCCACAGTAGTAAAAATACTTTAACTTCAGGAAATGGGGCCAGCAATCAGATTAGATAACAGAAAAAGGATAGTGGGACATTATACTCTAAAATATGTGTTTACAAGCCCAGAAGTGCCGTCAGGAAGTAACGCAATCAAAGGAGAGACGACCAGAGAGGCTGGGAAGGGAGTGAGTGACCTGAAGGTTCCTGGTTTGTACTCACGGTGACCCCACTTCTCCTCGATCAGAGAAAGAAGGGGGCGGGCATTCGCCTCTCACGCCACCTTAAAACAAACACTTTCGAGGCACAGGGCTAGGTGCTGTACGCAATTTTTAAAAAAGCATATTTATCATGAAGGGCTGAAACAAATTTAAATATATAGTAGAAACTGAAGCTCCCAAGGAGAAAATGGACCAAAGACATCAAGAGACTCTGAAAGGTACTACAGGTGGTCAAGAAATTGGGGGGATGGGCACCCCAGCCTCACGAGCAGCCACAGAATTGAGACGAGCTCTGTTTCCCCTTCTGACATTAGAAAAGAGAGCAACGTGGGACGATGGGCCGTTGTTTCCCTTCTTTTCACCAAGATATGTCGCTCTTGAGGCTGCGGCCAGGAGCGTCCCGTGGCCTCTAACGGCCTTTTCCGATGGGGATCCCGAAAGCACTCGGCAGGATTGTGGGCTCCCCGGTGAGGTGTGTGTCTCCCCAGAGGCAGCTTCGGACGGGCTGTTCGGGATCGGCTGCCCCCGACCCGTGGGGGGTCTTCCCCCGCGCTGTGCTGAGCCTGCCTGTTCAGGTGTATGTGTGCAAACCCGAATTCCACGCACACTGAAAACCTGCCTCCGCACTGCCTCACGGTTACCACTGTCTCCTGGTAAACGGCTCTGTTGTGGGTAAAATTCCATCCAGAACACAGTCCGCTGCCCCCTCAGTAGCAGTTTCCCCGCCAGGGCCCGTGTTTGGTTGCGTGTCAGTGACACCGACGGAAGCGTTTCTGTCTGTGGAAAGGGGCTTTGGCGTGGGTCGGGGAAGCATCGCACCTTTGCACCAAAATGCATCGAAAGAAGTCATCCCTCAATAGCGTGGGTGTATGCAGCAGGCGTCTATCGGTGGCACTGATACCTCGGTCAGTCCCAGCAGCGCATGGAATTGCCCAGAGATGGGCCCTAACCCCGGTGACAAGACACAGCCCAAACCGCAAAGGCGGAGAGGCCTCTCCCTCCGAGCTCGGCTTCCACTGGAACGAAAGAGCCCCCGGGTGTCCCTGCGGGGCCCGGGCCTGCCTTGTTAGGAAATCGGCGGCGTTTCGGAACCCGCAGCGCCTCACATGACTGTGTACAGTAACGGAGTGGAAATAGGGCCGCGAGCACCAGCCACCAGACAAGTTATAAATATAGATACTCTCCCAATTCCACTCCAGTTAGTCACGGAGGGACAGTGTGAGCTTCATAAACTTATAAGGAATATACAAACAGTGCCCAATTTAAAATAACCGGGAGTAATTTTTAAGTGTGCGAAAAGAATATGTTTTTTTTCCACCCTGCCCATGTGAGCATCTGTGGCGGGCGGTCGTAAGCGGCCGGTGTGTGTGTGTGGCCACGCCTGGCGGTCACAGCACCGGGGCAGAGTTTTGGCAGGATCACCTGCGCTGTTCGGATTTCACTCTCCTCTTCCTCCCCCGCCTCCTCTTTTTTGAGAAACACACATGCAAAAAAATAATAATAATAAATTAAAACAAGCAGGATGGGGGGGGATATGAGTTGTGTATGAGACACCCTGTGTGTCTCTGGTGACAAAGCAGACTCAGGCCGCCCTTGTTAGACCTCCTAGAGCGGGGGGCGGGGGGGATCCTGCCTCGACCCCCAGAGTGTCCCCTGTTCTTTTGTTCGATTTTTATACCATTAAAACTTGTCTTTTCCAAATTTGTATGTAGGCTTTGAATATGAATTAAAAGAAAGAATTTGGGGACAATATTAGAGTATATTAGAATTAGCGAGATTTTTTTAAAGAGTAAAAAGAATATTCTGTTTTATAAAAATAAAGGGGCCGGCCAGGCGTGGCTCAGCGGTTAAGCATGGACCTGGGATCCAGGAGATCGGGGTTCGATTCCTGGTCAGGGCACATGCCTGGGGTGCAGGCTTGATCCCCAGCAGGGGGCGCACAGGAGGCCGCCGATCAATGACTCTCATCATTGATGTTTCTCTCTCTCCCTCTCCCTTCCTCTCTCCAAAGTCAATAAAGATATATTTTTTAAAAATAATAAAAGGAAAGGGGGATGAGTTCCCTCCCCTCCTGACTTTCTGACTTCACTCATTTCCCTCTTCCTTGCTGCCATCTAAGGAGACCTCTCTGTGATGTAGCTTGGATGTCATTTCCCAGGCATTTCTGTAAACACGAGGCTCATCGGCATAGTTTGCCCTCCATCGGGGGCGAGGGGAAGAGGGACACAGACATGGTGACCTTCCCCCCCCCGGATTAGACGACGGTTCCTCTCTTTTCCCTAATATCAGAGGGTGACACCGTTCGGTTCATCCGACAGGCCTCAAGTCTTTCTTCCCTTAGAATAAATCTGGACTGAAGATCCTGGGGTCCCAGTGGACCTCTGCCACCAGCCTCCCACTGGTGCACCAGAGATTTTATCACCACACGTGAATGGAGAGGCTGACAGGGCGCGTTTGGCCACCTGTGGATCACAGAAGTCACACTGTCACACCATGGACGAACCTCGAAATGTTACGCAAGATTCGAAGGGTCGCGTATTGTACGATCCCATTTGTACAAAGCGTCCCGCGTAGGCAAGCTCGTAGAGGCAGAAAGTGGCCTGCTGGTTGCCACGGGCTGGAGAGGGGCCAGGGCTTGGGAGGTGGCTTCTTTTGGGGGTGAATGCACTAAAAGCCCCCCATTTGTGCACTTTAGATGGCAAGAAAAAAATCATAACCCACGGTCGCCCAAACCAGCAGCGCAGCCGGAGAGTGCCTGGGCCGCCCCCTCTCCTCTCTGTTTCCAAGTGGATGGCAAGGCCTCTTTGGAGCTGGGCGCCGATGGCTGCTCTGTCTTCTCTCCTTAATTAGCTCTTGAAATTCTTGTTTAATGCCGGAGCCATTGTAACGTCCCTCCTCCTGCTTCCTCGGGGGCCTTTTCTTCGTTTCCCGTTTTCTCAATAGTCTGCCCAGCGCCGCTTGTCGGATCCTGGAGACTGAAGCGATCCGTCGAGTATTGTCCGGAGGTGGCTGTTTGCTTTGTTGGCTAATGAAATGTTCACAGCCGCCTTCAGTGGCCATTAGGACATGTTTCCCTAAACCTCTCGGCTGCCTGCGTGCGCCAGGCAGCGAGGCCCTCCTTGGGACTGGCCGTTTCTGGGAGCTTCCATTATGTTCGTGTGTGCGCCCGACCCGGGGGGGTGGGGTGCAGGCTGTGTGTGTCTCGTCCCCCCCCGTGAGCCGTGCTGGGTCTTGCTGGGCCTGCTGAACAAGTGGCAGCGGGAACTCGGGCCCGCTGGCCTCGGGAACCAGACTCGTTTGGGTGGGAGGGTTCTGCGGCCAGTGAGTCTCCCTGGGGCGGCCTGGGCGCCCAGTCACTTGCATGTAGTTCATCTGCCCCGTAGAGTGTGTCCGTGAGGCGAGCTCCTTAGCAGGGACCCTTATGATGAGCCTGACCCGTCTCCGCCTTGTAATTTGTGCTGGAAAATGTCCCTGGAGGCTCTGTTTGCTATAACGCAGTAAATAAAGAAGGCATGAGTGGGCACCTGTTATCTGTTTCATATCACCTGGACGCCTGACCCTTTCCCAGCGTGTCATGTTTGGTGGGTCTTGCCATCTAAAGTGTACAAATGGACACTTTGTCCCCGAGGTGTCCAAGGGGTACCCCTCAGGGAGGAGACAAATGTGCTGGGACTTGTGATTTAATTTTCCTTGGTGGGTGCAGGCTGAAAAACGTGTCATGAGAAGAACCCCCCCAGGCTTTTATTTTAGGCAGCAGAGACAGGCGGGCACGTGCGCCACCATGGGACAGTGGGCGAGAGGCTGTGACCGACGGACAGACAGATCTGAGTTTGAAGCCCTGGCTTACAGCTCAACAATTATTTAATCAGACCATTAACAGCTCTGGACAATTATTAAATCTCCGTGCCTCCATTCGGTCATCTACAGATGAGAATGACCACGCTGACCCCTTGTCGTTCGCAGGAAGTTGAGATACTGGGTGTATTGTCAGGCACGTGGAAGATGCTCAGTGATTATTAATGAAAAGTCCTGTATTCGGACTCCGGTTGCATTCATCCGGGCGAGGCTCGAACGGTAGCTATGGAAAAGGAGACGGGAATTTTAGGTGATTAGAAACTCGGAACGAGCCAGCTCAGTGTCATGATGCTACTCTGGAGGTGGTTCGGGGAGACCCCGAGCACCTGCTTGCAGTCCACGATGTTGGCACTGCTCCTGCAGGCGGAGCGGGTGAGGGGGCCGCTGTGTCCGTGTGTCCCGTGAGCTGTGACTGAGGAAGGCATTCAGAGGGAGGCCAAGCTGACCATCCTGGAATTGAGAGTGAGTGTTTGAAAGTCTGACCCACACGGGAAAGCAGCCGCCTCCCCTGAGTATCAGACACCTGCTCGAGGTCTGGGGGGAACATATTGTAGGAAAGTGCATTCCTGGAGGGCAGGAGGAAGGACCTTGGTCAAGGTCAGTGCTCTCAGGCACTGGACGTGGCACTTTCTCTAAGGTGATGAACCCCTTTGCTCGGAGGTTCACCTGGACAGGTATGAGACGGAAGATCTCTGAACTGCCTTTCAGCTCTAAGCATCTGAGGGTCGACGAAGGGCTCACAGGAATGGCTGGTTCCAGGTGGGAAAGTGACCACATGCGTGCCTGTTGCTTGTGGCCTGGAGACAGATCGGGTGGCCCTGGGAGCTTCCTGCTGAGGCTGCCTGCTCTTGCGTGTTCTGAAGCCTCAGAAGCCTCAGAAGGTCTGCAGGGTAGGAGAAGACGGGGGGTGGGGTGGGGGGCAATGAGGGCTGAAAGTACAAAACTCCTTGCCCCTCGACGTACCCCCTAGTATTGCAGGAAGTTCATATGTTAACACAGAAATGGCACAGCCAGGGGCCTTCCCGCTGGAGAGGTAGCTAATTCAAAACCAAGTTGTTGTTGTTTTTTAAATATATCTTTATTGATTTCAGAGAAAGGAAAGGAGAGGGAGAGAGAGAGACAGAAGCATCAATGATGAGAGAGTCATTGATCGGCTACAGCCCGCAACCCGGGCATGTGCCCTGACCAGGAATCGAATCCCGATCGCCTGGATCCCAGGTCGACGCTCAGCCGCTGAGCCCCTCCCGGCCGGGCCAAAACCAAGTTTTGAAAATGCTTTCGAAGGTTGCACGGAGGAGCTGCTTCCTACTCGCTGAACTTGGGAGGAAATGAGAGCTGTCAGGCTCATTACGCTCAAAAATTCCTAGGCTCACCGGTCCAGAGGCCATGGCCCGGCCCGGCCCATCGCTGGCAGGTTCTCCGTGCTCGCTGCGAGGTCTCTGTTCCAGGCCCTTCCTCGGGCTTCCGGGCGCTGGCCCAGCTCGGCTTCTCCTGACCTTCAGCGCGCCTGCTGAATACTTTCGGTTCCAACAGAGGAACTCCAGTGACTTCCATTCTAACCATTCAAATGTATCTTTTCTGGCTCAGGTGGAATGTGTCCATCACCACCACGCCCTCCCAGGAGGTGTTTTCTTTAGTCATTGAGAAGAGAAACATTGTTGCGAATGTGATTTTCTTTTGTGAACGTTTAAGATACAGTAACTGATACAGTAACTGACCTGGATCCGGCGCAGTGGCTCAGGCCCCTGTGGCAGTTGTCTTAAACTCTCCCTGGGATTTCTGGGCGGTGGTCCTGGGCACCTTCCTATTAGCTGTGTGTCAGGATGGCAAGAAACTTGACCGTTTCATCTTGTCTTCCTTCTCAGAAAGCTGTGCTTTACTGTGTGTATATATATATGCCCAGTTTTTGAATGTGTGTGTATGTGCTGTACCGGGTTTATTTTCGGTTTATTCCATGGATCTAAACACCTTCCCCGTAAGCCTGCTCTTTCATCCTGGCTGCCTGACTCCGAGAACGCGGCACCGATAAGCCCAGATGAGATATAGCCCCTCTGCCGGAGGCCGGGAAGCTCTGGTGGCCCTCACCACTCTGCTCGCTGTGATAGATGCCTGTGCTTGGGCTGATCCCGTGGGGAGGAGCGGGGACTTTAGGACAGAAGGAAGGACAGACTGAAGATGATTTTACAGGGCGAGAGCCTCCGTGCCGGCTGTGGGCTCCCTGGCCACACCCTGGGCTCCTCTGTAGTCATCGTGGCTCCTAGGGATGGGTCACCTTTCTGTCTGAACTGGAAAATTCAGCCAACTGGTGGGAAGGCCGTGGGGTCACCAGACCTCAGGCCTGCAGTCCCTTCCCCTGGAAAGCCCTCCTCATGGCCCTTCGCTGGCCCCGCTTGGCACTCTCAGCGCTTGTCCTCAGGGACGACCCAGGGAGGGCGGAGCGGTCTTGTACCTTCCTTGTCTGCAGGACCGAGCCGGGGACCTGGCTGCTAGGACCGATGCATTTAATCGTCGAAAGGAGCCTTTCTCATCCCTTCACTTGTGGCTGAGTGGTCTCTGAAGGGGGGCAGTGCCAACAGCCTTGGGGGGACTCGGGTGTTCGGTTGACTCAGCTGGGGTCCCTGTCATCCAGTCCCTTCCCCATGGTGCTCGATGGAGTCCAGTCCTCTCCTGGCAAGTCATGAAAACCCTGACATTTCTCTGGCCCCCGTGTCTCCCAGATGCACGTGAGTTAACAGCGGTTCGATTCACCTTTATTCCTAATGATGTGCGTCTGTTAGGAATGGTGCCCCTCGTTCTATGGGAAACAGTGGCATGTCACCTGGGGTCACCCACGAATAACTGAGATGTCCCTCAACTAGTCTGTATTTTGACGCGGAAGTGTGATCTCATCTGGACATCCATGAACTAGTTCCATCCTTCAGAAATGACTTGGGATAAAATTGTTTCCATTTTTTAAAGTTACGCGGCTAAGTGATCTCTTCTGCTTTTTGTTCCCTCGTGAAAAGGTTGAGTTCTCCATGTTGTTTTATGAAAGCACTTTATTATCATATGTTTCTTAAAATGGTTTCTCTGAGGTCAACATTGTGAAGGAACTTCCTGGCAAAAAAAAAAAAAAAACCACCAAAAAAAACTAGAAAGAATTTAATAGATGTGAGGACTTCGGAGAGGGAGAGAGTTAACAGCTGATGTGTGTGACTTTTTCCTGTCCCCCAAATGGGAGAAAAATGAGCTTTTAATACAATGCCTTATTTTCATGTGACTGTGACCCCAAACCAGTCCTTTTAGGGATGGATGTGGGACGTGCCATTTGCTTTTCCAGCAGTTTAGATAGGCTTTTGTTTTTATTGTTGGCCACTGTAAGGATTCCAATGAATAGAAAGATTTCGCGGGCAAAAATCAATTTGCCTTTCCCCCCTGTATGTTTATTAGTTTGTGGCAGCTTTCATTCCCCTTTTATCTTTAAAAGCAGACATGCCTTTGACCCCGCTAGGTGCGCTCCTTCTGCATGGAAGGCAGAGAAGAGGCTCCCTCCCTTTCTCCCAGTGCTCCGTAATTGGAAATTTGGTAACTGTACTACATTTAAAGCTTTGGCATTCATAGGGAGCATCCATCCATCTGCAGGCGAGACAGTGGCCGGGGCTTTTCAAGAAATCCCTTAATAGTTCTGAACGCTAATAATATTTATATACATTACGAAGAGACAAAATTTACAGCAGGCTCCTGGGGCTGGCTCCAGGGCTCGCTAATCCCGGACTTCTGTGTGTTCTCCTGCCTGCCTTCCAGACCCTCTCAGGCTGGGCTGCAGCCAGGGGCACGCTGGTTTCCAACCCTGAGTGGCCAGACTTTGTCCGTTAGTGGACAAGTCACCTTTCCTTGGGAGCTCCTCCCTGTCCCCAATCACCTTTTATCCCCGGGGTATTTGTGCACAGTTTGTATCAGGTGTCATAAAGGAGATCCATGATTTGTGATCCCTTCAAGGGGAATTGTTCTGTCTCTGAACGACCTGATTTTCCCAAATTTAAGCTGTGCTGGAATTCCTTCGGAGGTAGCTCCCATCAGTGAAACAGAACTCTGATTTATTATTTTTCTCATGCTAGAAATGCCCAGCATTTGCATTTGAGTATAACTTGACTCCAAGCAACTGCATACAGACGTTTTTTACTGCTCTTTTATTGTTTTATTTAAATCTTTTTATTGATTTTAGAGAGAGTGGAAAGGAGAGGAAGACAGAAAACATCAATCTGTTGCCTCTTGCTCGCCCCCTACTGGGGATCGAGCCTGCATCCTGGGCATGTGCTCTGCCCGGGAATCGAACCCGCAACCTCTCAGTGCACGAAATGATGCTTAACCACTGAGCCATCCCAGCCAGGCCCTTTTCTGTTCTTTTTCTGCTCCTGAGTGTTTGGTGTTCCATGACCCGCTGTTTTATAGTAGCGTCTGCCACCAGTCATTTTCCGTGGCATTTTATTTAAATTGTAAGAGCTTTGATAACAATACGAGCAGACATGAACTTTTCTATAGCGTTTTGTAGACGCGCATGACATTGTCTCTTTAAAATCATCGAGCGTTAGTGCTCACTAAGGCTCTTCAGGCTATTTCAGTGAGGGGCATGTTCATAATCCTACCGAGCAGAGCATGACGCCTTTTAAAGTCAGAATAAACCGTCTTGTTCGCATGGGGCTACTTACTGCGTCATCATGGGCGCCTCGGGCAGCTTACCCCGTGTTAGAGAGGAGAAGAGAGAGGGACCAGGTCATAGAAACCAGTGGCTCGTCCAGGACCCAACCGCCAGTCAACAGCAGAGGCCGGACTTGACCTCAAGCCTGCTCTCCTGACTCGAAACGCAGGAGATGTTCTCACTGCCTCTGAGAGCCTGAGTGTGGCCTGTGGCCCTGTCGTTGCGCATCTAGTGGGACGCAGGGCCCAGTGGTTTTCCGTCTGTGGATTCAGATGTGGTTGGCTGGTTTGGTTTTGGTCTTTGGAGCCATCAGGTAGGGGATGACCCAGAGCAATGCTGTCCAGGCCCAGAGGAGGCTGACCAGCTCCAGCCAGTCTCACCCCTGTCCCCTCTGCCCCATGCTGTGCCTGGGTGTGTGCTCAACGTCTGTCCCCTCTGTCCACAGCGTGCCCGAGCGCGTGCGGGAAGCGAGCGTGCACCGAGAACAACGAATGCTGCCACCCCGAGTGCCTGGGAAGCTGCAACGCCCCCGACGACGACGCAGCCTGCGTGGCCTGCCGACACTACTACTTTGAGGGCGTCTGCGTACCCAGCTGCCCACCCAACACCTACCGCTTCGAGGGCTGGCGCTGCGTGGACCGCGACTTCTGTGCCAACATCCCCAACGCCGAGGGCGCCGACGTGGAGGGCTTCGTGATCCACGATGGGGAATGCATGCAGGAGTGCCCCTCAGGCTTCATCCGCAACGACAGCGAGAGGTCAGTCTCGGGAGGGGCCCCCAGCCAACAGGAGGCTCTGCCCGTTGTTCCATCTGGGTGGGACCCTGGGAGGGTAAGGGATGGGCCCACCTGAGAGGGCTGGTCCTACGTTCATCTTTAATGGGAGTCTAGGAGCAGTTGGCACTTCTGTTTTTTCTGGTTTGTTTTACATTTTGTTTTGGGAGGGGACAGCCTGGCCCGTTGCAGCCCAGTACCTGCCTCACTGGCTCAGGTACCCACAGGTCGCTGTCTCCCTGAGCACTTGCCTGCCGGGCTGCCGTCCAGGCAGGTGGGCTGCAGATTTAGGTTTTCCCAGCCTGTGCTGTGCAGCGCTGGCCCACTGTGGGCCGTGGGGGTGCAGGGAGAGGACAAGCCCACCGGCATCCTGAGGCCGCGAGCAGGCCCGAAACCTCTTTAGCGCAAGCACTCGCCCGGGGTCTGGACTAGCAGCTGCTGAGAGTACGCAGTGGCTTCAAAGAGCCTACAGTTCCCATCAGCACCTTCTCACCAGCCTCGCTCCCTCCCCTCCGCTTTTCTCTGCGTCCCTCCTAAACGTTAGGACTTCACTTAGGAAGCAGAAAAGATCCTTAGAGCAACAGGCGTCCCTCTGTGTGTGCCAACAGGAGTTCTCTAAAATCATTGTTGGTTTATCTTTTTTAAAAAAACCACACTTTACTCCTATGTTATTGGCCGCCTTAGAATGTAAAAGGACTTTGCCAGTACCCTGGGCAGTGCCCGGGGCCAGACAAGACTCGGCCGCAGTTCCTTCCGGGGGTGGGGTCGGAGATGGGCCGCTTGTCCCTGAGCGGGGGTCAAACCATCCTTGTCTGTGGCTGCACTTCCCCGGGATGTGGCTGGCAAACTAAAGGCACTGGATTTCCGTGGTGGTGTTTCTCCCACTGCAGTGCGTCCTTCAAAGAACTGAGCCGTTATTTCCCTACCCATTCTTGCCATCTGCTCAGTGCCACAGGTATAGCTTTTCCATTTTAAAATAAAACACCATCAGGAAAGAATAACTCCCCTCAGCCTTTAAAGCCCATGTAACACTTAGTTTAAAGCATTTTTAATAGTGTATCCCCTCTGAACTAGAATGGATTTGAGGAAGCTTAATCTATAAACATATAATCATGGCTCTTCCTTAGAAAAGCATTTTAAAGTGCTGCATGATTCCTAGACTTTTTTTTTTCTTTCCAAAGCATTTATTTTATTATTTTTTTATAATCTTTAAAAAATATATATTTTTCAGCTACAATTCACATACAGTATCCTAGATGCTTTTTACCAAAAGCATTTGGTTCAGAAATTTCTATTTGAATGTAATATTGTGGGCAACTAAACATCCATATATGACCCAAAAGTTACACTCCTGGGCATTTATCCCACAAAAATGAACACTGATGTCCACACAAAAAACATCTATGAAGTTGTTCATAGCAGCTTTATTTATAATAACTAGCCCCCGAGACTGGAAACCACTCAGGGGTCTCATAATAGATGAATGGTTAAACACACTGTGGTATGTCCACATCAGGGAATATTATTCAGCAACTAACAGGAACAAAGTATTGAAATACACAACAGCTTGGGTGGATCTCCAGGGCATTACACTCAGGGATATGACGCTAATCTCAGAAGGTCACATACTGTGTAATTCCATGTATATTACGTTCTCAAGATGACAGATTATAGAGAACAGAGCAGTCGTTGCCAGGGAAGAGTTAGGGACGTGATGTAGAATTACGCACATACATTGTAGCAGGGCCGATGGCCTGGTTCCGATACTGTGTCATTAGACTTGAGGGAAACTGGGTGAAGGGTACACGGGAGTCTTTGCAACTTTTGGGGAATCGATGATTCCTTCAAAACAGAGAGCTTTTTGAAAGGGACAGGGTGGGGCCGGTATGCAGGTGAGTTAGAAGCAATAAAACACCAACCAAAAGCGCTGAAGGGACAGTAACCGAAAGTAGCTGTTACCCACGTCTGAAAGGAGAACGTTGCACGCGAAAGAGGCAGGAGAATCCTTCCTCCGGTTGGCCCAGCGCCCTCCCTCGGAAACACTGCCAGGGAAATTTTGTTTACCTGTAACCTTCTACGCAAAACACGACCCTGCATCTTCACCTTAGACACGCAGTAAATTCCAGGGGAACAGAAGACGTTAAGGAGAAGAGCCGTTGCTTACACCGTGGTCATGAATGTTTGTTTTTTTTTTGTACTTATCTTGGTGAAGTTTAAAAGGTTACTGGATGATCTTTTAAACTTCATCTTATCAACCTAATGGCTCTCCCGCTCACCATCCTGTGATTTGCACGCCCCCTAACATCGTATCGTTTGTCTTGTTTGGAAATCAACTCGGATATTCTGATCCCGGCTCTGTGGCTCGGCAGCTGGATGAGCGCTTTGCTCGCTGTTTCCTAAGCAGTGGTGGGTCATGCCCGGCTGGGCGCGGCTCAGCGGCTGAGCGTCCACCTAGGATCCAGGCGATCGGGGTTCGATTCCCGGTCAGGGCACAATGACTCTCTCATCATTGATGTTTCTCTTTCTCTCCCTCTCCTTTCCTCTCTCTGAAATCAATAAAGATATATTTAAAAAAAAAAAAAGCAATGGCGGGTCAGCGGGGAGAGTGCCAGCCCCCCTGCCTCCCCGACTGTCAGGTGGTTTGTGGCGCGTTCAGGAGAGCGTTTGAAATGGGAGCTCGTGACAGAGCAGTGGAAGCCCCCCTGCTTTTATTGTGTGTGCAGCGAAAACAACATTTGGGTCAATTTACAAGTTTCTGCAAAGCACTGTCAAATAATATCGAAGATGATGGATGTGGGCAATGCCGCGTGCCCTTGGGGACCCCTCGCCAGGCTTTGCTGGGCGCCGGCTGCGGGAGTTGGGCTCCTTCCGCTGTCCCTTTGCTGCCCTGTGCAGCCCCCCGGGGGGGGGGGATGCCAGGCAGGAGCCGTGACACCCGACAGCAGCCTCTTCTCCTCGGCATTCTGACGCCCGTGTTTGTGCTCGGTTATCTCCAACAGCATGTTCTGCGTCCCCTGCGAGGGTCCTTGCCCCAAAGTCTGCGAGGAGGAAAAGAGAACCAAGACCATCGACTCGGTGACCTCGGCTCAGATGCTCCAGGGCTGCACCATCTTCAAGGGCAATTTGCTAATCAACATCCGCCGGGGCAGTAAGTATCCCGGCCCCCGGGAGACGCTGGATCTCTTAGCTTTCCTGCCTTGGGGCTCTTTCCCCCTGTCCCTGACTGGTGACTAGAATGTGGGCCTAGAAAAACGACACAGTGAGGCAGCCACGTGCCCGACGCCTCACTTTTGAATTCCCCGAGGAGATAAGACGCCCGACTGAAAGGCAGTCTGATTTTTAGCCATCGGCCCAGAGTCGGCCAGTTGCTGCAGAGGGTCCTCACCTCTTAGGCTCGTCCAGGGGCGTCCGTCACCCCAGGAGAGACGAGGGACCCGAGGTGGACTCGGCCGCCCCCAGAGGGAGCCACATCCCCACACCTCTCAGCCCACAGAGCTTGGGTAACTTTGGATGTTTGAGGAGACTGGGCAGAGGGAATATTGAATATTATCACTTTAAAAATGTTAGTAAGCCCGGCCAGCGTGGCTCAGCGGTTGAGCATCGACCTAGGATCCAGGCGATCGGGGTTCGATTCCCAGTCAGAGCACAGGCCCCGGGGTGCAGGCTCCTTGATCCCCAGCAGGGGGCGAGCAGGAGGCAGCCGATCAATGACTCTCATCATTGATGTTTCTCTCTCTCTCCCTCTGCCTTCCTCTCTCTGAAATCAATAAAGGTATAAAAAAATAATAATAAATAACTAAGTAAATAAAATGTTATTAAGTCCAAAGGAGTGGTTGATGTGCAGATTGACTTCTGAGAGCCAAAAACATTTGTGCCACGTGTATTTTAACATTTCGGTTCCCCTGCCCTCCCCCCGCCCCCCAAGGGTGACTGTCGTTTATGGCAGACAGATTCCTGGCGATTGCCTTTGTGCGAACTAGTTCCCGCTGACTGACTGACCCTGACATGTTCGCTTCTGACCGTTGATTGACAGGGGCTCCTAGCAACGGGCCTTAAATTCCCTGCACCCGGGCCACGTGGCCAAGGTCCCGATTGTTTCATAAGCTGGAATAAATATAGTAAGAAGACCTTGAGGTTGAAGAGGATTATTATTTTTTCCCCCCTAAATCCTTTTGTGAAGAAATTGCTTTTATAGTTTGAGGGGGAAAACCAACTAATTTATTTATTCTGTGAATTCACTTTTCCTTGATGCTATTTGTTAAAGGAGTGAGCTGTATTTTCATGGTGGAGAGACGGCAGAAATACATTTTTGCTTAGTGCTTTTGACTCTTTTGAGACCCCCTTTTATTTCACAGTGGAGATAACTGGGAATCCGTACAGCTAAGAGCTTTCTTACCACCCCTGTGGCACTTATAAAGTTTGATTTTTGCTCTCGCCAGATTTCTTAATTTTTAAAAAAATTGCTTATCCCTGAAACATACCCTGTAAGTGCCTCAATCTGCTTTTTAAAGATAATCCTATCCTGAAGGTTAAATATAATCTGTGAATTAAATACACGGAGAAATATGGTTGCAGAAGGAATTGGTACCATTTGTGCCCAGTGGTGACACGTGGCTTCTAGTTTGTGTCCAATGCGGGAAATGAGTTGGGTTTAGGGACGGGAAGCTCGTCGGAGAGGACAGCCCCAGCCTCGACTGGGGGTGTAATGTCAGCCCCACCTTTACAATTCGAGGCCTTTTGCTTGAAACATCAACTGCCTGCAACCTCTAGTCTTTATGACTTGAATTTCTCTTGGAAAACGATGAAACTGTACATCAAATGTAGAGTTAGACGCTGTAGGATGGCACCTTTATTTTTGTCACTTCAAAGCAAAATAGAACCTTTTATCAAATAAGTCTCCACAAGTCACACTCAGGAAAACCCCATTAGTCAGACAACACCCAGTCCCTGATAGTTGTGTATTATAATTTTGGTGTAAGTCGAAGTTTATGTTGGTTATTTACTACGAGCAAAGGACAGGCTAACCAAGATGAAAGCAAACACGCCGGTCACAGATGACATCGTTGTCACACGTGCATTAGCAGCTACCTTTCCAACTTTCCAGCCTGGACGCGCAGAAACGAAGTTTTCAGAGCGGCCCGCGGATAGCCATCCTCGACGTGGCGGCCTGTTTTCTCAGGCCTGGGAGTGTGGGATCTTTCAATACAGACAGTCCCGGTGGCTTAGGAACGAGACCGGGGCCAGGTGGCTGCAGAGACGCCGTTTGCTTAGTCTCGCCCTTGACGGCGAGGCCATGCCCTGTGTTGACAGTGCGTAGAGAGAGCCGCCCCCCAGACGTGTTGGCCGCCGCCAACTGGCTGTCTGGTATTTATAATTTTACATTCTGGTCATCAGCCTGGGAGCTACAGCATCCAGCCTTCTAGAAACTCGCCCTCCCCCGCCCCGGGGGCCCTGTCCCGGGAGAGGGGGTTGACAGTCAAGCCCAGGGAAACAGTTTGGAACAAGGGACACTGGCTCGTGTGCCAGCAGCCCGAGCATCTCAGGGTCACCCCCCGAACAGGACCTGCCATGGGATCACTTCCCACACCGTTAGTGGGAAATGCTGAGTGTGCCCCCCCCCCCCACCTGTCATGCTAAGTGAGTCGCTCGGTCCCCTCTTTGCAGATAACATCGCCTCGGAGCTGGAGAACTTCATGGGGCTCATCGAGGTGGTGACGGGCTACGTGAAGATCCGCCATTCCCACGCCCTGGTCTCCCTGTCCTTCCTCAAAAACCTTCGCCAGATCTTAGGAGAGGAGCAGCTCGAGGGGTAAGTGCTCCCCTGTTACAGAGGAAGCGGTTGCCTGTAGGATCCTGTGTGCCCGAGGTCAGAGCCCTTTCTTGTTAAGAAGAAAGGCGCCCTGGCCTGGCCGGGCGGCTCGGTTGGTTCGAGCATCGTCCTGGGCACCGAAAGGTTGCAGGTTCGATTCCTGGTCAGGGCCTGTACCCAGGTTGCAGGTTCAACCCCTGGTTGGGGCACAGATGGGAGGCAAGTGATTGATGTTTCTTTTTCCTTTCTCTGTCTCTCTCTCCCTCTTTCTCTAAAATCAATAAAAACATATCCTCAGGTAAGGATTAAAAATAAAAATAAAGCTGGTGCAGTGCCAGCCAGGCTGTGAGCTAACACTTTGAAATAAACGGAGCCATCCACTGATGAGTGGATTCCTTCTAAGAGAATTTGGGGAAATAATTTCGGAAGGGAAGAGTTTGGAAGGTCGTGGGAAAGGCCGTTCTCCCTCACGTTCTGCTCCCCCTGGGTAGAGTGGCCGCAGAAGGGTTTCTTTGCAGCCTCCTCACTTTTCTCAAACCCTCGGTTGTTCTTAAATTCTTAAAATTCCATCATCAGACGCAGCTAGAGAGAGAGGGAAGCTCCTCATTCTGTCCCTGAAAAGCTCACTGTCCTCCCCACGGGGGACACTGATCCTTTGGAACGCCTGTCTCCTTGCAGAACCGAGGACACTGCCACTGTGCCCAGTCCCAGGTGTCCCAGGCCCCTTGGACAGCAGGCTGGGGGCTCTGCCACCTCCAGGTGGTGGTGGCTGTGCTTTCATTTAGCTCAATCGCAAGAGAGTTTGGTCAGCCCTCAGTATGTCCAGAAGAACCCAGACGGCCAGGATTTCCTGGAGGCCACCACTCAGTTAGTCACAAACAAAATCAAGGCTTTCCTGCTATATTTATGCGTACACACATAGGGATTTCTAGAAAGGGGCTCGTTTGTCAGCCCTTGCAAAGGAATGGGACGTTCCTGTTACCTGGCCGGTTCCTTCATCTGGACACCCTGTTCTCTGGTGGCATCAGATAAGTAAGGAGTTAACGTGTTCAGATTTTTTTTGTCGTTGTTGCCACTGAGGATCGTCGCCCTGGAAAGAGTAGAGCAGGCGGAGACGGTGGGTAATAAGAACTGAAGTCTTGGATGCATTTATCCACCTCTGTGCTCACGTCCCCACCACCGGGCTGCAGCACCTGGCGCGTCACCCTGCCCTCGAGCAGCTCTAAGACCAGCCTGCGGCCGGGCTGTGCTCTGAACCTTCTCAGGGACTTTTAAAAATCGCACAGGCGACCATGTGACTCAGCAGTTTCAGGCTGTACCCGGACAGAGGCAGACACGCCCACACAGGACCGTGTGCGGTGTGTCACAGCGGTGCTGTTCCTTGCACCCTGGCAGAGACGGCAGACCGGTGACGGCCGGGGTGGCAGCGGAGACCCCCCGTCTGGCAGTGAGGGAGCCTGAGCATTGATAGAGAGGGCACTACCCTGCGGGGATGGTCACACGGCTGTACAAATTTGCTAAAACTCATGACACTCCCATTTACGATGGGTCCATTTGGGGGGGGGGTGTAAATTATACCTCAGTGAAGCATTTAAAAAACCCTCCAAGCCCAGCTGGGCGTGGCTCAGCGGTTGAGCGTTGACCTGCATCCAGGCGATCGGGGTTCGATTCCCGGTCAGGGCACAGGCCCGGGTTGTGGGCTCGATCAATGACTCTCTCATCATTGATGTTTCTATCTCTCTCTCTCCCTCTCCTTTCCTCTCTCTCTGAAATCAATAAAGATATATATTTAAAAATAATAATAATAAAATAAATAAATTAATTAATTAATTAAAATAAAATAAAATAATAAAATAAAATAAAATAAAATACCCTCCAAGAGGAAACATTTCCTGAGAACCGGTTTGCTGCTTAGTGCCGCTTGACTATAAATCCTGCCCTCGCTGAGCCCCACCGGGGGGTGCAGATGCTGGATTTGGGCGCGATTTGGAGGCCGTGCAAAGCAGCCCTTTGCTGGTGGGTGGGTTGGAGGCAGCATCGGTGAAAAGCCGAATCCCGCATCCCCTGCGGGTTGCTGGGCTGCAGTCAGCCCCGTGAGCTGGGTTCTGACGCCCCCTAGAGGCAGCCGGAGAGAGGCGCTTTCTCCTTGGAGAAATGAGTGATCAGTGCAGGAGTTTTTTTTCTTTTCAATTTGTCAGCAAGGGCTGGGAAGGGGGGACTGTCCCTCCTCCCTCTGTCAGCTGGAGACCACAGGCTCAGCGCCTTTTGTCCCAGCCCTGGAGAAGCGGAGTTAATACTTTGCCTACAGTTGTTGCTTAATAAGTGGCGGCGATGACGCTCAGACCCTGATCTCTGGATTCCCAAATGCGGTTCTCCTCGTGCAGGTCCCAGGCTGCCTTCTAAATACCACGCAAGTACCCCTTTGCCTTCCTTTGTTCCCCAAGCCTTCCTGCCCCTCATGGGAGCAGGCGGGAGGTGGTGATGTCGGCAGCTCGTAGGTAAGACAGGCCCGCGCCTGGAGCCACAGATGGAACAGGGCGTGTGAAACGTGCAAGGCATTCAGAGTATCGGCGCAGATGGTGCACAGACCCATGTCCTCAGGAGATGACCAGCCGCTCCCAGCCTGCCTCGGTTGGTCCACGATTTGGCACACGGAGCCTACTACCCCCGTACAGAAGCAAACATCTTTTTCTGCATGGAGAAGGCTGGGAGCCAGGATGCCAACGCAGCAGGTCCTCGAAGCAACAGGTCGTTCCGCTCAGCATCATTCTGTCGTCACAGTGATGAGATGCGGAGGAACCTCCTTGTTTATATAAGGCAGCCGCGGTATGATCAGTTCTGTCACACGTCCTTCCGCCTAAAGTCACAGGACCTCTGGACGGCGTTAAGTGAGGCTCTCCTGCATCTGTAAAACCCAGGCATCGTGGAGCCTTTGTGAGCTACAGAAAAACAGATACTTTAATTTTTAAAAATAGTTTTTGGGTGTAAAGACGGTGAGCTTAGAAACAATGAGGAAATCACTTGCTGAGTGATTGACTAAATAGCCATTTCCTTCAGGAACCAGTAAATATCTCTGTGTGTGTGTGTGTGTGCGCGCGCGCGCACACGCGTGTCAAAGGCATGCAGACGAGTCTGCCTTTACTACCTCTTAATTCCCCTCTAATCGTGGGAGGAATAGGGGGGAGCCAGGGTTGAAAAACAGGAGCAGTATTGACAGGCAGCTCAGGAACGGCTTGATTATAATTTTGACAAGGGTTTTGGTTTTATTTTTTTTTGTTACACAGGCTCCATAACGCCTGGGTTTTATTGATACTGGTATCCCGGCCCCCCCCCCCAGCCTTCCCCGTGCTGTAAAAAAAAAAAAAAATGTTTGTATTTACTGTAAAAAGATCCTGCTTTTCAGAGTGATTAATCGCACGCGGAATTCCCGTGTGCCTGCCACTCATGTGTCAAACGCTTGATTCAGGATTCATGCTCTTCCCCGTGGGGAGCAGCAAGCTTTGTTCAGAAGGTATTCTGTGCAGTTCTGTTCCCTGCTAGTGAAGTCAGTTTACTGAAAAGAAGCCTCATCCTGGCCTGAGACAGCAGCTGGGCCTGGCCACTGGGCCCGTACTCCCAGCCCAGAGGTTTTCCTCCCGTGTGGCCAAGTCAGGATCCTGGGAGCAGCCCGACCTGGAGGGGCTGGTAGTCACATCGCACGGTGTCCTTCAGACGCAGAAATACTCCGTGGGCAAGAATGGGCCCAAATTGGAGACATCTGTTTCCACCTGTCCACCCCCACCCTCATTTGTGTGAATGACTTCATGAGTCCCCTGCCCTCCAGCAGCATCCCTGCAGCTGGCAGTGAGGGAGACGGTGGGGACTGTCCTGAGGAATGGCACCTGGTACCTTGCTATGTCCCCTGCCTTCTATCTGCACATGTGGTCTGTGTTGCACGTCCTGCCTCCAGAATCATGTAGACGGTGTCTCATGTTCCTTTCCCGGCGAGCGTGTGTGTTGGGGAGTGAGCTCTCCATGGAAAGGAAAGGGTTGCTGACATGAAAGTTTTTGCCACCTGACTGGTGACCATCATGAGTGTGTCAGGCCTCAAGGTGGGTGTGGAGGAGCCTGGCTTGGTTTCAGGGGCACTGCTTTGGACTCACATGGCTCGATGAACCCTATGCGGGCAGGACTCCCACCCGAGTCCCCCAGCAGGTGTGTGGAGGGGTGGGCCTCAGGCTGGCGGGGCAGACCCCACCTCCGTTCAGTGCCTTCCCCTGGGCATCATGGTCTCGGATTCCAAAAACCAGCGGGAGCTCGATGACACCTGTTCACGCCCCCAAGTTTTCCTACGGGCGAGTAAATGGGGCCACAGGAAGCACTCAGCGACTCACCTGTGTCTGTGCAGCGCTCTAACGACCTTCTAGTCCTGGCCCTGTCTCTGTCCTACCCTGTCATCGGCTGCTGGTGGCATGGCTGGGATTTACCCCGAGGATAGTGGCAGATGTCCTGCAGCCTGTGTGTAAGCCTTTCCAGTTGGGTCTGTCCTCCTGTGGGCGCATCTCCAGCATGTTGAACGTGCTCAGCACCGAGGGAGGTAACCAAGGGCATTTCTGGGGGTGACCAGAGTAACACCATCGAGTGTGAGAAGCATGCTTTGTTGGCGATACAGGTCATGAAATCAGCATCTTGTCTGTTTCTTTATTTTCCATTGATGAGAGAGAGAGAGAGAGAGAGAAACATTGGTTTGCTGTTCCACTCACTTATGCGTCATTGGTTGCTTCTTGGATGTGCCCCGACCGGGGATCGAACCTGCACCCTTTGCGTATCGGGGCAACGCTCTGACCAGCTGAGCTACCCGGCCAGGGCCAGTGTCCTGTCCATTTCCACATCGATTTCACTATGCTGTTCTCGATTCCCTTTATTGCCATTGTTAACGGTGACGCTTCCTTCTTACAGACCATTCGTGACTAAATCCCTACGGCAAAGGCCCTGTGTCCCGGAGCCACACAGCCAAAAGGACCTGCGGGGGTGGCGGCAGGCGGGACGAGGGGCGGGGGCCGGGGGGGCTGATGCCGGTCTCTGTGCCTGCAGGAATTACTCCTTCTACGTCCTGGACAACCAGAACCTGCAGCAGCTGTGGGACTGGGACCACCGCAACCTGACCATCAAATCCGGGAAGATGTACTTCGCTTTCAATCCCAAACTGTGCGTCTCTGAGATTTACCGCATGGAGGAAGTGACGGGGACAAAGGGGCGCCAGAGCAAAGGAGATATAAACACCAGGAACAACGGAGAGAGAGCCTCCTGTGAGTGGACACGTTCCAAAACCCTGTGGACCCCACACGGTGATAAAGGGACCCGTTTCCGACCTAGAATTTCTGTGTGTGGCCCCCTCCTGCTCCACTCGGGGGCACACGGGCTCCTTACCGAGCCCTTTGCCCGCACGCGTGTATTTCAAAGTCAACGGTGGGGCAGATTCGTGATAATTTGTAAGTTTTCCTTAGCATCCACATGAGTGTGCTAAATGTTTAGGAATAGGCCCTTAGGAGGGTTTAAAGCAGCGCTCACTGCGTGCACAGAGTTCAGTGTCTTTCTGTGCGCAGGGATACGGTGAGATGATTTTTCAGCAAAAAGCTGGTCCCTCTTCATTCTCACCTGCCCCCGTGTGTAAAACTGCTTTCAGAGAAGTTGTGCACAAGCCCGGGGGGGGGGGAGCCCCTGGGGGCCCCATCCATGTGGCGCACGCGTATTTGGGTCCTTTGTAGAAATCAGGAAGCCACCGAGAGGCTCAGAGGGGGGCCTGGTTCGCGTGCACGGCCCGCTTGGAGGGGAGGGGGACCGTGCAGGGCAGGTGACCCCTCCGCCACCCGGAGGAGGGCATGGCTGGCTGTCCCTCCCAGCTGTGCCTCTGTGCCCCAGGTGAGAGCGACGTCCTGCACTTCACCTCCACCAACACCTGGAAGAACCGCATCATCCTCACTTGGCGCCGGTACCGGCCCCCGGACTACAGGGACCTCATCAGCTTCACCGTCTACTACAAGGAGGCGTGAGTCCTGCCTGGCGACTGGGGGGGGGGGGTCCATGCTCCACCCTCAGTGCCCTCCCCGCCGTCCCGCCGGTGACAGCCACAAATGGGGAAGCGTTAGCTCCAGTGGGTAGAGGCATCTGAGGAAAATAAATCCAAAGGAAAACGCTTATCTTTCACAGAATTAGGTCAGTCCAAATAGCCATAAACTAGGATGGAAGATGGGGCTGCAGTGTCATGTCAACCCCCACTCCAGGGACACCCTGCCACACACTGGGCTCCCTTCAAGGGGACCCGGGCAGGTCCATCGACTTACTGCTCCCCCTCTGTCCATGGGCCCGTCCCCAGGTCATGAGCCTTCTGAACAACAGAGGAGAGTGGACAGGAAAAGGTCTCAAACTTTCCATGCCTTGAACCTTCTGTGATTTCTCCCCAAATCTGTTGGGGCTCTTCCTGTGCCTTCAGGTGACATTTGCCCTCCAGGGGGCAGCTCTCAGCCCCTCTTCCTCCTTTGTCTTCTCAATCCAAGTGGTTCCCCAGTCTCCTTAGTCACTGTTCTGACCGGATCCCATCCTGATGACATAGGTCCCGGGTGCTGGGCGTCCCCAGGGCTGGAACCAGAGCCTCCAATAGCAGGGTCCAGTACCCTTTCCCTGCTGGAGCTGGGGCCCTAGGCAGGGTCCTCGCAGTGGAAGAAAGCAGGGCCCAGGACGGTTAGCTGTCCCTGTAGACGGGTCACTCACGGTCTTTCGTCCCAATGACAGAGGGGTATGTTGATGTCTGTGTCATTGGCCAGTGGCCAGCACTGTCCAGCCCTTTGAGCTGATGGACGTCCGATTTCCACCCACCCTGCATCTGCACAAACACTCTGTTCCCTTTGATGGTCCTACCAGGGCTCTGGCCATGCCGGCTGGTAATGTCACCAAAGGGCAGATGCTGGCTTCTGAGACAGTCTGGAAACGAGATATTCGAGTATCGTAAGATACTTAAGCAATCAGAGTTGCTGGTGAGCAAATTAGATTTTGGAAACTGTTTTCTGTAGCAAAGTCATTTTTATCCAAAAGGTATTCTTCACCGGCAGCTGGTATTTGCATTAAATGGCTGGGCTTGTTTTTTCTTAATGGTGAGAAAATGCCATTTCAGAAGAGAGAAAAGTAGCGTTCGGGTGCATTCTTACGGAGCGGTGTTTTAAATCCCAGCGACTACAGAGCTGGCGCTCCCTGGAGCCGTCTCCAGCCCTGCAGTGCGACAGAACTGTGGTGAGACCTGAGCCCACTTGCTTGACTTGCACTCTTGCATAAAAAAATCGAGTGGGTTATTGGTTTCATGTGGAATCCCCATGATAGAAACTGTGACAAGAGCCCGGCCGGGCGTGGCTCAGCGGTTAAGCGTCGACCTGGGATCCAGGCGATCGGGGTTCGATTCCCGGTCAGGGCACATGCCCGGGTTGCGGGCTCGATCAATGACTCTCTCATCATTGATGTTTCTCTCTCTCTCTCTCCCTCTCCTTTCCTCTCTCTGAAATCAATAAAGATATATTTAAAAAAAAAAAGAAAAAAGAAACTGTGACGAGAGAGGCCCCTTGGGGACGATTTCTAAGAGCCCAGCGCAGGCTCTGAGCCGTGTCCACTGCCTTTCAGACCCTTTAAGAACGTCACCGAATATGACGGCCAGGACGCCTGCGGCTCCAACAGCTGGAACATGGTGGATGTGGACCTGCCCTCCAACAAGGACCTCGAGCCCGGCATCCTGCTGCACGGACTGAAGCCCTGGACGCAGTACGCGGTGTACGTGAAGGCGGTGACCCTGACCATGGTGGAAAACGACCACATCCGCGGGGCCAAGAGCGAAATCTTGTACATTCGCACGAATGCTTCAGGTACCTGCACCCGGCCCTTCACAGCCACGTCTTGTCATTCCCCTGGGGCAGGGTCTCTCTCGCTCTCTGTCCCCCCCCCGCCTCTCTCTCTCTTTCTCCAGCCCCTTTTGACTTCCCCCTTTCATTTGGGCTTCTTGCCATTTGAATCAGAGATTCCAAAACCTTAGTGAGCCCAGCTGGGGTGGCCCCGTAGTTGAGTGTTGCCCCATAAACAAGAGGTCACGGGTTCGACTCCCGGTCAGGGCGCAGGCCTGCGCTGCGGGCTCGGTCCCCAGCAGGGGGCGCACAGGAGGCCGCAGCATGAATGTCTCTCTCGTCGTCGATGCTTCTGTCTCTCGCTCACTTCCTCCCTCTCTCAAATTAATCAATAAAAATAAAAAAATCTCAGATGAAACGCACGTCACTCCGTTGCCCCGCCTGCTGGAGTTGAGGGCCGTAGGGGGCGGCGGTGGCAACGAGCGGGGAAACTGCCGTGTTCGAGTTCGCCGTAGGGTCGAAGCCATCTCTTCTCAGCCCGGTGTGGCCCCCTCGGCCTCCTCTGTTTGCGGCTCAGGAATGTTTGTTTTCGCCGAGATGGCCTGAGAATAGATACGACACAGGGCGATGCTGGAGTTGGAACGCGTAGTATTTCAGAACGAGGCTCGGTTTTCGTTCTGCGTTTCTGGGCTCGCCGGTGTCGTCTCACCCAGGCCGGACTTTGGGCTCCCGGTTGGTTCGCGCCGGGTCCCTGGCAGCCGGGATCTTGGGTTCTGTTCCGTTTTCTGAAACGGCCTGTGCGCTCCTTTCCAGTTCCTTCCATTCCCCTCGACGTCCTCTCCGCGTCCAACTCCTCCTCCCAGCTGATCGTGAAGTGGAACCCGCCCTCCCTGCCCAACGGCAACCTGAGCTACTACATCGTCCGCTGGCAGCAGCAGCCCCAGGACAGCTACCTGTATCGGCACAATTACTGCTCCAAAGGTAGGGCCGTCGGGCGGGGGGACCACAGCGGTGAGCTCGTGCCCAGTCCCCGACGGGACACAGGTCAGGGACCGGCCGCTCTCACTGGGCCTGTCCTTTCTGAGCAGACAAAATCCCTGTCCGGAAATATGCCGGCGGCACCTTCGACATCGAGGAGGTGACAGAGAACCCCAAGACCGAAGTGTGCGGCGGAGAGAAGGGACCCTGCTGCGCGTGTCCGAAAACCGAGGCGGAGAAGCAGGCCGAGAAGGAGGAGGCCGAGTACCGCAAAGTCTTCGAGAACTTTCTGCACAACTCCATCTTTGTGCCCAGGTGCGGTGCCTCCTGAGGCCGTGTCCGGGCTGGGGCTCCCCCCGGCGGCTCCTGTCGCTTTCTCTCGGCCCTGGGAGTTCGTAGGTGGGCGGCCTCGGGGTGGAAGCGAGTCGCCGTCGAGGGGGGAGGAGCATATTAGGCCATGGGTTTGGCGGAGCGGGGTTCCCGTGGGGGCCAGTGAGCCCCGAGGAGAGAGGGTTCAGGGCTCGTGCTGTGGGGCCACCAGCGGGACAGGGCAGAGTGGCCCCTGTGAGGCTCCGAGAATCAGAAGGTTTGAGGACTGGAAAAAAGCTCAGAGGCGTTTGGAAACTAGAGCTCAGGGTTCGTGTCTTCCCCAGCACCCGAATTCATTAACGTGGGTTTGGGACTTGGTCCTGCCTTCCCTCACCAGAGCTCTGTCTCTTCCCGGCACTGCTTCTCTGCCGGGTCACCCCCCCAGCACCCCAGCCAGCAGAGGCCCAGCTTGTGTCCCTTCCTGTGGTAACAGCGTCTTGTGCTGGGGAGTCCCTGGGCCAAGCAGAGGGGGAGCAGAGGTCCCTTTGCCCAAGCTCCCTGCTGTCATATCCCCTTAAGGTTTCTCACTTTGCGGCATAGAAGGACCAGTGGGAACCCCCAAATGGCTTCCTGGGTACCCAGACTCCCTGTGGGAACTTTGCTCTCTCTCCATCTGGGAGCTAACGAGTGTTCCCCATGTCTGGTCTTTCTCCTTTCCTTGGGCACCTAGTTTTCTGTCCCAGGTGATGTTTGTTCCTTTTGCTCCCCTCCGTCGGCCCATCATAGGATGAGGGACACCAGCCTCGGTGTGGAGGGGACAGTGCCCTGTTTCCCCCCATTTCCTCGGCTAACCCGAGGGTGGCCGCTTCCGTGTCTGGGCGATTAGCCTCATGTTGTGTTTGTCGGTTCCTGTAAATGTGAAGAGCCTGTTTGTAACTTTTCCGGGCGAAGCCAACAGCCCTTTTGTGGGTGTCCCACAGGCGCAGCCGTCAGAGGGGCCTCCCCCCAGCTTCCTAGGTGGCCTCTGCTGCCCTTTTGGGTGGGGGGCAGTGTTCCCTCGGTGACTTGATGCATTTCCTTTCGCTGTCCTGTTTTTGGAGCTGTTCCAAGCCCTACTCAAGCCCATGACAGTGACTCTTCCCCCCATCATGGGCAGGGACTTGGGGAGGCCACAGGTGGTCACCGCTGGCTGGAGGCAACGCCAGGCTGGAGGAGACCTCCAGGAGTGAGAGGAGGGGTCAGCAGGAACGTCAGAGCAGAGGGTCTGGGGGTCCAAGCCAGTGCCCCCTGCTGGCATCTGTACTTTTTTCCACAGTCCAAGGGGGTCAGAGAAGCCCCCGCCCATCACAAGCCTTTGACACCACCCTCCACTCCATGTCTCTGGGGCCAACACCACACACCCCTCTCACCTCCCCCCTAATAAATCCCAGTGTGGCCAGCAGGTTGGTCACCATTAGTGCTGAACCATAAGGTCTGTGGACCAGATGGCACAATATCCTGGTTAAACATGAGGATGCTGCCTGTAGGTAAAATCGAGAAACCACTCTGAGAGCTGGAGGCCGGGAAGGGGATGTCCTTGTGCCAACTGAGGTTTGCAGAGAAGAGAGAGCCAAATAATAGTGAGGAGGGAAATCCCTGCACTATTCGTTGGTTCTTAGCCAAAAGGGCTGAATAGCTCCTTTTATTCCCACGTTAAAATTTTTTGTCTCTCTGTTACTCTGACCCGAGTCGTGGATGAGACAAAAGAAATGGAGGCACATACGAGCCATGTTTGTCTCTCCCTTGCAGACCTGAGAGGAAGCGGAGGGACCTTGGACAAGTTGCCAACGCCACCGTGTCCAGCCGGGGCAGGAACAGCACGGTGGCGGACAGCTACAACGCCACGGACACGGACGACCTGGAGACGGAATACCCCTTCTTTGAGAGCAGGGTGGACAACAAGGAGAGAACGGTCATTTCTAACCTCCGGCCGTTCACTCTGTACCGCATCGACATCCACAGCTGTAACCACGAGGCCGAGAAGCTGGGCTGCAGCGCCTCCAACTTCGTCTTTGCGAGAACCATGCCTGCAGGTACGGTGCGATCCAGCTGCACCCGCTCCCGGCTCCCTGCTTATTAAAGAACGGGTGCTCATCTGTGGGCAGCCGGGTTGACCAGCAGCCCAGGGAGTGGGGTCCAGTCGTGGTGACATCACTCCCATTCCCAGAATCTCCATACAAAATACTCAAGAGCAGGGAGCTTGCTCCAAAGTCAATTCTCCGTGGTTCACAGTGTGCATTTCCGTGGCCCTTTTCCCCACCTGTACAGAGGTCCCTCCTCAGTTCTCACAGGTTCAATGAAATCCCCAGTTAGCTGCCTTGGTTCTTAGTGACCTGCGCTCCTCAAGGTCATCTTCTGGAGCAGCCTTCGGTCCTGCTTATTTGGCCTTCACCATCCCCTTGTAGGTTAGAAGCTGCCTGTTACTCAGACAGCCGTCCACCTGTCTTTAAGGATAGATGAACTGCCCGGCTCCCTTTCCTGCTGGAGGCGGCAGGAGGTGACTGAGGCTGGCATTTGAGACTTGCAGGCCACCCCATTGCCCTCACTCCCAGACCTCTGCTGCTTGTGAGCAGCCAGCCCACAGGGACTCTGTGGTCGCCGTCCTCAGTCCTGGATTGGGGGTGGGTCCCCGTAGGCAAGCCTGGTGCTGGTGTCCCTCCTGGGGGACCCAAAGCCAACTTCATTGCTTGTTTATATTATTACACAGAAGGAGCAGATGACATTCCTGGGCCGGTGACCTGGGAGCCGAGGCCTGAAAACTCCATCTTTCTAAAGTGGTCGGAACCTGAGAATCCCAACGGACTGATTCTCATGTACGAAATAAAATATGGATCACAGATCGAGGTAAGATCACAGATTGGGGGCAGTGTCCGTGTCTGGGTGTGTCTCCAGTATAGCTGATCACGTAGGTGACAGTGTGACAGGCCCCACCTGGTTAGTTGAAGATCAAAAAATAAAATAAAGGCTAAGTGAGCGATGGTTTAGGTCCTTCTACCTGTTTGCATCTTTGAGAAGAGCGTGGACTAGGCAAGCAGCTGGGCTTGTCACCCTCAGGAAACTGTTTCGTTGCACAAAATGATCCTTCGGCATAGGCTAGATTGGTCTTAATAACTTTTGATCTTCTGGGAGCTCTTTTTGGTTACCAAAAATAAAATAAAAAGTGTGGTTAAAACTTGGATGTGCTGAAGGTTCCTGGAGGACTGACTGCCGTTTAGGACTTGGTTTCCTCCCTTTGGTTGCAAATCGGGCTCACTGTCGGGAGGGCTGAGACTAGGTGGCGAGAGCCAGCCGTTTCGCCCGTGTCTGCGGGAAACCGACCCGTGTCTTGCCCCGCAGGACCAGCGGGAGTGCGTACCCAGGCAGGAGTACAGGAAGCTCGGCGGGGCCAAGCTGAACCGGCTCAACCCGGGCAACTACACGGCGCGCATCCAGGCCACCTCTCTGTCTGGGAACGGGTCGTGGACGGAGCCCGTGTTCTTCTACGTCCAGGCCAAAAGTAAGGCCGGTGGAGGGAGTCGCTGGGGGAAAAAAGCATGGGCCGGGTCTGGGGACGCCGGGGTGGCCCTGGCTCTTTGGTTTTCTGGTTTTCCGTCAGAACCAAGTTGGCCAGCTTCCCCGAGGGGTTCCACCCCTGTCAGCACCCCGAGCTTCAATCCTATGAAATGCCTCTCCAGACTTTCCTTTGCCAGCCTCCATCGTCTCAGGTCTTCGGGCCTGTTCTCGTAGCCCAGCCCCAGAGACTAGTTTTCTAGCCACCGAGTCATTCTGCTCGTCCCTGGCTGGGCTCCAGTTTCTCCATGTCCCCGTGGACATGTGGAGCTTGAAGAGAACACAGTGCAACCCGACCAGTAGTATCGGCGATACCAAAATAAGAAATAGTCCTTGGCGGGGAAGTAACAAAAAAAACAGCTTCCCAAAGGCAGTGATAACTTGCGAGTATTCTCGACAGAAAATGCAGGAGCTTCCATCCATTTTGAGAGCTATTTGATAAAAATGTCGGTAATTTAAGAATTAAAATAGCTTGAATAGTCCGGAAAGAGTAATAATAGTGATAGTTTTCAGGGGTGAGAAGACCACTGATGGGTGACTTACAGGGATGCAACTAGGTCCCCCTCCCCTGATTTCCACCCCGTTTCCACATAGATGGCTCTACTGGGGTGTCCTGTGGGCACCCACAACTCCCCCTGCACAAAACCAAAAATCACACTTGATAACCTCAAAGTATCTCTCTGTCCTTTGTTCTTGAGCTCAGTCAGTGACCCCATAATCCATGCACCGCCTAAGCCAGGACCCTCACCCTTCTTTCTCCCCAGCCCCCCATTTCTCACTCAAACCCATCTCATTGGTTTGCCCTTTAAATAACTCTGGAATCCATTCTCTGCTGCCACCAACACTGCCTCAGCCCGGAGCCTCCATCCAGCACACTTGCTTTGTGGGGAATGTATGAGCTGTGGGTGCAGGAGGCCTGGGTTCTGATCCCACGGCCCTGGCTGACCCAGGGGAGGGCTGCCCATCTCGTGAGTCTCCCTCAGTCATGGAAAAGGAGCCGTGACTTCTTGGTGAGGTCTGGGCTGGTTAGCGCAGGACACACCCAGGTCCCCTCCTACCCCCAGCACTCTCCAACACATGGCAGGGCCCCCTCCTCTGTGCCAGCCCCCTCCAGGCTGTCCTCGGGCACAGCCGTCTCTCCCTACACCAATCTGATCAGTCCATCTGGGACTTGTGAGCCCTCCCTGGCTCCTTTGAATCTGCAGAAAGAAGTTCAAACTGCTTAGCGTGGATGAGGCCCGTGGGGAGCCGGCCCTGCCTTCTCTCCTCAGTCCTCTGTGCCTGGGAAGCTTCCCCTGATTCCCTCTCCTCTCCCCTCTGCCCATATCCCTTTCTGGCGGTGACTCTACCTGTGGCGTATCGATTTCCTGCATCTGGCAGAATTTTCGGGGTATGGATCAGTGTCCCCTGTCCAGTCTAACATCAGGGATGGGCTGGGGCTGCAGTTAAGCTCTGTGCTCCCAGACTCCTAACTACACTCTGATGGTTGAAGGGAATTTAGAGCAACTTTGGCAAGGGGTGCCATCCAGCTATGTCTTTGTTTTTTTAATATAATTTAAAAGTATATATATCTCTTCATTGATTTCAGAGAGAGGGAGAGAGAGAGAGAAACGTCAATAATGAGAGAGTCATTGATCGGCTGCCTCCTGCTCACCCCCTGCTGGGGATGGAGCCTAAAACCCCAGCACGTGCCCTGACCAGGACTCGAACCTTGATCTCCTGGATCCTAAGTCGATACTCAACCGCTGAGCCACGCGGGTTGGGTTCTTTGTGTGTTTTTTTAAATTGTCTGTGGTACTGATTTAAGACAGATGAAAGGCCAGTTCCCCTCTAGCACTGTACATATAAGGATCTCTCTGCATTTTATTCCAGCCAATGTATGCATTCCCGTTTACAGGCATTAAACCGCGTGCAAAGGTTATTTTCCTTGAGCCCATCGTCCAAACTGTTGTTTCAGAGTTACCCTGTACTTTAAAAGTCAAACGGGTGCACTCCTCAGTCCGCTCTCAATCTTTTTTCAAATAACGCCGTGTTTTTGCTCTCATTTCCGATCCTGTTTACCGTCAGACTTCCTTCGGGGATTTTTGTTTCGTATATCTAGCGACTTATTTAAAAAAATGCATTGAGTGGCTTGTTGACCTCGTGGCGCCTGACCGTCCCCCTTGCTTTTCTGCAGCGACCTACGAGGGTTTCACACACCTGGTCATCGCGCTCCCGGTGGCCATCGTCCTGATAGTGGGGGGGCTGGTCATCATGCTTTACGTCTTCCACAGGAAGAGGTGAGTGACACGGTGGGACCTTCAGAGAGTCGGGGGGCTAAGTGGTTCAACGATGGGAACCTGAGCTAGGGTCAGGTACTTGAGGAAATGGTTTACGGCTCGGAAAACCTGATTTTCCCAATTAAATGTGCTTCCAAATGTGATTTTTCCAATGAAAGGAACAGAGCACATTTTCCTAAAGCTTTCCCACACCTGCCCCGTTGGCCCTGTTGATCCAGTCACCCTTTAATTTCCAGCGACATCAGAGGTGATTGTTTCTTTCAAAGCTCTCTGAGGCCACCGAGCTCTGCTCACCCCCTTTCTTAAAACAGACGTAATAAAGATGCACGTGTACGCGGAAATGTGCGGGGACGGGCTTTGTAGGCTAAACGTTGTCCCCTGTGGCAGGAACGGCGGCAGGCTGGGCAACGGAGTCCTGTACGCGTCCGTGAACCCCGAGTATTTCAGCGCGGCCGACGGTAAGCCTCAGCTCGCCGCGTGGGCCGGGGCGGGAGCGCTCGGGAGCGGGGCCGAGTCAGGACACGGGGGCCGTGTTACCTGGAGGTAACCTGCCTTCGTTCACACTCCTTTTTAAAAAAAAAAAAAAATCGGAGTTTTTAGCAGTTTGCCAAATATCTAGAAAATTCTGGAACGCTTGGGGTGCTCCGCGGGAAAACAGGCTTAGAGATGAATGTGCCGGGCGCGCAGTAATCAGTCTCTTTAATGGCTCTGGGATTTTATGCTGGAATGAGAAGAGCTGTCATTGGATTGTGGACACGCAGCGGCGGATATGCTTTAGCTGACGGCACAGTCCCTTTTTGGAGCTAGTTTCGGCCGGAGTTTCATATCATCGTAATTGTCTCTGATCGCTTGTGGCTTCTCTGTCTGCATTTTTTTTTTTTTTATCTTGCAGTTTTTTGGCTCATTCCCTCCTGACCGGGGTCCTAGGATTTATACCCTCACGGCCCGTCCGCGGTCCTTTTGGTCTGACTGATGGGGGCCATTTGGCTAACTGGCCGAGAAGGTCCCACTTGGGAGTTGGGTTGTATTTGATGGTTATTTCTTTTCTTTTTTTTCTGTCTTTTCTCCCTACGGTCCTTAAGTCTAGGAAAGTAAGTTGGGGCGGGGCACTGGCCATCGGGTCCGGCGACACTGGTACCATTCAGGGGCACTTGGCTTTGTCCCCTTTGATCCTGGAAGGTGGCCTTTTGCATGCCCGTCTGCCCGTCTGTCCCTAGGTGGGGCAATGCAGGGCCACACCCTCTGTCTGCGAAGTTGGCGCGAGACTGTTATAGAGAATCCGCTCCGCTTTGAAATGAAGCGGAGATTGGCCCTTGTCGCTTTGAGGGCAAGTGTTCCGGAAGTTTGGAGAGAGCACGGAGACAGTAATACAGGCGCGGTGATCTGGATGCCGACTGTGCGTCTTTCCGGAATGCTTTCAAAATGTGTCCCGGTTCTTCATTAAAAACAAAACAAACAGAAAGCGAACTTACTGTCCCCACGTCCGAACTTAATGTATTCCGCCTTTTGACAGGTGCCTCATAGCTTAGTGTCCTCAAGGGGCAACACAGTGACATTGCAGTTCAGAAATGCTTTAAAAACTCCCTTCTCCGAAAGCTAATCTGCGTGTCACGCTCTCCAGGGCACCCTGACAGTCCCCACAGGCAAGTGCTGATAACATTGTGCCCAGGCGCTGGCCGAAGTCAGGGCTGTTGGGCTGAATTTAGAGACAGGGATTATAGGTACTGGCTTCAGGGACCTGCAGGGAATGGGTGTGACTGGTTCTAACTGCGCGTTTTACCGGGTGCTGCAAAGGTGCTTCTGATTAAAAGCAAGCCTGGATTTTCTGAGATAAATGGATATAGACGGTCTCTTTATACTTTCTGAGGGGTGTTGTGAGTATCTGCAGGTTGTCTCGCATACGTGCTCCCCTAAGCAAGCATCGGCCCCTTCTCCGGGGCTGGAAACCATCTAAGCCACGTGGAGGGGCCCCTTCCCTTTGTGAAATTCTTAAGCACATATGTACTGTGGAATGTGAAAATATAGGCGAAAGAAAATTCTAGACAGACTAATACAGTCCCTGTCAGACACTCCTCAGGTTCAATCTCAGATACTGGGCTATCTCCTGGGTCTTGTTTGTAGGCCTCTTTAAGACAGCACTTAATGGTAAATACTGAGGACTTAGGGTGTTGGAATACAGGTGCCAGCCCCCGGCTGCTGGCACATCCAGCTGAGGCCCAAGGTTAACGTCTGAAAGCACAAAAGCAAACAGGTGCCACCCCACGTCCCAGTCCTTCTGCGTTTCTGAGCCAGGATCGCATCCTTTCTCCCACCGAGTCGCCCTGCAGCCTGCGAGGGCCCCCCAGGTAGGGCGGCAACGCAGCTTCTGATGAAGATTCTGATGGAAATTTCTTACGGAGCTTATGGAACAGGTTGATTTCATTTTACTTTTCTCCCTACGCATCGGATCTGTGCAATGGGTCCTGTTTTGTTTTCTTTCGTCCCTCCCCCTTCCTTTCTGCCTAGAATGATTTGTTTATTTTCTTAAACCAGATTGAATATGACCAGAAGCGCAGGCCGGAGAGGAAACCTATTCAGGCTCAGTCATTACCCCCCCCCCCCCGGCCCCTTGCCACAGTAGGGGGATGTCCCCAAGTTCACAGGCCCAGGCCAAAGCTCTGGGGAGACGCCTCTGCTCAGAAGTGTCCCTCCACGCTGGTCACCACAGATGCCCTCGGTGCCTGGGCTCAGTTGCTTCTGGGCCTTACCAGATGCCCCAGGTCCTTGGCGAGACTGGAGACACTCTACCTAGACCAGACCGCTGCTCCCAATGGAAATATAACGCCAGCCCCATATTTTTCATGGTAGCCACATGAAAAAGTTAAAAGAAGCAGGTGAAATCAATGTTAGCTGTATGTTTTAAGCCCAAATTATCTGTTTTTAATATGTAAGCGGTGTCGAAACGGTTGAAATATTTACACTATTTTTTTGCGCTCCGTCTTTGAAACCCAGGGTGGATTTTATACTTAGAGCACGACCCCAGTTGGCCTACTTCCCGGCCCTCGTTATGTGCTGTTAGCATCCTCGGATTTTCTAGGACTCCTTGAGGGTTTGAGATCCCAGTATTTGAGGGGTCCGGCTGCCTTCTGAAATCCACAGCACGTGGGACGTTTCAGAGCGGGACACCGCTGTCCCCCGGTGTCCTCCTCGGCGGGCTGTAGGAAGGGGCATCTTGTACCCGCCGCCCCAGAGGCGCCCCCAGGGGTCCCTGCTGCGCCCGTCTCAGTCCCCTCCTGTCCTTCGCAGTGTACGTGCCCGACGAGTGGGAGGTGGCCCGGGAGAAGATCACCATGAACCGGGAGCTGGGGCAGGGCTCCTTCGGGATGGTGTACGAAGGAGTTGCCAAGGGCGTGGTGAAGGATGAGCCCGAGACCCGGGTGGCCATTAAGACGGTCAACGAGTCGGCGAGCATGCGTGAGAGGATCGAATTTCTCAATGAGGCTTCGGTGATGAAGGAGTTCAACTGTCACCATGTGGTAAGAGAAGGCGTCACCGGGGCCCCTGGGGTGGCAGTGGTCACACTTGTGTGTTCGGTGACTCCCCCATTCAGCGCCCAGCGCCCCCAGTCACCTCACTGCTGCCTTCAGACACCTGTGCTGGGGGGGGGGGGTGCTCTGGGTGTGACGCAGGCCCTGGAGCCCTGTGGCCCTGCCCCTGGTGTGGGGGAGCGACAGCCGTGGGCGCCCCTCACCCCGAGTCGTCCTCTCTGCCATTCCTCCAGGTGCGCTTGCTGGGCGTGGTGTCCCAGGGCCAGCCGACCCTGGTCATCATGGAGCTCATGACTCGGGGTGATCTCAAAAGTTATCTCCGGTCCCTGCGTCCAGAACTGGAGGTGGGTTTTGATTTTAACGGACTTCGCGCGTTACCTGTTCTCTTCCGTTGAGAGCCTTCCCCCGAGAAGATACTGTGTCTTTAAACCCGTTCACGTTGAAGGTTCCTGGCAGCGTGCTTGGCTGTAGGTCCTTTACGGGGACAGGTCCCTCCTGCACGGCCATCCCTCCCTCATTCCGCCTGGGGACCCCAGCCAGGAGTCACCCTCTCCTCGCTGGCTCCTCCCCCCTTGCCCGGCCTTTTGTGTGGTTTTCCGAGTGTGTCCCTGTCTCATCCTGGGCACCGCCTGCAGTTCCGGGCTGGGTTGGTGGCAGGCTGCCTTGCACCAAGTGGGTGTCAGAGTTCAACGTCAGTTTGAGTTGGGGTGCACAGGCCCCCTCCCCCCCCCCCCACGGGCCCTTCCCTGAAGTCTGCGCCTTCGAGACCAGGAAGCTGAATTTGTCAGACTCTGCCCCTGAGGCTCAGGCCGCGTCCTGGGTCTTGCCTGTGCTCCGGGATGACAGCCGCCTCGGCGGCACGATCTCAGCTCCGTCTAGTAAAAAAAAAAAACACCAGTCTCTGTTACGAGCTTCGAAGTCTAAGCCTGCCGTTTGTCATTCGTCACCCTGGCGTCCCCCCTCCTGTCGCATGAACCCACAAGCCCACTTTCTAACACATGGGGGCCTGACTCCTAAGGGGGTAATTCTAAGAACAGACTGGTGGGTAAATTCTTAGAAATAACACCAGGAACATCTGCCTCTCGTTTGGCAGCCTCGGTGGTCCGAGCGCGCGCTGTGACCCTGACTCTGCCGGGCTGAGGAGCTCTGTTGGGGCCGCTCGTGTTCCCAGAACGCTCCCCATTCCCCACCCCTTTTGAGTTTCTGCGGCCCGTCTCTGTTTGAGCTTAATCTTTTGTTTCCTTCTTTTAATTCGTAGCTTAACCGTGTCCCAAGTAGCAGTTCCTTAATTCCAGTTCCGAGTACCTGTTCACGCGCGGCCTCGTCAGTCACGGCAGCTGGGCTGGGCTCCCCACGTGCCCGCCCTCCGCTCCACGCAGCAGGGGTCCCCGGCCCCCCGTTTTGCCCGACCCAGGATAGAAAACGCTGGTCCCAAGTCGTGTGGATCGGTGTTTCTCTCGCAGCTCTGTCATGTGGGTGGCCAGCAGGCGCGTGACTTGACCGCGAGGCAGATGCTATGGCCTCTGTAATGACATGTTCCTTCTGAGCAAGTCCTGATCCCCCAGCAGAATGGCCTGGGCTGCCCAGACTGAGCAAAGTTGGATTTGCAAACCCAGAAAGAATGTGGGGAGGAAAAAAAATGCCTAGATTCTCACGTGATTTTTTTTTTTTTCCTTTTACTCTCCAACAGAGAAACCCCTCCCTCTCACCTCCTAGCCTGAGCAAGATGATCCAGATGGCCGGCGAGATTGCAGATGGCATGGCGTACCTCAATGCCAACAAGTTCGTCCACAGAGACCTTGCTGCCCGGAACTGCATGGTGGCCGAAGATTTGACTGTCAAAATCGGAGGTGTGTCCTTAGCTTTTCAGATCTGAGCAAGAATTCAACTCGCGTTAGCGTGCCTGTGGGGCGGTTTTCAGTGCAGCCTGTGAGCGCAGAGGCTTGCTCCTAGGTTGTAATGTCATCGCCTCCAGTTGATAGTCACAGGCCCAGCCAGGCTGGCTCTGATCCTGACAGCGTGTGGGCACCGCGGCCCAGGTAGTGGGCAAGGCTGAGCTGAGGCCAAGGCCCCTCAGTTGCCTCTCCTGGTGTTTGCGGCATTTCTTGGCAGAACAATTCTAAGCATTGGTTACCGAAGTAATCAAGGCAGTGTCCTTGGGTGACTTTGCCTTGGGAATAAAAGTTGCTTTCCAAAGTACCAATATTTCCTCCAGTTTTCGGAGGATACCCAGAGCATTTTCTCCCCCCCCCCCCCCCGGGGTCTGTGGAGTTTCCTAACGGTGAAGCCCCTGCACAGAAGAGCAGCAACAGGGAGGGGTAATCCCTCGGGTGAGGGCAGATAAGCTGCTGGCTGGGGTTCACACCCAGGCTGATTAGCCTCTAAGCTCTTGTCACACTTACTTAACTGACCAACCTGCTGGTGAGACCCCCTGTGGCCGCCACCCACTGTGACACCAAAAAAAGGGGTTGGGTTGTATTTCTGATCACAGGTTAGGATTCATTTCAGCCTTCAGGTTTGGCGTTTGCTTTGGTCTTTCAATCTGCCTGATAAAACACACACCACCTCAGGGCTGCTCCGGGACCCACCTGCTCTTACCAGGACCCTCGTCTTCCCAGGATGAGATTAGGATGGTTCAGAAAAATACCACTTATTTATCCAGAAAAGCTGCAGACAAAACTATTTAAAATTAACCTCTTTGTCTAGCTGTTGAACTGTCTGTTCGGGAAACCCCCACCTTCCTTTCCCAGTGTTTTGTTCCGTTAGCAATGGTTTCGAATGAAATGTTTTGGCCCTTTAGTGGACAGTAACTCTCCCTCCTGAACAGTTTCCAAAGGAGGGGTTAGTATCTTGATGTTTATTTGTGGGTGCTGGAGGTAATGAATGGAGCTATGTCCTAGAGCACACATTCCTTGGTCATCAGTTACTCATTGGGGAGTCACCGGTGTGTCCCTGGATTTGGCCCTTGGAGGCCTCCACACGTTTCGTGCCCCTTGAAGCCCAGAGACTGTCCTGCCCCAAGCTGTTCGGGGAAGAGTCTCTCTGGCCACTGTCTGGGCTTCCTTGGTGACCCCACTTGCTTCCCCTCCCTTCCCATTCCCCCCGCTTCTCTGCGGGGACTCAGCTTGTCCCCACGGGGATGCTGACCAGCTCCCCTGCCCCAGCGCTGCAGAGCCAGGTGGGCCTGAGCTTAAATTCTGGTTCTGCCCCTACTGGATGAGAGACTTGGGGCACGTGCCTTACTATGTTATGTGCCTCAGTTTCTTCACCTCTGAAAGGGGGATGACAGTGTAACAGACCCATGCGGTGGGGGGCGGGAGCCGTAGGGGACGGCAGGCGGGCACATGCCTGGCACGGGCAGGTCCCCCGTGCTGGCCCCTGCGGTCGTCACTGCCCTCCTTCCGCCCCTTCCCGGCACGTGGTGGGAGCTCGGCTTCGCTCCTTTCTCCCCTGCTCCGAGCGAGGGGCCATTGTGTCCCTTGCCATTTGAAGTCCAGATCGCCGGGGCCCGTGTAACCATGTGGCACATTTTATGGTGACATTTTCTTTGCACTTACAGGTTTTCTTCCAGAAATTTGAAGCTCTTTTGTGTTAGAGGAAATAGCTTGAGTTCTCGATTCCCTGTTTTACTTTCGGCAGAGGCGAGTCCTCTGACGGGCGCGTCCCTGGGCTGGGTCTTAGGGAAGACCTTACGTTTTCCCCTTTACTAGGGCTCAGGACTGTTTCCCATTGCCCAGCATCTCATGGGTTCTAAATCTGACAAGTAATTGTACCAGAGGCAACGGGGTGATCCTTGGCATGCAGAGCCCAAGCAAATGATGTTGGTTAACGTCCAGGGATTGGTTCGCTTTGTGGCCTTACCTTTCTGTGGCCGAGGTAGAGACGTGAATGTTTTTCAAAGGAGAGCAGCCCTTTCTCCCGGGAAGGAGCGCGGGAGAGTCCCTGGGAGGGAAGGGCTGTGTCGCCGAGCGGGAAATCAGTCTGACAAAGCAGCAATAATTTAGGGTTATCAAGCAAGCCTGCCATCAAACATAATTACGTGACATCTTCTAGAGACATGGAAAATGGGAGACATTTTCAAAAACGAGTGGGAGTATTATGTTGAAAAACATTACTGAGTAATAGTGCCAGGGGCCTGGTAAATAGCATCTCTTAGGATTCTTACTGTCGTTTTTTTCATCATGAATTGGCGCTCAGCATCCCCCTTATTAGACGGGGAACCCACGTTCCTCCCTGTGGCGATGGGGCAAGCGCCGTCGGGTAAAGGAGAGCCAGGTTGCTTCTGCCCCCCACTAGGTAGAGGACCGCGCGTGGACGGCCTTGGTCCGCGCAGGGCATACTCTTGAGAAACTCTCAAGGTAACTGCTCATTTGGTAACTGCCTCTCATTTGAAATGCAATAAAGGGATTCGCTTTTTTAAAAGAATCAGATTGTAGACCGGCCAGGCGTGGCTCAGCGGTGGAGCGTCAACCTGGGATCCAGGCGATCGGGGTTCGATTCCCGGTCGGGGCACAGGCCCGGGTTGTGGGCTCGATCAATGACTCTCTCATCATTGATGTTTCTATCTCTCTCTCTCCCTCTCCTTTCCTCTCTCTGAAATCAATAAAGATATATTTAAAAAATAATAATAATAAAAATAAAAATAATAATAAAAAAAATAAAAAATAAATTAAAAAAAAAGAATCAGATTGTAAGGGTGTTTGGGAGCAGCGATGTCTCGGTGTTTGCTTGTCACGTGGCCGTTTCGGCCTGTGAGGTTGCGGGCCCGTTAAGTGAGCCGCGCCCCGGACGCGGGTGCAGGGCCTCCTCCGCAGCAGCGAGGCCGCCTCTGAGCCTGTCCCCCGAGAGCTGCTCCGGCGGCGTAACTCTCCTGCCTTCTCTCCGCCGCGCAGATTTCGGCATGACCAGAGACATCTACGAGACTGACTACTACCGGAAGGGAGGGAAGGGCCTGCTTCCTGTGCGCTGGATGTCCCCCGAGTCCCTGAAGGATGGCGTGTTCACCACTCACTCTGACGTCTGGTAGGAGAGGCTTTTCCCGGGACGCGAGCCCCTCCGGCCTCCGCAGATCCCCCTGGCTTGGTCCCAACAGCCTCGTTTGCTTCCCGGTGCCTGCTCCTTGATACCCAAGCCCAGCTTTGGCTGAGTGATCCGTGGGCCACACCGCGTCCCTGAGGCCTTCCTGCGGCCAGAGGGCTGGCTGAGGACAGACGGCACTTGTGGGATGGGAAGAATCTGCGGGACCCACGTGCCTCTCAGTCCTCAGCCGCTCGCTGAGTGGCTCGAAGCCCACAGCGCGGGAGCCGGGACATGCCCGCAAACCTCGCCTCTCTGCTGCTCCCCGCCTGCCTCCTCTCGTTTTCTCTTTCACAATAAATACATTCTCTGTGCGTGGGCAGGGGAGCTGCCTCCCCGGACCTTCCGGTTGCAGGCATCGCTCTGTTCAGACCTGGAGGGTATGAGTCTTGATGGGTTGCCCTGTTGGTCTCAGTGCCGTGTTGTCTTTCAGTGGGCACAAAGAGATGCAGATGTAAATGTCCCCCTGAGTAATACACATCTCTTGGGGCGGAGAGCTCATCCGCAGAGGACGCACGGGACTCCCAGTGTCCCTGTTATTGGTGCGATTCCTCAGCGGCGTCGTGGCCAGGCAGTCGCGCTCGGAACGCGACTGGGGCTCTCGGCGCGCTGAGGCCCCGGCCATCTGCCTCCCAGAGCGTCAGCTGGGCTCCTGGCCGTCCCCCAGGGAGATCCCACTGCTGCCGTGTTGCAGCGGTGGCTTGTTTACGCAGCTCTCGGGGGGACCGCGGGGAGCAGCTATGTAAACAGTGCCCGGCGTCATTTCTTGCTCAGCTCCTGGACCTTCCACAGTCCAGGGGCCTTGGATGCTGTTTTGAAGAGAGGTGCGAATTGCAAATAGCGTGTGAACATCACCTGGCAAGGAGCGATTGCTTCTTGAGCTCCAGTCCGAGATCTGTTTTGCAATCGGCCTGTCCCAGACAGTTATCTCCTTACTGTCACCACAGTGCTCGACGTCACATCGAGATGCAGAGGTGGTGACGTGAGCTGGGAAGGCACCTGTGTTTTGCAGATGACAGCCTCACCTTTTTAAACGTTATGTGTCTGAAATTTCCCTGTGCATGCCTTACTGTTTTAATTTGTCCTGCAGTAGTTGGGTCTTCTAAACTAACAGGCCATGCTGCATGCACGGCGGAGCCTCACAGCTCCTCCTGCTAACCTTATTCCCTGGCTGCCCCCTTGCCCTCAGCGCAAGTCTGTGCTAAGGATTCTTCCTTGCCCGTGATCTTTCCTGCCCAGCCGTGGCACCCTCCTCGATCCCCACCTCTGAGGCTGAGCCCTTCCCAGGCCAGCAGCTCCCCAGCTCCCGGGGTGCAGGCCTCCCCTCTCCCTGGCCCCACTGGACCTGGGAGATTTTCACACCTCCGCTGGATGATTCTGTTGTGCAGCCAGCACTGAGAGCCACTGGGCAGAGGTTTCCCAAACTGGGAGCTTGTCAGACAGTTTGACTCTCCCAGACCACATTTGAGGCCACAGATCGCTGTCCTGGCAGGACCTGGTGATCCACATTGGATTACTTTGGGATAAAGCACGTTTGGGAGACGGCCCTGTCCTCACTTGGCTTGCTTGTGGTTCAAGTTCAAGGGCCCCTGAAGCTCCCTGCACTTCAGCGTCCTCAGGCCCCCAACCAGGGCTCCGTTACTGTGCAGGAGACACGGTGGCAGCAAATAAGGATGGATGTCCCACCGGCGGCGCGGTGCCTGGCGCGCTGGCCGGCACGTGCTCGGGGCCAGGTGGAAGGACGCTGGCAGGGCGGGCAGCCTGGCTCTCTGCACCCTTTCTGAGGCCTCATGTCGCTCTTCGCACTGCAGGTCCTTTGGAGTCGTCCTCTGGGAGATTGCCACGCTGGCCGAGCAGCCGTACCAGGGCCTGTCCAACGAGCAAGTCCTGCGCTTCGTTATGGAGGGTGGCCTTCTGGACAAGCCGGACAACTGCCCCGACATGCTGTACGTACTGCCTGGGTCGCCGCGGGGCTGGGGGCGGCGCCGGCGAGGCGTATCCTGGAAGGACCTGTGTCCTTGTGCGGGCACCTTCTTTCCACTCTGTCTTCCTCAGCCCTGTAGTTCTGATCTGCAGTTTGCACCGCGGTTTCTCAGGCTGGCAGCTCCGTGAAACCTTTGACAAGGGCAATCCTTCCTTTCTCCTTGCAGAGTTTTAAAAAGAGGCAACAGTGAGACACCAGTGACTCTTTACTGGAGCTCCAGAGCCGGTGGTGCACCAAGCTCTGTGGTCAGGACGCCCGTGTGCACTGTGCAGGGTGAACCTCTTTCCCCGGCACATCCAACATTGCTGCCCCCACAGTGGGGTCCCCCAGGTTCCTCCTGTGTCAGGTGTTTACAAACTTCATAAACCATGTGGCGACGTGCTCTCTGGAGCTTCACTCGGTGGCGTGTGTGGACTGGAGCGTGTTCAGCTGTCCCCCTGCAGACACGCCTCTGGGCGTGTGCAGCTCTGGGAGCGGGCAGACTGGTCTCCTTACCCCTCTTCTGTGCAAAGGACCCCACGCAACTCTTAGTTCCTGAGAGTGTCTGGTAACGGGGAAGTGTCCATGGTGCCTCGTGGGCTCACTGCTCTGCGTTCTGAGGAGAAGCCCCTCTGCTGGCAGGAGTGGGAGCAGCGGAAGGCAGGGGGCGCTGGGCCGAGCAGAGGAGGGTGTGAGGTGTGCTATGGTTGGGTCATCAGGTGCGGGGCAGGCACAGGTGGGGAGCACTGGACTTGCTTTCAACATGCACGTGGAGGCAGGGCTCAGAGATTCTTCTGGACCCCAGTGGGGGAAGGTCGGCTGCCACTGGTACCTTGAGAGCAATTCAGGAATTCTCCAGAAGTGCTTGTCCGGATAGGTTCAGCTCCGTAAGGAAGGCAGCATCCATGCATCAGTGAGAGAGTGTGTGTGTGTGTGTGTGTGTGTGTATTGGGAAAGGGGAACCCACTGATCAGCTGAGCATGGGCCTGGTCCGGGAAACCTGCATGTGTCCTGGGCATGGAGTGCAGGGTAGGGGCCTCAGTGACAGGGGGCTCCACTTTCCAGAGGACAGTGTATAAGGGGGCCCCAGGTTTCCTGGGTCCCTCATCAGGGAACTTCCCAGCACAGCCTAAAGTTGGAAAGGAAACAGTAGGCCACTTAGTACATTTTCTTGCGCAGCATGGAAATTCTTTCTCTCCCCACCTGTATTAGTTTTCTATTGCACTATAACGTTACCTAAAACCTAACAGTTTAAGACGGCAATAAGCATTTATTGTCTCACAGTTTCTGAGGCTTGGGAATCTGGGAGCCGCTTAGTTGGATGGCTGTGGCTCAGGGTCTCCCGGGAGGTGCAGTCTTGCTGGCAGCCAGGGCTGCAGTCATCCGAAGGCTTGACTGGGGCTGGGAGCTTCTTCCAAGGTGCAGCGTGCATGTGGCTGAGTGCCATGTGACGTCTGAGTTTCTCTATGATGCTGCTTGAGGGTCCCCATGCTGTGCAAGTGGTTTTTAGAGCCGGGCTCAGCAATATTTACTAAAAGGTCAGAGAGGAAATATTTTCAGCTCTGTGGGCCCATCCGATTACGATTGCGAAAGTAGCCACAGACGTCACGTGAGCAAGTGTGGCTGTTCTCCAATAAAACTTTATTTTTGGATTCTGAAATTTGACTTTCACATAATTTTCATGGCTCAAAATATTATTTTGATTTTTTCCCCCCAACCAGGCTAATCCTTAAATAGGTGATGTTTTAGCAGCTCACAAGGTCCCAGAAAGCAGCTGTGGGATGTGTTTGTGCGGTTTGGGAAGGGGGGAGGAGAAAGATTGTTTTTGAGCTTTGTCTTTGACTCAGGAAAAGTTTACCTCTGAGGACCTTGCGGGACTCCTAGAGCTGATCCAGCTCCAGGGAAGCGGAGTTTTAATATTGATTTAATACACCTGGGAGCAGCCCACCTGCCGTGGGAAAGGCAGTCCTTCCTGTTCCCAGCGTAGAGCCACGAGGAAATTACGCGGAGTGGTTACTCTTGGATATTAAATGTTTAATCCAGGAGGCATCTCTGCTTTGCCATCCAGAACCCCCTTGGGAAATTTTTCACCCTTCTAAGAATAGATCAGAATGAAAGGAGGCAAGTTGGTTTTGCAGGGAGTGTCTGTGTTGTCCTCACGAATTTATTGATGAGCTTAGGTAAGGAAGACGTGTTCTGGGAGACGGTTCTTTTGTTATAAGAAAAAAGAGTGGACTCTTGTTTCTCCCTGGGGAGAGGAAAGCCGCTGAGCCCTTGGGAATTGCCCGAAAGCCCTGCTGGGCCTCCACGGTGGAGAAAACCACTTCAGTTACGGGTTCCAGCCGTCTGAGCGGGCACCCCCAGGGCAGTGGGGGGCACGGTGCATGACGGCCGCTGGTGGCTTCGGCTGTTTGGTGCTACCCGGGCGCAGGTGAGGCCGCATCCCCTCAGTAGCGCAGAGCCCAGGCTTCAGAGGAGGTCTCCATGGTCCCGGCGTCCAAGTGTCCAGGCCCGGGAGTCTTAACACCAGGACTCAGTTTGAATGAACTCAGCAGGTGGCACAAGAGCCAGATTCCTTGTATAGTGTGCTGGCAATTTCGTGTTTTAAATTGATGAGGAAGCTCATTCTTAGCCTTCTCTTGTGCTCAGGTCGCCACACTTACACTGCCGATGTCCTTGAGCTCCTCTGGGTCGTGCTGACTGCTGGCCTGGAGTTTGCAAGCATGGTTTTTGTTGCTGGTTTTGTAGGACTCGAGTGCTCAGGTAGGATCCGGCCAGGAGTGGCTGCTCCTGCCCAGGCAGCCTTGCGATGGGCTTCCCGTGGTCCACGGGGCCCGCATTTGATCTCTGCCTGAAGACAGAGTATAGGGGGGCAAGGGGTCAGGAGGGCCCCGCTGTCCCACTGCCCCTCCCGGCTGAGAAGTGGTTCATACAGCAATCTTGGCTGTCGGGGGCTGCCGGGAGGAGGTGGCAGAGGGCACACCAAGCCTCTGGGTCCTTTCTGGAATCTGCCTCTTTGCTGTGCTGGTCGCTCATCACTGGGACAGGGTGGCGTGCTAAAGCTGGGCTGCCGGGCTGCAGTGCGCACCTTGGTTGTGCTCACCGCCTGTGGGCACGCGGCAGGGCTGGGAAACTGAGGCAGGCGATGCGCAGGATGGTGCGGGTGGAGCAGTCGTCCCCCAGCCTCCTGGGTCCCGCTTGTCTGTGTGAGGCTGCCCCATTCGGTCTTGTCCCTACCCGGCCACAGGGCTGTGCAGCACCCCCCCCCCCCAGTGGGGGAGTTCAGTGGAGGACACTCAGACTCACCAGAGCTGACTGGCTGTAAAAAATGTGCTTTTCTAAAGAGGAGTTCTATCAGCTCATAAATCCTTCTAGAATCCACTGGAAAGTTTTCTTGTGGAGACAGTGTAAACAACGTCTGGAATCCCACAAAGTCAGAAAGACTTCCTTTTATGGACAGCTCTGGAGGGGCTGGGACTCCGGAGTGGTTTAAAAGTGGCCCCACGTGGCCCGTGTGTGCTGATGTCACTCACAGGGCTCCCCTGCTGGTGGCACCTCCTCAGCCGCGGGCCATGGGCGCAGAGCCAGGGTGTGTCACGAGTTCTCGGCCGTGGTCACACTTCTATCCAGGGTGAAGCCCGTCAGCCAGAGAGGAAATCACAGCTGAGCCTTAGAGGGATTTCATGGATTTCTGGGAGGTCCTTTTTCTTAGGAAGTAATGGGGGACCTGTGAAAGGAGCTGCCAGTTTATCACTGCAAACCCTCCACAGCACTGTGGCTGTCGGGCGACATAGGAGAGGGAGGGTCTCCTGGTGGGTCATGGATTCTCTGTTCAGGAAAAATTCCTTCTTTGGAGGCAGGTGGCCTTCAAAGTATTTCCCAGAGGCTCCATGCCAGCTCCACCGTCACTGGTTTGGGGACCTTGGACAAATGAGTTAATCTCTCGGCACTTCCACTTTCTCGTCTCCAAAATGGGGTATTTTCTAGTACCCCTGCTTTCCAGCCTCGTGAGAATAAAGCAGCTCGCAGATCCAGCTTACCCCGCCCCCGTGTGCTGCTGAGAGATCGGCCAGCGCCAGCCTCACGGGCACCATCGTGGCCTGGACGCGGGTCGTTTAGTGGGGAGGGGACGATCGAGTCACTCTTCATATCTTGCCTGACTTTTTCTTCCGGAGCTGGGGTGGCAGGCATTTTCTGTAAAGGGCCACACAGTCCATACTTTGGGCTCAAAGGCCAAATGGTCTCTGGTCCGGCTACTCAGCTTGTAGTTGGAGCTTGAGAGCAGCCACAGACACTGTGTACAAATGAGCGAGTTTCTGTTGCCACAAAACTTGATTTATTAAAACAGGCAGCAGAGCCGGCGGCCAGCCTCCCTCCCATTCCCACCCCCTTGGGGCCACATCCTGACCATCTGACTTCCCCTGACACCTTCTCCCATGTCTTTCAGGGTAGCTGGCCTGGTAGGCATCGGGGCTTTCCCTGTGCCCCAGGGGCTTCTCTCCTCGGAACTTTCCCTGGGGCCACAGGTGGTCTGTTGGTTGAGCGCTCACCCTGGCAGACAACTGGAAGCCAGTTTGGGGTGCCTTGACCGTCCTAGATATGAGGAGCTCCAGTTGGCTGTTTTTGGTGAAAAGCACCTCTTTAGCCAGTTTTGTGTGTGTGTGTGTGTGTGTGTGTGTGTGTGTGTGTGTGTGTGTTTTAAAGCAGAGAGTAGAATTTTCCAGCAAGAGCTCATGTGAGAGGGCCCTTCTCGGAACCATGGCCTCCTCTGTACTGGACATTTGCCTGTACAAATGCCTGGACATTTGCTCGGTCACCTGTTTTTTGCTCCAAAGGTTAATTAGCTCACTCTCTCTGATTCTGGTTAATAAGCAGCAGCCTCTTGTCCTGCAGCCACTCTGAACCCTTGCCACAGCCTTTCCTGGTTTGGGGTGGCTGGCTGCACCCCGGCTGCGTGCCTCCTGCTCTCTGGGGGCTCAGTCCCATTGCTGGGATGACTCCCTGTGGCCCCTGTGACTGAGGGCTTCACAGGTTTGCAGGCCAGGTGCCACCGTGGCCCAGCTGGTGCGCTCCGGGTGCAGCTCGGACCTCGCACATGTTCTCTGCCTGCCCCTGGCTTGTGCAGGGACTGGAGCACAGGGCTGTCCCTCCCTCGCTGGCCTGGTGGGGTCCCAATTCAGCTCAGTAGGCAACCTCTGCCCCGCACTCAACTAGCCATCTAATGGACACTGTGCACCTGGACGTGTCCTTCTCGGGAAAGGGGAATCTGGGTTTTGCGTGGGGGTTTTGCATGGGGGTAGGTCCTGGGTCTTGGGTGAATATGGTGGTGGGAGAAGTCAGGAGAAGCCGAGGGTTACTTGGGCCATCGAGATGGAAGCCAGAGGCCCCGAGAGGGGGCAGAACTGCCATCAGTGCGCTCACTCTGCACGTGGAGGCGGGCGGAGTGCAGCACACGGCCCGGAGGCGGCTGGGCCCGGTGCAGCCTGGCAGGTGGGTGCATCTCTGTCCCCCCCCAGGTTTGAACTCATGCACGTGTGCTGGCAATACAACCCCAAGATGAGGCCTTCCTTCCTGGACATCATCGGCAGCATCAAAGACGAGATGGAGCCTAGCTTCGTCGAGGTCTCCTTCTACTACAGCGACGAGAACAAGCCGCCCGAGGTCGAGGAGGAGATGGAGATGGAGATGGAGATGGAGCCCGACAACATGGAGAGCGTGCCCCTCGACCCCTCGGCCTCCTGCGCCTCCCTGCCGCTGCCCGAGCGACACCCCGTGTACAAGGTGGAGAACGGCCCCGGCCCCGGCCCGGGCATGCTGGCCTTCCGGGCCAGCTTCGACGAGAGACAGCCGTACGCGCACATGAATGGCGGGCGCAAGAATGAGAGGCCCGTGCCCCTGCCCCAGTCTTCGACCTGCTGATGTGGGTCCCCGAGTCTCGTGCAGACAGTGATCTGTGTGCACGCTCGGTGGGTGGGGGGAGCGAGTTCTAACAATCTGTTCACAGCCTCCTGTACCTCAGTGGATCTTCAGAACTGCCATGCTGCCCACAGGGGACGGCTTCTCTGCAGTAAACACACTTGGGATGTTCCTTTTTTTCAATATGCAAGCAGCTTTTTATTTCCCTACCCAAACCCTTAACTGACACGGGCCTTTAAGAACCTCAGTGGCAACACTTAATAGCAACAGGACACTTGAGAATCGAGTCTCCTCACTCCTTCCCTGTCTGTCTGTCTGTCTGTCTCTCTCTGTTTCATAATGGAAAAAACATTTGCCACAAGCCCAGCCAGGACGCCCTTTTTATCAGATTGAGGAAATGGCTGTCCCTCCCTGTGGCCCCATCTTGTTCCCATACACACCTGCCCATCACCGTCGTAGGTCTTTATAAAAAAAACAACCTGTAGTGATGGCATTTTTTAACTGTATCTTTAACTTTTTTTAGGGACACATGAAATTTACCAAGGGCCATCATCCATCCAAGGTTGTTACCATTTTAACGCTGCCAAATTCTGCCAAAACCCAGGGCTTTGTCCCTCACAGCCCCTGCGCTTGTTTCCTGGTTAGCAGAGGCACAGGCGAGCATGGTCTCTGGTCCCTCCTGTGAGAGCCACGCTGGCCACGCCTGCCGTCTGACTGTCCCCTGGTGTTCTTGTCCAGCCTCACGTCCACACAGGTCAGTTTGCTTTTGACGAGGTTATTATTCAGGGGAATTGGACAGAGTGGGACTTGAAGTCAGAGAAGACGGGGAGAAGCCGCCCTGGCTTCCCTGTGCCACCTCCCCGCCCCCACCTCCTAGCCCCAGGAATTCTGTAGCAAGCAGACCCTGTCGAGGGAGAGCCTGGCAGGCAGGCTTTGAGCAAAGGGCCCACGTGCCAGTCTCCTGCCCCACCAGGTCCCCCTCCTGGCCCCCAAGGACACAGATGAGAAGGGGTGTCCAGGGACTGAGCCCAGCTGTTCATGCAGCTTTGCAAGGAAAGCAATTCAGACCACACAACAGTCAGAAGAAAAGCAGTAAATGGATTCAAGCATCCTCAGCTTTGTTGACATTTCCTGTTGCTAGGACTTCTCCAGGGTCTTACAGCTCTATGTCAGACCACGAAACATTTGCATACACGTCTTTAACGTCACTTTTATAACTTTTTTACGGTTCAGATACTCATCTATACGTCTGTACAGAAAAAAGAAAGCTGCTATTTTTTTGTTCTTTTTCTCTGTGGATTTAACTATGAAAACTTTCAGGTCTCTCCCTCTCCCCTCTCTGCTGTCGCCAAGAAACTTCCTGTGCTTTGTACTAGACTCCGTGACTTTCTCCCTCTTTTCCCAGTAACTGACACATGTAGGACATAATTTGCCACGAACTGTTCGATGCCTTTTTATAACTCACTCCCCCCGTCCCCGCTCCCCTGGCCCCGGTAGTTCTGTTACAACCTGTAGGCTCTGTGAGGCTGGCGAGGGAAGTAGGTGGAAAGAGGGTCCCTCCTCCGCCTGCTCTCACACAGCATTGGAGCCTGTCACCCTGCGAGACGTGATACAAGCTCAGGTCAGGACACAGGTTGAACACTTCACACGTCCTGTTCAGTGTTTCTAGTCACAGTGCAGGAAAGCCGCCCCTTCTCTTTCCCTGGCCTTCGTTTTGGTTGTGACACACATATATCTTTTTTCTTTTTTTTTTTTTTTTTAATTCTTGGGTACAACAGCAGTTTGAACTGCAGACACTAGTCTTTGGATTACATTTTTTTTTATTTGTTTCCTTTTAAGTGGATATTTAATCCTTCCATCCTATGAAAAACAGCTGCTGGGTCCAAGGGTGCAGCAGAGTGTGGTCCAGCGGGCCCCTCTGTGGCCTTCCGCCACCACCCTCCAGACCGATCTACCTGTTCTCAGAACCAGGAAATCCCCAGGGACCTCCTTGCACGGGCAGGGAGCGGGCGCAGGGGCAGCTCCTGGCGGTGTCGGCAAGCCCGCCGCCAGGTCTGCCGGGCACGCCCGAGCTGAGCCACAGTGGCCGAGGAGCCCGTGCTCACTCCAGGGGACCAGGGCCCTGGCGCTGGCACGCTTTCCCTGGCCAGGAATCCAAGTCCTCAGGGCCCGGGGGTCTTTTGTTAAGTTTTTAGCACTTCTCACCAGAATGATGACAGCATAGACTTGCTTCTGGGATGGAAACATTTAAATTATGAGTAAGAACAAAGCTCAGATGTGATGATTGCTAGCTGTGACTAGAGATTCGATTCAAGAAGGAAAGTTGGGAGTGCTGGTGCTCGTCAGTAGATTCAGTCCCAGTATTTTCTCTAGCCTCTGTCCCATAGTTTGTCCCTTTAAAAAACTGAGTAAAAGAAAAAAGTTAATTGAGAAGGTATATGTAGGAGTTCTCTTTTCTGGTTCCAGTTTCAACTGTTGGAGAGAAGCCCCTTATGAATTGAAATACTGACAAAAAGGGTTTTTGCGTGTATAAGAAGGGACAGTTTTTGTTTTTTGGGTTTTTTTCAAACATTTATCTACCTCACACTTATTTTTTATATGTGTATATACAAAAAGGAATACATCTCACATTTCTCAGCACCTGACAATATGCCATTGATACCGGTAACCTCATCCACCCACAGGCGCACACACCCGTGACGCAGGGCCAGGCCAGGCTGTGTCCCAGGGTCGCAGCAACACTCTCTCCCCTCTCCTGTCATTTCAAACAGCTTGCCTTTTCCTGAGCTGTCTCATCTGGCCTTGCTTTCTTCTTCTTCTCCTAACTCGGTTCCCTAAGAGGTTGTGAGGTGTCAGTATTTCCCCCCTCGGCCCAGTGTCCCCGCTGGTTGTCTTTGAAACCAACTGCTTTGTGCAGACAGACTGGCGATCAGATTCTGTCATTGGAAGAGCAGTGGTTTCCCGGGTTTTGAGGGCAGGAGGGGCCGAGGGGCAGACCGTCTCCGTTAGCATCCCGCCTGCAAAGGCACAGTGTGTGGGTTTGCTTCAGCGGGCGCCACTCTCGCAGCCCCGGCGAGAACCGCAGCAGCCTCAGCGCTGAGCCCCGCCCGCCAGGCCTCCTGCTCGAGAATGCAGAGGTCCCTACCTCCCAGCCCATCCCTTCCAGAATGTACTGCAGAGAAAAGTCCCCGTCCCCCTCTCCAGACTGTTCTCTCAACTTCACCCTCATTTCCTCCTCCCTCCCAGGGGAAAACAAAGATGTACCAAACCTTCGGGCTGGAGAGGGTAGTGGTCAGTGCCAAGCCTCCTTCTGGGGTGTCGCCCCTCCCACCAGGCCGTGCCTCTGTCCGTCCTGCTGCTCACAGGGGTGGACGGCACATCCCCCGATTCCAACAGCTGCTCTCACAGGCACTGGTGGTTTGATCTGGGCGACATGGGGGGGCTCTCCAAAGTGTGGGCAGCTCCTTGAGAGTCCCAGTACTGCAGCTAAGCTCAGGGGCAGTTCCCCTCTTGCAGGAACACCCCTCTCCTCTCCCAAGTCCCCTGGGACCTCGAGGTCATTGAGAAATACTGTCTGATCAGGGTTTTCTTCACCCACACTGTAGGTGACCCCTTGGAATAGTGGCCTCTCCTCTCTTTTGCACATACCTTCCGGTTTCCACAACTGGATTCCTACAGATCATTCAGCTGGTTATAAGGGTTTCATTTAAACTGTCCGAGTTGTTGGTGTCATTATGTTTTTGTTTGACGTTGGTGGTTTTTCTTTAAGTAGAAAGCAAACACTAACAGTGTAGTGCCCATCGTAACAAACGCTTCAGAAACAAATAAGAGCAACGCTTGCTTGGGTGATGGTGCAGTCATCTTACTGGACCAAACCATCCACCTGGACTCTGCCGAGGCATCATCTATCCAGTTCCAGCCTGACTGTATGCTGACTTCCCCGCCTCTTCTGGATTTTTCTCTCTTGTATGCTCCGAATAATTGACTCAAACTGAGCTGTGGCATTTTCCACGCAACCTCCTTCTGACAGCAGCTCCCACTGCTTGAAGCGACACGAACGAACCACTGAGGCACATCGCTGAGCGGATGTGAGCATTAACACATTGTCACGCGCAGCCCTTCCCCGAGGCAGCAGGAGCTGGCGTGTTCTGGAGACTGGACTGCAGCTGGGTGAGACCCAGACCACCCAGGTCTCCTTTATGGGTTATCGTGACGTTTGCTACACAGTCAGAATGAGATTCCTCCTTGGGAGATAGAAGACGGGGTTCTGGCCAACACTGGCCTCCCCTTCCAGCCTGTTTCTCGTGACTTGGAACAACATCTCGACGGTCGGAGAAGCAGCTTGGTAAAATAGAAAAGTGGTTATTGTGGAACTACCCAGTGGCAAAATCCTTGGCATGAACTGGTGTGTTTTGGTTGAAGTGAAAGATTCATGAGCCAAGTATGATGCCAAATCCTAGGCCAGTTGGTTCCACGGAAGCCTTCCTCAGTAGCCCACCTCTATTGGCAGGTGGGCATGTGACCCAGGCCACTCTCGTGGCAAGGTCACACTAGCTCAGTGGGTGAGAAGGCTAGGATACTCGGTCCAAGGTCCTCGCTGTCACTGCTGGGTCCTCCCAGAGTGGCCAGAGTATGGGAGGCAACTCCTTTCCAAAGCGTAGGCCCTTTCCAGTTGACAGTGGCCCTCCATGCTCTGCCTTGGTCCTTCCCAGCAGTCCCAGTGACACATTTAAGGTTTGGGGCTTGTTCTCTGGGTAAAGTTTGTTGGCTGTCCTTCTGTTTCCTGGGCTAAGCAGCGTTGGGAGATGTGGACCAGAGAGCCACTCGTTAAGAGCCAGTGATGAAAGGCAGACTTTCTCACTCCACTCTGACATAGTCGGTACGAATGAGAACTTCAAGAAAGGATGTTTAGATTGAACCTCTCTGTTGCCAGAGATGCTGAAGATACAGACCTTGGGTAGGCCAGAGGGCTTCTGGCCTCCAGCTCAGATGACTAGTTGGTCATTTAGAGGAAAAGCAGATGACCACTCCTTGATGGTGGAATGATCAGGCAGTAGGAAACCACTGTAACAGGGGTCCTGACGGGGCGAGAAGAGAATTGCGAGCAGAAGGGCCCGGGGCTTGGGAGAAGTGTGGGCCACGCTATGAATCTGATGGTTTCTTGAATGCGTTAGACCACATCAAGGCTCAGGAGTCATCCACGGGCATTTGTATTCAACAGATAAGCCTAACATCCTACATTGGGAACTGTTATTGCGGAGTTAAGTCCAATTGTTCAAGGACACGAACTGCACCGCGCCCGTCGGTGGTCAGTTCTGGGGCATGACTTTAGGGTTTTGTTTTATTTTGTTTATGCAAGAACATGATTACTCATCTGTATGGCCATGTTTGTGTGTTTCCGCATCTTTCTGGTAAACGTTGTTTTAACTAGTCACACATTAGCATTTTCAATAGGGCTCTCAAGTCCAGTAGATACGGGTAGTCAGTTGACGAAGATCTGGTTTACAAGAACTAATTAAACGTTTCATTGCATTTTTGTAAGAACATAGCATAATTTTATACAACGTTTGTAGTTTGTAATCGCCGAAATAATTTAAACACACTTTTATTCTCTGTGCAAATGTGTGCTTATAATCCATTTTTTTAAGACACCTGTTTACTAGTTAGCTTTACAATATGCCAAAAATGTATTTTTCCCTGCCCCAGGCCGAGGTTTACCCTCTTTACCCCTATGCTTAGTGCCCTAGTTTATAACAAAGGGATGATGGTGATTTAAGTAGTTCTGTATCTTCAGTATCTTGGTCTTCCTGAACCCTCTGATTGGGAAGGGGATCATCTTGTACTGGTCATTTCCCTTTGCAGTGTAGCTACTTTAACAGACTGCAAGAACCTCACTGGCCAAGGAAACGGCAGAGGTGTTGCTGCCCAGAGGTGCCTGCGGCACTCCTGGGCGTCTGGTGTGGCTGTGACCATTGTTGTGCAGGCCTTGAGATAGAGAGTGTGGCTGCACAGCTCATGGTGTCATATAATCACCGCATCCAGACTTATCACAAAAGATAATTTTGGTACGCGCAGACTGCTTGCTTATATGCCTCATATCGTGATTAATGCTTTGTTATAACAAGGAAGAGACTCTGTTTATTTTTTAGGCACAACACCGAAGATACATTTTTTCCAATATATATTAAAAAATTCTTTTTAATAAAAACTACACAAAAAAAATTTTTTTAAAGCCTGACTCCATTTCCTCTATCTCCCACTGGACTATGGGCCATACAACTCCACAAAACCCCATCATTGGAAACATGTGGGTGTTTTGGGAGAAAGGTCCAGAAACATTGTTTTCTGTTTTCTACTTTGCATTCAGATGTTTGACACTGTGTAGACACATCCACAGGTGGATAGATGTCCGGTAAAAACACCTGTCTGCTTTCTAAGCCAGTGAGGTTGAGGTGAGAGGTTTGCCAGAGTTTGTCTACCTCTGGGACAAAATTTAAAAACAAAACAAAACCGGAAGGCGCGATGGAATGGATGCATCGCAGATCATTCATTTTCTGAGTTTTCTTGTTTAAAAAAAAAAGTTTTTTACAAAAGGTTTTTAAAAATCGGTCATTAACAAAGCCAATTTGTTACTTAAAATGACTTTCTGTGTAAAAGTTATTCCTAAAAAGTTCTTGTTTATATACAAAAAATCAGTAGCCGAAAAAAATTTCGATAACGTTTTTGTATACTCACTCTATTAAGAATTTATTCCTGTTACTGCGATATACTCTGGATTCTTTACATTATGGGAAAAAAAAAAAAAAAAAAAAAGAAACTTTGTCTATTTTGAATGGCTGAAGCTAAGGCAATTTTAGTTTATCTTACTCTGCTTTTTTCTAGTAGCTAAAGTACTACATGGTTTAAGTTAATAAAGGACTTCTGTATGCATCTGTGGCCTCTGATTTTGTTTGCGCCTTCGTGGAAGAATCACCAGGCTTCTGAGGCAGGGACACTGAGCTGCTTGCATGCAGCCTGCATGTTCACACATATGTCACTGGAGGTGTTCTGGGTGAAGGCTCTGCTTTATTTCTGACAGTGGAAGCCTTGTAGCATGCAAACTGCTAGGGAAGGCAGGGAAGCTGTTCTGTTTCTCAATCCATGAAATCAGCTAGAAGAGAATTTGAATACCTAAAATAGAGATCTGTATTTCAGTTTTGACTCATCTGTAGACTTTCCCTACACCTTCCACTGACAAAAGTCAGGCCAAGGGGGCAGGCTTGATCTGGCTGACTCTGGGGCAAAGGACTTGACCTCCACATTTCCATGTCGTTACCTCATGGCCAGTGTACCTGCTCAGAGGGGCAGGGGAGAATGCAGTGTTCGGAAATGTTAGTTTCCTTACGCTGATGCTCTCCGCCTGCCCCGAGAACTCTACAGTCCAGGCAGCATTATCTCTGCCAAGGAAATGGTCACGGCAGGAAATGTGAATACATGTTTAAAGGAAACAAGCTGTCCATGTTCTAGAGTCAGACCAGAGGTGCTCAGAAACATCAGGAAAACAAGCTGATCAGTCACTAAACTTTGATTGTGGGAGATTTTACAGCAGTAACAAACTCGGGCCGGCGAAGACGGCTCAACAGCAAAGTGTAGGCAGCGTAAGTAAATCAAAGGCTGTGCTTTCTTAAGATCTGGTGAGGCTCACAAGTACGTGGACCTAAAACAAGAGGCGTTTCTAAAAGAAGGGACTCCCGGATTTTGCTCACCATTGTTTTGAAGTGTTTGGCCGTCAGGGGGCTGTTAGTAGATGACCAGTGACAAAGGCAGACTTGTTTCCGAAGCTATGGCGATGTCCCGGCTGCTGGCAGGGTGAACACAGGAGGCCAGCGTGCCTCTCCCATATTCCCAGATGGATTAATGCTGCCTTCCAGGCTGCTGAGGTGCATTCTGCACCTGTCCTCAGGAGGAGCAGCGACTTCTGAGGAAGAAGGTGCTGGGTCTTCAGAAGTGTTACAATCTCTCCCTTTGCCACGTCTTAAGACCTCAAGTCCAGCAAGGTCGCTTCTGTTTTTACCTTCATAGGTCCAGCCATGAGCCCAGCGGTCTCCCATCACTGACGGACTTTCACATCCGTTCTCTCACTGCATCTTTGTAAGAATTCTGCAAAGGAAGGAGCTTTGTTAGTTTTATAGATGAGCAAATAAGCAGACATGCCACAGACCCCCCAGCTATTAAATGACCAACCCGAGGCTCAGCCTTCTCAGCTGTGGTTTTCAAACTGACTCAGAACTGCAGCACAGTCATAATCAAACAGGCCCGGTGTGTATCAATGGGGGACGGCATTTAGCCTAGGATGTGGGCCCTCTGGGGTTCTCCCTAAAGAATTTTGGAGGCCACAGAGGGGGAAACGACGTATTCACCAAGAGGGAGCTCTGGGACCTCCCAACCAAATGACATCTAAAAGTTTGTGACATATGTATGGCTTGGTGCCAAGCAATCTAAAATAACACAGAAGCTGGGACAGGAGGCCCCCTGCTTGCCACTGTCCTCATACGAGAACTAGAATAAGGGAGAGGTGGGGGATCAAGGGCTCTGGGTAGCAGTGTTTGCCTACAAATACAGAAGGATCTGCACATTAATAACCATGCAGCTGGACGTATGCGTGCAGCATGCTTGTGCATTTGTGCACTGGCCAGACCATCCCACTTCCACTTGCTGGCTTTGAGATGCTACACTGTGACTTTGATCTGTTTTATTTCAAATGATCCAGTTTTATTTGCAAAGGGGGTCCTGTAAAGTCTGTTCCAAATGCAATAACCAAAAGGTAGAAGCAACTCAGTGTCTGTCAAAAAATAAATGGAGAAGCAAAATGCAGTCTATTCACACAATGAAATATTATTCAGCCTTAAAAAGGAAAGAAATTCTGACACGTTACAACACAAATGAACCTTGAGGACATGCTGAGTGAAATAAGCCAGTCACAAAAGGACAAATATTGTGATTCTGTTTATATGAGGTCCCTAGAGTAGTCAAATTCAGAGACAGAAGGAAGAATAATGGTTGCAAGGGGGGAGAAGGGGTATATTGTTTAATAGGTACAGAGTTTCAGTTTGGGATAAAATTCTAGAGATGATGGTTACACAGTGAAAGCACATAATGCCACTGAACACTTAAAGATGGTTAACGTGGTAGATTTTATGTTACATGTATTTTACTACAATTTTTTTTAAGTTTAAAAAGAAACAAGAAACACTTGAGACTCAGTGGCTTGAAAGCTGCCCACAGCACCTGGATGCAGGAGCTTAGAGGCCAGGAATGGGGCACTAAGCAGTGACCACACCTGTATGTCCCATGGCCAGTTGATCATAGATCAGCCCACCATGTGAGGCTCTGTAGAACAGGTCTGTGGTCCCAGCAATCTGGGCAGGATCACACAGGCCCGCTGCATCGTCTTTCAAGAGAAGAAAAAAAAAAAGACTAGGATTTCATTTTATTGTCATGAAAACCATAACTGAAGCTAGTTAATCCCTTGTGAAATGCCTGCCTTTCAGAGTGTTCTACTGCCTTCTGACAATAAAATAACTCTTTGTCATTTTGTTGGGCAAATTCAGAATCTGTTCCTCTGTGTAAGCTGTTTTACAAGCAATTTTTTTATAAAACCTCTCAAAGCAAAGTTGAACTCTCCGCACAGGACTGAAACATTTCATTTTCTCCCAAAGAGCACTAAGGTGGAGTTTTCTGTGAACCAGGCTTTGAACTTGGGCTTTCTCACCCTCCTCCAGCATCTCCTGGATGATGACTTGCAGGGCTTTTCCCAGCAGGCCGGCCGGGAGCTGGGGAGATAACGGAGGCACGTGGATGAGTGCCGCACACCCATTTCCAAGATGCAAAGACAGGTAGTAGGTGTAATCGCAGACGTATCTGCAATGGCAGGAAACACCCGGTTACTCCTTGGACCAGCCTCTACCTTCAGGGACAGGTAACCAGAAGCGGCCCTGAAGTGTTGCCGAACCTCCAGGAGGGAGGACTGCCACCCTGGGGGACGGAGGTTTTCATTCTTCTGCCTCAGACAGAACATGTTACTGGGAATGAGCTGGGGGGAGCCTGGCTCTTGGCCTCCTGGTCTCATGACTAGCAAGTGGCCGAGCTGGGTTCACCTTTTTTTTTTTTAAATTTTATTTTTGTTTAAAATATTACAGATGTCCCTTTGTCTCCCCAGTGACCCGTTCCACCCCGTCCCTTCCCCCTCCCCAGTCCCTCTCCCCACCATTGTCCATGTCCTCGGGTTGTGCATATATGCATATAAATTCTTTGGCTACTCTCTCCCCCTCCACCCACCCGCCCTCTTCCATCCCTCTGACCTGTGAACCCCTCTCCTTCGTGCCTATTACAGATTCATTCATTTTTTTGCGGGGAGGAGAAGCTACCTACTGGGAGACAACGTTAGGAGAAACAAAGGTAAGTTCAACTCCACCTGGGGCTAAATCATAATAGTTCAAGCACAATTTTGGCCGCAACCAATAAAACGAAAGCACCCATAAAAATCAGTGGCTCTCAAAATAGGCCTTCACGTCTTTTTTTCTACCAACACCCCAAAGGCCGTGTTAAGGGGAGGCGGCCTTGGACCCCGGGGTGGGGGTGGAGACGGAGGGACCTCCTGGAAGAAAGAGGGGTCCGAGGACACCGCGGCCATCCTCCCCTACGCGCTTGGGGACGCGACAGAACGCACCTGCCCGCGTCGCGGGAAAACGCCACCGGCACGCCCTCCACGGCCACGCGCCGGCTGACCGCCTTCATGCTGACCCGCGACTCAATCACTTCCGGGCCATCCGGAAGGCACGCGCCGCGCTCGGGCCGGAAGCCGCGGACGTCGGTCTCGCGATAACTCCGGTTCCTGCCGCACTGTTCTAGAACCACGGCCTTGGCGGCGGCGTCCAGGCCCACGTGCACGGTGAGCTGTGGGGACAGGCGACAGCGGGCAGGCGGGGACACTGAGGCCCGCTTGTCCCCGGCTGTCGCGGAGGGGCCGAGCGGCGGGCAAGGGCGAGGGCGAGGCGGCCAAACACCTCAGACCGCCACCGCGCTCTGTGGCCGCCTCGCCTCAGGTCCGCCGGTTAATACGCTGGCTTGAAATTTAAATTTCCAACAAAATGCTTTTATATTTTAAAATATCCTTAAGCAGGATAGACTGTTCCCTTTTATCCCCCCCGGGGGTGGGGGGCGTCCAGCTGCTCTCTAAGGCCGCAGGAGGCCTTTGCGTTGCCTGGGAGCCGCTAACGCGGGAAGCCGGCCACAGAGCTGATAACAATATTCTTAGAATTTTTTAAACGGATGATTTTTCCTCCTGGAAGAACAGCGAAGTGTTTTTTATCACATCGTTGGGGCCTTATCTTAAACGTTTGGAGGTGTGTGTCTTGTTCATCTCATCACCTGGTCTCTGTATTTGGGGGGATACTTGTACCAGTTTTTGGTACATTATATATATGTTATTGATTTCAGTTTTTTATTTAGTAGCTGGGTAAAACGGGATGAGCGTGGAGGTGGTTCTCCCCGGGTGGGCCACCGTGCAGCTGCCCTCCCGGGTCCCCGCCGGCCTTCCCTGCGTGGGCGCCTGTCAGGTGGTACCTGTCCTTTGAGCCCTGGCTGGGAAGAAACCTTCCATTTCTTCTCCTCCTCCTCTTTCCAGCACCTTCTTCCAAAAATCTACACTGCATTTCAGCTTAAAGTTTTAGAGATAGGCCGAGAACCTTATGAAATCTGCTGGGCCTGTACTGGTGGGATGCTGGGGTGGGGCCCCTGCACTTAAGCCCTCAACCCTAGAACCAGAGTCCAGGGGTTCACAGGCTCTGGGACTCCATCACATCACCAGCCCCACCCCCCCACCCCCATCCCCAGTGGTTCCCCAGCCATCATTTACTTGCGGTCGAAGATCTTCCCAGATTCTGGTGACTCTCTGCTTCACCTCCCTGTAATCCACGGGCAGCTGAAGAGTCCGCAGCTCCACGTCCATGTCCCTCCCCAGGCCCAGCTTGGAGAGCTCCTATAGAAAGACGCAGGCAGGCTCACCTTGCTTGTCGGAGGGCCAGGGGGCTTCCCTGGAAAGCTAACACTTGAGCTTGGTCATCCCACACTCCCAGGAGCCTTCTGTGGTCCTGGACCCTGCCCTCAAGGAGCTCACACAGCAGCAAGGGACCAGCAGGACAACCACCATTCGTGCCCCTCGAGGCCCAGCGAAGCTGCTTCCGTCAGGCGTGGGTGCTCCAGAGGTACATCTGACCCAGTCTGCAGGTTAGAACATAGTTCACAGAGAGGATATAGGGGAGTTCTAAGGGACAGATGGGGGAAGCCGGAGAAAGAAGCTGGGGAAGGGCGTGCTAGGAAGAGGTCACTGTAGAGACACTGGGTGGGGCATGTGTGTGTGTGTATTTAGCCTTCCTGGATTCTAACCTCAGAGTTAACTGCAGGGAGCACCCCCAGGCATGTTGACTAGCAACCCTCCATGACCAGTTGTGTCAGGGAGCACAGCACATGGGGGAAGGATGGGAGCAGAAGCTGAAAACATCTGCAGAAGTCAGATTGAGTGCTTAGCTAAAGGTTTGGTTTTCTCCTTAGGGCAATAGGGAGCCATCAAAGGATGTGCACAAGGCACTAATGAGGCAGAGCTGCACCCTAAGAGGATGGAGGAGCAGGTGGAGGTGGACCTGAAGAGTATCATGGGCTTGATTTTGGACCTGCCGAGTTTGAAGTACCAAGGGAGCTAGCTGGTCCCTTGGTTCTGTGTGTTTGGAGCTCAGAGAGGCTTCTGGGAGACACTGGCAGCAAAAGCCATGGGTTTTGGTGAGATCCATAGAGACCAGGGTTAGGAGGACAAGAACTGGAAGAAACCCAAGGTCAGGTAGCACCCTCCTTCAAGAGGGCAAGAGGAATGGCAGCCAGTTTGGAAGGAAGAAAAGCAGCAGAGTGAGATCTTAGGGGTGTGCATTTCACTGTTGGCAAACATTGTATCAAATCGGGAACCTAAAAGCATCCCTGTAAAGGCCAAGTCTCTTCCTGGGCCAGGAGTTGTGCTTGTCACCAGGATGGTTTTGGATTAGTGCCTCATCTTCCCTGACTCCCTTTCCTGGCATTTCAGGAAATCCAGGCGTGTGCATCCTTGGATGGAGAGGGCAGCCAGGGATGTCAGACCTCCCCAAGTTTGCAACCAGGAGACTACAGGGCCCTGCTCTCGGCCTCGCAGGAGACAGCTGGGCCTGATGTGCCCAGACACAGGTCTGCCTATGCTACTGTCATCAAGGAGGACACTTCTGACTGATTTTGGTGTGTCAAGCCTGTCCTCAGCCAGCTCAGCCTTCCTGAGGGGCTCTGCTCCGTCCTCCAGAAACAACTCAGAAGCCCAGTTCCCTCGACCCACTCAAGCTTTGCTCCCTTCCAAAAGTAAGTGCCAAGACCACATGCCTGACTCTGATGGTAGGGGGCGGGAAGGAGGCCAGGGCATGCCGGGCAGCGAACTGGAGGGCAATGGAAGAAGCAGGCCAAGTTCCCAGGTGAGCATTATAGGGGCAACACAGATCAAGGGGGTTCCAGGTCTTGTGATGCCATCTTGGCTCCCTGTCCTGAAGAGAATGGGGGGTTGGGCACTGAGAAGCACAGGCTGCAGCTCCTCTGTGTGCTCTCAGTTTAGGGAGGGAGGGCTAGAAGGGGTCACTCGGGAGTCCCCTTTCACTTTGTCATGAGGGTGAGGAGACCTTGGCTTGGCTCAGGGCTGCTTTTCAGTACCCAGCCATCCATCTGTGAAGAACTAGGTCTTTCTACTCAGTGGACTTCTCACAGGGCTGGCTCTGAGCAGAGGCTGCAGAGGATCTCTAGAACCAAATGGAGTGGTCTGGGAATCTGCTTTCAGGGCTGTGCCCTGAGTTGTTGTTTTAGTTCTGTTGTCAGTGGTGGCAACATCAATGAATAAGCCTGCAAAGGAAGCCGTGCCTGAGGGCTACAGACGTGCACCCTGAGCACCCAACCAGCCCAGCAGTGATTGGTCAGTGCCTCCTCTTTACATAAGAAGCTCTGCTTCTTGGCTGTTACATATGCAAAGCCCAGACCAAGGCAGGCTACAGCGTGATCCCCTTCTTTTTTCTTTCTCCCAGCCTTTTCTTTCCACCCCACCCCAAGCCAGTTGAGAGGGGAGAAGAGAGAGAGCATCTCTGGATGTCTGGTAGATCTTCCAGCTGCTGTGTGGGTTCAGGGGCTGGGTGTGGGGAACTCCTTGAATGAGTTTCCTGTGGGTATCATAATGAAGTACCACAAACTGGGTGGCTTAGAACAGAAGTTGATCGTTTCACAGTCCTGCAGGAAAGAAGTTCAAAATCAAGGTGTAGGCAGGGCCATGCCCCCTCTGAACCTGTAGGAGAAGGATCGTGTCCCCTGCCTCTTCCAGCTTCTTACCAGGCCTTTGTTGGCTTGTGCCAGCGTAGCTCCAGTGCTCACACTGCCTTCCCTCTTGGCACGTCTGCCTCTGTGTCCAGATCACCAGTTTTATAAGGACACTTAACCCATAACACTCCCTAAGGCCGTGCTTCCCAGAAACCTGATGGCATCACTTTTGCCAGAGTAGAAAATGCAGAGAAGCCAAACTGTAGATCCCCCTGGTAATTAGCAAACTCGTGTGGGATGGAGAGTGTTTGACTTTGGACTTGACACCTCTGTGTATTTTACTCATCTGAAAGGTGATGCCCAGGAGATTAAAAGGTCCTGCTTCTGCTTATCAGGTGTTCTTTTCAGGCTTCTACTTGACTGCAGGCTGTGGTTAGAATCCCCCGTTGGATTCAGTGGAACTTATGGTCTGGGCTGCACCCCATAGCCAGCCAGGAAATGGGAATGTGCACTTTAGGGTGGGGAAAAATGCAGATGTCACATGTTGCCTCACGTCACCTCAGGTCACTTTTTGCCACCAGATAAATTAAGAAAAGCTTTTATGATTTAGAGATCTTTGGATATCAGAGCTGTAGGTAAGGGATTGTGGACCAGTATAAACTTGAACTTACTCTTGTATTGCCTTGATAGATTCCTCCAGTAGCTCTCTAGTGTATTTTCTCTTTCTGATTAGACTGTCAGCCTCTTCCTTTTTCCTTCCAGTACTGTCCTGATGAAGGGAAAGCTTGCAGCTTGATTGGGGGCGGGGGAAGGCATGTGCTATGGATTGAAATGTGTCCCTGACAAAATCCATATGTTGAAGTCTTCACCCTCAATATATGGTATTTGGAGATGAGGCCTTTGGGAAGTAATTAGGTTTAGATGAGATCGTGAGGGTGCGCCCCCTGTGATAGGATTAGTGCTCTTATGAAGAAAGGAAGAAAACAACCTTTCGTTCTTTGATGAGTGAGGACACAGCCAGAAGGCAGCCATCTGCAAGCCAGATCCCAACTGTAGTGTCACAGGAAAAGGGGCTTTGGGATCAGAAAGATGGGTTTGAAACCTGGCTCTGCCATCTTTCACAGTGTCGAAGATGGTATTTAACCTTGGTGCACCTCAGTTTTCTCACCTATGAAATGGGGATAATTAAGAGTCAGAGGGTTTCTCACAAATATTAAATGAGATGATTCACCCATAGGTGCCCAGCACACTGCCTGGCACATAACCGGAGCTTTGTTTGAGGGATTCATGCTCATAATTAACCCACATTAATTTGAGAAAGTCATGTAAGAGGGATTTGTTGAGGGTGACATTTATTAGAATTTGCCAAGTTGGACCTGTCCGAAGCAGTGAGTGGAACGTTCTGCACAGCAGACCACAGGCCACTGGCTGCCACCACCCTTCCTGCTGACAAAGGCTGGTTGTTTTAGCAAAGAAAACATAGGTTCTATGCAGAGCTAGTGGGAGCCAGGGGTCTGTGCCTTCCAAAATGACACACTGTCTCACCTAGAATTGAGAGCATTTTGAGCTCAAGTGGGGAGGGACAGAGCCTGGCACCAGAGCATGCCAGGCTCTGTCCCTCCCCACTTGACAGTGGCATCCACAGTGTCGCTCTCACCAGGGGAATGACAAGGCTCAGCAGGGAACTGGTGCCCATGCCAGGGCCATAATCCTTCAAAAATGCATGAACCCCATCAATGCCCAGGTCCTGGGGAAGCCAGGGTGAGGGCATGGGACTTCTGCCTGTTTCTCCCACGTCTTCCTGCTTCCGTGTCTTCCAAAATGTGGTCGCCAGGAACACATGGCAGTTTAGCGGAGGGAATTGAAGGAAGGAAAAAATATACCAGTTGCTCTCAGAATTTTTTCAAATCTACCGGGGCTGTGGCACCAACTGGAGTTGCAAAACAGTTGCTGTTTTTCTTAAGTCTGGTTCTTTCCCTTATGAAGTGAGAGCTTGGAGCTGGCATCAGGAAGCAGGAATGCGTTTCTTCATTTAGTCATTCAAGAAAAACTCCTCCAGCACCTGCAGTACGGTCCTCTGCTCAGGGCTTGGCATGTCCTGGAGGGTCACATTCTTGGAGCAGAAACAGACTAGAAATAGAAAGTGATGACAGGAGCCCTGATTGGAAAGGCAGTGCTGGGCCCCAGGCTGTGCAAGCCTGAGGGTGAGCAATGGAGAGAGGAGAAAGAGCCCAAACCCCCTTTCTTCCTTTCCTGACTTTGTGAGTTTGGGCAAATTATTGAAACTTGCTGAGCTTCAGTTACCCTGTCTGTCAAGTGTAGTAATGAGGGTTGCTGTGAAGGTTAAGCAACACCAGGCATGTGGAGTCACAGCTCAAGAGGGTTGCACGGAGGGGCCTCTGACCAGATCTTGGAGAATTAGCAGGAGTGAGTAATAGGCTTACAGATGTGTGTAAAGATCCCCCACCCTCCTTTTTTCCTTCTTTCCCACATTCTTCCACCAGTAACTAGATGTGGATGCAGAACCTCCTGCTTGCTGTGCCTGTGCTGGGCTGTAGCTGAGGGTCTTGGTGGGCCTGTGCGTGTCTCCAGGGAATGACAGTGGAAGAAGGTGTGATAATGGTTTACTCTTGATCTGCTGGGATGGATGGGATCTGGGATCCATCAGGTGGTAGCTGAAACCAGTCCAGCCATGAAAAACAGTGACCCCATACTTTCCAGTCCTCTGTCTGGAGCAGTTGTCTCCAAATATTTCTGGTCACGTGGCCCTAGTAAGAAAAGGTTTTAGTGTGCACACATACACGAGCTGATGTATTAATGTCTCGAGGCAAGTAGGCATCATTGTTATTTTGTGGATTAAATCTGTATTTCCTATGGTTATTAATTCCATCCTTTGTTGGCCAACTTATCAGATTGCCGTTTTTATATAAAACCATGGCTGGCACAGAGCTCAGGCGGAGGGCAGAAGTGTCACTCGGCTGTTTGTGTGTGTTTGCTCAGGTCCGCATCACTCATGTTATCCTCTGTCTGTGGGTTTGCAGATCCTATTGGTGAAGACACCTTGATCATAATTTGAAGATCAGTATACTTAAAACTGGATAATATAATCCTGACACCCATTAACTGGGCTGAGATTCTTTGTAATAAATTAAGTGAATCAAAGAGGGAGGGCCACTCTATCCCCTTAGTGTCTCTTGACTCAAGGGTGACATGTTTCCTTGTCCCTCAGGATATACCATGCCTGTCCAGGGGCCTGTGGACATACAGAGCAAGGCTAGCATCAGTCTAGCTATGAAATACTGGTCAAAGTTCATTTCTTTCTTAACTTTATAGACTAAAAACAGAACTTCACATGTGTTAGGATGGCCACTATGATAAAAACAGGAAATGACAAGTGTTGGTAAGGATGTGGAGAAATTGCAGCTGGTACCTGTGCTCTATACTGATCATGACTGTAGTCGGGCTGTACCACTTGGGATTCACGTCTATGAAAAGTTTAGAAGACTTTACCAGTCATAGAGATGCAGTTCATTATTATTGAGGTGGTTTTCCGTTCCTAAAAGGTGACCAGTCAGGAAACTCAAAGGAATTGAGTTAATGACACCACTCCTTTCACTGACCTTTACCTTGATTTGAGAGTGCCAGCTTAATAGGATTTATATTAACAACATGATAACTAATCAAACTGGCAAAGGTTTTAAAAATCATAGCAGCAAGGTGTCGGGCATGTATGAAGCAACGTGCACTCCCATTTGTGGCTACTGGGATAGGTGTTGGGGTAACCCTTCTGAAGGGTGATGGTAGCTCATGGTAGCTCATCTTCAAGATGGTCCCAGCTGTGGACTGAATGAATTCCTCCCAAATCCATATGTTGAAGCCCTAATCCCGAGTGTGATGGTATTTAGAGGTGGGGCCTTTGGGGAATAATTGGATTTAGGACTGTTATGTCTAGTTTATTAATTGACTTTGATTGATTGGCTGCTTAATACATAATTGCTAAAGGACTTTCTGTCTCCAGATTGTGAGCTCTTAGAACATAGTTACCAAGAAAGGTAAAAGACAGGGTGCTATCTGCGGACTGCTACCCTATTGAATCTCCTAGCTCCCCAACCATATCCCCATGTCTGGGAAACCCTGTGCCTTAAATTTCACCACCATAGGTCCTTCAGGTTCATTAGTCTGTGTCTACATGTTTTTTAAATGCCTGCAAGACAGGATGTCAGCCACCTTCCTGTGCAGAGAGAAGGTGCAGTGTGTGAGCACTGGAGCCCAGGGGGTGGGGCCCAAAGCTGGGAGAGTCAGGAGCACCCCAGAGAGGCTGGTTAGGGGTGCAGCCTAATTATCTATGATTATAGATGTCAGCCTGCAGGCCCACAAGGGCCCTGTGGGTTTTGAAATCCCAGGTGTAGCATCCCTAATGTAATGCTGACATTTTTTCAAGACGTGAAACATGCTTCTCATGTGAGTGGATGTGAGGATGGAGGTGAGGCGAGGCATGCCCAATCACTTCCTTTTCCTGTGTGTGTGTCCCCAAAACTCTGCCCATCCCCAGAATGAAAAGGAAGTAAAGCTTGCCCATGGAATCTCAGCTCAGATCTTACATTCTGCTGCCCTAAGTAACCTGTGTGAATTCCAGGGTCACGTTTGTTCCTGTACTTTTCTCTGGTGTGTTCATCATATTTATGGTTGCACAAATACAGCCCTAATGCTCTTAAGATTGTGGTCTGGGCTCTACAAAGTAAGATAAACAGCCTGGAATGTTTCCCATGCCGACTGAGCTTGTAATCCAGAAAGGGCTCAATGGATTTCATCAAGTCTAAGTGCAGAGATGGAACACCCGTCATTATTGTAAGAACCATCAGATTGAAGAAAAAAAGGTGTAAGAAATTATGGAAAAGGGGTCCTTCAAGTGAATTGAGGTTATCAGCCTCAGAGGTCAGTATCCACATCATCAAAGTGGTTGCCAGGGAAGCGGTTGGCACTGAGCTGGTTGCTATAGTAGGTGAGGTCCCTGTAGACGACAGGGAGATGCTCGTTATTATTATCCCAAGAGTTGTGAGATCCTTGCCCTATCTCCATGGACAGGCTGGAAAATCAGTGATACGGTGGCTATAGATGCAAGGTTCCAAGTGGCTTTGCTGCATTATCAGCTTGACTAGGAAGCTCTGAGAATAGACTCGAGCCTCCACCTGTGACTTAACCCAACAGAGGCATGATGTTGGCTGTCAAGGATAAAATCGCAGCGGCTGTGTGAGGACAGGTGGGGGGCAGTTGCTTCAGGGGGATGAAGTGACCCCCTGTAGTGATGAGAACCCCCTCCCGTATACTGTCCCAGGAATGGTTGGCTACATTCTTAAAAATACAGTTGTTTATAATAATATTCAATTATTAAGTGCTTACCTTGTGTGATGCATGATGTTTTAAAAAGCTGCTTTTACAGGTTTTCATATTTACTGGCTTTACATACTCACCTCTTTTATTCGTCAGAACTATCCTGTATAGTTCTGACTATATTTCACTATTATTCCCCCACTTCATTAATGGGGAAACTGAGGCAGGGGGTGGGGGAGTGACTTTCCTGAGACCCCCATAGCTGGAAAGGGTGGGGGCCACAGGGACCCAGTTCTTGGAGCAGCTGAGCCTGCCTGGCCTTCCCAGGAACATTCCTTTAGCCCAAAAGGGCCACTTGGGGGCAGGCGAGGAACAACCCAAAGACCAGAGGCCAGCCCTTCTCCCAGGGCCCCGAGTATTTGTTTATTCCCGGCCCTTGTGGATCTGGCTACTAAGGGCCCTGTACTCTGGATTTCTCAGAGCTGCAGAGGGAACCAACTGGGCCCTGAATCCCTGGGTCTGGGCCCCGCAGGCATTTACCTTCACTGCTTCCCAGCTGGAATTTACCAGGTGCTGCCGGAAGGGCCCAAAACCTGAAACCAAAGAGATTCTGATTTTCTCAGGCCAGGCCTGGGGGAGATTTGGGGGTCCCTACTCCTGGGCTGCTCCCTGCCCCCCACCCTGTGAGAACTTCCTGTGTCTCCTAGAGCTATCATTGGCCCCCTGAAACTCCACACATCCCCTTCCTTGGAGGACTATGACCTTGCCAGTCTGGGAGTATCTCCAGAGTTCTCTTATGTGAGGCATTGTGGAGAAGCCAAGCAGGAACACACTAGATTTTTTAGTTCCATCTCTCTGATTCCTGAGAACATATGTCTCAATTTCATACAAATTCTGAGATGGAGAAGATTTGTGATGAGCTATCAGTCTCTGAAACCCCAGCACCCTGGACCACAGGCCTATAGAGTAGGAGTGAGTTCTGGAAAGTCTGTACCTCTGAAGGTCTAACCTCCGAGTCTAACCACTGACAAGTGTGGTTCAGGAGGGAGTTAACCTCTTTCAGGGATGGAGTCTAGATAGGATGTCCCTGCACCAGGAAGTGAGTGGTGTCCTCTGGCATTGGCTGAATCCTACAGAGTAAGTCGGTAGCTGCCACTGCAAACAGCCAACAATAACAACAACAAAAAGTTATAGAAAATATTGAGATTAGGAAAAAATCGCTGAGATACCAAGTAGCTCCTGTAGGAATTCTAAAAATGCAGCAATGCACATAAAAGTAACACCCTGCCTCAGAATCCTGTTCCCATAACCACATTCAGATCACCTCTTATCTGTTTTAAATTAGGAAAGACAGCTGGGCCGATGACGGCTTGAAGCTCTCATTCTGCAGGATCAAACCTTAGACTTTAAACTTGGTAAGTCCTTGAGTGGGACTTGCAAAAGGGCTAGAGAAATCTTAAAGCGAGGCCCTTTGGAGGGGTGTCGGTTTTCTCAGTGTCCCATTGGTATTGTTGGTGCTAGTGAGAACCCCTTGATCTTGAGGCACTTTGTCAGAGCCTTGTTTTCCCATCATCTGTCTCTGTGCCAATTGTCTTGGCCAGATTTACACACGAAGCAAATCCAATTAAATGAAAAGAATGCCCCTGGCAGCTCACAGCATTTTTAATAAAGGCAGGCCACACTCCGGAAGCCACAGCTGATAATCAGGTACTTCAGCAAACAGCCTTGGGTTTGCCAGCAAATGGCATGCCGACAGGACAGGCCGGGGTCCATGTGAGTCTGAGACTTACCCTGTGCTTCAATATTCATATTTCAGTAGTGACAAGCAACAATCATTTGTGTATCGGGTATGGTTTCCTTAGGAATTCAAGAGTAATTTGAACCACTCAGTCTCTGTACCCAGAATGCCAGAGACCAAGGGAGATAAAAGGTTTTCAAAAAGCATTCCTTTTCTCAGAAGGTTAAGAGGAGTCTGATTATAGTCTGAAAATGGCGAGACAGGTAACTTTCAATTTGCCACAGACAGAGGAATCCTTGTTTCTCCGACGTGCCTTCATCCAACACAGGCCCCAAAACTTAAAATGTGCCAGATGTGTCTAAGTGAAAACAAAGAGCTTCATAAAGAAATCAAACCCTCCAGGGGACCAGGCGTGACAACAACTTGAGGGGCTGGGGTGGATTTGGGGTGTGTTGGTGAAAAGCAGGAGTGGGCGGCTCCCATTCCTTCCCAGGTGGCCTTTTGTGTTCAGTGTCTCCAGCTGGTGGCTGTCTGGGATGCCTTGGGGTTTTCTGAGTGGCCAAAAGCTCTCCAGTTTGGGGGTCAGTGGTGTGCCTTTGGGGGTGGTTGCTGTAGATGGGTTGTCTGAGCCTTATGAGGCCCTGTCCTTTCTAGGACCCCAGCTCCTCCTTCCTTACATGAAACTGCACCCCAGCAGATGCCACCTGGGCCACTGGGCCTCAGACTCAGGGACAGTAGACATCAGCCTCAGCTTCCTCCCCAGTGGGCTGCAGGTCAAAGTCTGAGCCTCAGCCTAAGGTGGGTGCTTACGTGTACAGTACTCAGGAGTTATTTGAAGCAAATGGCAGGACAGAGCAGAAAAGCTTCTCTATCCCCTGATCGTTCGTAACAGCGCAGAGCTAAAAGTTAGCTTCCTTCTAGAGTTACTGTCACCACCATTAGCCCCCCTTTTTTCTCCATGACAGAACCGTTTATGACCAGAATCAGGCAGCTTCGCATTCCAGGGTCACGCTAAAAGCCTCAAATGGGAAAGCAGAAAAATAGTCTTACCGGTCACCACCACGCAGCCGGACTGGGGCTCCATGAAACCGGAGTAGGGCGCATGCCTCTGAGCCTCCCCAGGTCAGATGGCTGTAGGGCAGCCAGGACACTGGACACTAGGAGCCCCAGGTGCCCCTCCCGCAGGCCACCAGGCCTCTGGCTTCTGTGGGGAGGGGAGTACAGCCACAGAGTCCTGCAGAGTTTTGGGGCCCCTAAAGCCTGAAGATTCTGGGGTAGGGAGAGGTGGTAAGATAATGCCCTTGAAGTCAGAAAGAGCCAGCTCAGGACCAGAGACTGAGGGCAGCAGACAAAGAGAGGGGCAGAGCCCCACCTGGGACTTGCTGGCCACTGGGGTCTGGGTCAGTTTGCTGTTTGGCATGATTCAAAGGTGAGTTTGGTGACTGTCTGTCCTGGTTTGCCTGGAGCTGAGGGGTTTCTAGGATTGGGTGGGGGGGCTAAAATGTGCTGAAACCAACACAGTCCTGGGCAAACCAGGATGGCAGGTAGTCCTACAAGTTGCTCATTTAGGTTTTCCACTCTCCAGTAATCTCCCTCCTTGCCTGCCCCAGAGTCCTCATTGTGTTTGGCCATTATGACTGGGTGAAATTTGGTTGCTCTTTAAACTGATTCTGCAAAATATGTTAAAAAAGAAAAGGGCCTGGCCAGGCATGGTTGAGCATCGACCTGGGATCCTAGAGATGGCGATTCGATTCCCGGTCAGGGAATCCTGGCCTGAGTGTGGGACAGGGAGAGCCTTAATATGGTGCTGACTCACTGCAGTGCCACTAAATGTTTGCCACTGTCCTTTCAGCATCCCACCTGGCTCTGGCAGTGTGCCTCCTCCTTTCTGATTGTGTCAGAGTAACCAAAAGAGCTAATGTTTGGGGCTGGTTCCTCTACTGAAAAGCCATGTTATGCAACATCTTGACCTTTCAGAAGACACTATTTAAAAACAACAACACCCTTTTTTAAACAAAAAATATATTTTAAAAAAGCTTATTAATGCGAGTGACAAAAAACATTTTTCTTTCCCCATCTGGGTGTGGCCAGGGGAAGCCTTGTAGCTCCTCCAGTACCGTGTAGCTTCCCCAAGTTCAGAATGCCCTACTAGAGGGCATGGCCACGTGGCTCCATCTTCTTAATTGGCCCCCTGATTTAAAAAAAGTCCCCGCACACTTAATTTGGGATCACTGCCAAGGGCTAGACTCCACCTGATGCCACTGACTGATCCCAGTGACTGGGACACTGAACCCATGGCCGTTCCTTTTCATTGGTCCCTGGTGTGGGTTGCAAGCTTATTTGCAGAGAACAGGTGGAAAGTGGCGTCTGTCCCCAGTGGCCTCCCTGGCCGTCTCAGAGAGGCTAGGCTGCCTTGTTTTGCAGGGGATGCAGAGGGCTTTGCACATCACCTTAGTTTGAGATTAAAGTGCCAAAATTCAAGTTGGAAAGCAGTTACCCCATCTCTCACGCTCCCTCTGGCGTTGTTGATAGTATCTCAACCCCCTTCTAATGAATGATGACTCCCCAAGTTCATGTCACTTATCTGGTTCTGTCAGAGTTCTTTGCCTGCCTATCACAGTTATAAACAAGATTAGGCCACTAGAAATGCCCATGTTTGTAAAGTTGGCTGCCTCTAGGGTCAAATTCTGATAACACTAGTGAGGTCTGGGTATGGTAACTTGTATTTCCTAATGTTAACTTATCGTATGTCAGGAAAACAGACTCCTCAAGTGCTGACTGCCAACTTTTACTGATGCTACTTCTCTGCTACTGATGCTACTTCTCTGATAATGAAGCTGCAGGGTTTCTTTCCTCCAAGATTTGACATGATCCATTCTTATTTAACTTAAACTGGAATGTGTCCTGGTGTTTTCATTCCCCATAACTCACTCACTATGTCCTAAAGTTTCCTTTAATTTTGCAATTAATAAAACAGAAGATGAGAGATATAAGTATCTTTCCTTAGCCACAGTAACATGTCTATGATTGTGTTCATCCCCACCCGGAAAAAACACACACACACACTCTCACCTTCTAAAATGAAAACATTTTGGCCCTAGCCGGTTTGGCTCGGTGATTAGAGCATTGGTCCGTGGACTGAAGGGTCCCAGGTTTGATTCTGGTACAGACCTTGGTTGCAGGCTCGATCCCTGGCCCTGGGGCCCGTGCAGGAGGCAGCCAGTCTCGATGTGTCTCTTTTACATCGATGTTTCTCTCTCTCCCTCTCTCTCCCCCCCACCCCCACTCTCTCTGAAAAGCAATGGAAAAAATATCCTCGGGTGAGGGTTAAACAAAACAATAAAATGAAAACAATTCAGAGAAGTATGGTTTCTGAGGTCTGACATCTGCACTTTGATTTCTCTTTCTGTTGTACAAACAAGTGGTCTCTAACAAATTGCTGATGTCAAACACAGCTGTAGGCTTATGAAGTACAGTAAGCTTGAGAATGAAAAGGGCAACTAAACAGAGGTGCTTTATTTAGCAGAAAGCACAGTAACCTTCCTTACAAGTGAGATTCCCGGGAGGGAAATATTTGTCATGTTTGGCTCTGGGATTGAGAGGGCAAGGTGCGTCCCTCCCAGTGAACCAGAAAGCAAGCAACAGCACACCTAGGTTCTCACCAGGGACTGCAAGAGTGGGTGCCAAGATTATAATAAACTAGGACCTAAAATATCTCACGTTTTGAACCAAACATGAAACTTTGGGGGATTTGTTTTAAATTTCTCATTGGCAAGTTGTGGCTTCCTCCTTAAGCAAGAGAAAGGGTGAAAGGAATTTGTGTACCATCCCTGACACACCTCTCTTGCAACACATTTTGTGCACTGGACATGAGTGAAATTTCATCAAACTGGTCAAATTCCTCTTGGGAGGTGGAAGAAAATAAATCAAATCAGCAAGAAACATTGGCGTTTAAAACAATAAATAAAATAATAATAGCTCTCCTCTGTGTCAAACATCACTGCTCCCAGATCAGCTACTTATTACCATAAAACATAGAACCCTAGCCAAACTGCCTCTTGTCAAAAGTACTAACAGATCTTCCAGAAATGTCCCCCTACCAAGGTAACCTTTTGGACTCACCCTCCCCTATTCCTTTGCCTTTTTGTCTCAATACTCCAACCGACCAGCACACAATTTCTGTGAAGGGCTAGATAGCAGGTGTTTTAGTCTTTCTGGCCCACGTGGTCTCTGTTGCAGCTATTCAACTCTACTGTTGTGGTGTGAAAGCTGCCATCCATAATATGCAAATGATGGGTGGGGCTGTTCCAGTAGTTATTTATGGATGCTGTCATATAATACCCACGTGTCACAATTGTCCTCTTTTTTTAATGCTTCTTCTGAATTTTTTCCCCCAGCTATTTAAAAGTGTAAATACTATTCTTAGCTCACAGGCTGTACAAATGTAGGCAGTGGGCTGTAGTTTGCCAAACCCGGCCCCAGAATACAAGTTTTCTCCTCTAGGAACACGATGTGGCTTGGTGGTGTAGGGGCTCCTAAGGAGTCACCCCCAAATGTGCCTCTGTTCTTTGATGGGAGGATTCAAGACTTTGAAGGTGTTAGTATGCAAATTAATATTCAGGACTATGTGCTATTTCAGTCATTCAATCCCCAATATCCTTAATGAGCTTGTTTGAATATTTGATAAGGAAGGACTTGTCCTCCCAGATATCCAAATACGTGATAAAAGTGTGCTAATTAAAATAGTGTGGCATTGTAGTAGAAATAGTAAAATGGTCAATAAAACAGCCATGGTGTATATGGGAATCTAATATATGATATAGGAAGTAATTCCAATTAGTAGGGGAAGGAATGGACCACTTAATGGCATGGGAACACCTGGCTAAAGTTAGATCTGCTCCTTATACCACATACCTAAATAAATTCTGGTTGGATTTAAAATTCAAATATAAAGGTCAAAAAAATGTTGGAAGCAAATGTAGAAGAGTTTATTTTCTAATTTTGGGGTAACGTCAGCCTACCCAAGCAAGATGGAAAAGCCAGAAACTATAAAGGGAAAGAGGAAGTAGTGGACTAAACAGGGACTTTGTGACCAGGAGTTGAATGAGAAGCATTTTTTTTTCCCTGAAGGAACAGTGTATTTGGGTACTATGTGAGTAACTTAAGAAACAGCACAAAAACTTTTTAAAAAAGTAACAAGGCCTTGAAGAAGTATGTCTTAAAGCAGAGATTCATAAATGTTTCCGCCATGTACCAGTATCTTAAATAACACCCATGATTTTCAGGGGCTTCACAATGGGTGAAGAGCTAAAAAAGTTTTCTTCACACCTCAGGTCTTTGCACTTGCTGTAGCCTTTGCCATTTCCCCTTCCCACATGCTTAGTGTCCTTACTTTCTTCAGGGCACATAGTAGAGCCTAATAACTGTTGAATGAGACACAGTGTTTGGAGGAACTAAGTGTCCTGAATGCTGTCGCCCAAGTTCTTCTGTGTTTTCATCACTGGAGAAGTGAAATCTCAAACTTCCAAGAGGTGACTCAGGGATGACTGTAAGGGGAACCTTCCAGCACTGGGATGCAGCTTGTGCATACTGCAGCCTTGTGCGATGGAAGCAGAACTGGAGCCCTTTTTCATCCCGTGCATGGGGGGGTGCCCTGGCCTTCCTTAGATGGGTTGCTCCCAAGGTGGGGGAGCAGTTGGGAGTCTTCCCACCCCAGGCACTATTTGCTGGGGTAGGGGGACAAGGCAGGCAGATGAGTTAAGGGACAGAGGCCCAGAAGGGCTTAGGATGCACTGGAGGGGACTAGTGCAGAAGCACCAACCTCAGACCTGCCAACCGAAGAGGGGAGGCACCAGCTGACTGACCACAGGCCTTTGGTTCCAAGGCTGTTGGCCTTTTAAAACCACCCCTGCTTCCTACCTCCCCTGTGAAGAAACACCTTGACACAGGCCAAGAAGAAATACTGAAGAACCATTTGCCTCTTGTTGGATATTTCTATTTCAAGTGAGTATAAGCTTAATAAACCAAAGAATTGGTTATCAGCAAAAGCAGCAATTTGACAGTTGTCAGGAAAAATGGAAAAGACTTTGGAATGGGCAGTGAATATCACTGAATGCCCTCTGCTATGTGTGCCATTCACTTTTCAAGTGTGTAAATTTTCGTTTTTCAACTGTGTAAATTTTCAATAATGCAAACGTTTCTTGCCCATAGAAACAGAAAGAGGGGCTCGGGGAGGGGATGCCCAGCCAAGGCCCAGGGGCCCTGGCGAGATGTGGGGGTAGTTTCCTTTTACAAAGAATTCAGGGGAATTAAGTACTTCGAGCTGGCGAACTCGCTTTGCAAACTGTTTGGGGAGCCGGCGGTCCCTAGCAACAATGACTGCGTGGTGTTGGCCCCAAGGCAGGGGGCAGGGCAGGGGCAGCCCTTGGGGACAGAGCTGGGCCACCGCGGAGGCGGGGCGGGAACAGGAGAAGGTGAGATCAGGCGGGCTAGGGGCGGGCACAACACTGTGGGAGCCGGAGCATGGAGGCTGGAGCGGCCCTGGGAGCCGCAGGTAAGGGGAGCCCTGCCAGCAGCCTCTCTGCCCTCAGCCTGACGGCCCCTCCCCGCGTGTCGGGTTTCAATGGCTGGGCTGGCGGGATAGCTCCCGGCCCCACTGCTGCAAACGCGGACAGTAAACAGCGCGCCTTGGGCAGGAGAACTTTCCCTGAGTTGGCGCCTGAGCTCCGTGATCCCAGCACCTGTCGCCTCCAGGGAAGGAGACGAGTGGGCAGGGACATTGGATGCGGGGTTGGTGGGGCTCTGGCGCTCACCCCCCGAGGAGCAGACCCTGGCTCGGGGTGCCCTGGAGCACGCTGTCTCCCGGGCCCCAGGTGGGGCTATGCCCAGTGCTCTCTGGGTTTGGAGAAAAAGCACTTGAAACAGATCTGCAAAGGGTTTCAGCAAGTCCCGCAAAGGAGTCAAGTTTGCATGGAGCAGGCTTGGGAGTTAGATGCTGAGAACTTGTGAGGTCTCTAGGTATGATGTTCCCACAACCACCACGAAGTGGCCTGAGGACACATTTCTGGAACACATCCCCTTAAGTGGCTGGCCCTATTAGAAACAAACGTAGTTTTATTATAATGTTGATGAGATGCGGTAGGAACCTAAGTGTTATTTATATCAATTAGCCTATGGCAGAATTGGTTTCTTTGTACTTGTTTTGCTTAGAGTCCTAGAACTGTTTGTGACCTTAAGTGAGGTACTTGTTTTTATGACCTGCACTTAAGAGCTGTGCCTTTGAGCTGTTTTCCTTCTGCTTCCAAGTGAGTTAAGGAGGGAAGGTGGCCACTAGCCAATTGTGTGAATTACTTACATTCCTCTTCAAAGTTTTCACTGATCTAGAGATTGACAAAGGATTTTGTCTCTGTTTTTAGAGGGGGAGATACTGTTTCCTTTTTAATTTTGATTTTTATGTGGTCCTTTCTGGAATGTTGGTTGTCATGGCTGTGGATAGTGAGTTCTGTTGCCAATATATATGTGTGAGAACTGAGGCAAGAGAAAAAGTGACCTATTCTTTTGCTTTCATCTTTCTTGTGCACAAATTGGAGATTTTGCCCACTTGGGGGCTTACTGTACAGAAATATCTCCTATGTTTTAACACTTAGCCAGCCTGCACCAGAGCTGCTCAGACCATGCTTTCTTTCTCCCTTCTCCTCTGCTTCCCAGTGGTACCATAAGTCAGTCCCTCCCAACCACTACCTTAGAGCTGTGTGGATGCTACCCAGATGTACTTTGTTTTTATGGGAAAAGCAATGGTTAATTTCATCTTCTGAAAAAGTGTTGTTGGCCTAAATGGTTAAAGGATTTCCCTGTATTTACTTCAGCATTCACTGGGGCTTTCATAGGTGCTGATGGCCCAGATGACACACAGCAGTCGCCCTTTAATCATTTCCACATTCGCTAGATCCTAATGGAGTGGAGTTTTGCATAGCTGAACTGTTGCCCAAACTTTGATAGCCCATTTCCAAAAGGGCTTTGAGCAAATCATGTCTACGTGAGAATCTTTTTTCTTCAGCAAGGAAGCGTTAATCTAAGAATTATGCTTTCAGATAAGGCTGTATCCAGTCCCCGCTCAGCTCTGGCACTAAACTGTGACATTTCCGTGATAGTTGTGTTCTGTATCTAGATGAGACTTCTCAATATTGGTGTGTCTGATTGGTGTGTCTGGTTAGGGGGTACTATCCAAGGGAGCTTTGGGGGCTCCCAATAATAATGCAAGGCATGCCTCAGGACCACACACGTTCTCCCCACCCCCTGAACATGTATGTGTTTTTAATTTCCCTGATGCTGGAGACCTTAGGTTCCACAGACCATCTGTTGTTGTCATTTCAGCTTGGAGTCTAGTGGGAAGGAAAGAAAGCCAGACACAGTCCAGTTCTGTTACTCCCTCATCCTTCACCTTGAACTTCCCTCATCTGTAAAACAAGGAATTGAGCTGCCTTGTAAGGACTATTAGATGAGGGCCTGTGTTCACCAGAGCTGACTGCTGGGCCCATCCTGAAATGTGGAGTAGACACAGAGGTGGCCATTTGTTTGCCCCCACCCCTTCTGTTTACACACAAAATTGAAGTGTTTGTGAGAATGACCTATTTTATAATTTCCATTTAGGATGTCGGTTTAGTGTTCCAACTTAGAAAAGTTAGGTGTTGCATAGTTTGCACTGGAAATAAGCAGAGCGTTACAGACAGGAAAGCTCCAAGCAAGGAGGGACATCCTGACAACAGTGGTGACACAAATAAAGGAACGGACTCTAGAACCAAGAGTGGAGGAGGAATCTAGAAAAGCCAGTGCCTGCCCTTAACTCTGGGACTCCTGTAGCTGAGTGGAGAGAGAGCAGGGGAGATGGGGGCCTGGGTAGCACGTCCTCTGGGCATTGGGAGGCCAGGAACTGAGGGCTCAGAGAGGGAGTTCAGACAGCTTGGTTTGAGACATAGACCTGAAGGAGGAGAGACCAGAAAGAGAAAAAGCCATTGGCAGGCCTGGTGCTGAAGGAGACCAGCAGGTGCAGACCTGAGTCAGCCGGGAAGGAGGGTCAAGGGGTCAGCATGTCACAGGGCCCTGATCAGGGCAGGCACAGCTGCTCCTTCTAAAGAGGACAAGGAGAGGGAGAAGGCTGGGCTTGAGGTGCTGATGTGAAGAGGGAAGGTGGCATTTCCCTTATATGTTGGGAGACTTGGCAACATTTGGGGGAAATTAGCCCTTAGGAGCACTTACTGGATGCCTGGTGTTACACTGAGGCCTTTCCATGCACTACCTTAACAGATCTTCATAATAAGTAGTAAACGCAGATACTATCACTGTCCTCCTTTTACTGGTGAAGAAGCTGAGGCACAGAGGTGAAGTCACTTGCCTAGGGTCACCCTGCTAGTAGGTGGCAGTGTTGGGATTCAAATGGGGTAGGGCGTGGTCTGACTCCCCAGAGAAAGGAACCTGTCATAGGGTAAAGTTTAAAATGGAGCCCTCCTCTCCACCCTCAAAAAGTGGATGCTCTGGAAGGAGGTAATGAGCCAGTTTCTCAGAGATGACCCCATGTTGACATAAAACTTTAAAACTGTCAAATACTCATCAGCCATTTGGGGTCTTCCCTAGTCCAAGCTGTACAAGTGTGTCCGTAGAGGAGCTTGGACTCGGCAGGCTTGGGGATCCAGTTCCTGGGGAGCAGAGCCTCACTGGGGGGCGATGGGCGGGACCTGGGCTAGAATTGGGACTCATCACTGTCATTCAGTGCGTCTGTAGCCTTCAGCGCTTCATCCAGAGGGAAGGGCAAAGCCAGGATGGTCTCTGAAGTCCACTTGGCCAAAAAAAGTTTGTCAGTTACTTCAACTCAACCAGACTGTAGTACTCAGAAGCGGGACCCTTAGTAACCTTTCCGCCCTGGTGCCCTGCTCACTCCTGGCACACGGCAGCTGCTCTGTGAGCCCTGAGTGGAGGGCTCAGGTCCTTTTAGGTGTGGTGAAGACCTTTGTTGGTTCTGTGGCGGTAGGAAGGGTTACTGTGCTGGGAGGGATTTTCTGCAGGTTTGGTGTTTCAGGATGTGGGGCAATGCAAGCAGCCTGCCACCCCTGGGGCGAGTGCCCATTCCCCGGCAATGTCTTTCTAGGGACCCTGCTCTTCTGTGAGGGCTGGTCCTGAGTGGGCCCTCCTCATGGTCTGGGCACATTAGACATCAAGGGCTGCACTGTATCTGTGTGAACGGGGATCTCTACTGCATGCGGCAGGGCCAGAGATGGCTGGGTCCTGACCCTGTCTTGGCTGTACAGAGTGAATGACCGGGCAGTCATGACTCAGGTTGGGCAGTGGGAGGGCACTGGAACTGAAGCATTGTCTTTCCAACCTTTGAAACCCTGGTCTGGTGACTGGCTGACTGACCCGAGCTGGGTTCCTGGTGGCAGCTGGCTCCCTGCCCCGCTGCTGACATTCAGCCCAGGAAACTTCCAAACAGCGCTATAGGAAATGCCTTGTTTTCTGCTGTGTTGTGTGGTAGAGAAACCAACTTCAGGGCAAAATTTGGTCACATTTGTTGTTAGATGCCCAAAGTGTCACGTGACTTTTCAAATCACGGGCGCTGGGGGGAGACAGTGGAGTTAAGTGACTGTCAGTAGCAATTGGAGGTCTGGGGCCTTTGAATAACACTTATTATGGTGATGATGTAGCAGCTGTGGCTTACAAACTCCCTTCTTTTGAGTGCACCCCAACCGCTGCTATGGGGTTTTGGTTTCTGGGCCAGCAGTCAGCAAGCTTGGGTGGGGGTAAGACACACAGCATGTGTGGCTCTGAAGGCCTCTGTGTGCTGAAACCCAGGCATGTCTTTCTCTGGCCCACTGGGAGCCTTCTCACATTCCTGTGCCCAGGCAGCGCCCTCATTTCCCACTTAAACCCCGTTGTCTCTGGAGGCATGGAAACCTTTTGACACTTCTTTCCTCCTTCAAAGCAGCGCAGCCACGTGGGCCACTGGGCACCACCTGAGGCTGAGGGCTGGGGTCTCTGAGGGAGGGCTGAGGGAGAGTTCCTGTCCATGTGTACGTGGGGTGGGGGCTCCCCCAGGCCCAAACCCTTCTACACCACTGGGTTTCCTTGACTTGCAGAAATTAAGATAAATGTGTTTTTCTTGGAAACCAAGTGTCTAACCACTACTCGCAAATTCCATTAACAGAGAGGGAGAAAGTCGTGTTCATTTTCTTGCATTTTGCTGAAATGAACCCTAATCAAAATCAAAGTCTCTGAATGTTTCATTCAGTAGTAAGTGCTTGAGAAGTCCATGTTGTAGAGATGTCAGATTGTATAAACCTTCCCCTCACAATGCTGTCTCCCTGCCCACTTGTCCTCTGTTACGCTGCCGCATAGTGTACTGTTTTGGATGAGTGTATGTATGTGAGTAGATGGGTATAACACCCAGTGAATTATAGTGGGTTGTTTTGATCTTTATGTTTTCCAATAAGTGATTTTGTAATGCACTTGTCACCCATGTTGATGCTATTAAAACAGCTAGGAAAAAAAATTTTTAAGCTATGCAGAAACAAAGGTATTGCTAGTGTTTTTTCATAATACATGAATACTGAAAAAACATATTATTAAAATCTTTAAAAAATACTTGGGGTAAAAACAATAATAAAACAACATCTGTCCTGCAAAAACATAGTCTAGTTACTTATTGACGAATATCTGTTTTTAATCATAACCATTAAATACTGAATTAAAAATGAATTTAAATAAATAATAATTAAATATGAATTTAATTGAACACAGATCATCTTGTCATTTCTTGCCTTCTTTTCAATTGAGATTCCCCCTGTTCTTGCCCTAATTCCATTTTCCTTCTTTCCTGCTTCAAAATTTAATATCTATGTTTCTATTATTTTAAAGGCTAACCTAGAAATTTTAACATGCGTATTAACTCTAATTTATTCTGAAATTAATCAGTTCTAAACTTTTTCTGGAATCTTATCAGGGCTTGAGCATGCTTTCACTCCAGTTACCCCCTTCCCAGTTTATGTGCTATTGTTGTGAAGCACCTTAGTCTATTTTGATTTTTTAAATTTCAAATTAGCTGGTTCTGTTTTGATGGTCAGCATTGGCTTGGATTTTATCCATGTTTCTGAGTTTCTTTGCTCCTGTTTCTTTTTGTCTAACTTTTTCCTGAGGTCATTTTCTTTTCCTTTGGTAGGCACCCTTTAGAAATAAAGTGAGGATCTGCAGGTGGGCGACTCACTCAGGTTTTGTTTTCCTAAACTTTTTTTTTCACTCACATTCTTGGAAGTTACTTTTGCTAGATGGAGGATGAAAGTATTTTCCTTTTGCGCTTTAAAAATGCTCTTCCAGCCTGGCCAGCGTGGCTCAGTGACTGAGCATCGACCTAGGATCCAGGAGATTGTGGTTCGATTCCCGGTCAGGGCACATGCCCGGGTTGCGGGCTCCTCGATCCCCAGCAGGGGGTGTGCAGGAGGCAGCTGATCAATGACTCTTTCATCATTGATGTTTCTATCTGTCTCCCCCCCTTCCTCTCTCTGAAATCAATAAAGATATAATAAATAAATATGTTCTTCCATTGTCTTCTGGCTTCTATGATTGCTGGTGAGAGGGAAGTTGTCGATGTAATTGGCAAGGGAGGGTCTGTATTTCCCTTCTGGCGGCTTTTATGATCCCCTTTTTGTATTTTTGTTTTGCGGTTTGACCACAGTGTGTTTAGGTGAGGACTTTTCTTTTTCTTGCCTTGGGGTTGGTTGGGATGCCAGAATCTGAGAATAGGTGTCTTTCATTCATTCTGAAAAAAATTCAACCATTCTTTCTTCAGATCTTGACTCTTTTAAATTAGTTTTCTTTTTCTGGAACTTCGATTATGTTGTTACTGGACCTCATCATTCTACCCTTCATGACTCTTAACCCGATTTTCATGTTTTCCACCTGTTTTGTCTTTCTGTGCTGCATTCTGGATAATTTCTTCATATATATTTTTCAGTTCATTGGTTATTTAAGATGTTCATTTCTAGATCTACTTTCTTTCCCCTAGAATCTTATTGGGCAATTGAAAAAAATCTTGGTCCTTTAAATTCCCTACTTAATATTTATATATTGGGTAATTTCAGTATTTGCAGTGCTTGTGTGTCTGATTCTGTAGTTTATGCTGGCCATTTCATGGCAGTTTATTTTTTTATATGTTCCAGGATTTTTTAAAATCAGGTCTGAATGACCCCAAAGCTAGTGAGTGCCCTTGCCCTCATGGCCAAACCTCACTGCCTTTGTGGCCTGTTGTTGGGGAGGTGTGACAAGGAAGCAGATAGCTAAGATGCTGTTTCCTCCTGTCTGCCCCAAATCGGACTCCACATTTGTCCCCAAGTGTCATATACCTTTGCATGCAGAAGGAACAGTATGTTTCATTCCCACCTCCTATCCTTTTGCATAATTCTGGGGGGGGGGGGGAATAGTTTTGTCTTTGTGTCATTTGCCTAAAAGAAAGACTCACTGAAGCTCAGATTAGGAGACCTTCATATTAAAAGCAATTAGGATTACATAAACCTTTGTGTGGGTGGCACAGAAAGTCATCTGCATATTTACCATCTCAGATTTGGGACAAGGGGTTTATTCTCAGCCAAGTCAATGACAAGTTGAGAATTGGCCAATACTGAATATGTGATAACAGAGCAACAGGCTGCCTGTCAATTAACCGGGTACGAAACCTTCCCGCCACCACCTGCAGACCTTTCCCAGAGCTGCCTCCACTCCCTGACAACTTTGCTCATCTGCTCAAAACATTCTAACATATTCTACATTCTGTCTTCCAACTTTTTTTTCAATTCTTTGCTAAGAATATTTTGGCAATCAGATGCTCATCAAAAACCAACGAAAATATCCAAGTGTGTCTTTGCTTCCCCTTCTGTTCTCCGCTCCTCTGCTTGGAGGATTGCTGTGCCGACACCCTGGCCCCCTTTCCTGGGGGCCCTGAGCTCCAAGCATTTGCATGTTTGTTCTCAGTCTCTGACATTATTTCAAGCACTCTCCTCTCAGGTGTGTGTTGTCACCTGTCAGAGTTCTGGAACAAAGGGTCCCTAGTTAAGTAAGTTTGAGAAATAAATGCTGGGTTAAGCAGATTCCATTGCTGCAGAATTTTTAAATGTTCTGATTGCTGACAGGCACATGGAACTCCAAGTGCAAGCTCTGAAAGCACAGCAGGCCCCCTTTTTGAAATGTCCTGGCCTCAGAAGCCCCCCTGCACAGCATAGCTTGTGGAGCTTGCCTTCCTCAGGATGTACTTGTGAAAATGCTGGCATGATACAAGGGAAGTCACAGTGAAAGGTGCACAAACCCTGGATTCCACAATATTAAATACATGCCAGGCACTGCCTCACACAACTGTGGGTATTCGGCTATTTACTGTTTGCAACAGCCCTGTTAAAAAAATAAGTAAATGTAATCATACTTTAAGTTAAAAGTAGTTCTCAGTTTTAAGGCTTCCTGTGGTGAATGCTTTCTTTGGAGGCTCAGGATGAAGTTTGCATTTATGAATACTGAGTTTCTCTTAAGCACGTACACAGCTCTGGGGATCAGACTGTGAAAAGAAATGAATGCCTCACTAGAAATTGGGATCGTGATGAATTGCTGGTCCTGAATTCTGAGCAATTGGGGTGGCATTTTAAAATATATATATTTTTATTGATTTTTTTAGAGAGGAAGGGAGAGGGAGAGAGAGATAGAAACATTGATGAAAGAGAAACATTGATCACCTGCTTCCTGCACACCCCATTCTGTTGATAGAGCCCACAACCTGGGCATGTGCCAGTCTGGGAATTGAACCAGTGACCTCTTAGTGCATGGGATGACACTCAAGCCACTGAACCACACCGGCCGGGCTTGAGGTGACGTTTGGAAATCATCTTCTTATTGGCGCTTCCCTACCACCCTGGCTGTGTGGACAACCTGGGTTCAGACCAGTGTAGAGACTTTCTGCTTCCTGTCCCTTACAGTGTCCTCTTCTGTCTGGTCAGAAACTAGCCTCCAAGCCCTCTGCTAAGCTCAGAGTTAGTCACTTCAGCCCCCTAGTCAGATTTCTTCTATAATAAGGATCCCTTCTGACAAAAATTTTCTTTTAGAAGGAAATTAATTTCTGAAGGAAGAAACACACACCACTTATGTAAAAACAAAAACAAAAATAAAAAAATTCTGTACAAGCTGTATCTACTCAACCATTTTTATAAAACAAAAGTCAAATACCATTTTATAGTTTTGCATTCTCAAATTTTTTTCACATATTATCATGAGTGAGACTTGTTCTTTTTGTAATTTTAGAATGACAATCCCCATTACTAAAGGAAATCAAGTGATTATACTCAGCTTTTCCAATGACACAATGCTGTGCAGTGACCAATGGGTAGAAGCTTTCAGTAACGTTCTAAAAATATCTTTATTAATGTTTTTCATATGAGAAAAACCACACTTTGCTGAAATGAAAGAATTTTTCTAATCTTTGTGGTAAAGTGGTATTTGGAGAGAATATTCAGCAAGTGATACTGAATCAATGGTTAAGTACAGAGCATTGACCCCTGTGAAGGTCTTCATTTACTGGCATTGCTGTTTACATAGGGAGGACCGAAAAGTGCTGAAAGCCCTGGATCATTAGGCCTTACCCAACTCCTCAGCAGTGGCTGGCTGATCCCCAGTGGGAGACAGGCCGTGGCTCAGGGGTGTGTGGCATGCCTTTCAAGCAACCCTGGGAGCTCAAGCTTTGGCACAAAAATCCTGAATGATTTAAGTATTTTCTCTAGAACATAAAAATTTAAGTATTTTGTTTTTTGGTGACTACAGCAAACATATGCTTAAAGTGAATTCTTAAATTTGGGGCTCATTTGGGGATTTCCATTTCTTTACAGTCTGCAATGAATTATCATTTCAACTGTGGGCCTTTTTTTCCTAAAAGCATTTTACATTGTATTGAAAAGATTACATTCTTTTGGCTTTGGAAAAATATTTCCTGTTCAGTTCAAGCTATTAAAGCCTGTTAGCATTTCACATCTGGAAGCCCCTGCCCAGGCCTGCCTTCCATCACCACCAAAGCGAGCGTGGCAGCCTGGTTCGGCCTCCAGAGCGTGCGTAAGACACCCCAGGCTTGTTTACTTCCTCAGGGCCCCTTTGCATTGCCCAAGTGTGCCCTTGTAGTTTGGGGCATAGGTGGGGCCTTCCTCCCTCTGGGATGCAGGCAGGGTCCTGTGTGTGTGTGAGTGTGAGTGTGTTCATTCCTTCCTTCTGGGTTGGGCAGGGGTCTTCCTTCTCTTGGGATTGTGGAGATGCCTCTCTCATCCAAGGGTGGGGGTCTTCCTTTCCAGTGGGCATTGGATGTCCCCTCTCCTCTCCCTCATTTAGCTGTTCCTTTCACTCTGGCCCCATTTCCCAGAAAGCTAACCCAAACATTTTCTATGTAAGAGGGAAGCTGCTCAGCTTTTCTGACCGGGGAAATTCCCCAAAAGGAGGAGAACTTATTAGAACTGAAAGGCTGGAGAGCCTCGGCCTCCCCTTGTACCGCAGGCCTGCTCAGGGTGCAGCAGGCCCTGTGTGTGGGGTGCAGGGCTCTTCACCTTGCTTCCAGGTTTTAAAGGAACCAAATGTGGGTGCCTTGCTGTGGTGTGAGCCTCGAGAGACTCAGACATCCTTTTCCTGGAGGGAGGGCTCATTTATGTCCTTGGCGCCCTGCTCCCCAGAGGTAGGCCCGGGCAGCTCCCACTCTCAAGATCCATTCTCCCGGGCTTCCTGAAAAAAGCCTCCCAAGGGACCCACTTCTAGTTCATCCAGGCAGTAAAGCCCGGAGTGTCTTGGGTGCCCTAGGGACATTGTCCTCTGAGTTCTCTGAGGGGTTCTCAGCCCCAGCAACATAAGTTACAGGGAAAAGATTTCATGTTGTGCAAGGAGCAGACACGTTCTCTGCATTTCTCCTGTCCACATGTGACCATACCGGTGCCAGGCAGCCCTTGGAAGGCGATGGCAGAACCAGTCAGAGGCCTCCCTGGGCTCCCCGGGTGTGGGGAGCCGGCTGGCTGCCCCTCCTGAATGGTCTCCCTGGCAGGGTGCTGCCCTGGAGTCTCTCCAGGGGCTCGCCGACCCTAGCGTCGCCTTAGAGAGAAATCTCTGGCACGTTGACCCGCAGGGTGGGTCGGCAGAGCTAGCACCTCTGCCTGGTAGGGTGCTGCCCTGGAGTCTCTCCAGGGGCTCGCCGACCCTAGCGTCGCCTTAGAGAGAAATCTCTGGCACGTTGACCCGCAGGGTGGGTCGGCAGAGCTAGCACCTCTGCCTCCTGTAGCTTAGTTAAGATTACATAGTATCCTTTGCTTTAGGGAGTAGAAACCCTGCACAAAGACCTTGACTTGGAGACAGAGTGTCTAGACAAACAAGAATGTTTGTGCAGAGCAGGAACTGGGTAAAAGGTCACTGTTTTGGGTATGGTGGTCTGGGTGCACTATAAAAAGCTTGTAATCAATAAACTCGGGGCGCAGCCCGGCTCAGCTCAGCTCAGCTCTGCCTTGGCTGTAGCCCTCCCGATCCCATCCTTTTCTATGAGTCTTTCTTTTCTAATCCTCACCCCCTCAATCAGGTCCTCGTTCGCCTGCCGGCTGGCCCCGGCACCCGGGGTCAGCCAGGCCTCTGGGCCCAGTGGTCTTAGGTGAGGTACCTCCACACTATGCCCCTCTAGGGAAACCGGGACAACTGCAGTGTCTCCCTGTTACAAGGGGTCTCAAGGAGCCAAGTTCAGCTTCTCTGTAGGACTGGTTGATAGGGCCTTTCTGTCAGCCCTCCACCTCATAAGAGAGGACCAAAAGCCTGGATCTGACAAACAAATCTCCCAAACACCAGGCCTGCAACAATGTGAAAGTCAGGGTATGTCACTCCTTAAGAAGGTGGACATTCCAGCCCTGCTGGTGTGGTCCAGTGGTTAGAGCATTGGCCTGTGAACCGTAGGGTCACGGGTTCGATTCCTGGTCAAGGGCACGTATCTGGGTTGCAAGTTTGATCCCCAGCCCTGGTTGAGGCCGGGGAGGCAACTAATTGATGTCTCTCTCTCACATCGATGTTTCTCTCCCTCCCCCTAAAAAAAAAAAAAAAAAGCAAATGGACATTCCTGGGGCATTTTGAGCAAGATAGCAATTTAAGTGGATTTCATGGGATAAGTATGCAGTGTGACAGGAGCCCCAGGGTGCGCGCAGTCTGTTTTTAATGCATTTAAATGTACACTGAATCTTTTTTTTTTTTTTTTTTTACCTTTGGGAGCCACTTGACCGAGTAGATGAAATGAACAGCAGTTTGAGCAGAGAGCTCAGCTGAAGGGAAAGGCACAGGGAGGGGTCTTCGTGGGGCGTGGGTCAGGGCAGAGGAGAAGGCTGCACTGAGGTTGCCCTGAGGGGTCCTGCACTTCCTGGGTGGAGGTGGAGGGGGTGAAGCTCCCTCTGCTATGGAGGGTCAAGTTCAAGGTGTGTGAGTTCCTACAGGACCCAGAGGTGGTGAAGGCGTATTAATTCCCATCCTAGGCCCAGCTAAGATTTGAACACAGGACTCAATGAGCCCTTGCCTTTTGGGGCTCCAGGAGGGCTCCCAGGTATGTAAACCTTGAGGATGGCAAGGCAGAGGAGCCGAGGACTTGGGGTGCTGCAGGGGAGGGGACATGTAAGGCCTCAGGGATTGGGACAGGACACTGTTTCAGTGGGGTCACTCATGACCTGAGTGTTTTACATGCATGCCCTGGTGTTGCCACAGTCTCTAGCACAGCATTCTCCTTTTCAGACCTCAATTTCCTCTTCTGTAATGGGAGTTAAGCCTGACTCAGTGGGCACCTGGGCCCAGGGTCTGCTAGCATAGTTGTTATTGTGATTTGTGGATGGATGGAAGGGAGGGGATGAGGCCAGAGGCTGATAGGGGACCCCGACGCCCTGAACTAAGAGCATCAGGACATTTGGAAAGAGGTCACGCAGGCTGAGTTTGTTTTCAGTGAAAGATTTGAAGTGGTTTCTGATAAGGAACCATTGGGTCAGATCCACCTGGCTCCCGAGCTCTCTGCCTGGAGGGCCCAGCAAGGCGTGGGGATGGGCTATAGGTTCATCCAGTGGGTCATATCTGATCAGTTGCTGGGGCTTCTTCGCTCATTGTAGTGAGAGGGGGCCTGGGATTCCTTGAATGTGTGTGTGGAGAGAGAAGGGGAGGAGGGGGAGGGAGAGGAAAAGTGGCAGGGAGAGGGGGGAGACAGACAGCTGCTTCAGCAGCCTCCTCCACCCATAGGACGCCCAGAGTTGAATCAGATGCAGGGTCCACAGAAGGGGAGGGAGTGACAGAGGCCCCTCCCACTTGGGGACATGCCATCCAGAGACCAGCCAGCATCTCAGGGAAACCAACAGCCACTTCCAGGCTGAATTGGATGCTGTCAATTTGTGTGATTATTTAAGGATCTGATTTTCCTCCAGAAGTGTGGCGGTGAGGAAGAGGTGCTGTAGGTTTTCAAGGCAGACTAACTCAACATTTATACTCTGTTACAAAAGGTGGCCCAATTAATGGGGAATGGGCAGAGCTTAGCAACCTGCATGTGTATGTGAGCTCACAAAGTCATAATGCAAGCTGGACTTTGTCAGAGCCATCACAGTTCTAACCAGCTAGTCTCAGCTTCCCAGGTCCCTACCTGCTCGTGCACATGGCCACTGTGGCTGACCCTGTGGAAGCCACTTGGTGGTCTGGTTGCATGAAAGGAAGTTTCCACAACAGTCTAATAGGGCTCATGGTGACCTCACATCTCCTTGAGCTTGGTGCCAACCCTGCCATCAGGAATGCCTTTTATTTTCTTTTGATGCCTGCTTTTTTCTTTTTCACTAAAAAATAGGTGAACATAATTTTTAAAGTAAATGTTCTTTGGGTGCTTCTTTTTTTAATCTTCAAGAAATAAGTGACTTTCCTTTTAACAAAAGAGTCAAAGTTATGTCATTTCTTGCCTTCTTTTCCCCTAGCAGGCATTTACCCAGTGGATATTTTGGAAGATGACCCCGAAGGGCATCGGGAAGCAGCTCTGGCTTACTATGCCACACTTGGGGAAGGGGCACAGTCCTCAGCAGAGGTCTTCTCTCTGCCTACTGGGGAGCAGGTATGTGTGATCTTCCATGTTGGTAGAGAGCTCTGAAGAATCTAATATATTCATTAAAGAGTAAAATGGTAGTGAAAATGTATTACAGATTTAAAAAAAAACAAAAACTTCTGGAGTGAATACTATATAATTCCGCCTTGAGAAGCAGAAGGAATCCTGGATTGGGATTCTGGAGTCCTGCATATAAGTCCAGTTCTGCAAGGCACTGAGCCACACAGCCTGTTGTGAATCCCAGGTCTACCACTTACTAGCTGTGTGACTTTGAGCAAGTGTCTTAATCTCTCTGATCTTTGTATTCTCATCTCTGAAATTGGGACAGTGACAAAGCTTGCCTCATACTGTGGTTATGAGAATTAAATGAGATACTGTATGTAATGCCTGTTGGGCCTCAGTTTCCCCATTTGTAAAACCAAGGGATTGATTGGTCTTTGGTCTGTAAGTTTGGGCTCAATTCTAAAGTTTTGTGATTTGGAATGATATTATATCAGTTGAAGCGAAGTGATAGCCATTATGATTTTTAGCACTGACAGGGTTGCATTTTGAACATGTACTAGGAAGGAGTGGATAGAATGAGAATAATTTATTAGGATGGTGGGATTGTGGGTAAAATTTAAATATTGTGTTACTTTTAAGATCTTTTTTCTTCCCACTGCAGTAAGTAAAAAGAATATGTGAATCTTCTTAAGTCACTCACCTTTCTTTCAGATTTGAGTCTGGTCTGTTGAAAGAGACAAGATTTTCTTGTTTTGTACCCAAAAGATTTCACTCATACCAGAAATTGTTGCTGTCTGGCAGGCAAAGTTGGTTGAGGAAGAGAGGGTTTTATTTCACTGTACTGAAGTTGTTTCAGAATGAATTAAAACAATGGCCTGTACAGTTTATATAGTGTGGCTTCCATGAGATTTGTAATCAACTCCCAGAAGAATCCAGGTCCTGGGATGGTTGCTCAGAGCTGATCTGCAGAGGAGGCCGCTGTACTCACACGCTTTTAGCGCCCTCTGGTGGCAGTTAAAGCAGAAATGAAAGCAAGCTCTTTTGGTCAAGGCTGGGGCTAACTCTTAGGGAGCTAGGGAGCTGCGGGGCTGCAGGGCTGGATGGAGTGTGGGAAATGCTAGGTAACCTGAGAAGTGTGATGAAAACAAGAGTTAGCCCTGAAGTTCTTAAGAATGAAGTTTCGATCATCTGCTTTTATTTAACGTTTATGGATTACTTTATAAAAACCTAGTATATTATATGCTTAGTATGTGAATAATTTTAGTGTTATTAGCGAAGACATAATAAAATAAGATAGTTACCAAAATTAAGTTGTTTTGATAGAATGACTTTGTACCTATTTGCTCTTCCCCTTCTAAAGCTGGTTTTATGAAAATAATCATTTGCTTTCCTACCATTTTAGCAGCTAATTAAGAAATGGTAGCAGTTTCCTACCACTTATCAGGTTGAAATAGTCTAATTTGGGAGGGTGTTGGATCTCCTTTTTGCTTTCAGCAAGTTTAACTTTTCTTTTTGAATCCAAAGAGATTTTTTCAAACAAGAAGAAAGGGTATATCACAACACGTCACTCTGGTCTCCCTAAAAGTCTTTTCTTTTCATATGTCACTCTGTTTTCAGTCTTGAAATTGTCCTCTCCCGCTTAAAATGCAATCATGCTTATTGGTTTTCCTGGTCATAGGACAGTATATGCTCATTGTCAAATATTTGAGAACTATAGCCAAGGCCAGAGAAAACAAAATCACCCACAGTTAACTGCTATAAGCACATTGATGTGTTTCCATGTGGTTTCTATTTCTATATATGCTTTTTTAACATTCATTCAGATCACGGTCTGAATACAAGAATGTCTGTGATAAGCCTCTTTCCATGTCAATACAATGCTTCGTGCGTGTGGTTGGTGATGGCCTTGTCATGGCCGTCTCGTGGGTGACCCATGTCTCACATAACCACTGTGGGAGGCCAGCATGGGGACTCTCCATTAAGGTGACTTGCGGACAGGGAGGCACGAAGATGTTCGAGGGTCTCGGGACCCTACAGGAGACTGTGAGGCCTGCTGTAGACTGACAAGCAACCTGCCTGCCTCATGCAGCTGACACATTCTTTCCTTATTTTGTTGTGCCCTCAAAACAGACTTTGCAATAGAATGTGTTGACCTTTTGCATTGGGAGCTGGGAGCCGTGGGTTTAATGACCATAAAGAGAGGGTTTGGGGTGTGGGTGCTGGAGAGAAGCACCCTGGGGCAGTCCCAGCAATTAGAGACCCTGAACGTGCTGCTTGGTGTTCATAAGCAAGCAGGCACCCAGCATAGGTTCTCTGGCCCAGGGCTGCCAGGAAGCCAGAGCTGAGCCTGCAGGGCCAGAGGGGCCACGAATCTCTCGAGACTGCCTGTAGCAACCCGAACCAGGGCAGCAGGCAGCCTGAGTGGCAGTGTAGGTGGACACGCAGGCTTGTCCATAGAGTGGCCCCAAGAGGTCAGGGGAGCCCCTCTGCTGTCCTAGGAAGCATGTGGAGGGAGAGACTGGGAGGGCTTCAGCTGAGTCTATGTTGAGTTGGTGCCTGAATGATGGGCAGGTGAACCAGGGAAAGGGCAGGTCTGCTGGGAGGCGGCAGCCAAGAGCCTTAGTCATGTTACCCTTCGAGTTAGCTCGGAGTGGGTACGTTTTTTGTTTCTATGTGACCTGCATCCTATGAGATTAAGCGCTGTGTAACAGTGGTCTTTCATCGAATACTGTGCTAATTGATAAGTGACTTCTGCCCTTCCAATGATAAAAGAACAAACGGCGATTTTATCTTTTTTTCAGGTTAAACTTGAAGCTTCATCTGTTTGCTTTTGCACTGTGCACCCTGATGAACCTCAACATAAAATCTTGACCTTGGTCAGTCCCCAGGACACAAAGACAGGTGGGTAGTTACTAATAGATTTTAAAACACGATTCAGATTTAATGTTTACAACCACTGGCACCAGGTACCTAGGAGATGGTGATTGGTGCTGAGGCTGGACTTAGATCAGGGAGAGGTGATACATTTTCAGTGTTTAGAGATGAAATGATGCATTGTTTGTGCTCATTGACACAGACTGAGTGTTTAGTATTAAAGACACTAGTCTCCCTCTTGCCCACAGTGACAGTGCTCACGCCTGCTTTTGAGGGTAGAGTTTGCTTACTAGTAACCTGTATGGGTTGCGTGCACAGGGTGGAGCCCTTCTGTTGGAGCGTCTCCCCAGCCCTGTGAAGCACAGGGACAACTCATCCCCCAGGACAGAGGAGGCGATGAGGCCTCCAATGGTCCAGTAAGTTGCCCAGGGCCACCGGCTAGTGCAAGGTGAGGGGTTTTGGCCAGGTGGTGGTTGGGTGGTAACATTTATGTCATCTGTAACTCAGTTATTCTTTCTCTTCTGTGATGAGACCACTTGTGACCGCTCTCAACTCCTGCAATTGCATTCTCTAGAAAGGCCTGGCTCTGCTCTGGTGTGCATGGGGCAGGGGCCTGGGGCTGCAAGCGGTGGGAGCAGGAGGTGGGGAGGAGAGAAGGGCTCTGGTTCACCCATCCACCTTGAGCCCAGGGCACCAGGAGCTGTAAGTAAAGCACCCTGTCTCTGACCTCAAGGGAGTCCCAACTTAAATTGGATCCTATTTCGGAAATTTCTCCTTTATTATACATTTCTGTACTTTACAGATTTCCTACAATGATCACATATGGCCTTTTTAATAAGAAATTTAAAAACACAAACCAACCCTTAATTAATCAACCGTCCTTAAACGACGTATCTGGTGAAAGTATGGGGTTTAGGTCTTTAACTACAATTTGCAGAGGAGACTTCGTCAGCTCTCCACCCCACCCCCAGACTTTGGCCTTTTGCCTGCATGTCAGTCAGGGGTTTGTGCCCAGAGGGTACCTGGCTCTGTTGCTATCTTGAAGCCCAAGGTGACGTCCTTCACCTGGGAAAGTTACTCTCTTGTTGCTGATCCTGAGACTCCTGCTTAGCTGACTCCAGGGCTGAGCTGTGTGTGACAGTTTTCCGGTCAAGGTTCAGGACATCTATTTCCATCTGGCAGAGCCTGGTTTCCATGAACAAAGGGTCTGTGATAGCCCTGGGCCTTCAGCATGGCCTTGAACTTGGGACACCACCACCAGGCTAGAGACAAGGAGCAAGTCAGTAACGAGATGTGCCCACAGGAACTCCTCAGGGAACACATTCTCAAAAACTCCAAAAGTGTCATTTACCGACTTGAAGAAAATGTCCAAATATCAGCAGCCCTCCCCCAGCCTTTTTCCAGCATTTCATAATATTCTGAGGATAGGTATTTAGCTACAGTTTGCATAATGTAAACATATGACCGACTCTTATAAATCTGTTTCCTATTAATCCTGTACTTAATTTGTTGGTTGTTTTCAAGAATGTAGTATAATAAATATTCATAAGCTCCAAGAAGTCTCACTCTGGACCTTTCCATATATGTGTGTGTATGTGTGCACACGCACTTGTGTGTACTCATGGGTAGATGGAGGTAAAAAGGATCAGAGCTCTTTGATAAGCCCCAGGTATGAGTTAGTTATTAATAAGCTGGTTGAATCCATCACAGGAACTTCTGGTAACCCTGTGAGCAAAGGAGAAACATCCTGGGGTTGCCCACCCTGGCGGTGGGCAGTCATGTCTCAGGGCTGACTGCTGTTAGGATGTGGGTGATGAAGCTTTCCAACTTCCCCCTTAAGAAACTGGGGATGCACTTTCCAAACAGGTGGTTTGAGAATCATAAGCCCTGTACTCCCTTTGGGTCCCATTCTTGATTGTTTCTGTGATAAGAGGCTGGTTTATGTCACCAAGGAACAAGACCCCTCTTCTCTCCTCAGAGGTCAGGGGAATGGGACTGAACATTCCAGCCTTCTAATAATATGGTTGGTTCTCCTGGCTCTCAGCCTCCATCCTTAGGTGTGGTCCAAAAGTAACCTCATCAGCATAACAAGGGACACCTCTATCCCTATCATCACTTAAGAAATTTCAAGGGTTTTAGGAGCTCTGTGCCAGAAACTGGGATGAAGACCAAATATATATGTACTTTCTTATTATAAATCACAATGTCACACAGATCCTCTGCCCATTTTTTTTTTTTTAATATATCTTTATTGATTTCAGAGAGAGGAAAGGAGAGGGAGAGAGAGATAGAAACATCAATGATGAGAGAGTCATTGATCGGCTAGCCTGCAACCCGGGCATGTGCCCTGACCGGGAATCAAACCCTGATCACCTGGATCCTAGGTCGACACTCAACCACTGAGCCACGCCCAACCGGGCGTCTGCCCATTTTTTAATCTGACTTTTTTTCCTGTTGAGTTGTATGAGTTCTTTATATATTTTGGATATTCATCCCTTGTCAGAGATATGATTTGCAAGTATTTTCTCTTATTTGGTAGGTTGCCTTTTCTTTGTTGATGTTTTCTTTGCCGTGCAGAAGCTTTTTAGTTTGATATAGGCCCACATGTCTACTTTTGTTTTTGTTGCCTTTGCTTCTGGTGTCAAGTATAAAAACTCATCGCCAACACTGATGCCAGGGAGTCATTGTAGCTGTTCCCTGATGACTAATGATGTTGAACATCTTTTCCGGTGTTTATTGGTCATTTTATGTCTTCTTTGGAAAACAACTCAGATCTTTTGCCGTTTATACTGGGTTAGTTATCTTCTCACTATTGACTTATAAGAATTCTTTATATATCCTGGATACATGTCTCTTATCAGATATATGATTTGCAAAAATTTTCTCCCATTCTGTGGTTGTCTTTTTACTCTCTTGATGGTGTCTTTAGAAGCACAGAAGTTTTAATTTTTTATGATGTCCAGTTTATCTGTTTTTGTTGCTGTTGCTTGTCTTTGGTGTCCTAGCTAAGAAAACTTTGCTTGTTTGAAGAGTTGGTCCTTCCATCAGCTATAATGACTCTTCCTTATGGCTGTGTAGTCAGTGTCATTTGAAGCTCTGGGTGCATTCTTTATTTTTAATCCAAGTCATTCAAAAAGTGCTGACTTTCTATTCATATAATTATTATACCACCAAGCACACACCCAGCCCATTATTTAGCATACATTTCTGGTTCATCCACAGAGAGATGTCAGAAGATTTTATGAGATGCACGTCTGAAACAAAGCATAGAGGGAAATCTGGCTGCTGTAATTAGGACAACTTGTGTTTAGTTACTCTCCAAACACTAGCCTAGAACACTTGCCAGCAAAGGGAGTGAGGCCAGTTTGTCTTCCCTGGTCTTGGAGAATTCGTGCTGGTTTCAAATCCACTTTCTTTTCTGGAGTCTTCATAGACCATCTTTCATAATTCACTCTAGACCATCATAGGAGGGATGTTCAGGGAACCAGGCATTAGTTCCCAGGTCTGCCTTTTCCTCTCACACACGGGTACCACTGGTTCATTGTTGCTGTTTCTGACCCAGAGATTGAGGGTTACAACCTCAGGATCTCATTAGGACCTCCTGGCCCCAGGCTGTCAATTCACTGGATCTAGAGACTTGAACTTCTCTGAAAGTAGCTACTGCTCTCCTTTTGCCTGTCTGCTGTTTCCAGTGACCAGCCTTGCTCCTCACCTGGAAGCTCTCTGCCTGCCCAATATAGCTGGTCCTCTGAGACCAGTAGAGCATCTGCTAAGTTGTGTTTCTTTCCCCTCTGAGTCTAGCCAGCCTCCCAGAAGCTCACCTGTCTTCTTTACCCATTTCCCCAGCCTGCCCAAGCTTACTTAGTGCTCTGGCCTTTTCTACTTGGATTTTAAAGGATCATGGGGTCCTGAGAACCTGTCCTTGGTTACGGGGCCTCTCCATCCTGTGCCCTGTCCTTTAAACATATGACCCTTTCTGATGGAACTCCCCTCTTCAGGCTCCCAGGCCACAGGCATCGTTTTTCTAGATCGTCTAATCCTACTTTCCTTGTTAGGAAACTGGTCAGATTATTTTTTCTAGCTCTTTCTGACAATATCTGTTTGATATTTTTTCATAGAACACCCAGTGGTCAGATGATCAGAGGTAGGGAAAAGCATGTCTAAAGACTGATTTTAAAATGTCAATTTGTAATGGAGTCAAATGAAGGAGACCTAATGCCACCATGCTGTGGAAGTTTCCAGAAAAGCAGACTCTTGAGTATTGCTGGTTCTTGGCAGGGAAGGGGTAGTCTGTTCCAGACTGGGGGCAGGAGGCCTGAGAAGCTCTCTGCTGTCCACTTCCTGGGACTCCTGGTCCTCTCTCCTGGTACCCAGGTCCCTTGTGGTCAAACGTTGGTCACAGAGGCCAATGCTCTGACTACAGGGCTGGGGGGCTCTGGACTGACAGGCACAGGGGACCTGGAAAGCAGGCCCCCAGCAGCTCCCACCCTCCCAAGTCTTACCATGAGTCCCACCAGTCCCTTCTCTGAACATTTTGAAGTTTCCTTCAGAGATCTTCTTATATTCTTGACCCTTGCCTGCAGGGGAGGCCGCACAGATGGGGAATGAGAAAGATGCCTTGTGATGTTATGGGGATGGGTCCTGGGGCTGAAGGTGGGTCCTGTCTTTGGATTTGCAGCCCTTCCCAGAATGCTCAACTCATGATCCCACAGGAGGATGGGTAGAAGGAAGGACATGCCCCTGGACCCCTGGGAGAGATGCTGAGAGACAGCTTGGTAGGGGGATGGGTTGGAGAAATAGTGGAATGGACAGGATTTGGGTGGGGGGAGGAGAGAGGAGGAAGGCTCGCGATGATTTGGGTTTTGGCTGGGCTTGGTGGTGGTGACTGATCTTGGGTAGATCAGGAGCTCTTTGAGGGGAGGACTTATGTTGCTTAGATCTTCTGGGTTCTTCCTGCAGGGTATCTGGTGACTCCTCATTAGCTCGCTGTGCAGGGGAGACAGACGTGGGCAGGGGAGGTTGGAGGCTGAGAAACAGAAAATAGACTCTCGGAGGAGGGAGGAGGGAGACTGAGGGAGGCCCTGCCACAGTTGCCACGTGTTGACCCCCCAACCCCCGCCTGATTAGACCGCCTCCCCCCTCCACCCCCATCCCCAGCCTGCTTCCAGGACATTATGAGCCCAAGCATAACACTCATCCTTCAAATGGCTGTGGGGTTTTTTTTACAGTTTCTGGTGATTGTATGTCAGATGCACCCTGAGAAAAATAAGCAGGGATTCGAAAATGATGATTTTCCTGGAAAAGCGTTCCCATTATAGGCCTGTAGTGATGGCAGGAGCCAAGGCAAACATTCATAGGAAACCAGAGCCTTGACTATCTGCCTTGCTAGTGGCTGTCCTAGGCTGGGGGGGATTGCGACAGAGAGGGCCTGGGGCCAGGCCTTCCCTAGGCCGCATGCGTTTGGGGCAGCTGGTGGTGGGTCAGGAGGGGGTGAGAGGGTGGAGGGTGAGATGTGCCCCTGGGGTGCCCAGAGAACTTCTTAAGGACTGGGAGGCCATTTCTGCAACGCCCCTTACCCCTTAGCATACTGCTTGGATTTTGGGGAAGGTCAGGGGTGGGAATCCAGAAAGTGGAGGTGGGGATATGCTGTAAATTTCTCACCCCCATAGAAAGGAACCCCGCTAGAGCAGCTCCTGGTCCTGCCTGTGTCTTGGAGCGACCTGGACTCCCTGTAGTGGGGGTGGACGGGGCTAAACCCCAGCTCTGTTCAGCAGGTGGGCCCATCCTCCTGACTCAGTATAGTGGTGGTTTATGTGTATCCAGGAAAAGCAGCTGATGTGGTGGGACTGGGAGAGAGGCTTGCTGACCTGGCAAAGGCTGAGTTGTAGAATATGGAGAAGCAATTGCCATTTTTCTGGTGTTCAGATGTGACGACCCCCCCCCCTCCCCCCCCCCCCCGGCTCACCAACACCAAGTGGCTGGGGACCACATGGATAGCAGGCTGTCGGGATCTTGTGGACACTGGCTCTTTATGGTTGAGGTTGGGCTGGGTTTTTGTTGTAAATGGCAAGATTTCACTCTTTTTATAGCTGAGTAATAGCCCATTGTACATACCACCACATCTTCTTTACCCGACTGTCTACAGAACTGCCACGTGCTAGCTTTTTGGATAATGCAGAAGCAAACATCTTCCTGTGATGGGTCCTGTCCTCCCACCTTCCACATCAGTGGGGTCTCACCTAAATGGGTGTGACTGTTTAAGGGAAGGAGTTCTGGCCAGAAACTCAGCCTGGGTTTAAGTACCTGCTTCACCGGGCAGCCGAGGAGCCCATGTGGCCTCGCACACATGGCCTGGGTGGGGCAGCCGCAGCTGGAGGAGGACCGGAGTTCACCTATGCAAAAGGATGTTCTTGCTGGAAATAGAAAGATGTTTCCCTGGGGCCATGGTGGACCAGATGGAAGAGCCATTCACAGTGACAGCTCTGTCTTTTAGGAACACGTGTTGGCTCTTGTTTGGGATTTCCTTCTTTAGTCCCTGTTAATTTATGACACTTAACCGTTAGTTGGATTTAAACGTAGGGGAAGACAGCCTCCCACAAAGGCATGTCATTCTTATCAGGGGACTAATGGTATTTGGAAAACAAGGAAGGTCAAAGGAAAATATTCCGAGTGTCAGGATGGAGCTCTGGCCTGGGGGCCAGGTGCATTTCGAGGCATTTGAGGTTTCACTTCTGCAGCCTGAGCTGTCTGCACTCTGTCTGCTTCCCCAACTCTGAGAAGCTCACCGTGTGTGCTCTGGTCCAGCCTACCAATTTTAAGGCTCCGTCCTAGATAGACTAGCTTTGGTGTGCCTTGCCTTCTGCCCCCACATCCCGTAGTCCAGCTGTCCCTCCTGATGTAGGCCCCCGCCTCGCCCCATCCTCCTCGAGCTAAAATCTATGGCCTGAGAACCACAGGCAGGCTGATGCCACAAACACGCTGCAAGCCAGATGTTCCCTTCTCCACGGCAAAGAGGCGCCCAAGTTCACAAGCATCTGGGAAGCGCCTTCCTTTAAGGAAGACATCTGCATGGATATGGTAGCCCGCGTAATGCGATGTGACAGTTGCTATGTCAACTCGTGTGTTCTCCCCTCCCCTTAGATTATTGACAGGCTTGGTCGATGTTGCATGAAGCCCTGCAGGGCCTTGGAATGTGTTTACGCACTGTCCTTGGCCAGGACTCAGCAGTTTTTTCCTACATGTACTTTGCTTTTGCGAAGATAGCTTGTCACTTTGGTTTAACTGTACTGGCTTTTGGGGTGGGGGACTACATATTTCTTAGATTTGTAATGGGACAGTGGTGGCTTGAACTCCAGAGGAGTGCTGGTGGGGGGGAGAGCTGGGGAGGCAGCCTGGGGACTTGAAGCCCCTTCTGTTGTGATTGAGGAAGTTTTGATCACTAACTGCAAGGAACAACTTGCATTTAGTGTGGGGAGGGGAGATGTGTGTGTGTGTGAACTCCTCCCTCCTTGGTTCCTGTGATAGTATCAGGCACAGACCTTCTCTGTCTCTGCTGGGTTCTGTGCTGTGTATCCAGCTGCCTGCTGGCCACCTGAACCTGCATCTCCAATAGGCATTTCAGAATGGACACCCTCCCGTCTTCCTCATCCTCACTTGCTCCTATGGGAGGCACCTGCACCGCTCCACATGAGAGCTGCTGTGCCCTGCTGGCCTCTCACTTCTGCCTCAGGACCAGTCTGACTCCTGGGTGCTTTTTTTGCCCTGGCCTCTCCCCATTCCACCAGTGTGATCCTTCTCAAATAACTTACAAAAATTTTTTTTTTTAATTTCAAAAGGTCAAATTCCTCCCACCCGGGCATAACCCAGCTGTTGTCTTTCTAAAACTCCACTGCACTCTGATCATGTCTCTCATTGCCTGGGTGATTCCAGAGACTTACGAAGCCAGCACCTCCTCCTGGTACCCAGAACCCCAGCACCAGAGCCGATCTGGCTCAGGCCCAGTCTTGATACTCTGTCCCAGCACTCCTGGCCTAAATGGTAGTGTCCCCCATATTCATATGTTGAAACCTAACCCCCAGTGTGATGGTGTTAGGAGATGGGGCTCCCAGGTCAATTCCCTCTCCTTCCACGCCCTGCCTCGTATTAGACCCACTTGTCTAGGTCCCTTCCTGTTCAGGCTGCCAGTTCCCAGGGGCAAGGATGGGGGCTGGGGCAGTGCCATTCATGCATTCAGGAACTGAGTTGAGCTGAGAATGCTGAGCCTCCATGAAGCCAGGTCCCTGGGAGTTAGCCTTAGGGACCTCGCTGTCTTGTCTTGTTTGGGAAACCTTGGAGTGTCACGGAATAAAACCCATTCCTGACATCTGCTCTGTGGCCCGCATCACCTGTCACTCGGGGGGGAAGAGGAAATTGAATTAGTCCGGCAAGGCTGACCTGACTAACAAGGGGTGCCCGATGGATTGTCGTCACCACTGCACACGCGGCCTTCTGCAGGTGCCCGGTGTCCCTGCTCAGGCCCCAGTGGGTGGAGAGTCAGGGGATACTGGTCAGATTGTATTTTTCTTTCAAAACCACGGCTGTATGTTTTCCACTTTCTAACTCTCTGATCTGGCTGGCTTCAGACTGAGGAGTGATGCCCTGGGGTGGGTGCTGTGGTGCCTGTAGCCCCGGGGTCTGTCCTCACTGAGCTGGTGTAGCCTCTCAGAGGGCTTCGCTTCTGATCCTGCTTTCTGTTTCCTCTCGACTGGTGTCATGCTTGGCTGACCAAAAGCTGCCACTCTCCAGAGGGCCGATGCTGTTTTTCAAGAGCTGGTTTTGAGGACAGTTTATTTTAGGCCTGTTCAGTTTGATTGGACTGCACCGTCATTGTTATGTAGCAGCTTAAGATTTGTCTTGAAAAAAGCAGTTCAGTCTATTTGGTGACAACTTGTGTGACTAATGAATACTCTGCCCTGCACCCTGAAACGTACTGGGCATCTCGCAAACACCAAATCCTAACACGTTTCCTGTTTGAAGCCGTCCTAGTACATCAAACACCTGTATTACAGTAATACACTGATTTAGTTCATTGAACATCTTTTATGGATTCATCTTGTTAAGCAAGAAAATAATCCTTAGGGTTTTATAAACCTCCTGTATGTTCCAGTAGGTGCCATTTTAAACATGAATTTAGTTGAATTAATAAGGTAGATGTCAAGCATTTAATTGGCCCTTCTCTCCCAGCCAGCTCTGTCAGTTTGGGGACTATAGTTGGCGATGATATAATTCGCCAATGACATGAAACTGACATGTAGATTAAATGCTGCTGGTCTTTGGGGAGGAGGGGCTGGCTGCGCAGAGTTAATGTCTAATACCTGGCTAATGCCACCGTACCCTGGCTCTCACAGGGGAAGAAGGTGGTTGCAGCTTCACCCGATTGGCCTACAAAATTCACTTTAAAGTCTTGAGCTTAATATTAAATGTTCAAGACTTTTGTTTTCTACTCCATGTTACCATTTTCCTCCCAGTCTTCAGCTGACAGGGTTTGAGTGGGCAGCTGTATATTTTCATTTTGTGGCTTCTGGACCCCTTGGGCTCAGACACCTGGCTTGAGAAGCAGGTATAAAAATGGCAATAAAAGAGGCATAAAGAAGATACCAGAGGATAAATAAACTGTGGTATATCCCTTCGATGGAATAGTATTTAGTGCTAAAAACGAATTTTGAGAAATTATGCCATGAGTCTGGGCTGTTCAGTTTGATTGGACTGCACCTTCGTTGTTATGTAGCAGCTCAAGATTCATTTTGAAAAAAGCAGTTCAGCCTCTTTGGTGACAACTTGTGAGACGAATGAATACCCTGCCCTGCACCCTGAAACGCATGCAATTTGGGGCGTGGCTCAGTTGGTTGAGCCTCATCCTGGACACTGAAAGGTTGCTGGTTTGATTCCTGGTCAGGGCAATGCCCAGGTTTTGGGCTCAGTCCCTGGTAGGGGGTGTACAGGAGGCAGCCGATCAATGTTATACTTTCACATGGATGTTTCTCTCTCCCCCTCTCCCTTCCACTCTCTCTAAAAATCAACAAAAATATAAAATTAAAAAAATTAAGAGATGAAAAGACATAGAGGAACCGTAAATGCCCATCACTGAGGTAAAGAAGCCCATCTGAAAAAGCTATATAGTGTATGCTCCCAACTATGTAACATTCTGGAAAAGGCAAAACTGTGGTTGCCAGGGGTTGTAGGAAGGGAGGGAATGAGTAGCTGGAGCACAGGAGACTTTTAGGGCAGTGAAAATATTCTGTATGATACTTTAACTGTGGATACATGTCCTTATACATTAGTGCAAACTCATGCAATGTACAACCCCAAGAGTGAATCCTAATGTGAGTTATGGACTTTGGGTGATTATGTGTCAACGTAGCTCCATCAATTATAAGAAACTTCCACTTTTGTGGGGGATGCTCGGATGGCTCAGTTGCTGCCCTTAGATAACGTTGGGTTTGATTAAATTTGGGGAGTTCTGAGCTGTGGCACATAATTGGGCTTTGCAACAATGTAATTGTTGCCCACTGAATTTGTCATTATTAGCCCTTTGCCCAGCAGCATTAGTATGCATCGTGTTGTGGGGTCAACAATGGGCCATCTACGGACACATCTGTGACGTCCCCTTCAAGTGAGCATGATCATTCTGTGCCCTGGTGTGTGCTCTCTGAAAACCTCCGCTCTAGAAAGAGCACCTGCTTCACCCATGTGTAACTTTTCCTTTGCATGGTGGTGACAGTGGCTGTGTGCTGCTCAAACTGCCCCTGGTGACCAGCTGGCTGTGTGCATATCCTAATTTCCACTTGGCTTTCTCTCTAGTTGTGGCTGTTTACATAAAGGAGTCCTGGTGGGCCACCGAAGACGTGCTGAGGACCTCTGACCCTGCAAGAGAAGGTCTAATGAAGGTGAGGTGAGGTCATTTTGAGTGGACATTGCAGAAAGTTTTAACAGTCATTGTACTGTTACCACGTGAATGATTTAGAGCAGTCTACCCCGGGGATTTGTTTGCTAGGACCGCTGTGACGATGTACCACAGACTGGGGCCTAAACAGCAGAAATATATCATCTCACAGTCCTGAGGCTGCAAGTCTGAGCTCAGGGAGTCAGCAGGTGGAGGTGAGGGAGAATCCAGCAAAGTAATGAGGGCGTGAGATTCCGCAAATGAGCGTGATGTCCCAGCAGGGCTGCCAGATGGGCCCACTTGGGTGGCTGTCCCAGCCCCTTGTCATGGGAGGGCCATGTGGTACTTAGTGGCTTGTGTTCTGACTGCTAGGAAGAGTCTGATCTGCTCTTGAAATAATTTACTTTTTCAGAATGAGAGTGGTCACTTCCCTCACGTCATTTCTTCTAAATTTAGATGAGGAAAACCCTACGTTTTCTGAAAACGGGACCCAGGCTGTGAACACTGAGACACTTGGGTGTTCTTTCTTCCCACTTACCCATGTTATAAGACAGCTCCTGCCCCAGCTGTCTATGGGGACAGTCCCCTGTCCTGTTATAGAGCTGGGGGAGGGGGGAGCTTTTTCTTTTAATTACATTTTGTTTCTTAGCCAGCTCTTCTTCAACAATTACCAAAAATAAAAACTTCCTTCATGTTCTTTCTGTTAACAGAATTAGTGGCCCTAATTGAGGGATTAGAACAGGGTCCTAGGTCTGTGTTCTCAGAACGTTCCCGAGTCAGCATCTCATGTCCCATGTTACTTTCCCCGTAGTGAAACTGGACAGGTTAAATGCACTTCTTTTCCTTCTCTTGTGCTGCCAGCTTTTGATTGGATGTTTCCCTTTGGCCAGATGCAGTCTGCTCCCCTCCTCTAGCTTTCCTCAGAACTGTTGGTTTTATAAGTTGACAGTTAAACCTAACCACATCACACCACCCGGGTTTTATGACTGGCACGTTATGCTTAAATCTGAGCTTGACTTGGCTGCCGCTGTCTGAGATACCGGATTGGGATGGCTTCTCATCAGCTGGTGTGGTTTTTCACACATCTTTTGCTTATCTAAGATTTGGCTCCAGATAAAGGTGAAATATTTCGCATTCTGGGCCAATTAATAAGTTTATTGGTGCTGAACACTTTGTGCCATTTGCTAGGATGCAGCAAACTGCCTTTTATTATCAGAGCAGTTGAAAAACATAGAAATGTTTCAGGCACCACTTAGTTGGTCTTTTCCCCTGACCAGCAGGGGAAACGGAAACTCAAAAGAGGTTATAAGGTGCAAATCTAGACCAAGTAGCCATAACCACAAGTGATGATGATGATGATAAAACTGTAAGGGTCAGGTATTAAATATAAAAATCGGCATTAATATTTATATTAAACTTTCTTTTCTCAAAGTCTCAGTTGTAATGGATGCAGATGCAGGAGGAAACTGCTGGCTGGGCTCCAGCAGGTGTATCGGCGTGACCCGTCGCTGTGGCCTGCCTTCCTCTGGCAGCCCTCCTCCGGTGCCATAAGCCCTCTTTGGACTGAGGCAGGGAAATCACTGAATGCAATCATGGGCCAGACATCAACCACAATACACTCTCTTCATTGGTCCTGACTTTGCTGCCACAGGGAGATGGTTCCATTTTCCGGCCTTAAAACGGGGTGGGCCCTGAGCCCCAGCAATCCTCTGGAATTGGGACTCTAGTCTTTGCTCACAATCTGTCAGGAGCCATTAAAAGTCAGGTGCTTTGGATATAGCCTTTGATCTCCCTGGTTTTTGCCTCCTTTTGAGGGCCTGACTTCTGGGGCTGTTGGTGAGGATGGCACATTGGGTTTATTTCCAGACGCCTCCCACAAATCTGCTGAAGCAGCTGCCCCCCGCCCCCCACAGTGAGGTGATTCCCTGTTTCACTTGTATTGTTCCCGTCTACTTATATTCCAAGTCTGTGGCCCTGGGGACCCCCGAGGGGCACTGCCCCTCACTCCTGGAAGCTGACTGCTATGCAGGTCATGGTGTGAAAACTTCTGTGAGAAACATGCACATTACGGCTTTGAGCACAAAATGAACCGTGACCTCGGATTACACACCTGGTTCCATGGGTAGGTTCCAAGGGCAGAATTTATTGCATCTGATTTCCCCTCTCATCTCACTCGCTCTTTTTTTCCTTCAAAGGTTCAGTCATTTGGGGAAAGGATTGTGCTATTCGTCCTCAACGTCGTTATTTTTGGAAGATTGGAGAGAAGTTTGGATGACGACATGTTTTTTCTACCTCACTCTGTGAGGGAGCAGGCTAAGATTCTATGGCGGGACGGAGCAGCGGTGGGATTTTACACAACCAAAGCAAAAGGTAAGGCTCAGGGCAGGGCAGGGCTGCCTCCATGCGAGGCTCTCTGGGTGGCTTCCTGCCTCGGGGAGTACCAGCACAGGGCTTGCTTGGGGAAACTCTCTGGGCACAGCAGGTACCACTGATTCAGTGTCATGTAAATACACCCAAGATTTCATTTGTACCCATTTCCTGTTTTACTGGAGAACAGGCTGAAAAGCATGTCCCTGTGATCTTCAGGCCGTGCCATGTTCCCCGGAAAATACTTGTTAATGGTGTAAACTGTTAATGGTGTAAACTGACTTTATAAGCACAATGCTTTTCATTTCTTCTCTTTAATGTTACCAATTAACTGTCAGGACACATACCATTGCCAGTCGCTGACACGTGGTGCAGAAGTGCACTGGGTGCCAGGATTTATAGACGTTCCTCAGAAGAGAGGGAGGTCAGCCACAATAGCAAGGTCAGGGAGAAGGCTGGGGCTCATTTTTCTGGGCTGTGACAAGAAGTGACTGGGGGACAAGTACCATTTTGCCGAAGGGATCAGTCTCTTCTTTCGAGTTGCTTTCTTTAATAGTTTTTAAACTTTTTAAAAAATTAAGTTTTCAGTTACAGTTGATATACAATATAATATTAGTTTTTGGTGTACAATATACTGATTAGACATTTATGTACCTTGTGAAGTGATCACTGCAATAAGTCTGGTACCTATCTGCTCATGTGCTTCTTAGTGGTCATATATCATCTTTGGTGGTCTGTTCAGATATTTTTCCAATTATTTTTATTGGGTTGCTTGTTTTATTATTTACCTTTGAGCATCCTTTATATGTTATAGTTCTTTATCAGATATAGATATTTAGTAATTTCATTGATTTTAGTGAGAAGAAGGGAAGAGAGAGAGAGGGAGAGAGAGAGAAACATCAATTGGTTGCCTCTCGTATGCAACCTGGACCTGGGATTGAACCCTCAACCTGTTTATGGGCCCTGATTGGGAATCTAACCTGCCACATCCTGATGTATGGGACAGCATTCCAACCAACTGAGCCACATCAACCAGGGCATCAGAATGTATATTTTGAGAACATTTTCATTTTGGTTTAATGGTGTTTTTGGAAGAGCCGAAGATTTAAATGTTGATCAAGTCTAATTTATCTGTTTACTCTCTTTGTGGAGCCCATTTGGCTTCATCTTTCTGCCAGTTTTGCTGCCCACATTGGGGAGTGTCCTTGGTTTAAAAAAAAGCATCAGACTCACAGATCAGATCCTGTGTAGTTCATCGTTCAAGAGTAGATCCATCTCTTGCCCAGCTGGCATGGCTCAGTGGTTGAGCGTCAACCAGGAGATCGCGGTTCGATTTCCAGTGGGCACATACCTGGGTTGCGGGCTCCATCCCCAATATGGGATGAGCAGGAGGGAGCCGATCAATGACTCTCATCATTGGTGTTTCTATCTCTCCCTCTCTCTGACATCAGTAGAGATATATTTAAAAAAACAACACAAAAAACAGATCCCTCTCTGGTCTGTACTGTGGTCCTCACATGGCCAGGACTCCTTTTTAAAGTTCAGCTGCTTTCCTTGTCCTAAAGTTCGATCTCTGCTGGTAAGGCTTCAGTTTTTCCCACCAGTGTTTTCTGTAGCCTTGGGGGCTCAGTTATACCTTGTGGCCAGCAAGCTGCAAGCTAACAGGTTTTATCAATGCCAGTTGCAATTTTCTGAAATTAAGTTTTCCTCTGGCTTCTCTATGTGTTTTTTGGATGCCTTACACCTGTCTCCAAATGACTTACTGAACGAAATTTGCATGATCATTGCATTCCACCACCGTCATCTTGTGGGGACTTGTTAAAGCATTGGTTATAGAATTTTATTTCTTGCCTTTCCATCTCTTTCTGTAAGTTGAGAGAGGAATTATTTTGATGAATTGAGAAATAGTTGTTAGCAGCATGCAAATAAATTAAAAATAACTTAGTGAATATATAAGTTTTATAATGTTTTATTATTTTACACAGTGATTTCTGAAAAACCAGTGAATACACGTGATCTAACTGGCGACAGGAGTTGATATTCAGAACTTTAGAAGAGTTAAGGATGTTTCTTCAGTCCTGGCTCCGTCTTGGTGCTTGTCACAGTGTTAGAATGTTGTAGTGTTGATGCCTAAAATACAGGCGTAGCACATGGCTTGCTTCTCCACTTGGCAGCCATAGACTTTCTCTCCATTACTTTAGATCTCCATGACTCAGAGTATCTGTTAATTCATTTCGGGCCAGGCTGAAGTTGATCATTTCATTTTGTGCAGAAAAGGAAATGTACAGATTCATTGCATCATAGGATCACAGGGGCCAGGTTTTACCTACTTAAGAATAAACATTGTTTCTAAGCTTCAAGGGAAGAAAATAACTAGATTGGTGAGTGGACAGTTGGCCAATTTAGGGCAGAGCTACTAAGTATTTTGCTTTTGTATAAAAATCTAAAAGAAACATTACATTACAGATTCCTGAAAGCCCGACACTAATGCAAATTGTAGGCAAGAGTAGCCCTTAAAAGTATTGAATTAGATTATTTGCAGTCCAGACAAGCACGTGACCTGGCAGAGGGCAGTGATGCTTTGAAGTGGCCCCCACTGCCCTGCCTGTCACCAGGGCCTCATATTCGCCCCTCCCCCAGACACTCCGTGCCACAGGTGCCTCCTGTCCGATTGTCCATCAAGCAGCAAGCCCTCTTGTCATCTTTTGGCCTTTAACAGAAACATAAGTAGCATAAAATGGAGATGTGAGACTGTGGTGTTGGTTCAGATTCCAACTCCACGACCTGATGCAAAAGGGATTGCTGTCACCTCAAGGACTTGCAAGACGGGAGGTATGGGGAGGGTGCAGGGGATTCATGGAGCGCAGCTGGCTGCTTATGCTGGGATGGGCACCCAGCACCTGCTCCAGTGCCACCTTTGCAAACCAGCTTCCTTTCCTCCCTTATGTTTCCTGCTTCCTTATAACCTTGACTTCAGTTTGCCATGCTGCCTGCCTGGCCTCTAAATGCACCTACCTTAAAGGGGCAGGATCTCTGATAGTCCTGTGTCCCCTTCACTCAGAGCCTCCTGAAAGAAAAAGATACTTAGTGTCACCTTTATGTACAATTTTAATACAATTTGTTGTAGCTTTAAAAGTCCCATAAAAGTTGCCAATTTAAGCATACCATTCAGTGACTTTTAGCAAATTTTGAGAGTTGTGTCACCATCACTCCAATCCAGATTGTAGGTATTTCTTCCAACCCAACAAGTTGCCTATTTGGTGTCAGTTTCTGTTTCCATCCCAGCTCTCAGCAACCACTGATTTGCTCTCTGTCTCTATCAATTTGCCTTTCCTGGACATTTCACATAAGTGGAACGATACACTATGTGATTTTTATTTTTACTTTTGCATCTGGCTTCTTTCACGTAGCATGGTAGTTTTGAGGTTTATCCAAATGGTAGCATATATTAGTATTTTATTCCTTTTTATTGCTGAGTAATGTTCCATGGTATGAATGTACCACATTTTGTTTATGCATTTACCAGAATAGTTTCTAGTTTGGGGGTCTTATGAATAATGCTGCCATAAGCATTCAGATACATCTCTTTGTATGGATGTGTGTTTTCGTTTCTCCAGGATGGATTCCTAGGAGTGAGATTGCTTGGTCATTTGGTAAGCATATGTTTAGCTTTTTAAGAAATTGCCAAACTATTCGACAAAGTGGCTGTACCATTGCATATTCCCATCAGCAATATATGAGCGTTCCAGTTTCTCCACATCCTGTCAACACTTATTATTGCTCATCTTTTTTATTATGGCCATTCTAGTAGGTGAAAAGTCACATTTCACTGTGGTTTTAATTTGCACTTTCCTAATGACTAAGGATATTGAGTATGTTTTCATTGATGTTAACCATTGCATGTCTTCTTTGAAGAAATGTTTGGTCAGATCATCTCTCCATTTTTTATTGGTTGTTTGTTTTCATTTTATTGACTTATAAGAGTTCTTTACATATTCTGGATATGTCTTTTTATCAGAAATGTGATTTGCAGACATTTTCTTACAGTCTGTGGCTTTTCATTTTCTTAATGGTGTCTTTTGAGGTACAATGGTTTTCAATTTTGATGGAGTCAGATTGGCCCATTGATTGTGTTTTTGGTGTTGGATCTAAGAGTTCTTTGCCTAACCCTAGGCTAGACTGTAAAAATTTTTTTCTAACAGCTTTGTGGTTTTAACCCTTACATTTATGTCTAGATCCACCTTCAATTAATTTTTGTATATGGTATGAGGTAGGGGTCCAACTTCATTTTAAAAATACTGACTAGCCTGTCCAGGAGTGGCTCAGCGGTTGAGCATCGACCTATGATTTAGGAGATCGTGGTTCGATTCCTGGTCAGGGCACATGCCTGAGTTGCGGGCTCGATCCCCAGTAGGGAGCATGCAGGAGGCAGCTGATCAATGACTCTCTCATCATTGATGTTCTGTCTCTCTTTCCCTTCCTCTCTCTCTGAAATCAATAAAGATATATATATTTTTTAAAAAGTACCGACTATATTAAAAAATTAATGGATTTTATTTTTTCGAGCAATTTTAGGTTTACAGACTATTGATCAGAAAATGCAGTTCCCACATATGCCCCCTACACACACACACAGTTGATGCTGCAGAGCCAAGTTCTTTTTGCAGAGACAGCAACCGTGCTGGTGTTGGTGCTGGTTGCAGCAAAGTTAAGTTCAGGGTGGAAAGGTGGGAAAGGTGCCACTCCTGCCTCTCTTGCTCTGTTTAGTGAGGTCATTGACATTTTATGGGAAATGGGACTTAGTCTATTTGGGGAAAATGCCCTTGGCCATAATTGGACACAGTGAGCCCTTGTTAGAGTTACTGAAACAGTCTGTGCCCTAGAAGTGTGTCCGGTGGCTCTCCCTTCCCACAGCCCTGGGTCCAGGGCAGCTGTGATATGTCCCAGCTGCTCCTCACTGGCTCCAGGGGTCTCTGTGAGCCATGCACAGGGAGGGTGGGATCTCAGGTGTCTGGATGCATGAGCAGCCTTGCCCTGCTCTGTCAGCAGGTTCACTTTTCATTTCAGGGCCACAGTCTGGTGGCTGCATTCAGAGCCATTAATAACAGTCTGATCAGTTAGTGGGAGAGCTGGCAGCTTAGACAGATCTGTTATTTTGTCTCGGTCATTCAGTTTGTGAAGCTGGCCCTGATTCCACATGGTACCAGTCACCTGGCTGTGCAGGCATCCCGCAGGGTCCTGGCAAGTTGGTACTGGCTCAGGGGACAGTCCGTATCTCTTGCTTCCCCCTGCAGGCAGCCTGTGCGGGGATGGCACGGGCATGTGCTACCTGCTGCCTGTCTTCGACACCGTGTATGTCCGGAGGAGACACCGTCGCCAAGGCCTGGGCGTGGCCATGCTTCAGGACTTCTGTGAGACGTTCCGAGATGACGAGGCCCTGGGGGTCAGTTGGCCAATTTCTTCTGCCATGTACCAAGGTAATGCCACCTTTGTCAGGCAGAAGCATTTGGGTAACAGTGAGGGACACACACCTGTATTCCGGATGGCTCTGGGGAAGGCAGTCCTCGGCACCCTCTGCACTATGACACGTGGGCATCGTCTTCCTTCTGAGAAACCTCCCAGGGCTTCAGCACATGAGCCTTCATGCTGGATCACAGGGCCACACCTTTCCCAGCCTGAGGAATAAGTGGATTTAGGTGTAATAAAAAATCAGCACAACATCAGGCATGGGATGGATGAAGGGGGCACAGGGTGTGAGGAGAGGAGGAGGGAAGTGGCTCACAGGGAGCATGGATCAGAGCAGGGGGCTGTGGCGGGCTGGGCTGCCAGAAGGACCTGAGTGGCCACTCCTGAGGACATCAGACAGGGCTGGGCTGTGTGCAGGGTGGGCAGCCTGACTTATGCTGGGCTCCTGTCCCCAGTCTGTAGGAAGTTCCTATTGGCCCATCCAGAGGAGCGGGACCGGCTGTGGGAGGTGGAGCCCCCGGGAGCCTGGGGCCAGCGAGGCAGCATCTGGCTGAAGGTCCAGCTTCAACAGTCAAGACTTCCAGACTGTGAGTCGGCCTGAAAAGTGCACTGTGATCTCATTGTTTCTCGTCACTGAAGTAGATTCATTTATACAGATGGAGTCAGGCCCATGCGGGTGTTAGGTCTGCTGTTGCTGCCAGAACAGGAGCAGTGGCACCAGGGTGCTGGCATCTTGTCCTCCCTCACCTTCCCTTCCCAAATGAACCATATCATCCAAACCCCTGCCCAAGAAGAGGTCCCCCAGCTTAGCTAATCAGAAGTTACCTGTGACTAAGGGCTCCCTTTTAACAAGCGAACGGATCATTGTAATGGGGAACATGAATTTCCCTGCCCAGCAGATCAGTTGAAAGCATTATTTCAAAAGACATACAGGGTTTACTGTGAAGAGCTGGCCTCCTGTCCCCTTGTCCTCGGGGAGAATAGAAAAAATGGTCGCATCCCATAAACAATGTTCTGCAAATGAGTGCCTGGCTCTTTTTATGGGCAGCGTGGTAGGATGTCCTATGGAGATGTCCTTGTCTACTTGGGCAGTCCGTTACAGACACACAAGCCGTCTTCAGTATGGGGCATTACAGGTGGCGCCATGGAGTTTGCCAGTGGGGTTTTGATGGCAGGGGTGTTTCCATGGCGGGTCTCCTGGGGAGGGAGAGGCTGGGAAGACCTTTATGGAGCCAGAGGGCAATGCAGGGCAGCAGAGACACTTGTCTCTGGATCTCTACGTTGCTTTTTGCCAGTGTTCCTTCTGTCTTTCCCACATTGCAGACTGTTACCAGCTCAGCCCTACAGGTGAGGGAGGGCCTGGGGCAGGGCCCGGGGCCCTCCGGGCTGCAAGTGTGTGGGTGCTGAGAGACTCAGGAGGTACTAATAGTTTAAATTTACTGGCCAAGCCCTGCCAGGCGTGGCTAAGTGGTTGAGCATCGAACTAGGATTCGGGAGATGGGGGTTCGATTCCCGGTCAGGGCACATGCCTGGGTTACGGGCTTGATCCCTGGTTGGGGGCCTGCAGGAGGCAGCCGATCAATGACTCTCTCATCATTGATGTTTCTATCTCTCTCCCTCTCCTTTCCTCTCTCTGAAATCAATAAAGATATATTTTTAAAAATAAATAAATAAATAAAAATAAATTTACTGGCCAAGCGAAAGCATTGGCTTCCTTCCCTCATGGTGTCTGTGGCCCTGTCAGCGTCAAGTGCCATCTCTGAGGTTGTGGGTAGCTCATTAGAGGGCCACGGGCAGGCTGAGGTGCCTGCTTTGTCTCCGCCTGATTTACCTTAGCCGGTGACAGGGAAGAGCGCCTTGGAGTTTATTGATGATAATAGTGATCATTTGGGCTTTTATGGTACCTTTCAGCTAGAAGGCTTAATGGATCTTTACAGATATTAATGGGGTAACCAGGCACCTGGGAAGGAGGCCACTGCAGGGCTGTGACTGGGATCCTAATGAGGTGGCTAAGTGACTTGCCCTGTGGCACCAAGAGTTGGAAATGCAGGGCAGCGAGCCATCCTGGACCCCCCTGCACTGAGTGGACTGACCCTGCAGGCTTATGGACACAAATGAGCCTGCAGCCGTGCACATGGTCTTTGTGCCTCGGAGGTTGCAGTCCTTGGCTGGGGATGGAAGAAACTAATGGCTTACATATCCGAATGGAGAAATCGCTCAGGCCGGAGGGGGTGCACAGGGGAGGGCATTTTCGCATAATTGCAGAGATGGCATTCTCTCAGGAGATTTGCTCTGGGGGTTATTTTAAGAGCTGAGAGCTGGTGTGGTCTGGTCAGAGCAAACCCAGCTAAAGTCAGATGCCAGAGCTGTCATTTTAAGTCACGCTGAGATTCGCCAACTCTCTCTTTAAATCAGCAAATGAGGGGACTCTGACAGAGAATGTTCCAGAAGCACCCATGAGTCCCTTGAAGGAAGAAGGGTCATCATTATAATTAGGGTATAATTAGATTACAAAAACTCTCTAATTTTAAAAATTTTAAAGTTATGGTCTTTTCACTCCCTGTATAAATCAGCGCTGGTTCCCAGTTTCCCCACAGCTCTGTGTCCCCAGGGCCAGAGTCAGGGTAGAATTCACTCAGGAGGGTTTTCAGCCAGCTTCATCTTGCAGCAGTTGTGTCAGTTAGTGCTGACATTTCAGGGTTTTTTCGGGCTGTGAGTGATGGCTGCAGATCAGTCACAGATCAGCCCAGATGCTCTGTAGTTACTCCCTTTCTAGCAGGCTTCTCCCTTCATGGAAACCAGTGAGAACAGCCCTGCAGGTCACCTAACAGTGCAGATTCTGGGATCTTCTCTCCCCTCAAAATCTCACTAGGCCGCCTCATTTGATTTCAGCTTTTAATCAGGCAGTTATTCCTAGAGTTGCTTTCTTGCATTGTTCTGGCCCTCAGGGTCTGTCCCTTGTCCCTTTATTCCTGAGTGTGATTTTGGGGGTTTTCCACAACGTCTTGTGCCGTAGAAATAAGCAAGAAACCCTGTGGCACCTATAGCTGTTTTTATGGAAGTGTGAGGCATGGATGTTCTGCAGCATTTCAGGGGGAAATTGGTATTCCTCCCAAATGTTTTAAAGTCTGTTTCTGAAGCAGTGTCCTTTGTGGACTAGGTCTTTTAAAGTTTGCACGAATCTGCCTGTGATAACATCTGTGGCTTATCATGGTCCTGGAAATATTTATAGGGTTATTCTGATCTTTTGAGAGGAGTTTGTGGGAAATGTTTTCCTCACTACACTAGGTTGCATACGAAGCCTTTGAAACTTGACCAATAGGATCATAATTCTCTCTGCCGGGACTCCCCAGCTAGCTTGCACATGCCTTAAGCTTCTTTACTGGGGGAGGTGAAATTGAATGCGTCAACAGTTCTTTTACAAAAATGTTGCTGGAGGCAGAAAATAATTGCACACAGCTTTAAAAATTAACTTTTTCTTTTTTTTTTTTAAGTTTCTGTTGGTTTTTTAGAGAGAGAAAAGGGAGAGGGAGAGAGAAACATCCATGAGAGAAACATCAGTCGGCTGCCTCCTGCACGCCCCCTAGTGGGGATCGAGCCCAAAACCCAGGCTTGTGCCCTGACCAGGAATCGAGTCGATGACCTCTTGGTGCATGGGTTGACACTCAACCAATTGAGCCGTACTGACCAGGTCAATTTTTTCATTCTTTAGCTTATAGTTTTGCTTTCTTTCCAGGTGAATTTTTAATAGATTCAATCGTCATCCACAGGGAAAATATTTTTCTTCTATTTGCATTTAATTTTTAAAGCTGGAGAGAATGTATATAAAGAGATGTGAAATATCTGAGCTAGGAGGTGGGGTCATTTTTTCTAATCTTGTTTCAGCTGGTTCTGGTGAGTCGGACATTACATAGTGCGGTAGCAATAGCAATTTTATGGCAGCGAGTATGCTGGGAAGTGTGGAGAGCAGAACCTCCATGCTGGATGGATTTTCTGTCCAATGCTGCTCTTTGAAAGGTTGTCTCTCCCTCTAGTGGCCATTGCGCTCTACTGCGCCCTGGATGGTAACCGCGTTTACCATTGACCTGTATGGTTGCTTCTCAGATTCTTACACTTGTGAGCTCAAATTCGTGTGTTCACTTTTAAAAAAAAAACTTACTGAACTTTCATTGGTTAGAAATGAAATGCAAGTGAGCATTTAATAGCTACTGGTATACTTCAGTCCATAACACATAAAAATAATTTCATACATCAGGAAAGGTAGGAAAATGGTAATGGATTATCTACTTCATTCTCTCATTCATTCATTCTGTCACCCATTCCCTCACTCATTCGTCATCCACAGGGTGACGAATAATATCTGCTCATTATTCAATTGATTACCGTTACTGGAGCATCTTCCAACACCAGGCATTGTCCGAGGTGATAGGGATACACTAGTGAATGAAGCTGACAGTCTCTGAACTCATTTATGAGCTTTCATTTTTGTGAAGAGAAGTACATGGGCAATGCCTGCTTACATAAAAACTCTAAGAGAGGCTAAAGTGTGCTGGTATTTTCAAATACTTAAATTTTGCCAAATCAAATTTTGCTGACATAAAGTCTGGAAATAAACCTTAAAATGTACTTACATAGGTAACAACTATACAATACAATTATTCTTGAAAAATGTGTTTCATTTGTATTTTCAACTCAAACAGAAAACTGTATACATTTTTGGGATCTGGCCTCTCCCCCTACAAACCTCCACATCAGGATTTTGCAGTATGGGGAGGTGCACAGTGGGACAGGGGAGTCATCCCACTCAGATTTGGGACTGATGGAAGTAGGAGGAGGGGAGGGAGGCTGCATTCACATGTGTGATTATGGGCTCGCTTGTGAGTAAAAATTCCAGTGAGCAAAGTGGAAGGTGAGGAATGGAACTAGAAACCTGACTCCATTTCATGCCCCAACAATTGGAAGAGAAAATATAAATTCCAACTGGGAAATGCTTGAGAACCATCGCTTCATGTCCTCTGTCCTCCAGAGGGCACAGGAGAGGCATCAACGTGAAGGTCAACCAGATGGAATTGGGTCATGGTGATCCGGTGATCAATGCTTCTGGAAGGGTCCCCAGCGTGTTACTAATCTTTCGATTGTCCACTTCCTCGGGAGCCACCTGTTTGCTTTTCCTCTTCTCTTGCTTGGGGAGGGCAGCTGTCCCAGGAAGTTCCAAGGAGGACATGAGCAGTCACGGGCGGACTTGTCAAGATGCTGTACCCAGACCGTCCAATAACGGAGAAGGCAACAAGGTACAATGATGGATATGCCATCAGGAATATTTCTTGTTTTCTCAGTAATCATGCTGTGCTTGTTAAGTGAAGCTGTGGTCTTCCTGCACACCTTGGCTCCAGGTTTCTCCATGGCAGCAGCGGCTGATTTAGGCTCAGCATCTCTGAGCTGTGGTGTTGGGAAGGGCCTTTGTCAGTGGGCTTTGCATTGTCTTCTCTAAGCTAGACAAGCTCACACAAAGCCAAGGAAGTGGGGATCAGTTATAACCTTGCATTTTAAGGAAATATTGAAAAATCTGAATTTCAAAAAACAAATTTGAAAAAGATAAAAAACCACTACACCTGTCCCTTCCCAGGTTTCATCTGTAGCTGAAAGACCATGTATTTCCCTTATTCATTTACTTTGTCCCTCCTACTTGTTTGGTTTGTTATGGGACCCCCAGGACCAGGAACCCTGCCTGAGTCATGTTGAGCTTTCTCACATGTATTGTGTGCTCTGAAGTTGGACTCAGGCACTGATGAATGACAGTCTAGGGACAAATCCCTACCCCAGCCTCCCAGGTTCAACTGGTGTCCTCCATGACCAGACCAACTCCAAAGATCTCCTTGGGTCAGGTGACAGCTGGTGAGTCACTCAGGGCAAACCTCTCTGCCTTACGAGATACACATCCTGGCACAGCTGGCCTACCTCTTGTGACAGTAGCAGATCCGAGTGCTGCCACTATGTGGCCTTCTCTGACCACCCAGCACAGCCCAGGGCACAGGCCAAGTCAAAGATGAATGACGGGCCAGGCACCAACCACTCCAGAAAATAATAGATGTCGGTAAGGATGTGAAGAAATCTGAACTCTTGTGGACTACTGGTAGGAATGTAAAATGGTGCAGCCACTATGGAAAAACAGTTCCTCAAAAAACTAAACAGAATGGGGCCCTGGCCGGGTGGCTCAGTTGGTTGGAGTGTTGTCCCATAAACCAAAAGGTACCCAGTTCAATTCCCAGTCAAGGCATATGCCTGGGTTGTAGGTCTGGTACCCAAAGGCAACCACTCAGTGTTTCTCTCTCTCAAATCAATAAACGTCTTAAAAATTCTAAAAAAAAAAAGAGAATTATTTATTTCTGGAATTTTGTTTAATATTTTCAGACCACAGTTGACTGAAATGAAACCTCGGATAAGGGGGGGACTTACCCAAAAGAATTGAAAACAGGGTCCCAAAGAGAGATGTGCACAGCCATGGGCATAGCAGCACTACTCATGATAACCAGCAAGGAAGCAACCCAGATGCCCTTTGGGATGAATGAATAAAGAATGGGGCATACTTGTCCAAATGGGTATTCTTTAGGCTTCAAAAGGGAGGAAATCCTTACACGTACTACATGGATTTACTTTCAGGACATTATGCTAAATGAAATCAGCAGTCACCAAAAAAACAAACCCCCCCCCCCCCGATATTATAGGATTCTACTTATATGAGGCATCTAGTCAAACCTCATAGAAACGGGAAGCAGAATGGCGGTTGCCAGGGGCTGGGGCAGAGAGGAGTGGGGAGTTATTGTTTAGTGAGTAGAGTTTTGGTTGTGCAAGATGAAAAGCTCTCGAGAATGCTGTGAATGTACTTCACGCCGCTGAACTCGACACTTAGAAGTGGTCCAGATGATAAATTTTATGTTGTATATTTTACAATTAAAACTAAAAAGAGTTTTTAAAGGTAAAAGTGAATACATAGCTTCAGGGAGAAACAAATTAAATAAACTCATGCTCTATAATAGGGCAGTTATACAACGTTTAATATGTATACTATATAAACTCGTAGCTCTACTATGTTCTTGCCGCTTCCCAAAGCATCGTCTCCAAAGCCGCCCACCTCAGAGGCCAAAGCTCCCAGCCAGACTGGGCAGCTCAGCACCCTTCCACCCCCAACCTGGCATCCCTCCTGCCCTCGCTTGAGGAGTCACAGAAAACACCGGCCTCACCTTTTCCCATTGAGTTTTATTCCAGACCAGTTTTACAATGGTGCTGATTTAGAACCTGTCCATTCCTACACTAGTGACAGCTTCATCTTCCTTCTACCCACAGACAAAAGAATAGAAGCTACTGCCCAGCTGTGCGCCTGGCATTAGCTAGACTTTTAAGGAATCCAGAACAGAGGGCTGGAGCCTGGCGAGCAGGGGTCCATGACACAGCCAGCTCCCTATGCACCTACGATGGGGACAGAGATGGTGACCTAACAATCTACAGCCCTGGGTCGCAGTAGTGTGGTATCAGTGTCTGTTCCTTCCTGGCCCTGCTGCTTTGATCAGCCTGACATGAGGAACCACCGTCACCTCTGGCACACAGCAGAGGGACACAGGCGACACGCAGGCCACACAGCCATGGAGAGCAGTGAGAACCCTGAACCTCCATGCGGTGCCCTCACCACGGGCCTGCCCTACCTGCTGCAACAACCAAGCAAGGACAGCTCTGCCCTGGCCAAAGTCCCTCAACTGGGGGCATGTTCAGGTGCTACCCTGTAGAGGCTGAAACCAATCCTTCAGGAAAACCAGCAGCTCACATGGACAAGAGTGTCCCATGTGCCAGGCACTGTGCTGGGATCTGGCGTCTCACCCTCATAACATCCCTGAGGTAAGTCTGATCATTGTCCCCATTTCACAGATGTGGGATCAGGCTCAAGAGTGTAGTCACAGAGGTGCCTAAGGTCTCAAAGCTATTAAGTGACAGGGAAAAGCAGTAGAGGGGCTCAAAGGTCTGTATGACCTTAGTTTTCAGTTACCCCAATACCCCAAATTGCCCCTTAGGAAACAAGGAAAGAGGGATGGGAGGTGAAATCCTGACAGAACCACTTCTAGAAACTTGGAGAAAACCCAGCCACCATGGTGATTATCAGTCAAAGTGCCTGAGGGGGCAGCCACTAAGGGCAGGCACACTCACTGCTGCCGGTGCCCCTGCCCCAGCCAACATGCAGACCCTCCTCCCAGTGGCCTTGCTCTCAATAAAGAAAGGCCAGTCCCTTGGGTGCAGTTCTGCAGAGACCCCAGATGACAAAACTGCTGTCCTGTTTCTCAGGTTTTTGCTTAAGAGAGCCTACTGTTGTATGAGCAAGGGAAATGCCTGATTTGGGTCAAAATAAAAATGCCAGTCGCCACCCAAAGCTTGTCCGCTTCTCCTGCTCCCAGGACAGCGCCAGTGCTCTTGGGGCCAGGTCTGGGCTCTGCTGTCCCATCGGAGCAGGGCACCAGCGCCTCTCACAGCCACAGCCAGAGTTCCAACAGAGAGAAGGGAAGGGTGCCCAGAGCAGCCTTAAAGCTAAGGCATCAGGGCATGTTTACTGTGAACCTGACAGTGGCTCTGGAGGAAGAGGTGGGTGGAGGCACAGGAAGAAATGCAGGAGCTCCCAGACTGATACCCACCCCACTCCTCCCAGGGGGCGGGGAGGCCACAGCCTGGGACAGATCCTACTCCTTTGGGGCCCTAGTAGCTAGTCCACCTGACATTTTCACTGTGTCTCTAAAGTGCCATTAGCAAAACCACAGGAGTAGGGGTGGGGGCGGGGGTGGGGGTAACAACAGCCCTGGAAAGAGGACTACTGTGCTGTGGGCACAGGGAGTCAAGAGGACAGACGATCCCCACTCCTTGGATCTGGGGAAGCTGGCTGCCAGGTGAAATGCCCAGTGCTCTCTGGCCCCGCTCCCCTCACCAGCAACCACCCACAGCCTCTCCTCCCTCACACCCTGCTGTCCTGTGCTTCCCCCTCCCCCCCGCTGGGGCCCTGGCCCAGGTCCTCAGGCCAGTACTGGTCCTGCATGTACTGCTCCATGTCCGTGCTGCTGTCAGGCTCCCTGTCCTCGGGGTGGCTCCAGGGATGGCTGGCCTGCTGCTGCTCCCACTGCACCTCCACCAGCTGGTACAGCTCCATGGCAGTCATGGCATCCTCCACGGATGAGTGCCCTTGCTGGCCCACCTGTAGATGAGAACCCACACGTCACTATCCATAACCTGACACACCAGGCGCTGTGCACAGGCCTGAGATCATGGACTGTCAGAACGGCAGTGTGCAGCTTGGCACAGGGAGAAGGGCATGGGATTTCCAGACAGAAAAACTCAGGAACCTCAGCCATAGCACTAGCCAGCGAGCTCCTCTAGCCTGTTCCCTCAAATATAAAACAAGATAAAAATCGCCACCATCAAAGGCCTGGAAAGCAGAGGGAACACTGGAGGTGAAGCACAGTAGGAGCAGGAGGTACTAGCTGCCCTGACCGAAGGCTCCGTCTCCAGTTGCAAAGGCAGGTGCAGAGCCTAGAGCTGGGTGGGGGGACAGATCTGGAAGAGAGGAGCGTGGAGAACGCGTACTGGTAGAAGGAGGCTGCTGAGGAACACCCAGGGCTGCGAGAATGTGGGAGGCCCAGGACCTGGTTAGGAGGAATGACCAGCTGGAGGTGCAGCCCCCAACCCCACCCCACCCTCATGTACCTGGATCTTCTTGTGCAGCAGCTGCAGGGCCAGGTCCTTCAGAGAGACCCGGGCCCGGGTCTGAAGGGCAGGCTGGCTGAGGAGGTTGGGGACACATGTGGTGTCCCGGGTCTGGCTCCGAGGGTGGACATACTTGAGGGCCTTGAAGTCGTTGTGCAGGGCGTGCCCTACCACCACCTTGCCCTTCAGGAGCTTGAGGATCTGTGGATGGAGAAAGGAGTCAGGAAGGCCCCACTGTGGGCGGGCCCAAGACCGGTGGGCACACAGATCCCTCTGGAGGAGGCAGCATGGAGAGGGGAGACCAGGAGCTCCAGGCAACTACACTGCCCTACTTGAGTCCAGACCCTTCTACTTACTACTTGAGATAAGCAGGGCACAGTGAAGCTCTCTGAACCCGCCACACGGGAATGCTGCCAACTGCATTCCATGGTTATGGAATTATAGTCGGTCATGGACAGGAGAAATCCAGTAACTCAAGCAACGTATCTTTCTCCCTGCACAGGCTCACCTCGCCGCCTGAAGACCTCACCAGCCCTCCCACTCCACTGAGTCTTCCCCCAGCTCCTATCATGGCAGGTCTCAGCTAACATGTCAAGAGGCCACCCTGAGACTCCCTGTCCACATTAGGACCCCTTTCTGTCGTGCAGGGGATTCAACGCACTAAGTACACATTTAGCTCTGGCATGCTCTACACCCCCCATGCCCACTGTAAGCTCCCCATACACACACAGGAACCCTGTTTGACTTGACTGGTGATGCTCAGTGAAAACTCAGCACACAGGTGATCACTGGGCAAAGTCCACAGAGCCAGGCTGGTGCAGAGAAACACTGTACACGGCACCTCACACACAGGTCATCTTCAGGATCCTGTCCCTCTGCCCCTCTGCTGTGCAGGACCCTACTGCCTTGCTCAGCTCTGGCCATGACATGCAGTTCTCCTCCCTGCCTTCCACCCCTCAGGCTCTGGAGAGGTCATGCCATGTCCAGGGCCACAGGCCTGCAAGTCCTCCAGCCCTCTTGGCTCTTCTTATCACCAGCACTCGCCTCCCACAGCCAGCCTCTGCTGGCAACACATGCTATCACTAAACTCAGCTTCCACAGAAGGTGGATAAGGTGCATTTAGACTTTGAGGGTAGGGACATGCTACCACTCTAGTCACACACCCCAGCCATTTGGTGGGAAGAGAGCAACCATGCTCCACACTGGCTCAGAGTCTGAGTAGAAAAACAGTGGTCCTGCTTGCAGGAGCACCACCAACCAGACTAAGGTCAGCACTGAGGGTTCGCCATACGCCTCCCTTCCTGTTGCTTCTGTCTTCAGTAGCCTGCTAAATAGAAGAGCTTCAAATCTTTTGAAAGAAATGCTTGGGCTGTATATTATGTGAAAAAGTATACCAGTATTTTCCAAATTTACCTAACCTCAAGAATAACCCAGAAACATTAATTCTCCTATAATGCTTGTTTTAAAAATGCAGAATGTCCCAACATGACAGATACATTAGAAAATGATTTGAGAATAATGCGTGATTTTGCCCTTAGGAAACACTAAATGAATGCAGGAAGCCACGCTCAGGTGACCCGAGCCATGCAGGAACACACAAATTGCACACCCCGCAAACACCTACCAGGGAGCTCCGTTCACCTGTGTAATGAGCCACCTCACGTGGTGTCCCCACTTCCCATCTGATTTCAGGTAACTTACTGGACCACTTCACTGAAACACAAGCTGCAGCCCTTCTGACAGCTACCTCCACGAGGAAACTTCAGGTCTTTTTCAAGGTAAAGTGCCATCCTTACCAGTGTATGTATGTATGAATTTCTTAACCATTTAGCACATGCAGAACTGTGCTACCATTGTCCAGGTGTGGAGGCCAGGCCTCTTTTTATTTGTGGGGTGTCACTGTGACATTTTTCAAGTATCCCCCCCATAAGCTCTGAGGTTTTTATTGTGTCAGTTTACACAGCACGATGATTTTTAGGCACACACACCAGAGTCTCCTCAGGCCTAGAGACATAAGGAATCAGAAGTTCCATGGGGGGATCTGGGGACAAGGAACTGAGATTAATAAGGCTTGAGGCATTTCTTATGCTTAAGCACGTTTGGGGATTCCTGGCACATAAGTGTGATTCCAACCACTAATTAATTTTTTTCAAAGTCCTGAAAAACTAACCTAAGGAAATAGACCCAAATATTGATGCCTGAAGGTGATAGCACTGTGGGCCTTACAAATTTTGCACACCAACCCAAACAAGTCCCCACCTGCCCTCACCTCTTTCTGGGCCACCTGGAAGGGGATGGCTTTGCGCATGTGCTGCCGAGTGATGCCACTCCAGCGAGTGCGGTAGTCCACAATGGGCATCTCAGGCCGGATGTACTTGTCATAGAGGACGTCACCGTGGTAACTCACCACCGAGCAGCGGGCCAGCTCACTCACCCGCCCTCGGGGTCCCGTGCCCACCATCTCGCAATCGATAGCTACGCACTTTCTGGGCAAGGCGCCAGAGGATTCCCTGGGGGTGGGCTTTCTACTGCATGGGGCACCTCCAGATTCAGCCCTTGGACCTTGCCTCCCATGGCTGGCAGCTTCAGTGCCTGGCAGTGCCTCTGATGTCATGGGTGGTGGGGAGAATGCTGGCTCTGGGGGCATGCTCTGCATCCCCTGCTCCTGCAGTAAGGCCTTCCGGGCCATGAACCGCTGGTGCTGTCGGCTCTTCCGCTTGTGCTTTCTCCGAAGCACATCCTTGGCATTTGGGTTCGCCAGCAAAGGGCACAGGTGCTGGGAAGGCTCAGTGGCTTCTCTGGGTACCATCCCAATCTGCTTACCACTCGGGGCAAGGGAGGCCTGGCAGGTAATCTTCCAACGGGGCAGCACCCTGGAAAGAGAAACCACAGGGCAGAGGGGTTGGGTAAGGATGGGTCAAGCCAGCCCTGTTCCTCCTGGTATTCCCCGCCCCGCTGCCCTAGAACCTGTACTGTCGCAGACTACTGGACTGAGTCGAGGACCTATTTTAATTATTGCCCTTATACAGTCAATGCCACATGCAAACCACTGCTTTAAGTACTTCCCATGGAATCATTCAGTCTTCCCAACGACCTGAAAAAGTATTATCCTCATGCTACAGGTAAGAAAACGGGCATAGAGGTTAAGTACTTGCTCGATAAGAGACAAAAGCTGACTGTGGGGCCTACAGAGCTGGAGGTGACCATGAACTCAGGGAACTCCTGATTTGGTGGAGAGAGGTAGAAACTCGCTCAGGATAGGAGCGATGGACTAAGGACAGTCACCTGGCTCACCTGGTCAGGTACCAGAACAGGCAGAAAACACCAGGTTAGGGAAGGCCTGGCAGTCCTGGGACACTTTGAATGGTTTCAGGAAGGTCTGCCAAGAGCCCAGGAGGGAAGGGCATCCAGACAGAGAAAATGCTGACACACAGTCCAGAAGGCAAAGCACAGAGGATCACGGACTTACAGGAAGAGGTCTAGAGAAGACAAGGAATCTGAGCAGTAGCAGCAGAGATTAAGAGAAATGAGAGGAAGAGGGCAGGTAAAGTACCATTTGGTGATGCCTGGGCCAGGGTGAGGCAGTGACCCATCCTGACTCACCCTCCCTCCTTGCTCATCCCTTCCCTGAGAAGCCTTTTCCCTTTTAAAAGGGCTCTTTGAACCAGGTGGTCACTTCAATTCTCGGTCAGGGCACATGCCCGGGTTTCAGGCTCAGTCCCCAGTAGGGGGTTTGCAAGAGGCAGCTCATCAGTGACTCTCAGTATTTTTCTCTCCTCCTCCCTTCCCCTCTCTGAAATGAATAAAAACATATTTTAAAAATAAAGATAAATGAAAGGGCTCTTAACTATAATCAACTTCCTCATATTGACAAGTCACATACTAGAGCCTACAAACACGAGAGCCTTCCTCAGTTTGCCTCAGCCCAGCGGTGGGGACAGGACAGCAAGGCCTAAGGAGTCCCGGACTGAGGCTGACCCTCTGTGGGGGATGAGAGGGCTGAGGGCCCTGAGGCAGGGACTAGGGTCAGTGGCCTCCCTGACCCTGTCGGGAAGGTTTCAAAGCCAAATAGGTTCCCTCAGAAAGGTCTCAGTGGCCACACTTTCAAGAGGTGAAAGCAGCCCTCTTCTAGGAGCCCTGACCTTGCTGCCATGTCAAAACCAGCAATTATTATCAAGGGCAAACCTCCCCCCTCCTGGGCCCCCAGAGGGGCTCGGTGAGGCTGGGGAGAAGTCTTGCTCAAATAACAACTGCTAGGGCAAGAGCAAACACAAGTCTCTTTCCAGCCCCGAATCTCGGCTTTGGGGCACAGCACCCGCCAGGCCCCAGCAGCAGTCCTCAGAGCAATGTCCCCACGAAGTCAGAATGGTCAGTGGCATCAGGGCCACCAACCTGCTGGCTGACCAGGGAGGCAGTGGGCAGTTCTAGACCCCCCACGGAAGAGCCAGATGCACTTGACCAGGTCGCCATCCCCTCACCATAAAACCAGGGTTTGTTTATGAAACCGAGAGAGTTGCACTAGGTTAGGGACGTCCCCAAAGCAGTTCCTTACCAGAAACAAGACACTGGTGTAAAACGCCCACTCCAGACCCGCCTGCGCACCTTAGCTGTCGTATTGGGGAAGGGAGGGGGCGAGAAACTATTTTTAAGAGCGCGCGACCCCACCCCCAAGCCATGATACCAGTAATCGCCCGAATGTGAAAAAACCTGACTGGATTAGACCCCTGTGCTGCTACAGAGTTCGCGGGACAAGAAGTCCGGGGAGAGTCCCGCGCGATCCCGCCGCCCTTCCCCCCCCCCCCCCCCCCCCGCAGCCGGCGTCCTCCCGGGAGTGACGGGCGGGAGGCCTGACCGCACCCCGGGCGTTGGTCACTCACTGGCCACGGCGGTCCGGCCCCCGCCAGGCCGAGGCCCATCGCCCATCGCCGTCCCCTTAGGCCCGAGACCACCGAGCAGGGCGGGGACGCGGGACCGGCGGCGCCCTGGGCCCGGCCTACACACCCGCGGACCCGGAGAGCCGGTCGGCCAGGTCCGGGCGTCCGCCGCCGCAGACTGGGGGTGGGAACACGCGCGGGGCTGCACGGCAGGGTCACGCCGCACCGGCCAGCCCGACCCCGCTGTCCCCAAAGGGTCCCGAGGATCACCTGGAGCAGGGACGGTTCTCCTCCCGCCCGCACGTGGCGTCCGGGCCGCCGGCAGTTCCCACATGCCCGGGCAAGCCCGGTTCCGGCTGCCCGCTTATTGGTTCGCTGAACGGCAGCGCCCGCCTAAGGTCTCTTCTGATTGGCTTTCCGGGAAAACTTGGCTCTCTGCGGGTTGGCGCGCGACAGCAGAAGGGGCGGGGACTCCTGAAGGGGCGTGGCTTGCACCTCCGGCGGGCCGAGCCCGCGGGAAATTTTAAAGCCTGAGCGGGGTCGGGCCTCTCTGTCCTCTGGCGCCGTGCACCCCGCCCCGGAGTCGGGACTGGGCTCCTGGGAGCTCTGTGCCACCGAAGGCGGAATGGCTTCCAAGCTCACAGCTCTGCTTCCTCGGTTGTCGCAGGCATTCAGTGAAGTAGCAATATACAGGATGGGCACGAAAAGATTTTTTCAAAGTCAGAGTTGCTCTTTTGGCGCTATTTTTTCTTTCAGTTTATCCTTTTGCAATACTTTACTGTTAAGTATTAAGTTCCTCCTAGGGACTGAGCACTGAGATACACAGAATAGGCCCAGTGCCTGACTAGTTGCTCAGACCTGGAGCTGTAACAGCGTGGTGAACAGATACACCCAGTGCAACCCGAATAATAATGAGAACAGTAGTAAACAGTTCACATTCATTGTGAGCACTGTGTGCCAGGCAGTGTATGAGTATGTACTATTGTTACTTCTGGTTTACAGCTAAGGAAATTGACACTTAAAGAAATTAAGGAGAGCCCTGGCCCCTGTGGCTCAGTTGGTTGGACATGTCCCATGTACTGAAAGGTTGCCAGTTCCATTCCCGGTCAGAGCACATGCCCTGGTTGTGGGCTCAATGCCCAGTAGAAGGCGTGCAGGAGGCAGCAGCAGTGTTTCTCCCTCTCCCCCTGTCTCTAAAATAATCAGTTAAAATATTTTAAAAAAAGAAAAAAGAAAGAAATTAAGGAGAAACAGCTAGGGCCCAAGCAAAGACCATTAAGGATACAGCCTGACTCCTAGCTGCATTTTGCAAGCAGAAATGTCATTGCAAAAGACAAGGGACACTTGTGTAAAGGAACCTGCTATTTCTGACCAAAGTTTAGACACAAGGGAAGCAGGACAAAGGATAAGGCCTCTAGAGAAGTAATTCTTTCTACTCAGACTCTGAAGGCTTTGGGGAGCTGGGAAGAGTTTAAGCCAGAGCTGGTTCACCAGTAGATTTGCAATTTTAGAAACTTACTCTGGCTGCAGTAGAGAGAGGAACAGATAAGGCCTGGAGAAAAGGGGGTTGGAGGGATTATGGACGTCCAAGCAAGATAAGATCCTGGTGGGCAGAGTGGTAGAAGCGACAAAGAACTAGGGTCAGAGTCCAGAGCTTCTTAGGCAACATTGATAAGATAGAGGGTGACAGGGAAGGGAGGTTGAGGACACTTTGTGGGAGGTGACTTTGGGGCATGGAGGGTTTTAAGGGAGTCAGTATCCAGATCCCCAACTTCCATGGGACGACTTGAGAACGTTCCTGGAGCCCTTGGGGTTCAGCTTCCCTCTCCCCCTTTTATAACCAACTGTCTCCCACTTTCCAAAGGAAAGTTGCACACACAGTCATTCTATATCTCGCCCTATTGCATTACCCTGGGAAATAAAAAGAAGTTTCAGGGAGAAAAAAACAATAAGACAATTCTAAGCATGGGTTATTACTGAGTATCCTTCTATAAGAACCCTTCTACATGACAGGTGGTTTCTGATTTTTAGCTTTCACTACGATCCAAGAAGGACTTAATCATGTTGTCAGCTAATAGGTCATTAAAAGTACTTTTTTGAGGATATGACCTGGCTGGATAGCTCAGTTGGTTAGAGCTTCATCCTGATGCACCAAGATTGTGGGTTCAATCCCCAGTCAGGACACATACAAGAATCAACCAATGAATGTATAAATAAGTGGAGCAACAAATCAATGTTTTTCTCTCCCTCTTTCCTTCCCTCTAGAAAAAAAATATATGTATATCCCATGGCCAGCCCTTCTTTCTGAAACTTGGGGTCTGCTTCCATGTTTATTCATGCTGTTGGTGGAATTCCTTACAGTTGTAGGACTGTCGGTTTGGGGTCCATCTCAGTCCTACTTTGTCATGCGGCTTTCTTCTTATGCCTCAAATCCTTTTCATGCACTTTCAAAATGGATATAATGTTGGTATCAGATTGCTGTGGTATTCAGACTTCATTGCATTCATTTAAGGACGCTTTTTAAAACAATGTCAATATTTACATTATATCCTTTGTAGGTACTTAGACTTAGACAAAAATATTATCAAGCAAAAAAGTTAAAGCTCCCCAGGTAGACAATAGTGATGGCCCAATATTGGCATCATGACTATGGATGGCAGTATCCCCAGTCCCACCTTTAGGAACTTTCACCCTTTTGTTCCTGGGGTGAAAATACCTTCTGCTTCCACAAAGACTGGGGCTCCTATATAATGAACCTCTTTGAGCTGGGACTTGGTGGGAGAAAGCCCATACATACCCAAGCCTTGCCCCTATGAACCCCACCCTTTCTTCCTCCACCTTATCAACCCAGAAGCATTCGAGATGTAGGACTCAATCTGTTTTGTGCTTACAAACCCTTATTGCCACAGGCAGAGTGCCGTTCTGCCTGCCTCATGTATCTGTTTTGAGGACTGTTGGGGATGCTACTGAACCAGGTGCAGACGTGAAAGGGAGGGTGTCGATCTGGTCATTTTTTAGAGCAGTGGTTCTCTGCATGTAGTCCTAGATCAGCAGCTAAGGCATCACCTGGGAATTGGTTGGACCTACTGACTCAGAAATTCAAGGGATGAGACCCAGAAATCTGACCTGGCTGATTGACAGCTTCCTGACGCATGCTCAAGTTTGAGATACCTTGTTGAGAGTATGAAGCTGACAAAACTCTGGGAGCCAAATGCAAATCATTCATTTTATTCAGTCAGATTCCCTCTCTATCTGCACTCTTGAACCAACACTAACTTTGGTCCTACCTGAATACAGCCTGTCCCCAAGATACTTATGGTACCTTTATACTTTGCTCAACTGCTGAGAATTTCCAGGGCCCTTAGACCCAGGTTAAATCTCACGTGACTGATATTTTAATGGAAAAATTGGAGGGATTTGACCCAGGGGAACTTCATTTTCTATTCATATTTGTTTCGTTCTAGACTAGTTTCTTGACACATAAAATGAATCCTTAAATCTGTGGCTCAGTCTCTACTGAACATTGGAATCGCCTGAGGAGCTTAAAAGAATACTGACTCTTGAGTCACACCCCAAGATTCTGATTTAACTGGTCTGAGGTGGGGCCTGAGCCTAGAGATTGTTGAAGCTCGTTAGGCGATCCAGTTTGCTGGCAAGGTCAGGAAACGTGGCTAAAGCGCAGTTACCTAGAGAGTCCACTAGAGAGAGCTGCTTCCCTGCTCATCCAGTAATGTGGAACCATTGCTGCTGGCTGTATAGACCGGACCCACGCAGTTGAGGTAAAGGGGTTCCCAGATGCCCTGACCTCTGGCTTACCAACTCTCTTCTGTTCTGAGAATGTCTGTTTTGCTGAGTGACCTAGAGATAAGCGACACCACCTCCCTAAGCCTTGATTTCTGCATTTTAAAAATTGTTAGGAGACGGAGGCTTCCCTACATTCATTCTTTCAATATACATTGAATCTTGTGAAATGGACAAGATGCTGATCTGGGTAGGGAAAGGATGAACTTTCAAGTGGGAGAAAACTCCGCCATGACAGGGGAGACTAGTAGAGGGATGGTGGTTTTCATTCATTCCTACGTCATGGCGCCTTGGGTCATGGGGAGAAAATTCATGAAAGAGGAGGCAGAGGACTATGGAATATTTAAGTATACCATTACATATTATGACTCTTCTCTTAATTACCATAACAACTAACATGATAGATGTGACGAGTTCCATTTTACAAGTGAGGAATCTGAGGCTCAAAGATGTTAAGTGAATGGCTTAAAATCACACAGCCTGTAAGTGGTAGAGCCAGGACTGGAACTGGGGTGTGTCTGACTTCAAAGCCAGGACTCCCTCTCCCCCAAATTGGCCCCCCAGGAAGTGCCCAGCTCCCTGTTTTATACCCTGGTACATACCAACAGGGGTTCTCTTATCCATGTCTCAAATCAGGGGTGCACCCCAATTTCCTTCCCAGATGTTTCACTGAGGCAGGATCTCTGCCCGTTTTGTATCCACAGCAGCCCTAGATGCTGAGGGCTGCCTGGGAGAGACATCCCTTCTCTCCTGTTCCCCTCTGCTCGTCCAGGCCCCTCTTCTTCAGTGAAGAGCAGACACCCACTGAGTCACACCAATTTGCAGCCTTCTCAAGTGTGAATGACATTTCTAATAGGACCAGCTGCTTACTGGCTTCAGGCAGGGTTGGGAGTAAAGAGGAAGTTTAAGAGGCAGGAAATAGGATAGGACAGCCTGTTTGGAGGAGATGGAGGAGCCACTGAGGTAGTGACAGCAGCTGCCTCTGGTAGAAGTGAAGGGCTGATTTGATTCAGAGAGGTTAAGTGCCTGGCCACAGGTCACACAGCAAGTGGGAGAGGTGGCCAAGCTCAGCTCATGGCTGCATTTTTAGCGTTCCCGAAAAGGATATGACTCTCAACCCAATTTTGGTTTATAAATGCATTTGTGTTCATTTTTTTTCTTTTGCACCTTTTAACATTTTTATTTTATGGATTGATCAATGGATGCTTTAGTGTTCTAAAGGAAAGACTTTCCCAGACGTCTTTGCCTCTGGATGCTGCTGACCAACTCTTCCCTTCTCTGGCCTGAGGGCCCCGGGGGAGCCTCGTGCCTGCGGGTGGAGGAGAAACTATGCTTGGGAAGGAATGAAGGGGACATTTGAGTTTGTTGCTTGAAAAGTTTATTCCCATCGAGGGCCTCGTCATTGGGACTTGACCACCTTAGGGCAAGGTGACCCCGAGCGGGAGGCCTGCGGAGAGGCCGGGATGGTGTTTGCCATCACCGATGCTGCTACAGTGGGAGCGGCCCTGAGCACAGTTAGGGGACTAGGCTTCCCCACCTCAGTTTTTCCCCTGGTGACAACGCAGGCTCGAGGCAGATTCTGGAGCCAAAAGATGTTCTGTACACGCAACTCCACTCTCAGCCCTGGCAGAGGCACCAGGCGAGCTCCAGGTCAGGTGTGTGCTCCACGTTGCCCCCAAGGCACCAGGCGTCCTGGCCTGTCCATCGTGAGCACATGGCCCTTCGTGCCGACACCAACCGTGGCTCTCTCCTGCCAAACACAAACCAGACCTTGAGCCCCTGGGTATGGGACCACAGGATACCTCATACTGGGGGGCCCAAACCAAAATGGTTGTTGGGCATATCAGCGAGTAACTGAGGGTAAACCTCTCCCTATCCTTGAGATTGTTGGTGCTGTGGTAGCCACCCAGCCTCCCAGGGACAGAGACCGTGCCTCGCCCCTCACTCCACCCCATCCTCAGCTCTCCACTCACACCACTGTCTGTCCTTGTTTCTGGAAGACTCCACCTGGGGTGTGCGGCCCAGGGGTCTCCAGGGTGGTTTCCAGAGATGTTCTCTAGGAGAGAGAAGGACCCGAAGAGAACACAGGGAGGGAGAGCAGGAAAGGACACACAGCCCACCCGCCGCCCCGCTGCCGAGGGCCCACACCATGCGGCAGACTGGGACTTGTTGTTGATGCAGAGACACAACAACAAAATCACTAGTCTTCCAGATGGGGCTGGCCGGCCACGTCCATCCCCGCTGTTCCCCAGAGGCGCTGGGGACCTGGGGCTGTCCTCCCCACCCCCGAATCCTCTATAGCCCCTGCTCAGCACCGGGGGGAGGGAGTGTAGCATACTTCTTTTAATACGGAGATTTTATTTTTGAAAGAAGGCAGGTGGTGGGTGGCCCACTTCTCTGCTCTTCATCAATGGTAAAGAGCTACTATCATGGGGAAGGGAACAAAGGAAGAGCTCCAGGTAAGGGTGACCCCTTATCTAGCAGGTACTCCCCATCCCAGTGCTTATTGAGCCACAGCTCAGAATGGAGAGGGGGTGCTGGGCAGCAGACAGAAAGAGGAAAGGGGGAAGTGGCTGTGGGCTGCAGGGAGGGTGGGATCCGGTCCCTGCACCCCCTGTCCTCCCCCCACCCCGCAGGCCCGGTGCTGGGCTGCCTGGTTAATTTCCCCAGCCCAGGGTGGACGGGGGAGAGGCAGGGCCCCTCGGCCTGGGCCAGCCTCTAATTGCACTAGCAGGGCATATCCGCTTCTTAATTAGCAAACGCCACAATATCCTGGTGGCTCAGAGAGCACGGCCCTAATTGTGTTTCTGCAGCAGCTGAAGGATAATTACCCTCCCCTATTGGTGCTGCTTTTAATTTTTTTCTCTTTTTAATTGAAAACTCTTCCTCTGTGGCCCAGCCCAGCACCCTTCTGTTTGTTCTCTCCATCCAGAGTGGGCAAGGGTTTGCCTGGAGACTTAGAGGGGGGACAGGGAGCCCACTGGCGGTACCCAGCCCCTTTCAGCCGTCAGCCCCAGACAGGTAGGCCTGAGAGAGAAAGCCCGAGAAGTTCTCCTGTGAGGGGTGTTTGGGAGAGGCACTCCCCAGGAGGCTAAGACCCCCTTTCCTCCACTCCCAGGTGGGGTTCTAGCTCTTCAACTCCAAGCTTGGGGAGCTGAGGACCTCCCCCACCTCATCTAACCAAGGAATGGAGAGGAACTTGTCTTTTATTTCTTTTAAAATGAAAAGAATAGTAGCCTGTACCTCCTTGGCACTGTTGAGAAAGAGCTAGGGCATCACCTTGGGTATACGGTTCAGGGACAAGGCCCTGAGTGCTGATCATAGAGAACCAGGCTAAGTAAGGTTCAAGGTGTTAACCAGAGGAGTTAGGACCCTAGGTGTTCTGGGAAAAGTGGCCTTGCTCAGGGGGCTCTCCCTTAAACTTCTAGGTGGTCATGGGTAAGCTAAAAGGTGTTACACAGTGAGTTTGGACAGAATCCCGCTCATTGTTATATGCCAACGTCCAGCACAGAGCCTGGCAAAGAGACGGACTTAACAGGGAGAGAAGGGTCGTGAGGCGTGGGCACAATAAATCCATTCTCGCTGGCTTTTTCCTGGCAGGACCAATGAAGATGCGCTTGAGCCTGACAGGGGCCCCGGCTGTCTAAAATTCTTGAACTCTGGGGTCTATGTGGGCTGGGGGAAGATGCTAGGAAATGTACCTTGAAAAAAATGAGCCCACCAACTCCCTCTCCCCGCTTGTAGTTTCTTTCCTCTGAATTTAGAGCCATCCCCTTGGCAACGCTTGTTTCCATGGTTCCCTCCGTGACAGTGATCCCCAAGCCCCTCCTCTCTTTTTCTTCCTGACAGTAATGGGTGATAGGGATCCTCAGTGCGGCCACTCCACATAACCATGGTAACAATTAACTGAGCCTTCATTTATCTTTTGTGAAGAGAGCTGAGGATTATGAAGTATTTGGAAGGCAGAGGTGGGGGAGGGTCCCAGGCGAGGGCTGTCATTATCCTAAAGAGGAAGTTACGAGACTTCTAATACTAGCCCATAAGAGTCAGTTCAGACATTTGTTGAGCCCTTACCTTAAGCATGACCAAGCTCTAGGAAATCAAAAGTGTGCAAGACACAAACCCTAATATCGAAGGGCTTACAGTGTAGCACTGGGGCACATGGTCCCACCGAAACCCTGGCACAGATGGGGCCCTTCAAGCAGGTGGCTCTGGATAGCACCATCATGGTCAAGCACCTACCTGTCCACTCCCAGGATCCCCTGCAGCCAAGAACCAAGACAGGGCTGACCAAGGGGGGTCTGTACTCACATGAGGGTTCCTCCAGGGTTGTTGTCGGGGATCTTCTGTCTTAGATGCGCCTTCCTTTTAGAGAGGAGTAGACTAATGCCAGCCTCCCTAAATAGGGCAGGTAGAAAGAAAACACCTGCCCTGCCCACCTCCAGTGCTGCGAGGGACCCGGATGGTCTCCGGTCCCAGAGATCTCCATCGCGTACCTGCCACATCCTGGGAGGGATGGGCCTGCCCCTACGCTGAATGAGGGGGCCCTCGTCTCCATTCATCCAGCTTTTCTACTTGTGGATGAAAGTGCAGGCCAGAAGGGTAGCTGTGAAGAATTAAAATAGAAACAAACAAACAAAACCACCAGGGGACACCAGAGCCCAGCAGAGTGAATCCAAAAGCTGAGATCCCTGTTTGGCATAGATACAACACCACTCTTCCTTCTTTCAGCGTCCCATCCTCACCCCCGCGCCCCCAAAGCTGTTACAGGATCCCCGAGGGTGGAGCCCAGTTCTGTACTTCCAGACAAGTGACCCGGGTCCTGGATCCTTGGTGGGCTGCTACCAGCCACTTGCCCTGACTTGGAAAGAGAATCATGGTGTATTATAAAATGGAAACAACCACCACCCACAGAACAATGTATTACTCAGGTATGTTCAAGGAAGTTGCAAATAACAAGGTAGCAACATTTATTCTTACAAATCCAGTGTAATCAGACTCGCTACAGCTAGTCCCAGACCCTGCAGTCAGTCCGGGCGCCCTGCTCGCTCTGCTAGTCAGAAAGGGGTAAATGGCATCCTCTGATTGGCTGGCGCGGGATACACACCGACCAATGGGAGAAGGCTGCTCCCTTTCTGGCCCAATCAGATCTCAGTTCTCTTCTTGAAAGGAAAGCAGACTCTTTGTCTATAAGGAAAATGAGCAGAAAGGGAATAATCTTTTTTTTTTTTTTTTTTAAAGCCACTGTTGCTATGGGACATTCCTGATGTGATGGGCGGCAGGGGTTCATAAAAGAAGGCACTTCTTTGGGGAGAAACGTACGAAAGCACAGCAGCTGTCTGGTCTGGACTAAAAAGTTTCTATAGTAACATGAGAGGGAAAAAACATTTTAATGTAAATCTCCCCCCAATTTTTTTTTTTTGGCCTTCAACTGAGATTGAAATTATGATAAAAAAAATACATATATATTTTTGTATTAGCAATATATATATATATTTTATAGTTTAATATATGTATTAGCAATATATATCTATCGATATATCCATCTATCAATCATCTATCATCTATATCATCTATCTATTATCTATATCTATCATCTATCTATCATCTATCAATCATCTATATCATCTATCATCTATATCAATCTATCATCTATCAATCATCTATCATCTATCTATCATCTATCTATCTGGCATTAGCAATAGGTGAGGGACAGTGTGGTGGAGAGAAGAGGCGGGCGGAGCGTGTGCACTGGTGCGGGCGTCCCGGGCAAGCATGGGCTAGTTGCACTGGGAACAGGTCGCCTTTTGGGTGCCGTCCAGGGGCAGCGCGGCCTAAAGCAGGGTTTTGTTTGGAAAGAGAGATTTCCCGGCTCTTAAGAAGTATTCTAGATGGGTGAGTACACAGGACACAGGTGGTTCTATCACCTTATTAACACCCCCCCCCGCCCCCCGCTAAAATCATCCTGGGACGGGGCCGCTGCCTCGGGAGACTGATGACCGGAATGATCCCGCAGCCCCGACACTACAGATGAGCCCGGGAGGCAAGGCTGACAGGCGGGAGCGCGGTCGGTGCTTGTCAGTCGAGGGGAAAGGGAAAGATCAGAGGGCTGGAAGCTTGAAAGGCTGTATTTGCTAATTATGAAGGCGGTGCTGGCGAGGAAGAGAAGCCCCCCCCCACCCCCCCCCCACCCCCCGCAATGAGGAACCACGGCCAAGCCAGGACGCCTTTTGAACAATTTCCTGCCCCCCCCCCGTGTTCACCTGGGTAGAGCAAATGTGTTTCTCTCATGTAAAGGGGGGGGGAAGGGGGTGGGGACCAATCCCTCCATCTAAAGAAAGGGCTCAACGAACAATAAAAACCCTTAATAGTAAATGCGGGGAAAGGGCGGCGTGGGACCCAGTGGCGCCTCTGAAGGGCGGGGAGAGGGTGCGGAGGGTGGCGCTGGTAGCTGCTTCACCGAGCACCTGGAGTTAAAGGAGAAATCCAGCCCAGCAGATACTTTAAAGAATCAAGGTGCTCGCGCGTAATTAGCGGCCAGAGCCCCTCCATTCACTGTAACCAAGGCAACAGGAAGCTGAGGGCGGTTGCCTGGTAACCGCGCTCCTGCGCCTGGGTCCCGCGGGCTCTCCTCCTGCCCGCCTCCGTTAGCCCGTTTGTGATAAGGTGCCCCCTCCTCGGCGGCTTTTTTCCTCCCGGGCAAGGCAGGCATTCTGTTCCTCCTACAAAGGGCAACCCGGGCTCCTTCGGCTAAAAATGCGGACCTCGGTGTCTGCTTCGGACAGATTTCATCTACGCCCAGATAAAATAGGCTGCTTATTTGGGCCTCAGTATCTTTTCCCTCCACCCCACGCCTCGAAGGCGTACGGAGACTGCAGGGACAGGGAGAGGAGGAGGAACGGGGGCACGGAGAGGGCGGGCACGACTTGCACAGCACGCGGGGCCCGGGGACCCGGGCGGAGCCACTGTGCCGCCTGCCCGCGCGCACCGCTTCCAGGCGCGCGCCTCTGTGCCCCTCGGCCCCGGTATTCCAGGGGAGTTAGAGTGCCCTGCAAGGACCCGACACCGAACCCCTGGAGAAAGAGCGAAGATGACCCCCCGGTTGCTCACCTCGCGGCCTCCTCCGCGTGGGGTCTGAGGGCCCGTGGGCGCGAGCCGCGTGGGGCTCGGCTGCGCTTCCGCGCGCAGAGCGCGCCCTGGGCGCTCTCCGGCCGTGGCGCTGTCCAGCCTCTGGTGCTGAAGCTGGAGGCTCAGATTCGTTGTGGAGGGGCCCTGGTGACCTTCAGCACCAACTCTGAGCCCCGAGGTAGGGACCCTTAGAGCAGACGCTTTGTCCGCCTGGGGTGAGAAGGACGTCTTTGCACCAGATGCACTTTTTTTTTTTCCCCCAGCAGACTGGGCTCCCTCCGGGGCGCCATCCCCCCGACTCCCCTTACCCCTCCCCGCGTTAGTGGAGTTACTTGCCGCAATAGCAGAGGGTAGGAAGAGCCCTTTGCACTGGGATGATTACCCGGTTGCCTCCCGGCACTTCCCACGCTTCTCCTGCCCTGGGCGCTCTGGGCGTCAGCAGGCACAGTCCGGGACTCCAGGCGCTCCGGTCTTGCGGCGGGTCCTGGCGGGCAAGGAAGGGAGGGAGGCCTGGAGCACCCCACCCGCCGCCTTCCCGCCGCACCTGGGATCTGACGAGCGGGCCGCGCGGGAGACGAGGCGGCGGCGGGCTCGGGGAGGCTGGGCCCCGACGGCGCGCGCGCTCGGGGCTGCGGGGCTGCCCATCGCGAGGGAGCCCGACCGGGACAGACAAACGGCAAGCGGGTCTTGGCATCGCCGCGCGGGCGGGCCCGAGGACTAGACGCCCCACAACTGGAGCGGGCCGCGCACCCCGTCGGAGCGCTCAGCGCTGGGCTGCGGAGCCCCCGCCCTCTTCGCAGGCGCCCTCCCCGCCTCCCCTCCTCTCGGTGACTTTGGCAGATGCCGAGCCCCGCCGCCCCCTTCTCCCCCGGGCTCAGGCTCGAGAATCCCAGCTCCCGTCGGCTGCGCCTCCAACCCCGAGCCCTTGGCCTGGGGGGCCCTGGCCCCGACTTTCTACCTGGCACGGGTCGCCACCGCCCGGGAGGGAGACGGCGCTCTCCACTTCTTTCTGGAATAAAGTCCCTCGCCAGCCCTCCCTGGGCTCCCGCGTCTCCAGCCAGAGCTGCAGAGTAGGACCGGGGCCGGGGGTGGGGTGGGGTGGGGTGGGGTGGGGGTGAAGGAGATATTGTGTTAGGCACCCCCGAATCCTTGCCTCTCTGCTGTGTCCGGAGCGCTGGCGGCGCTGCGAGGGCGCGAAGGCGGGTCCAGGCCCCGGCGAGGTCCTCCTGCTGCGGGCGCAGTCGCTGGGCTGCGGGGGCCGGGGGACGGCGGCTGCTTTAAAGCCGAGACCAACCCGCGGGTGGCCTGTCAGGGCCAGGGACGTCGGTGACGTCATGCAGAAGGCCCGCGGAGCGGGGAAGTGGGGGTGTCACCGCGCTTCACATCAAAAGTCCCCTGTGGCCATGGCAACACTGGGGACGCCCGCGCGCCCGCAGCTCGCCGCCTTTTCTCTCTCCGGGATCCAGAGCTGCGCCGGGGCAGAAGCCGCAGTCAATTCAGCTTTAGTGCCTACTCCAGACCTACCCTCGGGGAGGGGGCGCTGGAGCTAGTCCAGGGTCCTCCTCTCTGTCCCGTGCCCGGGTTCAGGGGGGCAGGAGAGGGGCTGTCTCACCCCAGGGAGACTCCCAGCGGGTGAGCAGGCAGACGCCTTGATTCCCACGGGGACAGTCCCTATAGCTCCCCTTGCTTGCCCATCATGGGGCGGGGGAGACAAATGTAAACGTCTACCTTACACCATATTCCAAAATGTACTCCAGATGGATCACAGGCCTAAATGTAAGAGCTAAAACTGCAAACCTCTTAGAAGAAAACATAGGGGTAAGTCTTTGTGAACTTAGATTAGGCAAAGATTTCTAAAATACGGCTCTTAAGGCACAAGCAACCAAAGAAAAATAGACAAATTGGATTTAATAACAATTAACTTTTGTGTTTCAAAGGACACTAGCAAGAAAATGAAAAAACAAAACATCCCCCTTCCCCCCCCACCTGCAGAATGGGAGAAAATATTTGCAAATCATGTATCTGGCAAGGGCCTAGGATCCCTAAAGGACTTTCACAACTCAATAATAAAAAGAACAATGTTTAAAAATGGGCAGAGGATTTGCCCAGAAAGTGCACAGATAGCCAGCAAGCACATGAAAAGATGCTCAGGTTCGTGAGGACTCAGTAGGGGAACCTAAATCAAAGCCACAATGAGACGCACCCACCACGGTGGCTACAATTTTAAAAGTGAACAGTAACAAGTGGAACAAGGCTGTGGAGAAATTGGAGCCCTCAAATGACGCTAGCAGGACAGCTTTGCTGTCCCTCAAAATGTTAACTAGAGTTCCCCTGTGACCCAGCAGTTCCAAGCTTAGATGTATATTCAGCTTAACTGAAAACATATGTTCACACAAAGAACTTGTACACAGATGTTCATAGCAGAATTATTCATAAAGTGGAAGGAACCAAATGTCCATCAACTGATAGATCTATGAGTAAACAATGGTGGTATGTCCATATAATGGAATATTATTCAGCCATAAAAAAGGGCTGAAGTATTGATACATGCTACAACATGGATGGACCTTGAAGACGTTGTGCTAAGTGAAAGAAGCCATTTGCAAAAGGTGATTCCATTTATACGAAATTATTCCCAGAATAGGAAAATCCATAGCGACAAAGAGCAGATTAGTAGTTTCGAGGGACTAGAGGGAGGGGACAATAGGGAGTGACTGCTAATGGGTGCGTGGGGGATGAAAATGTTCTGGAATTAGATAGTGATGGTGAATGCACGACCTTGTGACCAGACTAAAAATCACCTGCACCAGGTTGTTTGATGATAGAAATTGATGTTTGGCTTTGGGGAGCCCTTCAACGTCTGTGTCCCAGGTTCTCTTTACTCAGTGGGGATGGTGACTCTTCTTTTTCTACCTGATTGGGTTTTGGTGAACATCACATCCGCTCACACACAAGAGAGCACTTTAAAAACTGTCAATTCTGCCTAATGCTGATACTATTGTTGTCACAGAAAATGAAATGGCGAAAACATAATGAACTAAGAACGGCTCGACCCGAGATTTACAACGGAGGCCCACACTAATTTCGAATTAGGTTATCGATAAAGAGAAGGTACTCAATTTCCCCTTCATGTGTCCCCAGGGTGTTCTCAGCCATGCAGATAAAGGCCGCTTGCCCGGGGAGGTGGGTGAGAAGGTCCTGGGCTGGACTGTGAGCATTAATCACTCCCTTGGCAGCCTCCCAGGCTATCCATCAGAGGAGCCTGTTAGTGGAAAATGGCAGAGGCGGCCACTGAAGGCAGCTTGTAGAGTGATCAGTTATTCTGTCAAAAAGGCAAAATCATTTGAGAGAGATTACAGGTGAGTTCTTGGCATTCCTGGGACGAGAAGTCCTGCCAGACTTTCCTCTGAGCAGCTCATCTTGTCCTGCCCTTGGGAAGGAAATTGATGAGTTAGTTAATATGCACAGAACATGCGGCCCTGGCCCACCGACTGCTTATGATCCACACTATTATTACTAAAACGATCTCAGCCTTTCAGCTAGATTGGGAGAAACCTATTTCCTGGGGGAAATCTTGATAAAATCATTGTTTGCCTACCATCAGGTGGAAATCTTGTTAAGTGCTCCAAGGACCTTGGTTTTATGGAATTGTGTTCCACAGCCTGTGGCAGCCTTGGCTAGGATTTCATTCTAAAATAACATTTCCTCTTGGTAAAAAAAAAAAAAAAATGTCTTGTTGCTCCAGGCTCCGGCGCTCAATGACCTTCATGAGTTTCTGACTCGAGGAGACTGAGGGGTGAACTGGAGGTTTGCAATTTATGTCAAGTCCACACACGTATAATCTCTTAGATTTTATATTTCAGAGCAGTATCAGGTTCACAGCAAACCTGATCAGAGATTTCCCCTATCCCCCTGCTTCCACACCTGCATTGCCTCCCGCTACCAGCACCCCCGCCAGATGTCACAGTCTATCAACACCCCACCAGAGTGGCACGTTTGTTACAATCAATGAACCTGCATCAACACATTGTTCAAGGTTCCTAGTTCGGGGCTTTGGTGGTGTACATTCTATGGGTTTTGGCAAATGTCTAATGACATGAATATCATAAAGAATAGTTTCACCACCCAGAAAATTCTCTGCTCCGCTTGTTCATCCCTCCCTCCCTGCAACACCAGGCAACCACAAATTTTTTTTTATTTTTTTTTACTCTCTCCAGTTTTGCCTTTTCTAAATATCATACGGTTGGAATCATACAATATGTAGACCTTTCCGGTTGGCTTCTTTTGCTCAGTAATATGCTGAATAATATTCCACAGTCTGGATGGACCACCGCTTATTCATTCCATCCCCTTGCTGAAGGACACCTTGTTTTCTTCCAGGTTTGGGCACTTGTGAGTAAAGCTGCTATCACCATCCGTGTGCAGGTTTTTGTGTGAATATAAGCTTTCAACTCACCTGAGTAAATACCAAGTTCGCCACCCTAATTTATAGTTTTACTTAAACTATACTTTGGAGATCATTCCATATTAGTACGCAAAGTGTATCCTCAGTAGTGGCAGAACGTTTCACTGTAAGGGTCCCAGTGTTTAATGAGTCCCCTATTGATGGGTGTTTAGGTAGATTTCGTTCGATCTTTCGATCTCTCGGTGATGTGACAATGCGCTATAGCTTCATATAGGTGCGAGTATTGTAAATTCCTGGAGGTGGAAATGCTAGGAGAGAATATATGCATTGATGATGTCCACAGATATTAACAAATCATTTCCTTATTGAGGCTTTAGCAATTCGCACTCCCAATAGCAATATATGAGAGAGCCCCTTTCCCACACCCTTATTCACATAGTACATCATCAGATTATTTGATCTTTGCCAACCTCGTAGGTGAAAAATGCTATCTCTGTGGAGTATTTTAAAGTAAATTTTATTGCCATTTTAAATCATAAGTGTACAAATCATAAGTGCCCATCTCCATTCATTTTCACAAAGTGAATTCAGCACCCAGACCGAGAGAGAGAATTTCACCAGCATCGCTCCCCTGGCTCCCTTCCCCTCAAGGTAACCGTGGTCCCAGCTCTTAACATCTTCAGTTAGTTAGGTCTGTTTGTGAACGTTGTGTAATCGTCCCATATTTCCTCTTTTTTTAACTCAACCTCTCAGTGTAGTCTTATTTTTGCAAATAATTTTATTACTGGTTTCTAAGAGATCTTTTTACAGGGTGTCCCAAAAACGTGCATCCACACTGTAACAGCTGGTAGCTCAGTTCTGAAAATGAAATGTATTTTAATAAACAGGGCCTTTATAATTATTCAAAGTGTGTGTGTACATTTTTGGGGGACGCCCTATGTATTAGGAAACTAGCCCCTCTGTCTGAATTATAAGTTGCAAACATTTTCCCCCAGTTTATTCTTTGCTTTTCGTGGTTTTGCCACATAGAATTTTTTTTTTTTAATTCTTAGGTGATTGGCTGTATTAGTTTTGAGGGTTTCTGAGGTTTGTGTCATATTTTTTTGTTATTTTTTTTCTTTTCTTATATTTATTTTTTTTCAAACTCTTGAGTCAAGGGTTGACTTTCACTAGATCACAGTGAGGGAGCCGCTGGTCTTATGTCATTTTTAGAAAGGTTTTCTATGCAGAGATTTTTTTTTTTAAATTACTCATAATTGATCTAGTTTTTGTTTGCATTTAAATCTTCAAACCAACTGGTCGTCTTTCATTTCTAAATAAATTGTAATTTGATTCTTTCTCTTAACCTCAGACTTATTTAGGAGGATATTAATTACTTTTTAGGCAGAAAAGATTTTGGTTATCCTTTTAAAATTAGTAATCTTGAATATTATTTCATTGTGTTCAGAGATTGTGGGCTAGTCATGATTTTTTATTTTTAGAATTTGTCTGGTTTTCCTTTGTAGTCTAAGGCACGGTCAGTTTTTGAGACTGTTTCCTGTATGCTGTGTGTGTGTGTGTGTGTGATTTTATTGGATTTTTGTGTGTATTTGTGTCTATAAACATACATGTGTACATATGCAATATACATGTTTTTCTCACTCGTTTTTTAAAATTTACCTTTATTGTTGAAAGTACTACAGACGCCTCCTTTTTACCCCATTGCAATATACATTTATATATGGTCAAGTTTAATTATGTTATCAACCCTTTTACTTTTACCTAGTATCTCATAGACATTGCCAAAATCTTCCACCACATGGATTTATTTATTTTGCCTTGAATTCTATCCATTTTTTTGCTCTGCATATTTCAAAGCCATGCTCTTAAGTGTATAAGGAATCGTGATTTTTATTTAATTTTACACACAAGTTAATACACAGACGCATTTTCATTATTAAAATGCAAACAGTACAGAAACGGCAGTGAGAAAAATCACTCCTCAGCGTTAACATACATTAAAACCATGAGATGCCATTTCCCCAACAGATTGGTGGGGTATTTAGGGATAAGTAGCATTCTGTGAGGGCAGGTTCGGGGGAAAGGTAGAGACGCTCATGTGTCGCAGGTTACAGTGTAACTGGAAAACGTTCTCAGAGCGTTGCCTGACACATGCACAGTAAATCAGGTACAGGAAGGTGCAATAAATGGGGCCCCTCGTTACAAGTGAAATGACTGGGTGTGACATTTAAAAACGTGGTCGATACCACCATGCCACCCACCTACAGAGCTCTAACGACCCTATTAAACCCGTTCAGCTCTGAGTCCCCGTCAGTCCTCCATGGGAGAGACCTACAACCTAAGGCACCGTTTCCTCTCCTGCCCATCAGGGTAGCACAGAGGCCCTGGGTTGTCGGAGATGCTGAGGCATCGGGGTGGCCCCTCTGCAGTGCCCCAGCTCACGAGGGTTTCCCTGGAGACACAATTGCACTGCCCCCCACTCCCAACCGTGTAGTTCCGGCTGGTCAGAAGGTGCAGGGCCACCCGTGGGTTCAGGAACCCTTGAGTGAGCTTCACCTGAAATTCAGACGCCCCTGAAACCTTGCCGTCGCCTTAGGGGCGCTGCTGGAGTGTCCAGATCCTTGACTAGGAGAGTGACACAGGCCTCTGTCTCCATCCCAGACCCCAGGAAATCCCTCTTCCCCAAGGCCCCCCATGTCCCCCTGCCCCTCCCAAAACTCCTCACATTTTCCCTTGTTCTGTGGCTTAATGTTTTGCCAGAGGGAAAAGGCCTTTGCCTACAGGCTGTTCCCTCTTCTGTCCCATCCCAAGGCAAGAAATGGCAAGTCCCGCTCGACCTCTGGAACTGAGGAGGCAGGAAGGGAGCTGAAAGGAAAAACGGATGAATTATGATTTCATAAATTACCCTGCCCTGGTAGTTGTTGTTAGGATATCACTTTAAAGAGAAGAACACTACTTTTTTCTTTCCCGGCTCACTTTGTGTGGGCACCTCCAACACACACGCATGCACACACGCACATGCACACGCACTGCATCTAAAAAGACAGCCGGAGCAGCGGGGGCGCACGCCAGCCAGGCCTTTCTCGCACCTCTCCATGGAGCAGAGGCTCACATTCAATAGCTGCTAACTAGGCTCTGGCCCCGGCCCCTCTCGAGTTTGCCTTTCCTGCAGGATCATCAAGGTTGCCTGGCAACCACCAGCAGGTCGGCCTCTCACTTGGTTTCCTTAGGAAAATGGCGAAGCTCTGTTCCTGTCCCTGGCCAAGCGAGGCCTAATTAGTGTGAACCAGGAATCAATCACGGGGGCTGGGGAGCGGGGGTGCAGGGCTGGGGCACTCCGGGGCCCGTGTGCAAATAACCATCAGCTCTTAATTTTATTCCTTCCCGCCTGCAGGATGGAACCCAGGGCCGGGCAGAGCAAGGACTGAACTTTCTAGGCGCCTGTCTGAGCTACTGTTGAAGGGACCGGGGATCTTCCACCTGAGAAGCTTCTTCGGAGGATGGGACATGATTGTCTTTAAGTATTTGGAGGCTGGGAGTGCAGAGAAGGGTCCGCACTGGTTCTAGTGGGCAGGAGAGGGAAGCACATGTGGGCCCATCGTGAGGCAGTGGTTTGGAAAAGTCACTGGCTCCCAGAGGAAGGGGTTTGTCTTGGGGGCGCGGTGAATTCCCACAGCCCAGGCAGGTGTCCAGTAGGCTGCTGACGTCGTCTTCATTCACCCTGGAAAGCCCAGCCCAAGGGCTCCTGAACCCACAGGTAGGGTTGGAGCCACATTTGCTGTGGCTGCACTGTTGCTGGGGGCACTGAGGGCAGAGTGGGGGTTGAGCTGGTCCCGTGGGACGGAGAGTAGAAAGGATTGACCCACGGGGACACGAACGGGCATAGGTCAAGGGGTGTAAGCAGGACCTGCGCAGTCGGAAGAGGGACTGGAAAATTGTGGCGTGCGTGAGAGGCAGTAGAGGGAGAGAAGCTGGTACCAAGTGACTTTGAAGCTCCTTTCAGATGTGGGGTGTGTCAAGCTAAGGTGAGGACAGGGAAGCAGGAGACGCGGGCTCCTGAGGGACCGGCTGTTACAGTGACCAGTGCTGCCATTGAGTGTGCATCTGCGGATGTACTGGGTGCTTTCCACTTAATTGTCTCCGATCATCACCGCAGCTGGTAAAGCAAGGACGTTATCAATACAACCTTCCCTTTACAGGTGAGGAAACAGGCACAGAGAGGCCAACTGACTTGCCCAGAGTGACTCAGGAAACAGCAGAGTCAAGATGCAAATACAGCCCTGGCCGGGGAGCTCAGTTGGTTAGAGCATCGCCCCCATACACTAGGGTTGCAGGTTCCATCTCTAGTCAGGGCACGTGTAAGAAGCAACCAATGAAGGCATCAGGGAGTGGGACAGGCAAATCCATGTTTCTCTCTCTCTTGCTCTCTCAAATCAATTAAAAAAAAAAAAGATTCAAGTATAGATGTGCCCTCTCCAAATTTCACTTCTTTCCACCTTGCGGCTGTCGTCCCCTCGACCCCCTCCCAGCAGGCAGGAATCCGGGTACAATTGTGCACATACCCCCGGGGCCCTTGGTTGTGGGGTGAGGTGTTAAACCCGAGAGCTTCGCATCAATCAGCTCTGCATTTCCTTTTTTTAAATAGATTTTTTTCTTTTAGATTTATAACTAGAGGGATAATATATAGAGAGCACATGCATAAAGGACATGTAAGTGTGCGCTGGGTGACGTTTGACACATGCGCATAGGCCAGGATGCAGGACGTTTCCCGCAGCCCCGATTGTTTTCTTAACACCAGTCAGAACGCTATTGGAACAGCTAAGTATATACGTTAGCTGGGCCATGTGCCACTAGACAGAGCCTAACAGGACTTGCTAACATAGGTACTGGGCTTTCTCCCCAAATGCTGTGGTTTCCAGAGCCCAGGACAGGCGGGGCGAGAGATTGCACAGCCGATTAGCTAGCTCCTGGAGCTCAGCGTTTGAGATGATTGATGGTCCCGGGCCGCTGATAGGGAGAGAGGGCTGCGTTGTTTAAACTCTGCCCCTCCAGCCCCCGACGACACTGCTCTGTTTTCTCAGTGGGCTCAGAATCAACCAGTGTGTAAAGCACCAGAGGCCTTAGACAGGCCCCACCCAGCACATGTCACTGCTAGAGACCTGTCTCTTCACAAGGTCAAAGAAGCATTTCTGAAATGTCACCTTCGAACACAGAAATCTGCCCTTGGCACTTTGGCGGGGGGTGGGGGAAGGGGAGGGATTCATTCTTGCTGGCAAGTATTCGGGACCCCTGCAGCCTGTTTTTGAAGAGGTGGGCAAGGAGGCCTGGGTGGCCCTGTCCAGAGGACGAAAGTGCCAGATGGCAGGGCAGGTGTTCAGCCAACTCAACAACCTTATCAGATGCCCGAGGGGCCCAGCCCCCAGCAGACAGTAATGTTTTGTGAAGGTGGCAGGGGGAGGCGTCCCCACTCCTCGCTGCCCTCCTCCCGTCTCTTTAACCTGCCCGTATTGGTGAGAAGGCCATCCCCAGGTTCTTAGCAGCTGACTGCCTTCAGAAGATCCCCACGCTTTTCTTTCTGTCGAATTTCCTCCCTCAGTCCCTTACTCCAGTCGAACTGAAGACAGGTTCTCATCTTGCTCTGTGTCCCCTCCCTGCGCCCGCCACCCCCAGTGCAGAGCCAGGCGACCTGTGCGTAGAAGGTGCTCACCTAAGGGGCTTGGGAGACAGCAGCATCTCTGGCTGTGGACGGAAGGAGACATCATCTGTCCCCCTGAGATGCTCATTGTTCTGAGGAAAAAGGGGCATTACAAGCAGCTTGAAAACTCAGTGTTTTTCTCAACTTACCGTTTTTTCCCTGTTCCAGTTTATTGACATACAAAAAATGTATTTATTAGCTTCAGGTGTACAACATAAGGATTTGATACTTGCACACGGTGCAAATAATCGCCACGGTAAGCCTAGTTAGCGTCTGTCACCGCGCGGAGCTGCACAGTTTTTCTTCTTGTGATGAGAGCTTTTAAGAGTTGCTCTCTCAGCAGCTTTCAAATATGCAACAGTATTGTGAACCGTAGTCACCAAGCTGTACGTCACACCCCCAGGGCCTATTTATTTTATAGCTGGAAGTTTGTGCCTCTTGACCCCCTACCCCCATTTTGCCCCTCCCCCCCAACCACCAGCCTGTTCTCTGTATCTGTGAGTTGGTTTCGTTTCTATTCTTCTCCCACATCTAAGTGAGATCCTACAGTATCTGCCGTTCTCTGCCTGACTTATTTCACTTAGCATAATGCCCTCAAGGTCCGCCCGTGGCAGCCCTCCGTTCTTTTTTGTGGCCGAGTAATATTCCATTGTGTACACATCTTCTCTAAGCACCCAGCTGGTGATGGACGCTTGGCTGCTTCTGGGTCCTGGCAGTTGGAAATGACGCTGCAATGAACACGGGGGTGCAGTTGCTACTTTAAGCATAATCTGCACTGATTTTGCTAATCATTAAAATAAAACATGCTCATTGTAAATTAAAAAAAAAATAGAGATGGGTGTACAGTGGCTGGGAGGAGGCTCGTGCCTTGCGGGATGGCCAGGCCACCCAGCTCCTCCGGCGTCTCAGCCGCCCCGTTACAGGGCAGTGCGGGTGCGGGTGCGGGGCCGGGAGGGACTGTTTGTTCAGTCATCACGACAGAGGGCGGTTGCTGGCACTGGAGGGGAGGACCAGCTGTTCCAGCGCCCCCGCCGGTCCTGGCCCCCCTCACCTGAGCGCCTCCCGGCCTTATCGAATCTCTGTCTCGCAATTACCTCTAATTTCATTGCTTTTATGAGAAGAAGAGTGCTTTTCCCTGCAGCTAAGGTTTTTTATGCTCCCTGGGCTTTGCCTCTTTCAGCCCCCGGCCTCCTCCTTTTATTTCCAGCCACTCTCCCTTATCCTGCCCCTGAGAGTGGAAGGTGGAACAGGGTGCTCCGAGGCACCCAGGGGACCCCTGGCTTATGGGACAGACCCTGCAGAGCTCAGCTATGGCTACAGGAAGGACAATGCTGGTGTGTTCTCTGCCTCTCCTTCCTCTCCTTCCATTCCTCTTACCCTGTATCTCAGACACATCTAGAAGGTGGAGAGCCCCAGACGTCAGGTTTCACGCATTCATTCATTCATTCATTCATTCACTCATTCATTATTAGGCGGCCTCTAACATATGCCAGGCGCTAGGACAATCCAAAGCAATTTGTGCCATGCAGACTTTATTCTGCCCAGTGCCCAGGTGAGGTATGGGGATGGCTATAATTTTCAGACACGGTAGCTGTCTTTGAGAAGTTTCTAATCTACTTGGGCGTGGAAGCGATTGATTGAATACCTGGCCGCATCTGGCATTGTTTGAGGAAATGCATTATTCCTCTTCTAGAGATAAGAAAAGTCAGCCTCCGAGCCCGCTGTCCCTGCCCATCTCACCCTTAGGTCAAACTGCCCTTTGTTCCCTGTCCACTCGATGTCTCAAATCTCATACCTTTGCCCCTTTGGGCCCTACGGCCTGAGCACTGTCCCCACCTTTCCTTCAGCACCCCCCATAGCATCTCGTCTGGGAATTCTGGGTCCAGTGCCCATCCACCCACCCTGCACAGACCTCCCACTGAGCGCTCACCTCATCAAATCGAAACGAGCTATTGTATCTTTCCAACTAGACTACAGGCTTTTCTTTATTTTTAGATTTTTATTTATTGATTGATTTTAGAGAGAGGAAGGGGGAGAAAGAGGGAGACAGAGAGAGAGAAACATCGGTTTGTTGCTCCACTTTTCTGTGCATCATTGGTTGATTCTTGGACGTGCCCAGAGCGGGGATGGAACCCAAAACCGTGGTGTATCCGGACGATGCTCTATCAGCCGAGCTACCCAGCCAGGGCGACTGCAGGCTTTTCTGAGGCAGGAATCACAGCATCCTGACCTTGGCTCTGCCACACCGGGCACAGGGCCTGTGCTCTGGAAAGTGTCTGAGCAGAACAGACAGGTGAAGCCACTGTGTAAAGGCACCCTGGTGGCACAGGGAAAAAATGAGGTAGGTGCCAGAGGCAGTGTCGAGATTGAAGGCTGCAGGGTGACCAGACATCAAGCAAAACCACCCCCGGGGCAGGGAGCAGTTAGCCGAGAGCGTGGAGGGAAGGGACCTCTGCCGACAGTTGATAAGAATTTGGGTTTGCAATCTGAAGCAGAAACCGAGCATTTCCTGCAAATCGCTTATTATGAAGAAGTGAGCCTTGTAAAGCGAATACAGGGAGGGGGGCGGGCATCAAGTGAAACCCAGCCTCAGTTTCTGCATCTGTAAAGTGGAGATAACGCCTAACTCGCAGGGCCAGCTAGGGGGTTAAATGAGATAATGCAGGTGAAATAATTGGCAGTAAACATGTACCCAATGGTGATTGCAGTTGTTTTGATTAAAAGGCTATGGGTGGTAATGAGACTGCTGATGCTGATGGGGGTATAATCCTTTGGGCAAGAAATGTCTGCCATAACATAGAGGTGAAAAGAGCTCTGCCAGCCTCTTGCAGAAAGGGAGAAAGAACGAGAGGCTCTCATGCTGACTTCCCCCTTTCCCTGCTCTTGTGGCTAATGCAGCGGGCAGGCAGAGTTGTTAAAAGCCTTGGCGGAAAAGCCACAGGAGGACGGGAGTGAGTGGAGAGAAAGCTCTCAAGCCCTTCAGGTCCCTCCCTATCGCTCCATCTTCCCACTCGCTTGGGGACCCTGTGTACACGGGGACTCCTGAGAGGGCCAAAGGAGGCAGGAGATGGAGGTGCAGCGGCAGCCCAGGTCTCAGTGTTCTTTGCAGGGTAAGAGGACAGTGGGAGGGGTGGCAGGGAATTAGAAACGAGAACATCGGGGAGAGGCAGGTTGAAGAGCCACGGAAATAAAGTGGGACATCTGGTGCGCCTGAAGGTCACCCCTGTGCGTACAAAAGTCCGTTACCAGCATTCAACCAATCTTTGTCGAGTGCCTGTGCGCCTGGCACTGTGTTAACTAACCCTTGGGGGGGATCAATAGCTACAATACAGAAATGGTCCCTGTCTTTGTGGAGCTGGCTTCAAACGTAGCCCAATCCGAATATCCTATTACTTTTCGAGCAAAAGCGTTCACAGTTCCTTAGGCCAAATACCCTGGAACATCTTCGCCTCTCTTTTTCTTTCTCCCACACTGCTATCCAACCCCGGGCAAGTCCTGCGGAGTCCGTCTTCAACATATATTTGAAATCTGACCACTTCTCACCACCTCCACTTCCATCGCCCCAATCCAGGCCACCACCGTCTCTTGACTGAACTATTGCGGTAGGTTTCTGGCTGGTCTTTCAATCGCCCCCTCTCCCCGTGGCAGCCAGAGTGAACCTTCTGGAACACTGTCTGTCTCGCCGGGTAGCCCAGTTGGTTAGAGTGTCTTCCAGGTTGCAGGGTCCATCCCAGGTCAGGGCACATACAAGAATCAACCAATGATGCATGAATAAGTGGGACAACAGATGAGTGTTTCTCTCTCTTCCTCTCTATAATCAATACGTAAAATGAAAAAACACAACCCATGAGTCTGCTCGTGCTATTCCTCTGCTCCAGGCCTGCCCGTGGCTCTTGATTGCATTCTGAATTGAAGGCATAAACCAAGCACGATGAGATCGTGGTGAGTGCCGTGAAGAAAGCGTGATGGCAGTGGGATGAGAGCCCTCAGGGAAGCCACCCAACAGGTGACATTTGCCCTGAGCCCTCAATGCTCTGAAGGAGGCTGACCGGAGAATTGGGGGGCTGGCTGTCCAGAAGTAGGACAAAGCAAAGGTTCCCAGGGGGGAACCGGCTTGTAAGAAACTGAATGAGACAACGTAAGTGGAAGTCAAGTAAAGGTTGTGGGATTAATTTTGTGCAAGAAGCTTTTACTCTACGGCCACTGGGTGTATTAGGAAATACACAGCCACTGAGCGTGCAGGCGGTAAGTACAGTCCCGGCCCTAGAAGCGCTCACTGTCTAGAAAGACCACAGAAAGCCGGTAAATTTCTCAGCTAATGCAATGGCGCATCTAATCAAGAGGTGAAACATTAATTTATACGGGCTCAGGAGGCGCAGAGCCATTGCCACGGGAGCCCACCGACGGGGCCTCGTTGGCTCCTGTCCGCCTCCGGACACCAGGGTGCGCTGTGAGAGTTCTCAGTGCCGGCGCCGCGCTATCCCCGCGTCTCGTCTCGCTGCCTCTCGCTTCCGGTGGCTCGCGGAAGCGGGGCCTGAGGTCGCGGGCGCCGGGTCCCGAAGCATGGCGGGGGCGGGGCCGGGGGAGGCGCGCGCGGAGCGGGCCCGGGGGTCCTAGCCCCGGCCCTCTGAGCCGGGACCGACAGGTGAGGCCTCCTCCTTCCTCAGCCCATCCTCCCAGCCCGCCGGGCCCTCCCCGAGGCCGCCTCAGGTGACTGCCCTGGGGCTGCCCTCGCGTGACACGGAGGCCCCGTGGCCGCGGCCCTCCCCATAGTTCCCTTCCCCTTGAGGCCCCGCCCCGGGCTTTTCTTTCCGGGGGCGCCCCCTGGGGCGTCTCGACTCTACCTGGTTCGGAGCTGTCACAAGCGGCTGAGGGGTGTGCGCACCTGCCCCCATGGGGACGCTGAGAGCCCAGGAGAGAGGGCTGCTTCGTACCCCAAGCCGGGCCAGGGCCGAGTCGGCCGGGCGGGCTTTTGTTCCGTAAATAAGGCACCGAAGGCACAGTCTGGGCCAGCCCAGCGCCGGCTCCGAGGACACCGAGGGGACTTAGGCAGACGCGGTGGTTTCCTGTCCGAAGAGTACAGTGTAGTCGGGGAGCCCCACAGTCAGCACCTAGCCGTGCAAGCAAACTGTGGCAGCTCCTCTGGAGGAGACAGACAGGCGGTCATAGGAGACTTCACGAAGGAGATGGCACTTGAGAAATGATGGGCAGGGCCAGAGGAAATACATCCGAGGCAGAGGGAACAGTCCCTGTGGGTGCCTGAGTCAGAGACCTTGCAGACCTGAGGCAGGTGCAGCGTTCAGGAAGGGAGGCTTAAGAGGGGTCACGAGCGTGCTGGGCTACAGAATGTAATGCCTGTGGCCTGGCGGGACCTCACTCAGCACTTAGGCCGCAGGTATAAGTAAAATGCTGATATCTGAAATGAGAGTGAGCTTTTTAATTCCTCACCCGAGGATGTTTTTTTCCATTGCTTTTCAGAGAGAGTGAAGGGGGGGACACACGGACACACACACATCGGTCCATTGGTTGCCTCAGACCCAGGGTTGACGCTTTAACCACTGAGCCAAACCAGCCACGGCTAACTCAGCTTTTTTAAGATTGAGGTTAACAGTAGGTGCCAAGGTTCTAAGGCAGGAGGTAGGACACCTGTTGAAGAAATGATTAGAGTTTAATAGATGAAGCCAGAGAGGCAGAGCTGAGACCTTTGGTTCCCATTACTTGTCCCATTATCGTGACGAGTAATGGGAAGATACCTGTTTTAATCCATAGAGGAAAGATGTGATTGTGATCACAAAAGCATTTTTTTAAAAAAATGTATCTTTATTGATTTCAGAGAAAGGAAAGGAGAGGGAGAGAGAAAGATAGAAACATCAATGATGAGAGAGTCATTGATCGAGCCCGCAACCTGGGCATGTGCTCCTACCAGGAATCGAACCTGGATCGCCTGGATCCTAGGTCGACGCTCAGCCACTGAGCCGCGCCCGGCCCGGCACAAAAACATTTTTAAAAGATCACTCTGGCTGTGGAGTGGATTGGCAGTGGACAACAGTGGATTTAGGGAAGACCACATAGGAAACTGTTGCGGCAATGTAGACGTGAAATGCACACTAGTTTTCTTAGAATTAAACATTTACTTTGCTCAAAATGATCAGTGTTTTTTTCTAAGTTGAACAACTGTAGTTTATTTTATCTGATTCTTATGTGAGGTTAGTCAGGTAGATGTTGTCTAACCTAATGCCTGTTCCTTCTCCCATTCCCAGGCCTTACCTGCCTCTCTTATGCCATTCTGGCCGTCGTCTCTCACTCTAACCCTCATAGTAGGTTGGCAGAGATTGAGTGTGTCCTGGGCAGAGATTGAGTGAGGCCGTTTTCTGCATTACTTGGTATTTGAAAATGATGAAACCTTAATAGAGTGTTTTTTTAGACTGTGTCAAAGTAGCCACGTGTTACAAGGAGTAGCTATGAAATTCAATATAGTATTGTTCAGATGTGTAGGATATGGCCCACTTTATCATGCTAAGGTCCTTTGTGAAAATTCACGAGAGATTTCTTTTAAACTCCAGTGCTGCAAAGAGCTGTGATTTTTCCCCAGCAGCTACATTTTTATCCTATCGGCAGTGCAAATTCCATAGATTGTATTTTCCTCTTTGCCTGTGTGCTGAGAAAGTCAGAACCAAAGTAGAAGCTTTACAGCTCTGCAGGTCCTCATGGTATCCATTTCTGTCTACCACTGGTTTCATCTTATTATCCTTTGTTTTCCATTTATAATGATCATTTTCTAATTAAAAAAAAATTCTAAGTACATGCTTTAAAAATATTTTAAAAGAATAATAGTATCTATTAATCAATACTAGCTTAAGAAAAAATACACCCTTGGAGTTGCCAGTGTGTCCCCAGCTTGTATCCCATTGTTCGACCTCCTCAGAGATAACCATTATTCTGAATTTTTATAATTGCCTTGCTTTTCATAATTGTATACCATATATGTTTATATGCTTAAGCTGGAGGTTGTTTGAAACTTATATAAAGGAATCACAGCTTGCTTTCTTCATTCAACATTGTATTCTGAGATTTCATCTGTGGTTATAATGATCCGTAGTGCATTAATCCATTGCTTCGTAAGGTTTCCCTCCATGAATATGCCTGGATAAATTTATCTAGTCTGCTGCTGATAGACATTTGGGGTATTGTCAGTTTTTGCTGTTGCTAACAGACATTCTTGTATATGTCTCATGTTATAGATATGTGCATGTATTTCACTAGGTCAGGGTTTTTTAACCTTAACACTGTTGACATTTTAGGGGAAATGTGAGGGGCTGTCTTCTTTACTGTAGAATGTTTGGCAACATTCCTGGCTTCTTTTTGCTGGACTCCCATAGTGCTCCTCTTTCCCAGTTTATGACAACCAAAAATGTCTCTAGATATTACAAAATTGCCCCATTTGGGTACCATTGCTCAAGATCTGGCGTTAGCAAACTTTTTCTGCAGCGGGCCTGATAGTAAATATTTTAGGCTTGTGGGCCAAGTAGTCTGTGTCTCAACTCATCAGCTATGCCTTTGCAGTGCAAAAGTACCATAGGCAGCATGTAAGTGAATAGGTATGGCTAACAGGTGGGCAGGCTGGATTTGGTCAGAGGGAAGTAGTTCGCAATCTCTGCTGTAGTAGGAACTATATTTTATATCGTCATCCAGTGCTTATATCTCACAATTGAATCAGAAGTTTTGCAAAAACAGTGCTTATTCTTACTATTTGTAATTCAGTTTGATATTTTCTGTTTTGTTACATTTTAAAAAAAAAAATCAGTATATCCACTAAATTGGTTTCAAGGCCCTATTAATGAGTGTGACTAGCAGTTTGATAAACTTGATTTGCTCAGTCACAGAGGTTTGCACATCTTTAACTGGATTAGATAGAATATATACTTATATAAGGGATTTCAAATGCATGTTAGGAGGAGACAGAATATAAATAAGTACCCCATTGTGTATATGTTTTTATTTCTAAAGTACAGATTGGGTCCAGTCACTACCTGCTTACAACCTGTAAAAGCTTGAATGGAAAGTGTTTTCCATTCTGGCTCCAGTCTGCTTTTCTAGGCTTCTCTTTTATGACTCCTTCTTCTGTGCTCTAACCACTTGGAATTATTCTGATTCTCAGAGGTGCCATGTCATACTCTTTCTACGGTGTTTTGTAGACTACCTTCTTTCTGCAATGTTCCTCTTCTACTTTGCCTGGCAAATTCTTTATCCTTCAAGGCCCATGTCAGATGTTGCTGCTTTCTTTCATTTAACATATTTATGAGTACTTACTGTGCCTCAGGCACTGCCAGATGCTTGGGGATACAGTGAGGAATTGGAAGAGATCCCAGCTAGTTGGTACGGGAGACGTAGAGTAAAAAGATAAGATAATTTCAGAAAGTAATAAGGACTGAGGAAAGTAAAATAGGGTAAAAGAATAGATTTATGTGGATGGAAAAAGGCACTGCCTTAGGTAAGGTACTCGGAAAAATTCAGAAGAGTTGCTACTTTACCTGAGATTTGAATGATGAAACAGGCATCTCGTTTCAGCACTTTAAAAATGTTGTTCCACTTCCTTCTGTCGTCCATAGTGTCTCATGAGAAATCCACAGACGTTTGTTCTCTATAAGTAATGTAATACTTGGTTACTTTTAGGATTTTTACTTTGTGTTTTAGTTTTTTACAGTTTCCCTATGATGTGTCTATGTATGGATTTCTTTGGGTTTATTATATTTGGTGTTCTCTGAACTTCGTGAATCTCAGGCTGATACACACAAAGGTTTATTTTTGGGCTCTCTATTCCATTATATTGTTTGTCTTTATGTGAGTTCCATACTTTTTGATTACCTTAGCTCTGTAATATGTTTTGAAATCAGGAAGTATGAGTCCTCCATCTTTGTTTTCTTTTACAAAACTGTTGGCCTTTTGGGATTCCTTGAGGTGACATGTGCATTTTAGGATGCATTTTTCTGGTTTTGCAAAAATTACTGTTGGGATTTTGATATAGATTACATTGAGTTTATAGATTGTTTTGGGTAGTATGGACATCTTAATAGCCCAACAAATATATATGTGTGTGTGTGTGTGTGTGTGTATATGGGTGTATATTGAATATGACTTTTATATTGAACAAATTTGATGCAGTCATAGGTTTTTTCTTGTTGACTATTTCCAACAGCTAAGCATGCTTTGAAGATATTCCAGTTGAATTAGGTCCTTCTCTCAAACCTGTGTCTAGACTCAGAAATATCGGGACCACTTCCTGATTATAATCTGGGAAGGAGAAATGCTGATCACTCTCATCTTGGGAGCTCCTAGGTTCAGGGTATAAGGGGGGAAATCTGTTTGACTTGTATATGTTTTGGTAGCGTTTGTTTTATTTTCTTCTACTTGACTTTTCCATGTAGAGATGTGATAATGGATCATCATGTTTCCACCATCAAACCTCGAAGAATCCAGAACCAAAATGTCATTCACCGCTTGGAACGCCGACGGATCAGTTCAGGCAAAGCAGGCACCCACTGGCATCAGGTCCGTGTGTTCCACCAGAACGTCTTCCCCAACTTCACGGTTGTCAACGTTGAAAAGCCACCTTGTTTCTTGCGTAAATTCTCACCTGATGGACGCTACTTTATTGCTTTCTCTTCAGACCAGACCTCCCTTGAAATCTATGAGTACCAGGGCTGCCAGGCAGCCGAGGACCTGCTGCAGGGCTATGAGGGGGAGATCCTGTCCAATGGCAATGACCAGCGGTCAGTCAACATCCGCGGGCGGCTCTTTGAGCGGTTTTTTGCCCTGCTGCACATCACCAACGTAGCGGCCAATGGAGAGCACTTGAACCGGGAGTGCAGCCTTTTCACGGACGACTGCCGGTGTGTCATCGTGGGCTCGGCTGCCTACCTCCCGGACGAACCTCACCCTCCTTTTTATGAGGTGTATCGGAACAGCGAATCCGTGACCCCTAACCCACGGTCCCCTCTGGAGGACTATTCCCTCCACATCATTGACCTCCACACTGGCCGCTTATGTGATACACGCACCTTCAAGTGTGACAAAGTGGTCCTGTCACATAACCAAGGGCTGTACTTGTACAAAAACATCCTGGCCATCTTGTCGGTGCAGCAGCAGACCATCCATGTCTTCCAGGTGACTCCCGAAGGCACTTTCATTGACGTGAGGACCATCGGCCGTTTCTGTTATGAGGACGACCTGCTCACGGTATCAGCTGTGTTCCCTGAGGTACAGCGGGACAGTCAAACAGGCATGGCCAATCCTTTCAGGGACCCCTTCATCAACTCCCTGAAACACCGGTTGCTCGTGTACTTGTGGCGCCGGGCAGAGCAGGATGGGAGTGCGATGGCCAAGAGGCGCTTCTTTCAGTATTTTGACCAACTGCGGCAGCTGCGCATGTGGAAAATGCAGCTTCTGGATGAAAATCATCTGTTTATCAAGTACACTAGTGAGGACGTGGTAACCCTGCGGGTCACAGATCCATCTCAGGTATGAGGTGCTCTCCTGCCTGTTACGCCCTGATCTCCTTGGCAGAATGTGACGGTTTTTCTTTTTGTGTATAGCCAACCTCTCAAAAATACATGTTCTATGTAGCCTTAAGTTTCTGCTATCCTAGGGCTCAAACTTAAAACAGCTCCATTTTCCTCTGGCCACAAGTATTTCTTTGGGTAAATGGAAGCTAAATCTCAAGCCGTTGACATGTACAGGGCATTGTCTCCTAAGACCTTACCAGCCATCAGTGGTAAAATGTTTTCTGTCATTATTCTTCTGAATCATAGTTTATGAATTCTTTAAAAAATGGGGAGTAGTTGCCCATCCGGGTGTGGCTCAGCAGTTGAGTGTCGGCCTAGGATCCAGGAGATCTCAGTTTGATTCCGGGTCAGGGCACATGGCCAGGTTTCGGGTTTGATCCCTGGTGGGGGCTGTGCAGGAGGCAGCCAATCAGTGACTCTCATCATTGATGTTTCTCTCTCTCTTCCTCTCTGCTCCTCTCTCTGAAATCAATAAAGATATATTTTTAAAAAAGAAGTAGCATGATTTAGAGAGGATTTTTTTCCGGACTCTCTCTCTTCCATGTTGTTGGTGAAGTCACCCGTGAAGCCATCATGGGTGAGCATTTAGCTCATCTTGTGTGTCATGGGAGATGGGCGGTGAAGCCCTTGACTCCTGTAGCCTCCTGTCTTGTACTTGCCAATTTGTCCTGGAGGGAAGCTTAGTAGATGTTTGTGTAATTCTATATTAATGTAATTATGGTGGATCTTGGTGAAACCCCAATGTGATCAAAGTGTTGTCCAGGTCTATAGAAAGGATATGAGTCCATCTTTTATTTAGGTTTGAGCTATAGTTACCTTCTGTTTTGGAGGGAGTAAGATGTCTATAATCGCTGCACTTGAGATTATTCTTTTTCCTTTGCTAAAGAAGGGCGTATTTATTTCTGATTGCTGTTATAGGCTGTAGCCAGAAACAGTACAAGGGCTCTGCGCTTTGCTTACTAGAGGTTGTAACTTTAAACCCAGTCTCTCTGCCCTAGTTGTCTTTCCCTCCTTCCTCAGTTTAATTTGATGGGTTCCAATAAGGTTAATGAGAAAAAGTACATCCAAAACAAAGCCTTGCTAATATTAGGGGTATTATTCTCAGGTTACCCTCCAGCCTCTTTAATTTGTAGCCAAATTTAATTTCTGGGGGTTCACAAAAGTCATGTAATATAAGCTCTGGGAAGGACTAATTACTAGTAAAACAGGTGGGCCAAATGGCTCCAGAAATTGGTAATGGAGATTTAAACTTAATCATAGGAGGGGGGACTACTAATCTCTGTTTTGAAAACTTCTGGAGCCCTTTTGGAAGCTTGCAGATGGATTTACACTGTCACGTTCACTGTGACAAAAACTGTGGATTCCTGGTGCTCCCCTGTTAGGTTGAGCAGGGCACTGGAGGTTTAAAGGGGAGAGAACTCTTCACCCAGGGCCCATTCGGAGAAAGCGGTAGCTTTGTCACCTATAGCATTTGAATGCTTTCCAGGTCCCCCTCTCTGAGATTTGCTATAAATCACAAATGTGTCTTACACATGCTCTTTGCTGAAGGAACATTTATGAAGAAAGAAATGGAAATGCCTCTCTGATTTTTCATTTGTTCAGCAGCAGTACCCTGCTTGATTACAACTTGCCTGGGCAGTTTTAGAACACAGTGTACTTAAGGTGGCTCTCTGCATGTTAGAAATATTAAGAGGAAAAATAAATGCCCCTAAATTGAACTTTCAACTGTACACATACAAGAGAAAATAATTTGTCAACAGGCAACTCCAGGCTGCAAATCACTTTCTCAGCAGGAAGGAAACTAAATCTGGCATTTTAAGAAAGTTTTTTTTATCTGTCTCAGGCTGGGTTGGCGAGCAAGGAGGGAATAAACACTTGGAAGGAAAAATATTGAAGTTTGAAATGAAAGATTGAAAACCTTTTTATACATATATGCTGGTCAATTCAATAATTTTAGCAGCACAGATATAGTGGGAAATCTGGCAACACTGAGGCCCTTGATTAATAAAGCCCACCAAGGCCTCCTCCTTTCCCAGAACCACTTGGAGCCATGTCTTAGCCCTAGTGCTGGAGTGCAGGGGTTTGCATGTTTCTCTTGTAGCTTGAATTTTCAGCCAAGTGATGTTTGCTAGGCATGGTATTATACTCAGTTGTCCCTTAGCTCTCTCTGTTCTCCTGCAGGCGTCTTTCTTTGTGGTGTACAATATGGTGACAACAGAGGTGATCGCTGTGTTTGAGAATACATCAGATGAGCTTTTGGAGCTCTTTGAGAACTTCTGTGATCTCTTCCGTAATGCCACCCTGCACAGTGAAGTCCAGTTTCCCTGCTCAGCTTCCAGCAACAATTTTGCAAGGCAGATCCAACGCCGGTAAGCTGTTCCACCAGGCTTAACAATGCTTAATTTTTCTTAGATTTTTTAAATTTGTTGCGGTTAGGTCAATAGTCATTTACTTCAGAAAATGATACTACAATCTTATCCTCAAATTCATATATCTATTCCATTTCCCCTACAGAATTCTATCCTAATGTAACATTTTATTAATCATCTTCTTATACTTTGCTGCATCAAAAATATATATAAACTAAAATTATTTTTTATTTCTTGGGAACACATGGCTCTAAATGCTCAATTTTACAGTCTTCAAAAATCTTTTGTTAAAAAGAAGTGAAAACAGATCCATTATAGGCTAGAAGAAATGTTTCAGAGAAAATAAGTCACCAAGGATCATGAGTCACTTAAGCCTTTGTCTTGAAAGGTAGAGACCAAATAAAACAAACAATAAAGCAACAACATTGTGGTCACTGAAATAATTGAAGCTATTAGAACAGGAACATTCCTAGAACAGTGACACTTTAGAAATTTAAAATTTGTTAGATATAGTTGAAGAACTCTCCAAGAAAGTAGAATAAAAAGATAAGAGAATAAAAATGGGAGAGAAAAGATGGAAAAAAAGGTTAGAGGATTTGCTCAGGTGTTCCGATATCTGGCTGATTTCAGGAGCAATAGAGAACATATAAAGGGTAGGAAATAATGTAAGACAGTTTTCCAATACTGAAGAACATAAATTTCCAGATTGGCAGGGCCGTCTAATGGTGCACTTGAGCTGGGTTGCACTGGCTCCTTTAACTAACTGGTGGTTAGTTATTTCACTGTTATGCTCTTGAGGTTATTTGTATCCGTTTTATCTGTATGGTGAAAATACTGTATAAAGATATACTACGGCTCATCTCTTGAAAATTCCACATTCATGATGTCACATTGCAACCTTGAAACTGACCACAGCAGGGGAGTTACACCACAGAAATTGGCAAGTCCTGCAAATTATGACTTTTTTCCCCTTGGAGAAATAATTATTAAACCTTTATTAGCATATTACTGGATCCATCAAATATCCAGTACAGTTGTCAGTGAAAAAAAGACCCATACTGAGGCATGTCATCATGAAACTTTGAAACACTGGGAATAAAGAGAAAATTGTAAAAATTCTCAGAAAAAAAAATACATCTCACATATAAAAAGTAAGTCATTAGAATGGCACTGGACATAACCAGTAACGACACGGAAAGCTTGAAACCATTGAAATCATGCTCTCAGACTTCTCTGAAAAAAATGACTTCTAATTTAGAATTCTACATTCAAATAATTGATGGAGTAAAGACATTTTCAGACACTCTTATCTCAAAAAATTACCACCCATGTACCTTTTCTAAGGAAGCATCTGGCAGATGTGTTTTACCAGTAAGCACGAAAGAATGGGACAGGAAATAGTTTGACACCGCAGAGCAGCAGAGAGAATCCCAGGGGTGACAGTCAAGGGATGTTCCAGGGTGACTGACAGCAGCTGGACAGGTTGAAGCAGGAGGGTGGAGGTTTCTACAAGGGATGCGTCTGTGGAAATACTAAAATTGTTAGAGCATTTGGTGGTTTTGGTGTGTTAATGAGATTGTCAGTTCTGTTCTAGTAGGGTTGTCAGCACAGGCTGCACTGAGAAGGTGATTTTTGAGCAAAGCTTGTGAAAGAGGCCAGGGAGCAACCTGTGTGGGCATCTGGCGGCAGAATAGACCAGGCGAAAGGAATGTTAAATCTAAAGGCCCAGTGGGGAGCCTGGAGAGAGGAGGTGATGGGTGCTGTTGGGGAACGGGAACTGCTTCAACCTGTAGTTTTCATGGAGGCTTTGATCTGTGGTCATCACAAAGCGTGGGCCAGCCCCCGTCATTTTACTGTCTGGAGGTAGGAAGCCAGGTCGGGTTGGCGTGTGGTTGATGACACGCAGTACTGGATCTTTGCTGAAAAAGGGCTGAAAACAAAAGAGCCCAGGATCTTTGATTTCAGCTCAAATGAAAAGAAGTAAGTTCTGTTTGGCCCAAGGTTTAATTTTATGAATTACCCCGAGGCTGTGAGAATGACTGTCAAGAGGAGTAATGGAAAATCAGTGTTGATAGCTAGGCTTCCCCCTGGGAGTGCGAAAAGTGTTAATGTCCATCTAGCACTACAGGTTAACAGTGAAAACAAAGATCAAAACCCATCTGATCCGTCCTTCTGGTCTTAGCAAATTTAGGAACATTCAGGTTTTAATTTTTTTAGTTTTTATTCCATTAATTTCAGGGATGAGATGTTATATTTTCCCCCCAGACTAAGAAAAATTTATTTAGTTTTCCTCTGATGGTTAAACTATATGATATGCTTTGATATAGAGATTTTAAAAAAAATACACACTGATAGTTGACATTCTTTCTAAGAAGCTATAGGAAAGTGAAAAGGAAGGGAAGAGATCCAGAATGTCATTACACAAACACAACCATTAACATTTTGATGTATTTCTGCCAGTCTTTTTAGGCATAAATTTATGTGTTATTTGTGTTTTTAATCATACTATACAGACAGAGTGTAACCTACTTCTTTTACTTACCATTTAACATTTCTCTTGTTACTATATAATGTGTAAAAATTAGTTTTCCGTTTAAGTTTTAATTTTTCCTTCAGTTTTTCATTCCTGTAAGTAATACCGTGTTAAATGTGCACAGAGAGTTTTCTGCATATAGGATTGCTTCTTTAGGGTAAATTTCCAGAATAGAAATAGTTGGTCAAGGGGTTTTAAATTTAGTATTTGTTACAATTGTGAGAAATAACTGCTCCGTTATTATTTATTATTAAAGATAAGTCAGGTATGTGACTGTCCATGTTACTCTTCTTCTAGACACTGGTGTTTCTGCAGGGTGTAGGTAGCTAGCTCTCAGAGTTTATTTAAACAAAGGAAGAATGAGTACTTTGTCAAAATGTTTGGTGAAAGTTGGCTTATAACTGATCCCAAGAACAGTCAGCGAGAGGCTGCTGTATTTAGGATTCTCTGCTCTCAGTAACTTTTCCTTAATGCAGTCTGGGCTGTTATTTGGGGAGAGTAAATCCAAGGAGAACTATACATCATAGATTAGTTATACTCATTTTAAACTTCTTTGTAGAGTCTTTTTTTAACTTCACTAAAGTAATGTTTCCCATTTTTAATCCCATCTTCTGCTTTTTGAGAGTATTTGAAGCAAGCCAGACTTCTGGAATGTCTGAGTTCTGACTTCAGTCACTATCTGGATTTTTATTTACAGAATGAATTGGTTTTAGACGTATGTCTGTCAGTTTCAAATGCGTGCCCGCTAACACAGCCTTCATCTCCGGTGCTTTATTTTAGGTTTAAAGACACTATTGTAAACGCCAAGTATGGAGGGCACACGGAGGCAGTGCGCCGACTGCTGGGCCAGCTCCCCATCAGTGCCCAGTCTTACAGTGGCAGCCCCTACCTTGATCTGTCTCTCTTCAGCTACGATGACAAGTGGGTATCAGTCATGGAGCGGCCCAAGACCTGTGGAGATCACCCGATCAGGTACAGCAGCTCTGCTGTAGCTGCAGACTGCCCGCTTTCCCTCTCTCTCTTCAACACCGTTTTACCGTGATTGTGTCCTTTCATACTTACGGGTTGACTTGAAAGGGCAGGCTGTTTCTATAATGAGGTGGGTGCTGTGATCAGTTAGGCAGTAGCCTCCTAAATGAACAGCTTCTACTCTGTTTCTCATCAAAACATCCAATTCAGGTAAGTGTTTTCCCTTTTAAAGGTATCCAGGAGGGAAACCATACTTTTCCGTTTAGTAACCTAGTACTATTTCATAATAATGTTTATGGTTCAGACTTTTCAATTTTATGTAGCTCAAATCATTTTATCCCCCCAGTTACCTAGTAGAAAAGATAGCAGAGACGATTTGGGGACCAGGAGAAACTCATGCTTCCTCACTTGGGGAATTTTGGAATGTAGATAATAGTACCTGTAAATATTTCAGTATTATTGCCGGAACCATGAAACTAACCTGTGATAATCAATCCCCCCATCCCAGACATCCAATTCACAGACCCACCTGTCTCTCCACGTGGGGAGCTGGTGTTGTTCTGTGTGCTGTAAAAGGTGCTGGGGAGGAATTGACACCACTGTCACCGGTGGGGTTATTTCAAGGGAGGTGGGTGTGTTTCTGGAGCCCAGTGCTGGAGGTGGGTCTTTTTCACATAGAAACAGTGTAGTTAGTATTTCATAATCCAGCTTCCATTTGTACTAAATAGGCTTGAGTAAAATAATTCTGTACAATGAATCACCATTCATAACATTTCTTTTGGGAAATTGCAGTCCAGTTCCAAAAACCAGTTGAAGTTTTTTTTATTATGGGAAATTGTAAACATATAAAAACTAGGAGAGTATAATAAACCTCCATATACCCGTTACCCAGCAGTTATCAGCTCATGGTCAGTGTCATTTCATCTCTTTCCACCACCACTACTGTCTCCCCTCGCGACTGCCACCCTGGATTATTCTGAAGCAACTCCCAGGTATCATCACACTTTACTCGTAAATATTTCAGTATGAATTTTTAAAAGATAAGGACTTAAAGTACACCCTCAATACCATTATTTCATCTGGAGAAAACAAAACTTTATTGAGACCACCAGATATCTAATCAGGTTTCACATTTGCCTGTCGCCTTGTAAGTATTCTTTTTACAGTTTGTTTGTTCCAAGTCAGAATCTAAACTGGGTGCCTTTGTTGCATTGTCACTATTTTCTTAAGTCTTTTTTATTCTGTAGGTTCTGTTTCCCTTTTATTTTCCTTGCATTGAAATTATTGAAGAAACCAGGTTGTTCATCCTGTAATGTTCCCCACATTCTAGATTTTGCTCATTGCATCCTGGAGGAGTATTTACTATCTTTCTCATTTCTCCATATTTCCTGTAAACTGGTAGTTAGATTTAGAAGCTCAAACAACTCACTTTAAATTATAAGCCCTTTGTGTGTTGGGGACTATGTGGGTAAGATGAATGTGTTTTTCACACATTAAAAGCATATAATGGGCCTCTTTTGATATGGTTAAGTAGCATGAGGTACTTTTCTCTCCTTTCTGACTTCCTTGCCTTTCTAGTTTGAAAAGGTTAACCTAATTAACACATCCGGAAATGCCATTGCTCCTGTATAAAGGAGCAATGTAATTCTTATTTTTTATATTTTAAAATGGGAAATGCGAGGATATTAAAAGCATTGGAGGAGATAATGCCATTACTCTCACACCTTTATTGCATATTCCATTCTAGTCTGTCAGCTGCATGTTTACACTTACATAGTTGTATTGGTAGTTAGCTTAATACTTTGTAGTCTGCTTTTATTTTGTTAACATGTTTCCATGTTGTTACATAGTCCTCACAGTCACAGTCGTAATGGGGGCATACTATTCCATCACATGGATGTACCATATTTTATTTAACCATTCCCCGATTACTGAGCATTTATTGTCTTTCTGCATTTTTCCATTAGAGTGCATGCTATAGGAGCCATCTCTATTCCTGTTACTATTTACTTCATTTAAATTAAATTCTGAGGTTATAAATTCTTGGAAGTGGGATTATTGAGTCAAAGGATATGAATATACTTATGTCTATTATATATTTGCTTTCCAAAGGGGAAATTACAGAGTTTTTTAGTTCAGGCTCTTCATTTTCTAGAACATCCCCCAATTCTGCCCCATCCCTGCTGATCATCTGTTGTTCTTAGTACCACAGGGCACTTATTTTGCATTACAGGTATTTAAGGACTGGGATGGGTGGAAGTATCTTTAGTCTTCCTGTATTAGATGAAAAATTAAAAACTACTTAGTATTTTGTTTTTGTGTGTGAAAAGAGAAATCTTCCAAAAGCGTTTATTCTCAATAAATTTAATACAATAAAGAATTTATTCCTAAAAAAGAAACCCTCAAATATGCATGTAGATATGCACTGTCCTGTATGGTAGCCACTAGCTAAGTTGAGCTGTGTGCACTCAAGTGTCAAATGCACATCAGATTCAAAAAGAAGGTGAAATATCTCATTAACATATTTGATATTGATTGTAATTAAAATGATAATATTTTGGATATCAGTATTGGCTTACATAAAATATATTATTAAGATTAATTTCACCTTAAAAGTTCTTTTAATGTGGTACCTGAAATTTTTAAATTGCACACATGGCTGACACTTGATCTCTAGCCCTGGCCTAGACAGTTTTGGGGCAGGTAGCTTCTGGAGAGGGGGAGGCTATAATTAAGGCTGTAACTAAGGGCTGTCTTGGGAAAGAGAAATGACCCATTGGCAGATTGCAAGGTGGTGGTGAGTATCTATACCGTCCCCCCTTCTCTCTCTCTCTCGTTCTGTTCAGGTTCTATGCCCGGGACTCTGGTCTGCTCAAGTTTGAGATCCAGGCAGGCTTATTGGGCCGTCCCATCAACCACACAGTGCGACGCCTTGTTGCCTTTACCTTTCACCCTTTTGAGCCCTTTGCCATTTCTGTGCAGAGGACTAATGCTGAGTATGTTGTCAACTTCCATATGCGACACTGCTGCACGTAGGCGCCTCACCAAAGCCGGGTGTTCTGGTCTTCCAAGGTGTTTCCCTTCTTATCTCACGGACTCTAAAGAAAATGCTCCTGACCACCAGCTCTGGGTTCCAGATGGGTCGCTGTACTTTGGATGGGGAGAGCTGCAGAGAGGAGTGAGAGGGGCTTGGCCTAATGGAATTTTTTATTGTATACAAAAAACTACTGATTGATTTAAAGCCCTCTTGCTTTTTCCCTGTGGGAATGTCCAGCACTAATTAAGTTCGTGTACTTTTTGTTTTAGTTTGCATTTTATTGCTGTGAAGATGAAAGCATTACCCCCTTCCCCCCCTTCACGTCATTTCCTTGGCATTATGTATGCATTCTGTAGCTGGTAAATCATGTTTACTCATGAGAACTCTGTGCACCCTTTTTACTTAGCCAGCAAGCAGGGCTATCTTTATAAGAAAACAAAATAAAGCCTTGGTATTTTCTTACTTAAATATATCCTGTTTGATGACTGCCTTATGTTCTGATCTCACCAAATGCTTTTCAAATACCTGGGTTCCAGGAAGGGCCGTGAAAGGAACTGGAGTCCATGGATCCAGCAGCTGCTCTTGGGAGAATAGGTGGTGTGTGCCAGCATGGAAGACAGTCATCTGCCAGGATTGTTTCCCTCCCTCGGGTTTTCGCCTCGTAACTGTTACAGCTGGAGGGACTGGGCGTAATTGCACATCCGCGCGTGGAAGCATGCTCCCATCTGTGCCGTCTGTGTCGTGCAGGTGGAAGAGTGAGCGGCTCTCCAGCCACAGCAGAAACAGACACTGTTTAGCACGTACTGCAATTTGGGTAGTGGGAGCTGGCAAGCTCCAGTTGTCCCTAAAGAGATCAGACTGGTTGTTCCTGGATGGTTGAGCCATCACAGCTATCCTGCAAACACCTGCCGGCCCCCAGCCACCATCCTCTGTCACGCTCTCAGCTGTTCTCCTCCAGAGGGCTTGTCAGGCTCTTTATGTTTCATCTTCATAATGTGCCCACTGTTTATGTAGTAAGCTTGTGTAGTAACATCTGAGTTTGAAGGGAGCTTTGGAAGGAGCCATGGCTGCAGACAGCTGGATCCTGGATCCTTCAGCATCCAGACTTCCCTTGGGAACATAAGAAATGGGAGATGAGACGCTAAGCCCCATCAAAACAGTTTGGCTAATTTTGTCATCTTCAATATTGAACAGCTAAATGCATTCTCATTTAGCATTCAGCACAGGATTTGACCACCTGTGTTGACCTACTATGAGTCAGGTAGCTGTGCCAAGATGTTAAGGATGAGGAGAGAAATAGGCAAATGAAGGGTATCAGGATGCAAGACAGTAAAAGCTCCAGTGCTGAGTACCCAGGAGCAGTGACGGGAATAAAGAGGCGGAGAGGGAAGGCGTGCTGGGGAAGGGACGCTGGCACTGGACAAATGGGAGCGTATTGTGTGAACCAGGGCAGAGGACAGTTCAAGGAGAGTCGCGGCATGCTAGAGGCTTAGAAGCAGGAAAAGGGCCATCAGGGTCACGGAATGGCAGCAATTGGAATATGACTACAGCACAGGCTGGGGGGTGGCAGGGAAATATGACTGAATCCTGAAGAGAAGTCTTGCGCATGGTGCTAGGGTTTTATGCAGCGTAGGGCAGAACATGAGTTGCATAGAGGTAAAGCTCGTCAGTCTAGGAAGGTGGCTTGGAGGGAACAGAGACTAGAGGTAGGGGCCAGACAAGTCGGTGGTGGTAATCCGGAGAGTGGCAGGGCTTGGGATTGCTGGGCGTTCTCCTGGGGCCTTTGTAGGTCCTGACAGAAGCAGGGTCCCAAAGCAGTCCCATGCTTGTGGGACTGAACTTACCTTTCTTTGTTTTCCTTTCCGTATCTGCCACATGATGTGCCTCCATCCGTGCTCATTCTCTGCCTCCCCCCTCCTCCCCCCACAGTGATCCCTGCTTCTGTGAAATCCAGCTCCTTCCCCCATCTCCTTACTCCACCCATCTCCTTTTGGCTTCTCAAGGTCTTTGCTCCTGCAGTTATTTTCTCACTCCTGCATCAGCTCTCTCTTGATAGGTCATTCCATTAGTATGTAAATGTGCTCCAAGATCTTCCTTCTTTAAATAAAATCTCCTGCTTTGGCCCCATAATCCCCTTCAGTTACTGCCCATTCCTCTGCTACCCTTCACAGAAAAGCTTCTGGAAAGAGTTGTCTAAATGAAATGTTTCCGCTTTCCCACATTCCATCTTCCCTCGGTCCACCCCAGGTAGGTTTCTGTCCCCACCGTCCTGCAGTTGTCTAGGTGACCAGTGAGCCCACGTCGCCAGCACAGGGCTCACCCCTCTCCCTTATTCAGCCACCCAACATAGGACAAACTTGATTTCTTTCTGTATCCAGAAACACTTGCTTCTCTTGGTTTTTAGGATAGTGCATGTTTCTGGTTTTCTGTCTGTTTTACTGATTGTTGCTTCTTGGTCCCTTTGCTGGCTTCGCCGCCGCCGCCTCTGCTCTACCTGTAGATGCTGGAGTGCCCCAGCCCTTGGCCTTGGGTCCTCACGTGACTTTTCCTCTGTATATTCTTTCTTTAGTTGATTTCTCCATTCCTAGCTATATGCGGATCACTCTCAAAGTTGTCACTCCAGTCCTGACCCCTTCCTTGAGCTCCAGATACATATATCCCATGGCCTACTTGGCATCTTGGTTTGGATTCTAGTAGGCATTTTAAAACTAGCATGTCCAAAACAACGCTCCTGATTCCCACCCCCACTACTGACCTGTTTTTTCTCTAAGATTTCCCATATGGCTTCAGTATCTACCCATTTACTTGAGCCAAAAACGTAGGAATTATTCCCACTTTTTCTTTTTCCCATCCCTCCTCCTTTCCTTTCACCACCCACATACCTGACTTCATGGATGTGCTTTGAGCAGTCTAAACCAATGATGATAGTCCTATACTTTTTGCTAGTGACTAGAATTAGAACTAGGCCAAAGCCAGACAGCATATGTGAGGTAAAGATTTCTGGGACTTTTGGGGGAACATTTCTCTTTTGAGCACATAGCCCACATTTCCACTATCCAGCACCCTACGATCATACTCCAGAAGTATCCGCCTTAGGACGAAACTGACCTGGATGGCCGAATGAGGAGGAGAGAGCCTGGATCACAGATGGCATGGTTGACTGGATCACAGCCTTGAAACCCACCTAACATCTGGATTTCCAGCTCTGTGAGACTCAGTGCATTTCCTTACTATTTAAGCTATTTTGAATTGGATTTTCTGTTCTTTGCAGTTGAAAGCATATTATTAGGTGCAAAGAGAAAGCCAGGTCCCCCTGTGGAGGAATTTCAATCATGAAGTTCCTGCTGGCTGGGCACCAATTCATTTCCAGTTTTCATGAGATTCAGTTATGATTCCTCTTCTTGAATTTCTGTCCTTGGATTTCTGTAAGATTCCTGGCTCTCCTGTAGTCCCTACATTCATACCTCAGCTGGCATGGAAGTTTCTTGTAACTAAAATGACTTAACTAAAATGGGAGATAAAGTGCTCAGCCTACTGAGCACTTGACCCATATTAAGTTCTCAACTCCTATGTGTGTACTTATATTACCATAGTTCCTAAAGGATTCAGGCTGTTCTCAGTAAGTCTAGTGTCTTCTCTCCACAAATGTCTAATAGATCTCAAAAATCTTTGGAGAAACAAGTTCTTTGGAACCAAAATGTTTAAGAAGAACAGTAGGTTTGGGGGCATATGTCTTTCAGATCTGAATTCTTCCCTGAACCTCTCTCCGCTCATCCCTACCCTTCAGGGAGCTGACATGTCAGCGATCCGGGCAAAGCTACTCGGGACCTTTGAGAGAAAGGTTCCCTTTAAATTTAGCAGAAGCCCTTTCATTCAGAGTCCTTGCAGAGAAGCACAGTGTAAATCAGTGAAAAACCTAAATTAGATAATTTTTAAAAGAATGGCAGCTTCATTATTTTCAAGTATACAGAGTAACTCCATCTCAGCCATGAGTGTTCCTCTGTAGAAGCCCTTTGGGACTGTCCTTAATGAGTAGATTATAATTGTTGGTAATTAGCATAACGGTTCTCTGCAATGCGTGCTTTGAAAGCAATTGAGCATATTAAGTGATTTTGATGTTCCAGGGGGCAATTTTGTTTACAACATTAATCTGCACAGTGTATATCCTTTATAGCTATAACCCTCTGCTGTTTTTTATTTTATTTTATTATTTTATATCTTTATTGATTTCAGAGAGAGGAAAGGAGAGGTAGAGAGAGATAGAAGCATCAGTGATGAGAGAGCCATTGATTGGCTGCCTCCTGCATGCCCCCTACTGGGAATGGAACCTGAAACCCGGGCATGTGCCCTGATCAGGAATCAAACTGCGATCTTCTGGATCACAGGTCGATGCTCAACTGCTGAGTCACGCCGGCCGGGCACCCTCTATTTTTTTAAAAAAATGGCAAAGGCTCCATCACAGCATTTGATTACCAGAGGCAGAAATGATGTAGGAGGCAGAGAGAGGCAGAATAGGACTCCGATTCCTTACCCACGGTGTCCTGATAGAACTATGGGAACAGCTCAGGCTTGCAGGTGAGCCCTGGTGCAAACCCTGGTTCTCTCACCTGCTAGCTGTGTAATAAGAACTTTATTGAGACTCAGTTTCTCCTCTGGAAAATGGGGACAACTTCTACTTTGCAGGGTTGCTGTGGAGACTAATTAAAGGAGCATTAATTAAAGCTCTTAATACATTAAGTACTCAATAAATGCCAGCTGCCTTCTCCTTCTGTCTAAATCTCTTGGCCTCTTTAGTGTCATAGAGGGTGCACCCAGCCCTCGTAGGACCTCTCCATTCTCTGATGACCAAGCACCAGAAGCTCGCCCCTTCTCCAAGTTCAGCCCCTGCTCACCCACAAGAGACCGGGGCATGAGGCTTACAGTTGTGAGTATGCAAAACACAGAGTTTATTCCTGTATTATTGTTCATTAATCATTATTTTCCATACAAACAACTGTAAACCTACCTTTGCCCCTCCCTGTATTTTGTAAAAGAAAAAAGGGAAAGACTGCAATGTGTACTGAAGCTGAAGCCAATATAGATGTAAGTACATACATGGTGGTAGAGTCATAGAACCCTTTGGAAAGCACACCGGAAGTGCTATTGATGGTGGTTACCTTCGGACAGCAGACCTGGGAGAGAGGGGAGGGAACATTGATCTTTTAGCTTTTTCCCTTTGTCTTTGTAATTCTTTTGTAAACATGTATTACAATTTTTAGTAAGCTTTTAAAAATTTGTAGTTGTAAAAACAACAAAATTTATCTTAATTATTTCCAAGTGTACACAGTTCAGTAGTGTTAAGTATATTCGCATTGTTATGCAAGCAATCTCTACAACTTTTTCATCTTGCAAAACTGAAGCGAGACCCATTAAACAGCAATTCCCTATTTGTCTCTCAGCCCAGCCCCTGCCTGGTAACTACCATTTTACCTTCTGTTTCTATGAATTTGACACTTTTCTATGAATTTGATTCCTATAAGTGGAATCAGACAGTATTTGTCTTCTTTTGTCTAGTTTATTTTGCTTATCATATCAAGGCTCATCCATATTGTAGCATGTCAGAATTTCCTTCCCTTTTAAGGCAGAATAATATTCCATTGTATGTGTACACCACATTTTGTTTACCCATTCATTCATCAAAGGACATCTGGGTGGCTTCCACTCCTTGCTGTTGTGAGTAGAGTTTCTGTAAACATGAGAGCGCAAATATTTCTTTGAGATCCTACTTTCAGTTCTTTTGGATATATATCCATAAGTGGGCTTTAATGAGCTTTCAAAAAGTATTTAACCAGTGCATTCACCTGTGGCAGCAGAAGTGTTATTAGGCAGACACTCTGTGGGCCAGTTGAGCTGAGTAGTCTGAGGCCATGGTTTTTACTTTACCAGCCTCCTGGGGGCTTAGCAATTTTATCCTGGCCTCCTGAGTCTTTCCTTTGCTCAGGCAGGAGGGGCCTTAGCAGGCTTGTGAACCCGCTGCTCCCTGCCTGCATTAATTCGGCACATTTCTATAGCTCCCTGAAGGAAGAGACGCTTCAGCAACATTTAATTAGCGGGCAGGAACATGCTTTCCCAAGGACACGACTTATTTCTCAGCCAGCTGTTGCCAGTTGCTTCCTAGCAACATGCAGCACTCACATCTGATTGCTTCTCTCCAGACAAGGGGGGGGTGTGACTGGTCTACCTGCTGTCACAGCTGAAGGGGGTGAGGGTGGGACTCTGGGTCTAGGGCTGATTCTCCAGAGGAAGTGAGTGATCTGAACCTGTTACTCCTGCAAAGCCAGATATGGTGCTAAAACCTCTTGAGCCTTGAACTACCTTCCCCGCCCCTCCTTCAAGCTCAGGATTAGAAGGCAGAAAGAATGTCAGCAGTGGTAACGCAGACAGAGCAGTGCGGTCTAGAAAAGTCCTCTGGGATTGTGAAGTACAGCTGAGGAAGAGTCTCACCCCACAATGGGTAGGGCCTGCCTTTCAGAACAAGGGTGTGTGTGTGTGTATGGTGGGGGGGGGGAGAGGGGGGCTGGGACCACTCTGGCTTGGGCAAGGGGAAAGGAAAGTCTTATTTCAAGTGGCCCTCTAACTGCTTTGGGTTTCCAGGGACTTTGGAAAGAGGGAGAGAGAAGGGAAATGTCAGCAGCAGCTGAACTTGCTGTTACTCAGCAGATCTGAGCGATGGTTGCTCAAGCACCAGACTTCAGACTGTTCGTCCCAGGGCTTCTGCAGAGGTTGGAAACTGGATGCTTTGAGACGAGGTGCTGCTCAGTGACATGCTCTGTTTGGCATACATGGTGTTTTTACAGTCTTGAAGATCAGTAGAACATCATGCTTTTTTATGTGGTCAGGAGGCCCACCGTCCCACAATGGGGCCCTCTGGACTGAGCATGTGAGCCTCTGGCTTGCATAGCCCACCTTACCCACCCAGGGGTCTGTCTGCTGTGTGACCCCTGCATCCTCTGCATCCACAGTGGTGAGTGAGGTTGCGTCTGCAGGGGTCCCTGTGTGTGTACTCATTTATTCCACAAAATTTCTTGAGGTTCTTCGGAGTATCAGAGACTGAGCAATTGAAAGGACCAATAAGTTGTGTCTTTGCAAGTCCTGAGTTATGGACCAGATAGGGAAGCAGACAGAAAGCAGGCTGGGGGTTCACTGAGAGATGGTGCAGAACAGACCCAGGGCGCCTGGGCCACATGGTGGCGTCATGGAAGGCTTTGAGTAGAGATGCCACCTGAATGGAATTCTGAAGGAGAGGACTTTGCTTGGTGATGGGAAAAGGGGAGAGAAGGGGCCCTCACCCAGAGGCATAGTGGCTGAGAGTTTGTCACACCTGGGAAGCAGGGAGGGGCCAGCAAGGAGGCTGTTGAGGTGACAGGAAGTGAAATATCTGTGTGGAGGGGATCTCTGAGCTTCTCCCTCCCACAACACCTGCCTTTGTAGGTGCAGAGATGGCTCCAGGTTGGGCTTCTGCCTTCCAGCCAGCCTGCCCTCTCACCGCCTCCCCCGCCCACTTTGTTCCTGCCTTCTCCCACCCTGACCAGCTCCTCAGAACTGGCAGCTGGACTCTATACCCTAAGTAGAGGCTTGGCCTGGTGCTGGCACACGGAGTCATTGCCCAGTAGGTGACAGCTATTGTTGGATAACAGGGCTGGTTGAAAACTTGGCTTCTCTCCAACTTGCTGCCTCTCAGACAGTGCTCTCAGCACTGGGCACCATTGCCGGTGGCCAGCTCAGCCTTGGTCATCAGCCAAGCAACACCTGACCAGGCCTCAGTCCTCTGCAGCCTGTTGGGGATGGTCAGGAGTGCTGGTGGCCTGGCAGTGGCTGAGGGGTGGAGAGCTTTGAGGATCTGTAAAATATCTTCAAATATTTTGAAGACAATATTGGAGGGGAGGGGAGGGGTGGAGAGGAGGGGAGCTGTTGTATGGGGGGGAATGAGGGAAGACAGAGTTAGGGTGGGAAAGGTGGTGCCCCGCCAAGACTGGGCCCAGGAGGAGGCCAGTGGTGAAGGGAAGGTACCAGCTATGGTTGGTTGGTGGTGCTCGTGAGACATCCAGTGAGGGCATCCACAGGAGAGATGGGCATGAGCCCGGAGAGCTGGAGCTCTACACCGGAGATGAGGGGTGAGGAGCCAGAGAGGGGCCAAGATCACCCAGGGGAGTGTGTTGTTTGAGAAGATAGGACAACTGAGCTAAGATCAACGGAGCAGCTACTGTGCGCCAAGCATGGTGTTCACACATTTGTTAATTCCTGAAATTCCTCACAGCAACACCATGGAGCAGAAACTGTTGTGGTCAGCACTTTGAAGACCAGGGCATGGAGATGGACATTGTGGCCCTCGGCGCTGAGCAGAAGAGCTGGCTGTGAGCCCGAGGGCTTTGCTTCCAAGCTTTCTGTTGAGAACCGGAGGCACCTCGGTGGCTGGTTCCCTTGTCACATGTTTCCACAGATCTAAGCCACAGCTCTGTGAGGGGGTAACAACATTCCTGTTTCCATGTAAGCACATGGAGGCCCAGAGACGTAGCTGCCCTAAATGACAGCCGGTGAATGGGAAAGTCAGGATAGGCCCGTCTCCGGTTCTGATGCTCGAGCTGGTTTCATGGGCACATGCTGAGCCAGGCCAGATAATGAGGGAGGCGGGGACCCCAGCAACCTGAGGTGGGGTTCAGGTGACCAGACCCTGAGTGAAGCAGAGAACAGGAAGGACGAGGGCTGGAGGGACAGAATCCGGTGACCTGTCCCTGAGCGGGGAGCCTGAGCGCCTGCAAGTTTGGTCTGTAGAGTTCTGGTCCGTACCTTCTCAGTCTCTGTCGTGTTGCCTCTCGGAGTCTGTGTCCTTATGTCTGAGTAGGGGAAGTAATACTGCCTTCCAAGAGTGGTTGTGAGGATGAAGTAAGAGACTGCACACTGGCCCCGACTGACCCATCGGTAGAAAGTGCTGGTCAAGGGCTGGGCCAGGCAGCTCCGATCAGGGCGCACACAGCTTCTCCCTGGGTCTGGGCGGGTACAAGTGAGCATTTGAAGGGTTAACCTGGCATTTTCAAGTCAGTCTACCCATGGTGAGAAAGGACTAGCCTTTCCCATTTCTAGAGAGACCTTGGGAAATGAAGACCCTTGGTTATTGATGAAGCGAAAATAGCGAGCCTCCACCTCTCGGTTCTCCTGCTGTGTAGGCAAAGGCCGCCTTGCCTCAGCCTGCAGACACCTGCGCGGGAGCCACGCAGCGGGGGGCCTGGCTCGGGGTGGCTGTGCAGAGGAAGGCCGTGGAAGACTGTCCCCTCTACACCTTCTCTAGAAAACACAGAGTGGCTGTGCTCAGGCCGCTCGGTGCTGCGGGCCGCAGAACGGAGGGCAGCCCAGCGCTGCAGCATCACCGTGAGGCTGCGTGATTCAGAGGCTCCCCGGCTTCACCGTCACGGCCTGTGCAGTGACGCTGGTGGGCTCGCCTCACAGTTCTACTTTTCACACCCACTGAGTGACATTGTCATTTGTTCAGTCTCCCAGCATTCGAACCTCTTTCTGGGTTTGTGGGATTCTACATTTTATGAGTTTTAACAGGGAGCGAAGACCCTCTTCCCTGTTGGGCATTGCAGCTGAGGCTCTGCCCGTCAGCGCGCCCATGCCAGACTTCAGAGCCAGCTGCCCAGGGGGGTGGTGTGGAGCTCCCTCTCTAGGGCGGTGGCCCCCAAATACTAATACTTCAATATCAAAACTGCGTTTTCTAAACACACTTCACATCTGGAAACAGCATAAAATTGTTGAGATTTTACTGCTGGAATAATGAGGATTAGGCAAAATGATTTCCGCATTATGGAATAGGAAACCACTCACGACAGAGAATAGGGCTGTCACTGATGGCCGAAATTAGTGCGCAGGCCTTTGGTCTTTCACTAGATTCTTAAGATCCATTTGTAGTTTTCAGGATGCTTTCTAGAGAGTGTTTGTTATACATGTGCTTCTTGGTCTCCTTATTAGAGTGCAAACATGGCGTTGAAGGCCCTGCTTGACTTAAAGGGGGATCTGCTGCCTGGCGTGCCTTCTGGGGGGTCAGAGCGAATGCAGGATGGCTGAACAGAGCTTGGATTTCTTGGGCCCTGAGCCAGACACTGTAAAATGCTTTGCGTATGTGAACTAGCTGAATCCTGTCAGCTCTCTGAAGTGCCTAGATCAGTGATTTTCAACCAGTGTGCCACAGAATTTTAAAAACATGCAATATCTGACTACTCAGGGGCACTGAGCTCTTTTCCCTTAGATTGTCAAATAAAAGTGACACCCAGCACAGCAATAGATGTCTGATGTGCGTGAATCAAAATTATACCTATTTTTTTGTCAGATCGGCAAAACACTTTGGTGTGCCACTGAATTTTAGTAATTAATTTATGTGTGCCATGAGATGGAAAAGGTTGAAAATCACTGGCTTGTATTATTGTTTTCATCTTATACATGAGAAGGAACTCAGGCACAGAGAAACTAAGTATCTTGCCAAGGGTTGCAATTCAAAGTGCCAGAATTCAAATTGGACTTCAGAGCCTGTTGCTCAGCCTTGTGAGGGGTCTCAGGGAAGGACCTGGGATAGAGGAGGGCAGATGGTGTATCTGGGACTCACGCTGTCAGCAGCGGCCAGGTGGGCAGGCTGAAAATCCCCATCTGAGCCACAGATCCACACCAGGGGGAACGAGGGGAGATGGTCCATGGGATAAAGGCCGTCTTAGAGACATTGCATCTCGGGCCGGGGAGGGCTGGTGGCAGATGGGCAGCCGTGGAGCCCAGCCCTGACCAGCTGTTGTTTTCAGAGGAGGGTGAGTGCATGGTGACAGCTGGATTAGGTGTACTCAGCCATCTCAGTGGCCATTGGGTGGAGACACACAGTGGACCCTTCTGACTAGCCCTGCTAACGCCTCCAGGCCCTGGGAGCTTAGTGTTTGCTAATCTCCATCCCCATGGCAGCAGGAGGTGGCAGGGCCATCACTGAGGCTCTGGACTCTTCCCACCTCCCCATGGCCCATGGCCAAGGAGCTTTATCCAAATGATCAGAGAACCTCCCCCTTCAGGATGACGGCACAGAGTCTGACTGGAGTGGACAGGATCCCTCCTGTTCTACTGATTTCCTCTCATGTCTTCTATATCCCCCTGGATTTGGGTCTCTTGATTTCATTTGTTTTGTCTGCCCTTCTGTCTGTTCCCTGCCTCATTTCATAAAGGATTTAAAGCAGCTCTCAAGTATACACTCAGAATAATAGAGCAACAAAATAACTATCTGAGTAGCTGGGGCCAGAGGAACACATGGGTGAGCAAACAGACATATGGAGCGCTGGGGTTCCCGTGACCTTTGAGAATGCTGCTTCTGGAACCATTCTAGCCTGTCTGACACTGTAAAGCTTAGGATGGCATTCTGGGCATATTTCCTTTTTCATAATTTGTAAGTAGTTGGTATACCTATTTGCAGAGGAGAGAGGTGTCTCATTCCCCTGGCTGGAAACACACTGAACTGCAGAAAACCTGTGAGCATGCTCCACTCTGCCTCTAAAGCAGAGTCCCAGCGGAGAGTTCTTGGGAGCAGAACATTGGTGGTTCTCACAGAGTTTGGGTGGGGCACAGATACATGAAGATAGAGAATGGTGCCAGCTTCTTGCCTGGAGAAGCCCGGAGGTGGGAGGCTGGCAGAACAGGGCAAGGGGAGAGGGGCAGCAGTTGGGTGAGCCCTGCTGCTGGCATCTGGTGGGGTACTGGTAAGTGGGACATCCCTAAAGTTCCTGTGCTCAGTTTGCACTGTGGAGCCAACATCGCTGGTACCCCATTCACCTAATGGGGCTCAGGAGTTCCCAGAGTAGGAGGCTGGGTGGGATGGGCCACAGGGCCAGGAACCGAGATGGGTGGAGAGAGGTCAGCCACAGCATGCACATGCTTATTGCTGAAGGGGCCAAGTTCGGGATCTTTGGGGAGCAGACTGCAGAACTCCTGTGTACAGGATGTTTTTTAGGGCGTGGCCCAGGATTGATGCCCATGGAAGGGAGGGGAAGCAGCAGGGTTGGGTAGAGAAAAGGCAAGCTGTGGTACAGGCCCGACAGCCTAACCCAATCCATGGGGTTCAGCCGGAGTTGAAAGTGCCTGTCAGAGCTGGCCAGTTTGGCTGAAGTCGTCACGCCCTTAATCGGGCCTCCATCTGTCACTGGGGGTGCCATTGGAAGTGTGTGGCTGGGACAAGACAGCTTTCTGCAGCTGTCCCTGGGGCAGATAGCTCTCTCAGCAGCTGGGCAAGAGGCTCTTCCTTGAGTTCGGATCTGGGCAGCACAACTTTGTGTCCACCACAGAAAGGCCCAGGGCAGAGGTCTCTGCGTAGGTTGGGGGGGTCTCCAAAGAGCCCTCCCTGGGCCCATGCAAGAGCCAGCCTGTCATAACAGATGTGACAAGCAGCGTTGGCCAGGGGGACAAGCTTCTCCCTTTCAGCTCGTTCAGTCCCCATCCCAGCCCTGGAGAGTGGAGGCGGAGTCTCAGGTGCGGGGAGGAGAAGCTTTGAAACGGCTCCGAGGTTGAAGTTTTATTACAGATATGACCGGACTTTGGATTCCTGAGAGTTGTAACTATAAAAATGGAATTTATTTTTACAACTAAAAGTATCCAGAAAGCCATGGACTCTTCCTGAGATGGAGGTTCAGGGAGATAGAGAGGCTAATCTGACAGTTGATTTGAGGCAGTAATAGGAGAAAAATAAAGTCATATCCCATTAGTACTCCAAGTTCAGCATGTTTCCTGAACTTGTCCCTCAAGAGGGGCTGCACAGAGCTGCCTGTGTCCTGGGGGGCGGAAGGGGGGGAGCACAGGAGGCGGTTGGCCTGCCCTCTGCTTGTCTGGTCTTGGGAGGCTGTGAGCCCACGTGGTGACCCAGGTTCCTGCCTGTCTGAGCGATGTGAGCTCTGATTATAGGGGGTATGAGGGCTCTAAATAACCACAAAGTACTTTTCAATCAGACAGAAAACGGTGAGAAATGCATTTTCGTTAATGCCCCAATTACCCCAACTAGGACAAAAAAATGTGTTTTGCCTGCTTCTAGGGACAGGCTGTCAGGATCCCGATTGTCCTCTCCAGGAAGTAGCTCCGTGCTCAGCTCGCACAGCCACAGGGCTGGAGGGTCCTTGCAGTGGCTGAGGCCCATCTGCCTCCTGAGGGCCCAGGATGGGAGCCCCACCTGTCCCTCAGAGTCAGGGCGCACACAGCCAGGGCGCCTGTGACAATCTGGGGCTGCTGCAGCTCACAAAGCCCTTCTGTTATACACCCCCCATGGCAATTTCAGTGTTTCTTGGCCTGCTTCAACCCCAAAAGAGCAGTTTTGCCTCCTAAACCTCTCTTGGATTGGCCCTGCCATCACAGTCCTGATTGCTGTTCTCTGGCTGCCTCTCATCTCTCATCTCATCTTGAGGGGACTATTCATTTCTCTACAGCTTCTGGTGGCTTCTGGCAGCCCTTGGCTTGTGGCCCCATCACTCTAGTCTCTGCCCATGTGGTCCTCTGTCAATGTAGTCAAATCTTCTGCCTCCATTCTACAAGGATTTGTGTGATCTCATTTAGAGTCCACCCAGATAATCCAGGATAATCTCCCCATTTTAAGGTCCTGAACTTTATCCCATCTGCAAAGATTATTTGCATACAAGGTGACATGTGCAGGTTCCAGGGTTAGGGTCTGATATCTTCGGGGGCCATTATTCTGCCTGTGCAGCCTCCTCACTTCACATCATGCTCTGTATGCACTTCACTGCGCAGACTGTGTCATTTCCACACTCTGACCTTTGTTCATGCCATCCCCTCTGCTGGAAACTGCCCCCATTGCCCCTATCCCCCACAGTTGCCTTGTAACACTCTTATTGTGAGCTCAGGTGTCACCTCCTCTAGGAAGTGCTCCTTGATACCTCTTCTCATTACCCCCCCCCGCCCCAGAGGTGCCTTGTTCTGTGTGAGCACTGGTGGCTTTCAAATGTAGTTTTTTTAATTTCTCCCCCCATTAGCCTCTAAGATGCTTAGGGCAGTTACCAGGTTTTAGACATATTTTACTTGAGTATTAATAGATTTTTGAGGAAGGCGGTAGGGGAGAAAGACTCTTGAGGAATGATTCTTGAGTCATCTGGCTTTTTAACTTAATTTAATTTTTGGCTGCAAATTTTAACAGTCTGGCTTAATCTACAGTTGGCTGGCTACGAGGGTGTAGGAGGGTGGGTGATCGGCTCCTGTGTAACATTTTCTGATTAAAATCACAGGGAAAAGGAGCTTTTAATAATAGTAATAGTAATAATAGTAATAGCAGCAAGATGGGCATGCATCTACATCCACACTGTGTCCCCCAGGGAGCCCAAGGGAGCAGTGTCCTGGATGAGCACCAGCTGTATACAGCAGAGCACACAGTTATCTTAACGAATGATTCTGACAGCCCTGTGGAGGTGGGAGTAGTTGAGGTTCAGGTTGATGCAGAGCTGGAATACTTACCCAGCCATGTCTCCACATCCTGCCCTACCCACCCCAAGCAGGCCGGAAAGAATGGGCAAGGGCACAGAGGAGCTAATTGGTTTCCAAGGCACCAATCAGACCTTTGTCCCACCTCTGAGTGTCTCCCCTGCTTCAATCACTAGTATGTGAGTACCTGGACTTTCCTCCCAGCCATGAATGAGCTGTAGGCCCCTCATTCACGAGTGCCAGAGCCCTGTCCCACTCAACCACCTCTTTGTCCTGAGGGGGAATTGAGGTCCAATTGGGGAAGGGGAGTGTGGTCTCCGGCAGGCTACGTGCTAAGTCTGTGTTCAACTGGGTCTAGACAGCAGGTGTCCTGCTGGGCAGGCCCCTGGGACACCACGCTGCCCCTCAGTTGACATTTCCTTCGGTTCAAGGGGATTACACAAATCCAAGGTGGTTTAGCTGCCACAGGGCACTATGGAAACAGCACCGTGCTTTGTCTGCCCCCTCCCTCCAGCCAAGCAGGAATGACACCGAGGCTGACTTTTCTGGCAAGACTGGTTATGCTAAATTGCAGAGCATGTGCACAGTTTAATTTGAACCTGGGTGGGCGAGGGGAGAAGCCAGATTAATTACCAAAACTAATTTCCGAGCCAAGTCAGATGTCTGCCCCGAGTGGACCACCAGCGGGGCGGTGGGGGGCATGTTACAGGGTCTGGGTGTGTCGAATGCCTATTAAAATGTTACGTGCATCCTTCAGTACACAGTTTACATAATGCCCGCCTGCAGCTTCCATGCATTGTTGATAAGCCAGCTCTTTATTTCTGTTTTTGTTGTATTTTAAGTGGTTCATTAATTAATCTGACTAAGCAACAACAGTGTGCACAGCGCCCTGTCCTGAAGGTGAAAAGGCAACAGTTATGTGGTCTTTCCACCTGGTTCCCAGCTGTTCATGGCCTCTCCCTGGAGAGAATGCTGCCGTTTTGGGGAACATCCTTCCAGGTGTCCAGCGCATAGACATTTATGTACATGTCTCCTGTCCTTTTCTGCAAAAACTAGTGGCTGTGCTCTGCACATTGTCCTCCCCCTCTATTATTATTTTTTCCTTTCCCTTTTTAATCCTCACCCAAGGATATGCTGTTTTCTTCTTTTGATTTTTAGAGAGAGGGGAAAGGGAGGGGAGAGAGAGAGGGATGGGGGAAACTCGACCATATGTGCCCTGACCGGGAATCGCACCTGCGCCTTTTGGTGTACGGGACAACGCTCCAACCAACTGCACCCCCGGCCAAGGCCCCCCCTTTACCTTTACTTAGCAGTACATCTTGGCCTGTGTCCGGGCTAACATTCCATTATATGGGTGCAATATAATATTTTTAGCTCCCTGTTGATGGACATTTAGGTTCCAATCTTTTACCATAACTCTCAGTGCCCCAGTGAATACATATCTTTGCATACTTGCTACACACGAGACAGAATATCTAAGCTGCACTGTCCAGTATGGGAGCCGCCAGCCACATGTTGCTATTTATGCTTAAATGAATTTGAATTAAATGAACTTAAAGTCCAGTTCCTCAGCCATACCAGCCCATCTCAAGTGCTGAAGAGTCTCGGGGCTCGAGCACTTCCGTGGTGCAGGGGCTTCTGTTGGATGGCGCTGCTCTGCAGGATGAATTCCCAGGCGGGAATTAGGAAGCCAGAGGTCTGTACATGTTGAGTGTTGACAGACCGCCAGCTCTCCCTCTGAAGAGGCTCTCGCTGTTTATATTCCCCCCAGTAAGAGCTGAGAGGGAGAGCACTTTTAATTCCAAACAACCATGTGGAATGTTGGGGGGAAAATGAAATGGTCCCTGTGTACTGACTCCAAGGACGTTCTGTTTCTGTGGTCGCTGCCCACATTGTGTTATTCCAGCCAGACACCGCTGTTCTCTACGTACAACGGGCACACGTGTCACAGGGAGCCCCACACTGGCTGTGCCTGTCTGAGGCTCTGCCTCCCACCACCTTGCTGTGGCTGCTTCTCCCCACTTCTCAGCCTCTTCCCTCTCCTCTTCTGAGGTGCGGGGCTCCCCCACACCCTGACTCATGGCCCACCCTGTCTCAGGGGAGAGTGCTGTGTCCCCATGAATTCCCTGTCACCATGACACAGCCTTTACCAGGGGACCAGCCAAATCTCCATTTCCTCACTTCCCATTCTCCCCGCCCGCCCTTTGGTGAGTGGTGATGTCCATGTTGCCAGATCCAGTGGGCACTGCCCAGTCCTCATCTTGCTTGAGCTCCTGGCTGATCTCTCAGCTGCAGTCTGCACTCTGCCCCTTCCTTCTTGAAGTGTTCGCCCCTTTGCTTCCGAGACGCCACACCGGCAGCCTCTGATCGCTCCATCCCGTGCCCTTGGCAGTCTCATCCTGCCACATTTACAAGCCAGTCCTCACCTTTCTCTCGCTGTCTGTTCCTCCTGAGCAGTCTCATCCCCACCATGGCTGTGATTAATTAGCGTCATTTGGGGAATGACGGTCATGCATTTTAATTCCCACTTCCTTGATTACTAATAAGATTGAGCATCTTCATGGTTTGCATTTCCAACCCTAAGGACACCCCCTGATCCATTTGGTTGTCTCGCCTGCCACCTTCTCCACAATGCCTTCCCTTCCGTCCCTTAAGCTGAGGGGCTCATTCTCTCACTCTAATGCCAGTAACATTCATGCCTCATTCGTGGACGTTCTGACTAATTCAGCCACGTGCATGTCCAGCTTCCTTAGATCATGAGCCTAAGGGGAGCAGCAACAGTGTCCCATCTGTTCCCCCAGAGCCCAGCCTGTTTGTGCAGTCACCCATGTTTGCTCAGTTTGGTTGAATGGACAATTTCTGCTATGGCAGTGACCACTCCATCTCTTTGGGCTGATACTAAGCTTTAAAAAGCAATGTGTGTATCCAGAATCAGAAAAAAAGGAAAAGAGGAAAAGAATAAAGGAGCCCAGGGGAAGGGATCTATGTGGTTTTTTTAATCATCACCTGAGGATATTTTATCCATTGCTTTTTCAGAGCGTGGAAGGCGGGGAGAGAGAGAGAGAAACATCGATGTGAGAGAGACATCGATTGGTTGCCTCCTGCACCCCCCCCAACCGGGGCTGGGGATTGAGCCTGCAGCCCAGGTATGTGCCCTTGGACAGAATCGAACCCGGGACCCTTCAGTCTGTGGGCCGACGCTCTAACCACTGAGCCAAACTGGCCAGGGCTGCTTTTTTTGTTGTTTTTGCAATGGGCATGTCAGAGCCAGGTGTAGGCAGAGACGATTAGAAAATGGTTTCTGCTAACATCCAAGTGACATTCTGCCAGCATCCAGGTACTTGAGTGTTCAACAAGCTTGTTTTGGCAGTCAGGGTACGTCTTGGTGTCAGGTGCTGGCTTGGCAGAAAGAAGGGAAAACATTGCATCTGTGCTGAAAGGAAAGAAATTGTATTTGTCTTTTTGCCTGCGGAGGAGAGAAGAGAGGAGAGGAAGGGGAAGCTTCCCTTACATAGCCAGTCCTGCGGCACCAGCTTTGAGCCACCAGAAGCAAAACTGCAGATGCACTTAGAAATAATCCAGGACCTGCTGCCAGGAAACAGGGAAGCGTGTCACACAAGCTGATGCCAACACTTTGCTTGTGCCAATGTTTGGGACTGATGCTAGGCTCTGCTGCTTCTCTGCCTGCGGGAAGTGCCAGCACACGGCCCACCTGTGTTCACAGGACCAAGCGGCCTGCTGTGAGAAGGGCCGTGGCAGCGGGACGGGCAAACAAGAACTGCTTTAATTGGTCAGCCTTTGGTGGCAGTGCCTGTCCCCCTGAGTAGGGTCCTGTCTTTGTGAGGCCAAGACCAAACAATCGAGAGGTAATATAGGTTAAGAGAGCACAGGTTTCATTGGCCACTCAGAGCCTGGACACAACAGCATGCGCCAGAGCTCCCGACAATAAAGCGTTGTGCATTCGCCAGCACTCCTTGACAGTGGCTCCTGATGGTTTGCGCCAGGCGTCCATTCCTGGGCCCAAGACCATTGATCCTGTAGGGTTCTGCGCGGGCCCCGACTGTCCAGTTACTCCAGGCCCTCTGTCTACCCAAATAAAAGCCAATCACGTGAAGTCACAGAGCAATTCTCGAGAGTCCCATGATTTTTTGCAGTGTTTACTAACATGTAGTTTTATGGCAGAATAGTGTAACTCTCTCCAGCAGTGACTTAACACAGGAAGCCTCCGGTTGGGTTTCTTTAGTCAACGGTCACAAGTTAACCTTAAGGTCCTGCTAAGGTTGGAAGAGAAAGCAGTGGGGAGACGTTTTCCCTTCTAAAATTCACATCCAGGTCATGGTCCTTCCCCCTTCTCTAACACACCCACTTTCCTATTTAGGAGGGTGTTTGTGGGTTAACTACATTGAGTTCAGGCAAATTAGTGTTTACCTGGCTGGGCACAGAGGGGAACCCGCAGTACCTTCCCCTGGGTGGCCAGCAGGCTCTTCCTGCCGGCTGGCGAGAAGGAGCAGTGCTCTGTGCACATGCCCCGCGCTTTTTCACCTGGTGATGCTCATCCTGGGCCCTTTGTCCAAGGAGGGCTCGGTCTCAAGCGTCCGCCTTTGGCTTCTGTGTGGACACCCCACTTGTGTTAGCGCCATCTGGGTTCCACACCAGCTTCCTGCACTTTTCAGTTTGGCCTCTACTCCTGCCCTCCATCCACCCCCATTCTAGAGAATCCTGTTTTATACTCTGCCCTCCCTGCTGTAGCGTCACTCAGTCTTGGGTGCTGGGGCTGTTGAAGCCCCTGGTACGTAAGGGATGGTGCCCCCTCACTGTGGGGAGTCTGTCCCCTTAGAAGATCTAGACTGAGGACAGTCCACCCACACTTAGGGCGAACTTTAGGTGCTCCCAAGGGTGAACTCTTCCACGAGTGCGCCCAGAGCTAGGAGGCAAAAAGCGCTCAGTTTGGGGCCAAATTACAAGCCGTTAATAAAAGTTGCTATGAGGAGGTCTGGGAACCTTGGTTTAGAGTCTAAATAAGAAATGTCTGAAAACAAAGAGGAAGGTGTCTGGTGAACAGCAGCAGCTCACACTTACATTTTAACCCTTCAACCTAGGGTTTCATCTCAATTCAAAATCTTTTTCAGGAGTAAGCAGGGATTACTGTTTGCAAATCTGGAAGCAAAAAACTCACAAATCACTTCAGATGGTAGAGAATATTCTTTTATTTTTTTAGAACAGGGCAGCCTTTACTGGTTGGGGTCTGGGCCACAACTGCCCCTTTGGCTACCCATGTGTCCAAGAGAGGATGGCCTTACTTCTGGGCACGTGATCTCCAGTCAGAAGTACAACGAGGGCCACCATGTGAGGCAGAGCTGTCCCTTACTGTCTGAAGGACCTCCAACAAGCCCCTCTCTGGAGGGAGCTCCACAGTGTGCTTTCTACGAGGTCTGGAGGTGGGGGCTTGAGGTCAGGTTCAGGTGCAGGCTTCCTTCCCATCACAGCCTCCGAACCTTCTTGGGGCGGCAGCCATTGTGTGGGATGGGTGTGTTGTCTGTGATTGAGATCACTTCCAGGCCCCCCATGGTCAGTCCCTTGATGGCAGACTGGAAGGAGCAGAAGGAACAGAAGGATGGCTGTGCTAACATGATGACCTAGCCTGTCCAGACAGGGCTCGACAGGGTTGGCACAGTGAGGGGGGGCAAGGTAAGGAGGGGTGGGGTGGGGAGGGACGTGGAGAGGCTCACTGGTTTTGATACCTATAACCCCAACTCTGTTCTGCTCAGAGAGGTCTCCCAACCAAACCACTTAACCATGTGTTCAGTGCTGTCTACTGTAGTCACACCTGTCACTCCCCACATGTGCTTTACCATCTGAGTACAAAGACTCCCTGCAAACCCCGACACCATTGGCATTACACTTGTGGAGCTTTACTTAAGCTGTTTCCTCTGCCTGGAATGCCCCCCCTCACCTGGACAATACCATATTATTTGTGAAAAGTCAGCAGAATTGTCACCTCTTTAGGGAAGCTTTCCTGATCATACCTGATGGGCTCCCAGCACCCCGGGCACAAGCTTCACCACTGCACCCACTAGTCTGCACTGAGAGACCCATTTGTGATTGCCCCAGGGACCACCTTTCTATCCCCAGGGCCTGGCACACAGCAGGCACTCAGTAAGTGTCTGATGAATCAGTCTAAGTGATCTGGGCTTGCTTTCAGCAGCTCAGTAGATTATAACAGAAAGTTCAAGCCCTCATGGAAATCCACTACAGGGCCACTTTCCCTACCCTGCTCTCAATCCCCATCTGTCTAAATAAAGAAGCAAGTGCACATCCTGTGGAGAATCACTGTCACTTACCAAGCGCCCTGGCCCCAGGCCTTTCACCACCACACGGACATGGGTCACACCCTTCCCTGTAGCTTTCTGGAGAGGAGCAACAAGTGGTTAGTGCCCCAGTGAGAACTGCTATATCCAAGGCTCTAGCTACTGCCACCTGAAGCAACAGGGTAATGAGCTCCAGGGAAAAGGCACCCACAATTGTAAATAGGCAGAAGACAGGAAGGGAGCACAGGACAGATGGCCACGGTGCAAGCCAGACACCAGCCGACAGCACAGAACTGTCAAGTCACAGATATCAAGTCAATTGTGATCACTTTCGCCCAGGAGACCACTGCCACCTAATGGAAATTTCTAACTATCACTCATATTTTTCTCAGGCGGGTAAATGTAGAATCTCAGACCCTGAGGAGGAGCCCTGGACTTTAAGGCTGAGCTTAAATTCCCACCTAAAAAGTGTTATCATTAGCACATTTTGAGGATCATTAATACATAGCAGTCAAGAGTTTGGAGCACTAAGCTTTGTTTGAAGGTCAAGGTTTTCCTTCAGGAAATACTTGTGGCTGGGCAGAACCAGTGTGAACTGATGGAAGGCCTGTGCTACAGTAAACAGTGTATAAGCTTTGTTCCCAGACCAAACCAGGGAGCTAAAATGATTGCCTGCCGCTGAGCAAGTCATACACTCTGTGATTGAACTGGCTCAAAAACATGGATAGTACTGAGGGTCTTCTGAAGACTCAAGATATGGAATGTGAAGTGTCTGGCGTATAGTAGATACTCAATAAATCTACCAATAGCGGCACTGCCAATCTACTTCTAGAGAGGTCTGCAACAGTTCACATTCAAATTGGTATTGCATGAGGGTTTTCACCACACATCTTCCCAAAGAGACTATTATCACCAATCCCAACCACACCTCACTGGCCTTTAAATTAGGGAGGCTTTGATAAGCCTTCAGCACCTGGCTCTTACATCTTCTAGAAGGAACCAACAAGTGTTTCACTTCTACTGAAGCTAAGAGGAAAAGAGAAGCCTTTTTACACAGACCCCTTCAAACCACTCCCAATGTTCGGATATCAAGCAAGAGTTGGCATATACCCCATTGCTTCTGAAAGTCCGGTTCACGGAGAACTGGCACCGCAGTGATCAGCTGTGCAGAAACGGGAGCATACTTCACAGGGAGCCGGAAAGAATATACACTCACCGCTGCGGCAGCTATGCCTGCTGTCTGTGCCGCGATGCCTGTGCCCTTCTTGGCGTTCCGAAACCCCTCTGTGCCACAGGAAGTGCGGGCAAGGGGCTGATTAGTGGCAGAGACTACCTGGATCTGTGTGCTGGGAAGGCAGGGGAGGCACAGAAGATAAAATTGACTGTTCAGGGACTTTAGAGAGGGCTAGCCTATGTCCTTACAAGCCCAAGTAAGGGAAAAAAAAGTCACTGCTTTTACTTTGAACTTACCAGTTAAATGTTTTTTGAACTCTTACAGGAGGCACCAGGAAGAGTCAGAATCTAAACCTCACTGAAAACTGACAAGTCATACAATCTAAGAGAGCTCTGTTATGGACAATGTTTGTGTCCCCCCGCAAATTCACGTTGAAATCCTAACTCTGAGTTATGACGGTATTTGGAGGTGGGGCCTGCAGGAAGTGATTAGGTTGTGAGGGTGGAGCCCTCAGGAATGGGATTAGTCCCTTAAAATAGGTGCTCCAGGGAGCTCCCTCTCCCCTTCCACCACATGAGGACACAGTGAGAAGCCAGCCACCTGCAACCCTGAAGAGGGTCCTCATCAGAACCCACCATGCTGGCACCCGGACCTTGGACGTTTAGCCTCCAGAACCGAGAAGTGAATGCCTGTTGTTCAAGGCAATTTGTGGTGCTCTGTACTGGCCACTGAGCAGACTAAGACGAGCTCCATAACCTGAGGGTGGTGAGTGTCATCCAGAGGGAGGGCAGCACATTGCCTCCTAGAGCCTTTCCTGTAGCCAGTGTTCACGTTAGGTGTGCTCTCCTTGTCTGGCATTTTTTCTTAAACACCTAAGATGCTTTACATCAGGTGATTTAAAAAAAAAAGACTTTTCATTAGGGAAAGTTTAAAATGTATATGAAAGTGAACAGAATAGTATATGAACTCCCATGGACCACCCAGCCTCAACAGTGATCAACTCATACCCAATTTAGCTTCATCTATAAGCCCTGTTTCCATTCCCCCCTTTTCCCCAATAATGAATTATTTTGAAGCAAACACCAGGCCCATCATTTCATCTATAAATATCCCAGTATATATCTCTAAAAAATGACTCTTAAAAAAACAACCACAAAACCATTATATCTAAAAAGAGTTAGCAACATTACCATATTGGATACTTTTAATGCTTATGACACTCCATTTCATTATCAAATTTTTAAAAAAGTGAAATAGTTTTACTAATCATTTCTAAGTTTTAAAATAAAGAATAATTTTAGAAATCCTTAGCATGCTTTCCATTTCCCCCTTGGTCACCATCACCCTGTCTCTGGTCTGAAGAACTCCCTGAGAACTCAGGGAAGAGGGAAGTGAAGAGGCAGTTATGGAGTCAGCCTGGGCTGGCGCCATCTGCTTGTTGGCCTGGCTACAGCTGCCATTCCCCTACCAGGGCCTCTTTGGTTTTCTCCACTCAACAGAAGCATGAGAGAACTGCCTGACCCTGAGACAGCCGAAATGGAGCTACAGAGTAGGTCCAGGGCACTTATGGAAGCGGAGTGAATCCTATGACATCTCCCCTGTGCCCCACACTCTTACCTGTGACTACTAACAGTCTCTCGTGTTCCTCTCTAAACTGCTGCGTGGGCAGCTATGACCAAATACTGACCCATCTCCAGTGGGAGCTGGCCTGCAAAGTTGTCACTAATGTCAGTAAGGTTTCTGTTGCTAACACACCGGTGGGACCTCCCTTAGCAAATCTTATCAATAGGATATGCCCAACCCTGTTCACATTTTCATGAAATCGGAATGAATGTTATAAAGACAGGCTGGTTTCCCAAAAGGAGGAGGGAGCCCAGAGAACATGTGCACTGGCACCACCATGTGCAAGGTGGCACCCTGGCTTCCACCCCAAGCAGGTGCCCAGGGCCACCTCGCCTTCCCCTGTGGAGGGGAAAGGAGCCTACCTAGGCCTGCCCAGGTGTCTCCCTCCCCACTTACTTGTTATAGGAGGCCTTAATGTGTGCGATTGGGATCTCTTCAAATTTTTTTCCTGCCCACCTCAGGGAGCTTTCTTGTCCTGGAATTGGAGGGTAAATGCTGCAATTAAGAAGAAATATTTCATGTAAAATTCTCTTTATGTTTTTTAAAAGCAAAGAAATGCATCACATAGTAATCAAACAGTACAAACTCAATGAAAACAGCAGCCCCCCCAACCTGCTCCTGAGTAGCTTCCCCCACCATTCCCTTTCAGTTCTGGTGCTGCTGCCCTGTCTGTGAGCACTGCTCACGCGGCCGTAGCTTGAGTTTCCCCCCTGCTAAGGCTCTGCAAGGAGGGCTGACTCCTGCTGCGTGTACTTCAGGCATGAGAAATTGCCGATCCCTGGGCCAGTCCATTGGGCCCTGACATAAGTGTGGCAGATGTCAGAACTTCGGCTGGGTAAGCTGCAGCTCTACTCCCAAAAAGAGAAGGCCCTGCCTCATGGTCTTGAACCTATTTTTTTTTTTCCCCCCAATCTATTTTCTAATTTCGGCTACAGACACTTTTTAGAAATGAAGATAAATGTGGATAAGTGCAAAGATCACAGCTCATGGCCCACTGCTCTCTTCATAACTATATATATGATTTCAGTAACAGCCTTCCAGCCCTTGGCTCTATTTCTTGACTTCCTTTTCCCCAGTGATCCTGTGTCCTCTATCCTATCCTGGCTACTTACTCCCATGGCATTTAGCCCTTGTCATTACTATACCTGCAACCCGATCATAGCCTCGGTTCCAAGCATCACACTCTGGCCACCACCTCCTGGCACATCCACTGGCTTCCTCTAACGAGAATCCTTCAATCCCACGGATCCTACCAGCTTTTCACTTTCCCACACACCCCTGAGGCTTTCAGTTCTGCCCTGACCTCAGGTAAATTTCATGGCAAAGCATTATAATCACTCCCTTGCACACCCCTCAATCCCCACCCCTACCCCCCAACCCACTTCATTGTCCTTTCCTGGCAAACCCCTAACCATGGTTAAATCCATCTCCAGCCACTTTGAGCCTGTGCATGCACCTGCACAGTTGGCTGAAAAAAAAAAATACACAGCAATGCCGACTAGTCTCCCTATATTATGGTTTCTCAGCCTCAGCACCACTGACATTTTGGGTAAGATAATTCATTGTTGTGGGGGGCTGTCCTGCACATCTTGGTTTAGCAGCATCCATGGCCTCTACCCACTACCTAATGTCATCCGTGTTGTGACAACCGAAAATGTCTTCAGGCATTGCTAACAGTCCCCTTGGAGGCAAAATCGCCCCAGGCTGAGAACTACTGCTTTATTTTACTGACTTCTAACATCAAGTAGGCCCTCAGCACTGCTTGGCAATCATACAGCACATCCCCCATTCAATTATCCACCCAGTCTCCTGGATGACTATTTTATACCTTCTTTTGTCTCCTCAAACCTGCTTCCTCACTGACAGCTGATGACCTTCACAGAGAAATAGAAGCAATCAGAATTTCTTCCAGCTCCCACTACCAAACATCTGTGCCCGCGATCTCTGCATTCTCTCCTGTTATGATGCTCCACTTGTGTGTGAGCCTCTCAAGGACATCTCTCCAGCAATGTTCCACACTAGCATCATCGTTCCTTCCCCTCTCCACCGCATCACTCCCATCAGCAAAACATGCTGTCATACCCGCAACCTAAAAGCAAACAAAAACCTCTCAAGCCCAAAGCCTCCTTGAGCTACTGCCATTTCTGTGACCCTTATAGCAGAACCCTCTTAAAGAAGTGACTGTCCCTGCTCTCTCTTCCCATCTTCTGTTCTCCTTGAACCCACTCCAAGGAGACTTTAGCTCCTATCACTGTACCAAAAATGTTCTAGTTAAGGTCTCTGACCAACTTATGACATTAAATGCAAGGAGCAAGTCGGGCATCAGCCTATCGACCGGTCATATCAGCAGCATTTAACATAACTGACCTTTGCCCTTAGGCTACATGTGAAAAAAGCCTCTCCAGTTTTTTTTTTTCCACTACCCCTCTTATGTCTCTCTTGCTGATTCTTCCTCATAAGCCAAATCTCTAAATGTCAGAGGGTTCAGTCCTTGGACTTACCCTTTTTAAAATTTTTTAATTAATTTCTTTTATCCTCACCGAGGATATTTTTCCATTGACTTTAGAGTGAGTGGAAGGGAGGGAGAGGGAGAGAGAGAAATCGATGTGAGAGAGAGAGAGAGAGAGAGACACTGACTGATTGCCTCCCTCACACTCCCCAACTGGGGCTGGGGATTGAGCCTGCAACTGAGGTACATGCCCTTAACTGGGAATCAAACCCAGGACCCTTTGGTTCATGGCCAATGCTCTAGCCAGCACTTCATAATGTGGTGCGTAAAGGCGTACCATGGGCCAGGGCTGGACTTCTGCTCTTCAGCTACACTTCCTCTCGTGATGATCTTGTACTCTCATCATAGTCTCTGGTGAGTGTCCCACATGCATATGGCCCAGATCTGTGCCCTGAACTCCGTCTGTAATAGCCAACACTGTATCTCCACTTGGATGTTCATTATGCAACTCCAACTTCCAAGCTCCTCTCGTCTTCCTCATCTTAATGACAACTCCATCTTTCTAGAAGTTTAGGCCAAAAATTTTAGGGTGTTCCTTCATTCCTCTCCTTTCTCACACCTTACATTAATAATCATGTTGGTTCTACTTTCTAAATGTATCAGCCCAACCATGCATACTGCCTCCACAGCTGTCACTCTGGTCTAAGCCACCATCTTCTTGCCTAGATTATTTCAAGTCTTCTAACAGCTGAGAAGACTTCTTGCTTCCTTACAGTTCAATATCAACACAGCAGCCAAAGAGACTCTTTAAAAATGTAAGCATGATTGTGTCAACTGTCTTCAAAATTCTCCAGTGGCTTCCCATCTCACTCAGAGAAAAAGCTTAAGTCCTGACGATGACCTCATGCGGCCCTGTGTGCATGCTACACCCCTGGCCTCTTTGCCTCCACCTGCCGTTTTTATGCCTCACTCCACACTGGCCTTATTGCTATGGCTTATAAACACTAGACACATTCCCACCATCTGTCATACTCCCATGTTTTGCTTGTTTTATATTTGCTGTCCCCTACGCACTATAACTTAAGTTCTGTGGGGGCAGGGATTTTTGTGTGTTTGGTCACCCATGTGTCCCCAACACCTTGCACAGTGTCTGGCAATGCGGAATGACCAGAACAGAATCTTGACTTAAACTCCTTTAGAAGCTCCCCACTGCCCCCGTTACAGACAAGACACTGGGCATTCTGATTCCTTCTTGTCTTGCTGACCTCACCTGCCATCTCGCACACACCCGAATATACCACGTTCTTTCACACCACGCCTTTACACAGACTGTCAGTTTTGCCCTTTCATCTTGTCCGCTGAGCTCCCATCCAGTTCAGCTGCCAGCTCCACGTTTCCTCCTCTGCTCTCACCCCATTAGCTCAGGAGGTAGCCACTCATCCTGTCGCACTTCCAAGCCCCGAGTTCTTACCTCCAGTATACTACTCATCAGACTATGATAAAGATGCTTGCAGGTCTGTCTTCCCTACTGTGGGGAGGAACCATCCTTTGTATTTGTGTTGGTGTTTGGCACATAGTAGGTTCTGAGTAAGTGCTTGTTAAGTGGATGTGAAGTACACCGAGGTGGTGCAGCGGTGGGAAGCGAGATGCCAGTTCTTTGAACTGAGCACAAATACCTCCCTAGACCTCAGACCAACTCTGAAAAGCGTAGGATAACCTACAGCACAGTGTGGCCTCCCTCTGCCGTCCCCCTTGCTGCCTGTGCTGTGCCCTGATCGCCCTCAGGGAAGCGAGCCGATCACACCTCTGACACCCGCTCGGATCCACTCTCCGGAGGCCCACTCAGCGTCCACTCTGTGCCGAGTCTCGTCTCACTTGTTCTCACAGCCTCCCTCGGCATTATATTCATTTTTAGTCAAGAAAGCGGAGACTGAGGTGAATGTTCATAATGTCGCACAGATGGCAAGTGAAAGAGTTGGGGAATTGACTGGTTCTGACACTGGAAGGTGGAGCCGGTCTCCCGAGGGCTGGACCAGAGGGGCCCTCACCTGTAGCCGCTGCGGCCCGGAGCCGGAGCCGGAGCCGCCGCCTTCTCAGCTTCCCGCTTGGCCGCCGCGTCCTGCAGCTGCTGGGCGCCCGCGTGGAGGGCGGCGGCCGGCCCCCGGGCCGCGAGCCTGCGGGACGGAAAGCTCGCTGAGGGCCCGCGCCTGCTGCCCGCTGGAGTCGAGGTGGCCGATGGGACTGGGACCGGAGCGTCCTCCCGGGTGGCCGTGGGTGCCGACGGGAACCACTTACCTGCCCGCGGGGGGCCAAGCCCGTGACCCCAGGAGCCGAGACGCCGCGCTCCTCACAACCTGCATGACTTGAATTGGCCCCAGTGGGCGCCCGTCCGCGGCGCCAGCACCATGGACGCCTGGGGGGAGGGCAGCGAGGAAAAGTCGTCTGAGTCCTCTCGTGAGGTCCGCTAACGCTCTTAGCCGCTTCGTATGCTCTGTGATAACCCCCGCTGCGATTCCCACCCGGGAATTCCCTTCCCGCCCCCGACCTCCTGACCGAGGCCTCCACCCCCCTCCACATGGAAGTGGTTCGTCCCGACCGGTCCCGCCGCGGGCGCTCCCCGCGCTGCCTTGTAGGAACGCGGGATTGGCCCAGCGCCGCCGGGAGCCGCGCTGCCTTGTGGGAACGCGGGATTGGCCCAGCGCCGTCGGGAGCCGCGCTGCCTTGTGGGGCGGCGGGGATGGCGGCGGCGGCGAGGCGCGCTCTTTTGGGGGCGGCGCGGGGCTGGCGGCGCGCGCTCTGGGCCGGCGGCCTGGGCTCTCGCCGCCTGGCCCTTGCGGCCGCGCCCTCGACCAGCGGGTCTCCGTGGCGCCTGCTGGGCGCGCTGTGCCTGCAGCGGCCACCGGTCGTCTCGAAGGCGCTGACCCCGCTGCAGGAAGAGATGGCAGCGCTGCTACAGCAGGTAGATTTGAGGTGCGGTCGCCGGGTCAGGCACCGCGAGGAACCAGTAGAGGCACCTGGGCCTGACCCCAGGCGGTCTGTGTGGTCTTGGACAGGTTGCTTCCCCTCTCAGAACTTCGGTCTACTTAACCCCGCAAAATGGTGCCGACCTTCCTGGGTCGTAGGCGCTCAGTAAAAGGTAGTTTGTTTCCTTGGCCTTCTTTCTGTCACTTAAGGCAGCTGTTTGGAGACACTTCTTTTTTCCCAGCCCTGGAGGGAAGCGGTGGTAAAGCGGACGGGCCCGGTCTCTATCCGGTAGTGGGCGGGCGTGGAGAGGAGAGTCTGTGAGGGGGGAGCGTCGGGCGGCGGCGTCGCCCCGCTTTGCCTCCCAGGACTGTGCGTGAGGCGAGTGAGGAAACGGGCAGAAACTCGGCGTAGTGACCGGGCGGGCCTGAGGTCCCCCAGGTAGTGACTGAAGAATGGTATGTTTCTACAGAATCTGAAATGCCTTCGTCTTGCCTACTGAGGGCTGTAACTATAGACTTCAGTTCAGTGCTTTTTACTTGGCGTATGCATTTTCTCTGCAAGCGTTTTCACTAATCACTCTACAGATAATCATTGAGCACTTGGTTTGTACAGACCTTGTGCTGAAATGCTCAGCGTGCTTCAGTCTGGTGGGGGAGGGCCAGTCAGTAACCAGATAATCCCGTGGCTGTGTAATTGCAGAGTCTGTTAAGGGCCCTAAAGGAAAACACACAGTTCTGTAAGAGAGTTTAACAGGGACACCTAGTTTTGATTTTATGAGAGGTGTCAAGGAATATCTCTCCAGGAAAGTGATGTTTAAACTGAGATATGAAGGAGGAGTAGGAAGTCTCCCAGGAGGGAAAGCGAGGAAGGAAGAACAGCATCTGTAAACTCGTGGGGCAGGGAAGCCCGTGGGGAGTGAGATTCCCATCAAAGGCTGACTGACTGGAGCAGAAGTGGGCCGGCCCTGCCTGCCCCAGTTCTCTGTTATTAGCCACGTTGACCTCCATTCCCATTCTCACATTTTAGCAAATGTAACTCAAGCCCAAAGTGCAGGTGACCTTTTTCTTTGTTTTCTCCCTGTGGTGGTTTGATTGTACGTCTGGTTATGCTGGGTGACGAAGTTAGGAGTCTGTCGGGTGTGCTCTAGCTCTGTTATTCTGCCTCATTTGTCCTGTTCATTGTCCCAGATCGAGATAGAAAGAAGCCGATATTCAGACCATGAGCTCCGTGCTTTTGCTGAAACCCAGCGACTGGCAAAGAAGAAAGCTGACCTCTATGATGATGAAGATGAACAGAAGATATTGCTGGTACAGGATTTGGAAGATATGTGGGAGCAGAAATTCTTACAGTTCAAACCTGGAGCTCGCATAACAGGTTGGTGGTCTTTCAAGCCAACAAGAGGAAAGGGAAAGAGGAGTATTCTGGTTCCCAAATAATGGTGCGCAATTTAAAACCTGTGAATAGTTCATTTCTGGAATTTTCCATATATGATTTAATTTGGGGGTAACTGAAACTGTGGAAAGTGAAACCACAGATGGAGAGGGAATCTACTGTGTACGTTTTTTTGAGAGCAGGAATTATAGCGCTGCCTTAAAGGAAACTGTAAAGTTCTAATCTCGGCTCTGGCAGATCACAGTTATCTTCTCTCCTCTGACACTCTTTTCTTCGCAGAAGCCGATAAAAAGAATGACCGAACCTCACTGCACCGGAAGCTAGACAGGAACCTTGTCCTGCTGGTCAGAGAGAAGCTTGGAGACGAGGAGGTGTGGATGCTGCCCCAGGCAGAGTGGCAGCCCGGGGAGACCCTCCGAGCAACAGCTGAGCGAACCCTGGCCACACTCTCAGGTGAGTTCTCCGCCACCCTCTAAACCCCATGAGATGCACTTTGGACTCAGCCAGAGGATTTATGGTCTGACTGTGAGGATGGATTTAAAGGTAAGGATTTTCCTTAGACCAGGTGAGAGTCTATCTTTGTCCCACTGAGATTTTTTAATTTAGTACGTTGATTCTTGAACAACATGGGTTTGAACTGTGCAGGTCCACTTACATGTGGATTTTCTTCAATAAATACATACAGTACTGTACATGTATTTGTTATGATTTTCTTAATGACTTTTTCTAGCTTACTTTATTGTAAGAATACAGTATATAGTACACATACATATGAAATATGTGTTAATTGGTTATGTTATCGGTAAGGCTACTTGTCAACAGTAGGCTATTGGTAGTTAAGTTTTAGAGGAGTCAGAAGTAATACATGGATTTGGGACTGTGTGGGGGCTCGGTGCCCCAACCCCTCACCTTGTTCAAAGGTCAGCTGTACATTCAAAGTTGATGTTCCTACCATTCTCTCAGCCTGCTTCTCATCTTATCCTTGCTTTTTGGTACCACCACTTACCTATTCACCCACCTAGAAGCTTCTGACTTATTCTGGAGCTCATTCCGACGTCCATAAATTCTTGAGTCCTACCTGGTCTTCTCTAAATATTCTCCTGTTTCCTCAGCTTTGGTTCTGACCCCTTCTCACCAGGGTTTCTCAACCTTGGCACGGTTGATAATTTGTGGCCAGAGAATTCTTTGTGGGCACTCTTCTGTGCATTGTAGGATGTTTAGCAGCATCTCTTGCCTGTACTCACTAGATGCCAGCAGCAATAACCCATCTCTGGCCCCTCGTGACAACCAAAGACGTCGAGACATTGCCAGATAATACCTGGGGAGCGAAATCACTGGTTGAGAACCGCTACACTGGAGTATTGGAGTAGATACCAAATAAATTCCCCCTTTTGTGTCATACCCTTCAATGGTACCAGAAGGAACTTGCTAAAACACAAATCCCTTGTCACTCCTCTACCTAGAATTCTTGCAAGGTTTCCCATAAAAGTTCAGACATTCAGGCATGGCCTACCAATCCTTTTTGTCCTGATCCCGAGCTCATCAGTCTTGCGTCTTGCCTCATTAATGTATTGTCTGCCTTGTAACCTAACAAACCTTTTGCGTTCCTTGAATAATGTGGTCTTTCATGCACCCCTGCTTTGAGGCATGCTGGTCCCTGATTGATGCATTTATTCCTCCCAGGTCTTACTGCTCAGTTTTTAAGAATCAGCTTGTTCCTTAGATATACTGTGATGGAAGCTTCACCAGGCCTCTGGGCAGAGAGGGTTACTCCTCCCTGCAGGCTCCTGTAGCACTGGTGTGTGTCCTTACTCAGTTTATGCAGCAAGCATTTACTCAGCACCTTCCATTTGCTGGCACTATCCAGGCAGTGGGGTCACAGTGATGAATAGGACATTACTCCTGCCTCCCTGGGAGCTCATGTTCTAGTAGAGAATATGCTCTTTCACTTACCCATTGCCCTGCAATTGTTTATTAACACATTTCCCTCCCCAGCCAGAATTATGACTCCCTTGGAGGTATGTGCAGTGTCTGTTCCTTTCCATGTTCCTAGCTCCATGGAGGTACTTACTGAGTGTTTTTGAGAGTGTATTTGACAGTGTAAGTGCACAAGCACTTTGCTGGCCCTGCCACCAGCTTAAGTACCTGCTAACCAAACGTCAGCAGCCAGTGTGTGCCCCCTTGGCCCTTTCCGTTGAGGGGCCTGTGGGGCTGCAGGAGAGGCAGCGCAACAGAATGAAATGGGTGGGGGCCTTTGCTGTTTGCAGCTTCTCTCAAGTCAAGTATTCATGACTGACGCTTGCTCAGCCCTGCCGCCTGTGTGCCACATGGAAAGGGGGTCCACCTAGGCACTGCACTGTTTTCCATTAACCTTCTCACTGTAATAAATCAACATGAAAGGAAATGCGTAAAAAAAATGTTGATGTTTAATAGGTGCATATAAAATAAATGGTGTTGATTTATTGCAAATTTATTAAAAGTGGCAAACACTCAAGCTATATAAAAGCATATTTATGGAAAAAGTCAGAGCCCATTCCTTTACTCCCCAGTGGCACTACACTGTCCATGTATTTCTACAAGGTAGAATTCCTAGAGGGTGAGACTAATGGTCAAGGATAGACACATTAAGGTTTTTGATAGGCACTGCCCAGTGGTCCTGCAGAATGTACCTAACATTTGAAATTTTGGGGAGTGGTATAAAGGAGTGCCTGTTTGCCTAGACCTCCTCAACATGAAATAGTCTCTTAATTTTTGCCTATCTGGTCAGTAAAAATGATTGCTTTTGGATTAGCATTTTCCTAATTGCTAGTGAGAGTCACTGCCCTTTCCATGTTTATTGGTTGTTTGCATTTCTTCCATGAACTACCTGTTCAGATTCTTTGTTCATGCTTGTAATGAACTTTTTTATTTTCTTGATTTGATTATATTTTTAATCCACTTTTCCCAGATTATAGAAAAGTAATGTGTATCTGTTGAATTAAGTGGAAATTTCAGAAAGGTATAAAGAAACCTACAAATATAATCCCACCACTCACAGATACCCACTGTTGAGGTTTTGTATTGTATGTAGTGTTGTTGTTTTTTTAATATTGAGAAGGTCAATTCCTTGTAGATGGTGAGAAACTACAGTGTCTAGTAGAATGTATTGTAGGGTAAGAAGTAATTTTCCCTTCTTGGAGGCAACCACTATTAACAGTTTTTTGTGTATATTTTTAGAATTGGCAAGCACATATTTTATCTCTTTGTTTTATCCACACATTTGGAGCATATTTATACAGAGTTACGTACCTTTTTTCTCCTCTTAATCATCTATATCGGCACACGAAGACAGCTGTTTCATAATACATATGTACCGCTGTTTGTTTAACCAGGCTGTTGCTTTTACAAATAAAGCTGCAGTGAACATCCTTGTACACTCATCTTTGCTCCCACGGGCAAACAGCGTTGCTAGATCAAAGGGTATGTATAAATAAAATGCATAACTCTTGCCACATAGAGCAGTTACACTAATTTATACCCGTTGGGGAGCGCCCATTTTTTTCTTAGCCTTGACGAGCAATGTACAGCTCAGTTGTTGAACTTTAGTAATAATATGTTGTTGTTTTAATTTGTATTTCTTTAGTAATAAGATTGAGATTTAGTAATGAGTTTGTAAGTCATTGATACTGATTTTCATGTGAACTTCCTGTTCATATGCTTGGTTCATTTTTCTTTTAGATTTGTTGTTTTTTTCTCATTGATTTCTAAGCACTTCTTATACCTTAAGGCATTTCTCTGTTGAATGTGTTGAAATATTTTTTTTTTAGTTTGTCATTTGGTCTTTGACTTTTCTATGCTTTGTTTTTTTTCCCTAAAGGTTTAATTTTTACGTAAATGTATTTTTAAAAAATTTTTGAATTTTGTGTTTTGGCTAGGTCGTACTCTCTCAAAAATGATGGAGAAAGTACTTTTATGGTCTCTCTTTCTTTAATGAGAAATTTAAAAATAGGGGAATATTCAGAAAATATTATTAAATATCCATGAAACCACCATCAAAAATGAATAAACTTTTAATGAAAAATTTCAGTGTCTGTTAAATCTTTTATCTATACGAGATCAGTTTTGATATGAGGGATGAGTTCCAGCTTTTTTTTTCCTTGTTTAGCTCGCCACTACCTTTCAGTAATTCATCGTTTCCTCATCCTTTGAAATAGTGGGTTGGGGTTATTAATCCCTTTGTTATACATTGCAGAAGTTATCAATCTATCTTTGTCTTTTAACTTTTGTTATGATGTTTTCACTCTACAGAAGTCAAATCGAGTCCCTTTCATGCTTTCGGTAAGACACTCCCTTTAAAAGGCTGATGAGTTTTGCTTTGTAGACACCAGGTGTCTTGGTCCTTCAGCAACAGGTGGTGACAGGGCTGAGTCTAGAAGCTCAGTGCTGTGATTCCCAGGTGGTGGTATTTGAACTGCATCGCTGACTTCAGTCTGAAAGCAGTAGCTTGGCGCGTGGAGGGGCCCAGTGAGTCGGCTCTTCAGGAATCACCCCAGCCCTCGCTCTCAGGGATGTCTTTCACCGTGGCCGGAAAGCACTCTCACAGATTGTGGGAGCAGAATCAACAGGTGGTGTGTCCTCATCTTGCACTTCTGTTTCTCCCCTCCCTCAGAAAACAACATGGAAGCCAAGTTCCTGGGAAATGCACCCTGTGGCCACTACAAGTTCAAGTTCCCCCAGGCAATGCGGACAGAAAGTAGCCTCGGAGCCAAAATATTTTTCTTCAAGGCACTGCTATTAACTGGAGACTTTTCCCAGGCCCAGAAGAAGGGCCATGTGTGGGTCAGTAAGGAGGAGCTGGGGGACTATTTGAAACCGAAATACCTGGCCCAGGTTAGAAGGTTTCTGCTGGACTTCTGATGAACTGGACTGCCTGTGGACAATGCTCGGACAGGTCTGCACCTGCAGCCTCAAGACACTTTGTGGCTGCCCGTCTTTGCAGGGAATATCAAGAAGCATAATGAGTTCTGAGAAATAAACGAGTGTGGGCCTTGGCTGATTTGTCCTTTGAGGGTTACCAGTTCCTCCCTCTGAAGAGAGCCAGCTCCTAGGGCGCCTTTCCTCCCCTCCAAGCTGGTGATTGAGTACTGCATTACTGTCTAGTGAACCAGCTGGCTTCTCGGGCCCAGGAAGGAAACAGAAGGAAATGAATCCAACTTCTAAAAGCCTTGCGTCCTGTGAAAGCTTCTAGGCCCATGGTGGGGGGAGGGGTCTAGGTGTGTGTTTGTGTATTAACCATTTTCCCTTCCGTTATCCCCTCCCTTTCTACTTGGTATGTGAAAGTGTATGAATCCATCATAGGGAATAATTCCTTCTCTCTTCTCTTTCTTTCTCTCATTTTATTCTTTGTTTTAAAGCATTTCATGTTTAAACTGAATGTATTTGTGTTATGGAACAGTCATGTGAAATAAACAGTCAGCTGCTTCTCTGCATTTTACAGATGGGGAATCATAGCCGGGTGTGACTTGACTGAGAGTTGTGCTGCACGGCATGGATGGTGCGGAGAGTGCTGAGCCCTTGCCTCTGGGTCAAGGCACTTGATCCCTCCTTGTGTTTCTTGGTCACCACTGGCCCCAGTACCTGGCACGGGGAAGGCACTCAGTGAATATTTGCTAAGTGAATGGAGGAGAGGGAGGGTCTCAGAGATGCCTTTGTGTGCCCAGATTACTGCTTCCAGTAGCAAGGCTGTGGTCCTGGTTCCCATCAGACTTCCTGGTTTCCTCTCAGACATTCTTCTGGGTTCAAGGGACAGGCCTATACCACAAGCTCGTGATATGGGATTTCCTTATCTGGGTCACGTGTGCAGCCTCTTGTGCAGGATCTGGGAAGTTTCCTTCTGCGATCAAAACAGGTAGCTTGTCCAGATCTCACTCCTTCCTCCGTACCTCCTGCAGGTGCTCTTTCCCCTCATTACTGAGGAGAGAAGTTTCTAGCCGAGGCTCACCGGTTTGGTGGGCATTCTGGCACTTTTGGTGTGAAGCCTGGGCCATAGGAAAAGGTAAGGGCGGCCCTAGGACCAGGAGAGCATTTCTCTTTCTGGATTTTGGAGTGGATTCTGTATGTGAACTATACTGAATATTCGCTGCAGGGACCTCTAGCCTATGAGGGAAGGAATCACATGGGTGAGGTGGTAGCTGTTCTCATGACCTATCCTGATTTATAATATGTTTGGTCTTTGTCCCCACTCATTGACACAGAACGTCGAAACCCTTGAAATTTCCCAAGTGTTGAGAGCAGTTGGTCCCTTAGGTTAATGAGGTGACGTTTGGAAATCCCCTTGGTAACCGGGGGAGCCAACCACACGATTAGAGGGTTGGAACTTGCAACCCATCCCTTGACTTCCAGGGAGGGGAGAGGGGCTAGATACTAAGTTCAGTTACCGATGACCAATGCTTTAATCATTTATGCCCATAACAGTGAAGCCTCCCTAAAAACTGAAAAGGACAATTTTGGAGAGCTGCTGTGTTGGTGAACACGGACTTGGGGAGAGTTGTGCATTCCGGGAGGGCTTGGAAAGCTGTGTTCCCTTTTCTCATACTTTACCCTGTGCGCCTCCCATCCGGCCGTTCCTGAGTTAAATCCTCTTATCATAAACTGGTGATCTAGTAAGTAAAATGTTTCTCTGAGTTTGTGAGCTCCTCCAGCAAATTAACCAAACGCAAGGAGGGGTCTTGGGACTCTCCCAGATTTATAGCCAGTGGGTCAGAAGCGCAGGTGACAACCTGTGATTGGCACCTGAAGTGGAGGGCTGTCCTGTGGGTCAGAGCCCTCAACCTGTGGGCTCTGACGCTGTCTCCAGGTAGGTAGTGTCAGAATTGAGTTGAATTGTAGGACATTAGCTAGTGTGAGAATTGCTCAGTGTTGGAGGGAAAACCTGCACCTTGGAATTGGTATCAGAATCTTACCTTCATTCATAAGATGGTTTGTTACAAAGTTGTTTCTTTAAAAGGAAATAGCATGTATACAACCAGTAAATAGAGACATGGTGTCAGGATAACCCTGAATTAGGTTAGTTTCCATGAGGGTTTCTGCAGGACGTTAATATTTTGAAGTGATCAGGCACAGGACTGAATACCTTAAGAACAAAGCTGGAAATTTTATAGGCATGCCTTCCATTTTTGCAACTAGTGGCAGGTTTAGGAGCTTCCAGGATCACTACTAGCTTTTCCACTGAAGAAGGCCTATCCTGGATCACATTTTAGGTTTGCTGGAACTAGTCTCAGCTAGGACCTGCATCTCAGAAAACCTACATCTCAGGAAGAAGAGTGAAGCCCCAGGATTTAAGGCTGCAAGGGACCAGCACATGCGCCAGTGGAGGCCTAACTGCGCTAGCAGCATCAGTGGGCTTGATCCTGTTTGGTTGGTGTCCTGGCTACAAAACTCTCTAGGTTTTAGGTGATCTGCCCCACCCCCCTTTTCCCAGGAGCCCTGTTCTTTCTGGAGTGTGATTTTGCAGAATTTTAGAGATTTTTTTTTTTTTGTATTATAGTAGAAATGGCTATATGCTGAGTGCCAGCCAGCTTCCACTGGCTGCCAAACATGACCAGAAAATTGTTTCTGGTGTGTCCTTTGGGAGAGGATCACCAGGGAACAAAGAAAGAAGTGATGCTCTCTGTGTTTTAGGGGATGGGAGCTTTCAAAGGAAACAGCAAGAGGACAAAGGAGTCATGAGTGTGATGCGGGGCTAGGAGATGCGGTTTGAGGTGTGTGTGTGCACCCCGAGGAATGCCACTGTGTGTATGTGTGTGCACACGTGCTCACGTGTGTGTAACATGTAAAACAGGGCCCTCTCTCCTCCCAGCTCACTGAAAAGACTCCTCCAGAAGCTTAGCCCCCCAACTGGTCATTACCTTCTCAAATGATTTTCAGCCACTTCTGTTTTCCACTTTTGCTGGTACTGTGGAGAAAATATTGCCACTCTTAATAAACTTGTTTTCCTAGTAACTTATCCTCAAGAGTTCTTCCCCTGCTGTGCCATGTCTGTACCTTGTACGTGCTTCTCCAAATAGCACTTGATAGGACAATGGATTGTTCATTAGTCCGGCTCCTACACCTAACTGGACTTTCAGATCTTCGGGCAGAGCCTGTGTCATGGCTATAACTAAAGAAAATGTGTTTAAGTGACTCGGCTTCTTTCCCCATGAGTACTGAACTTGGGAGTCAGAAAACCTGGGTTTGCGTTTGTTTTATCACCTTCAGCAAGTTACAGCTACTATCACTATTAGCAACAGTGGCGTGACCCTGAGCGCTAGAGCCCTTAACTAAGCACGTATGTCCATTTAAACCAGCGGGGCCAGCATCGTCATATCATCCTGTATGACAGATGAGAACGTAGAGAGGCTAGTTAACTTGCTTAGGGTAACTCTAGTAAAGTAGCGGGACCAGAATGTGGACTCCGATCCTTGTACAAAGCTAGTTCTTAACTGTTCTTAGCTCTCCCTTCCTTATCTGTAAGACACAGATGAGACTCGTTCTCAGAGAATGTGATAATTTATGTGGAAGTACTTAGCACTGTGCATGGCTTGTTATACACACTCAGTAAATGTTTCCTCCTTACAGCGTCTTTAGACTCCTAAATTCTGAATTCAGCTGTATCATCTTTAGCTTCTACAGCTCCCATTCTTTCCTTTCCCAGGTTTTATATTTTGTGGCAACTAAGAATTTCTGACCTGTTTGAGGAGGGACATGGGTAATTTCAACATCAGTGGATTTATTCCATCAGCTGATCTCAAAATAGGTGTGTGGCAGGTCAGTCCCTCAGAATGGCTCCATCAACAAGTCAACAAACAAGTGCTGGTGAGGGTGTGGAGAAAGGGAGCCCTGGTACACTCCTGGTGGGAATGCAGAGTGGGGCAGCCACTATTGGAAAACAGTATGGAGTTTACACAAAAAATTAAATATGGAACTGCCATTTGACCCAGTGATCCCACTTCCAAGGATATATCCTAAGAAATTCGAAACACCAATCAGAAAGAATTTATGCACCCCTATGTTCATAGCAGTGCAATTTTACAATAGCTAAGATCTGGAAACGGCCCAAGTGCCTGTCAGGAGATGAGTGGATAAAAAGCTGTACACTGTGGAATACTATGCAGCTGTAAAAAAGGATCTCTTACCCTTTGGCACAGCATGGATGGAGCTGGAGAGTATTGTGCTAAGTGAAATAAGCCAGTCAGAGAAAGACAAGTACCACATGATCTCACTCATATGTGGAATATAATAAAATAAACTGAAGAACAAAACAGATCCAGAGACAGAAGCATGGAACAGACTGAGGGATCTCAGAGGGAAGGCGGGGATGGAGGAATGGGTGGGGAGAGATTAACCAAAGAACTTGAATGCATAAATGCGTAACCCATGGACACAGTCAGTTGTATGGGGAAGGCCTGGGGGTGGGGCAGATGCAGGGTGGAGGGGATCAATGGGCGGGGGGCAGGGGGGGAGACATCTGTAATACTTTAAACAATAAAGATAAAAACAACAACAACACTGGTTGGGCATGCTAGCTCTGCCCACCCTGGGCCAGGAAATCCAGAGCCAACGTTAGCACAGGCTTATGGGGCACTGAAGACAGAATAGACCTGCTGACCCATTTTATTACCCCAGCAGGGGAAAAAGAAACACAGCAGAAAGGTTGGCAATCCAGTTATTAAGAGCTCTAAGCTGCAAGCATGCACAGCAAGATAAAGCCTGTTTGCTTGAAATCTTAGGGCAGCCTCAGCCCCTGCCCTTCTCTGCTTTAGTCTCTGGAAGCCTGGATTAGAGCCATTCACTTCAGGCTATGGGTCACCTCCCACTTGCCTTGGAACACTGGTGTTTAACACCACAGGAAGTGGGGGAGGAAGCTGCTCTGCTCCCTGCTTCCAGGAGAGGGGTCCAGAGCAGGTCCAGCTATAAAGGCTCAAGAACAGGCCCAGAGGGGCTTGCTGCAGCTGAGGGTCTGACCCTGGGAGGTCCCCTTCGAGTCAGGGGTGGGGTCAGCCAGGAGGGCATTCCTAGCCTAGAGCCAGGAGTAGGTGCATGTGTGTACACACACACACACAGCAGCCACTGTGCCCCAAGCCATCCTCAAATGGGCCAGAGGAGCCAGCAAGAGGTTTTGTTGAGAGGCTTTGGCAGTCCAGGAACATTGCTTACTGAAAACCCAGACGCTCAGGCCCCAAGTAGCCGCTGAGTGGCTGAAGAAAGGACTGAGGTGGGAGAGACCCCAGGTCCTCCTTTGGCCCTGTGTGGGGAAAATGGCCCTGATGCTATTAGGGTAGACAAAATTTGGAACACCCTGGGAAGGGGGTTTGGGAGGACACCTCCAGGCCAGGAAGCCTTGGGAGAATAGGAAGGGCTGAGGAGAGAGGACACCCCCAGACTGAGAAGCCTGGTGGAGGTGGAAGGGGCAAGGCAGGGCTTTGCGGCTGGCAGCCGGGCTCCTATGCTTGAGCACCACAAGGTGGCAGAATTTGCCTGACAACCACACTGTCCCTTGCAGCCTCACTGCACCTGGCCTTAGGCCACTGCCTTGGAGAGGCGTCTTGCCCAGACTCTGCAGAGCCCCAGTGCCCTGTCCTGTGGGGCTGAGGGCAGCCTGAAGCAGACATGCAACCAGCCAGGACAGATGTGGGCACATTCGCTTACTCTGCCTTACTTGATTCTTAAGTCAGCCGTGTGTGGAGACTTTTACTTCTGGCATGTGTTGATCGGCAGGCAAGTGTCCCCTGAGCATCCCTCCCTGAAGATAACATCTAGGCCTCAGTTGTATTTCAGCTCCAGGCCCAGATAAGCTGTGAGACCAGACAAGTGTCCTGCCTTGGCTGCCTCGGGACCAGCTACCTTAACTAATGACCACCTGCCCTGGCACTGACCAATTAGTGGAGACCACCACCCTGAAAGAGCATCGCTGGAAAGCTGATGAATATTCTATTGAGACCTCGCCTAAGATTCCCGCCTTCAAGAGAGAAAAGCCTCAGGACAAAGGACCCAGTGTGCTCTCTCCTGGGGGGGAGGGGAGGCACCCCCCACCCACGTTGCCATTCCCTTTCCCCTCTTATTCCCACACAGGCTCGCATCTCCTAAACTCTGTGGGACCCCACAAGACTTGCAACCAGGGTAGCAATGGGCAGAGGCAGCTCATCACAGGCTAGTCCCCTGATCCTGACCCCAAGACCCTCTTTTCTCTGACTTCCCGGAGAGGTGGGGCAGCCCAGCCTAGGCTCTCCTGCTGCTGCTTCTGTCCTAAGCCCTTCCTTCTTTTACCATCCCAGCTTTAATAAATGTTCCCTTATAGCCATCTGGACTCGTGCTGTGAAATTTTTCCTTCACGAAGTCAAGAATCCACACAGTACCGTCTGGCCCTAGGCAGACCCGCTAAGGGCCAGGTCCCCTTTCCAGTAACAAAGCGACTCTGAAGGTCCCGTGGCTAACGTGTGGTGGAACCAGGATTTGAACTCAGCTGTGTGATTCTAAAGCCACCCACTGCCCCATGCTGTCTGGATGTCACCTTTGAATCAGAGTTTGCACACCTGTCAGCAAGGTAATCTACTGCAGGCCCATGGACCCCTGGAAAGTCCCGAACTGGAGCATTTGGGGAGAATATGAAGACTTGGAGTAGATAACAGTGAGACTGAAGGGATTGAAATTACTGCATTTGGAGATGAGAATGCCAAGAGTCATGGTCTGCAAGTGTGGATATTACACAGGGCATGTCGGTCAGTCTCCTTTCAATTAGAGGCAGCAACGTAAAATGCAGTAGGAGGAACTTTGGGAAATCACAACATGGGAGGAATTCCTTGACATTTAGGATTATTCAGCATTAAAGTGAATTTCAGAAACGTTACCGTTCAGCAAGAATTTGGGTAGGAGGTGGTTTGACTGCCAAGCACTGGGGAAAACATGGTGATCAAAATACTCCTGGCTTCCCTGGCCAGTTTGGCTCAATGGTTAGAGTGTCGGCCCTCGGACTGAAGGGTCCTGGGTTCTATTCCGGCCAAGGGCATGTGCCTTGGTTGCAGGCTCGATCCCTGGCCCTGGTTGGGGCTCGTGCGGAAGGCAACCAATCGCTTTGTCTCTCTCACATCGATGTTTCTCTCTCTCTCTCCCTCCTTCCCTCCCTCCCACTCTCTCTGAAAAGCAATGGAAAAATATCCTTGGGTAAGGATTAAAAAAATAAAAAGTTGGGATTTAAAAGAATAAAATACTCCTGGCCAATGTCCTTATGATAGTGGGGGCAGGAAACAGACCCATAGACCAGCAATAGGGAACTGTGCCATAGGAACACATATGCTATGCACCCCACCCGGTCAGTGGCTCAGGGAGGGCTGGTCAGGGCTAAGCTGAGGCTAAGCTGAGGCCTGAAGAACAGGGGAGTGAAACGGGGCAGAAGGAAGGAGAGGAGCCTGTGCCCACAGAGGCCTGAAAGTTCTGTGGGGTGGAGTATTGCACCTGTGGGAACTTTACAGTGCTTTAAGGTGTTTGTTTTTAAAAAAAATATGTTTTTATTGATTATTGATTTTAGAGAGAGAGAAATATTGGTGCAAAAGAGAAACATCTATTGGCTGCCTCCTGCACAAATCAAGCCTGCAACCCAGGCATGTGTCCTGACCTGGAATTAACCGGCAACCTTTTGGTGCATGGGATGGTGCTCAACCAACTGAACCACACCAGCCAGCGCTGTTTTAAGTTCTTAATTGTCCAGGACAGCCTAAGAGTTGTTTTGTCTGAAGGCAAGACAGTGAGTTCCGTGGTCTCTTGTTATAGTGGAGCCAAATCTTGCCTGGGGGCTGGATTCTAAAGCCCATGCATGAGTCACAAACCATGTTCAAAGTTACCAACGAACTGTCTCTTAGAAAGACATCGAGTTGGTGACTGACAGGCCTGTTGGGGGATCTAACATGGCCAGTTTCCTCCAGTGATAGAACCAGTCATGGTGTATTTGGTTGAGCCCAAGATTAACCTGTTGCTTTGTGTTTAGGGGCTATGCTATGTAAAATACTCGGATTTTCATACCTCTTACTTAGGGGCAGTTGAATGTAGGTCTGTGTCTCCCAAGGAAAGGCCCAAATTAGGGCACTTTGGGAGACTATGAAGGGGATCCCAAATCGTGTGAACTCAGTACCATGAGATGCTCACACAAAGATAGGCCTCTGGGATCTGAGGTCCAGCGCCTCACCCACCTCAGGCTCACTCCACAGCAGGCGCCTGGGAGCAGTAAGCTTGTCCTCAGCAGATGGAAATGCCCGCTTATAGATTATTATTAGTCTCACCTGTAAAAATACCAGTACAATTCTTTGAATTCATAAAAGTCAAACGTGCACGTGATGTGATGTGATCTGTGGTATTTGCTTGGCTCCCAGTTGTTTCCGTAGTTCTCTGCACCCTCCCGTCCTCAGCAGCTAATTATCAAGCAGTAAAGCTTGTATTTTAACCCGTATACCCAAAGGAGGCTTTGCATCAAAGGTGACAAAGTAGCATTTTTTTTTTTTTAAAGGAGAGAGATCTGGTTGTCGGAAAAGTTCTTAAGTCAAGCCAGCGATTAAGTGATTAAGTTGGGTAATTCTGGCGCCTCAGCCACTAAGAGTATATGACGATTGTAGTGATGACTAGATTTTTATGTACAGGCTGCCGCAATAAAATAAGAGTTAACTTTTCAAGGTGAATGCTTTGAAGCAAATGACACCCACTTGGATGGAAAAGTCTGTTTGCTGAAAAAAGTATTGTAGTCGCACCTGATATACAGCCCTTTCCCATCAGCACTCTCTTAGCTATTTTTCGTGCATACGCGAGAATGAGAAGGTTTCACGCGCATCCGTCTCCCAGCCAAGACGCACGCACGGCCACATTCTCTGCAGCGTCAATGGAGAACGTTCCCGCACGCTTCCTTTTCCCGGGCCCACTTCTCACCAGCCCCTCACGCCCAGCCACACACACAGCCCGCCCCCGACATCCTCGAACACGAGCATCGTGTCACATGGCTTTGAATATTCACATCACACACACGCAGCTCTGAGCATTCACATCACACACACGCCTCCTCGAACATTCTCAGCGGACCCCCCCCCCCCCCAGAGCTTCAGATATTCTCCTCACACACGTGCCCCCTTGAGTGTTCCCATCACACACAAACCCTTGGTGCTCGCTCCTGCCACGCGTTCATACAGCCCCTGTAAATCCATCTGATACACATGTACCCTTGAACTGTCACGCTGACACACACACGCACATTCTACACACACGCCTTTAAAAACTGATGCCATAACGCACTGGCACATCCTTGAGCATTCACGTCACACAGACGCTTAAATATTCACCTCACGCACAGTTCAGGTCATTTGCCTGTTGCTCTCAGACCCGCTCCCTTCCCTCCCCTGCTGAGCTCTGCAGTGTGCTTGTGCTTGGGTGTGTGCGTGTGTTGAGGAGCACGATGAGCCCTGAATATTACATTTTCCAAGTTTTCTTGCCACTGGATTCCAGTTGGGTTTGGCCAGCAAGAGGTGCTGGTGAGAGATGGGAGGGCAAAGCGAGAGTTGAGTATTGCTCCCCACCCCTTTTTGCTCCAGTGGCATTCTCAGCATCTCCAGGTCCCATCATCGGCTGCCAGGCTTCATGATTCCAGTTCCTGCCGGGCGGTCAATGAAGGCTCCTGGCAGCACCACCTCCTTCCTTTGTCCCTCCAGCTCTAGGGATGGTGGTGGCTTCTACTTTTGGTAATCTTGGGGTTGCTTCACCACCCCCTGTTTTTGTTGTTCAGTCTTTTCCATACTTTTTATAACTAGTTCCTTGCATTTAAATTCCCTCTTCTGAACTACCTGGCATGGGTGACTTTTCCCTAACTGGACCCTGCCTGACTGCTGCTCAGAATATTCTGAGACAGAGCTTGTTGTCTCCCTGAACTAGGGGGCTCAGGGGCATCTTCTGCTCCCTCTAGATGAATCACAAGTGACAGCAGTGAGCCTCGCCTCATGGAGGGTGAGGTCACCTCAGCCAGAGCCCATTTGGAGAGTGGAGAGTGGGTGGGCCTCACCTGAGTCATGGAAACTCACGGAGCCTCAGTAGGCCAGATGCGGTTTCAGAAGCAAGGAGACTCAGTGTCTGAGATAGGAAAGAATAGGGGTATCTCTCTTTCCCTAATGATTAGGGTGCACCTGTGTTCTGAGTACCGGCCCCCAAATCCAAATTTCTAGATCTGAAATAGACTTTGGCACGCTATTCTTTGTCTCAGCATTTGTGTTTACAAAGTGTCTAAGGAGCTGTTTGATCTGAACAAGTAGTATGTCTCCCTGTGGGTCTCAGTTCCTCACCTGCCACATAAGGACATTGAATTCACAATGCTGGTCGGGGCTGGGGTGGGTCTGTGATCAGGGTGGGTCCCAGGCAGTACACATGGTGTCCACAGGGAGGCGCCACACACAAATGCATTCTTGGCCGGACACTGCAAGCCAAAAGCTGTGCTGGCCAAGGAGTCAGAAAAAGCCCAGGGTCCCCCTTCCCCAGAGCCTCCCTGTGCGCTGGTGCATTGAAGGCCTCTGCAAATATGCAAGGACACGGCAAGGCACAAATCACTAACCTAGTCATTAACACATTAGCTTGAGCTCATGGGATTAAGCAGAATCATGAAGAGGGTGTGGGAACTCAGGGGAGAGGCAGTTTGAAAGGGAAGACAGAGCCAGGAAAAAAAGTGATAACACCAACATCCAAGCATTTTCACACATATTTGATTCAATTTAACATATTTTTACTTTGAGCAGACCAATATGCTAGAATCTCCCTGTAGTCCCGTGTCTTAAATTTATGTAATCTTTATAATACGCCCAAGGAAAGCAGGGTGGTCTAAATGTCCCTAGTTGACAGATGGGAGTGAAGAGCTAGGGGAGTGAAGTGCCATGGTCCTGGTCACACACCTGGTATGTGGCAGAGCTGGGACTTAAAACCAGGTCTTAATGAGCCAGGAAGGACATCCCTGGGTACTGGAAATAGTCAGTAGGATGGGAACCTATCTCGGGATGGCCTTGGTTGATTTTATCTGGCCAGAAGTGCCTGACTTGTGACAGGGAGGTAGTGCTGGCCAGACTCACCCCTGGCAGCAGGTGAAGCAGGTGAGCCCCTTACATCACCTGTGCTTGCACTCCCTCTCTACCTTTGGGGCAAGGAGGCCCAGAGAGGAAGAGTCTCTCATGCCTCACACAGAACCAGAGGCAAGGGTGGGAGACTCTGGGAGTTCTGACTCCCAGCTCCTGGCTTTTGCCATGTGGAGTTGGCCTGGTCCCAGCCTACCCAGCACACGGGAGCTGGTGGGGGTAGAGAGCCGGGCTCTTTGCTCTGCACGGCTTCCCCTGGGATTACAAGATACTGCATATGAAGGAACGTTAGCTCATCCAAGTTTATGGATTATGTGGGAATCAAATTGTAGTAATCTCCCTGGCCATCTGGTCTTGGTACTGCTAGCCAGGACCCCCCAGAGGCCTTCTCATGCCCCTGAGCAGGGATGGGGCCAGGACTGGATGTGCTCTTTGTGCCTGGTGCCAGGCCAGGACTTTTCAAGGGGCCTTGGGGGGCTTCTGCCCCCAGTGCCTGAGAGGGGAAGGCCGGTCAAGGCAGGGTGGCTGCAGCGTGAGCAGGGATGTGGAAACCCATTCATTACCAGTAATGCTGCATATGGACGGTCCACCTGGTTTTGTAATGAAAGTGCAACCTTGCATATTAGAAGGCGTCATTAGGTACATTTCTGGGGTGGGGTGGTTGGAGGGAAATTTTTCTCAAGTTTAGATGCAAAGACCTCCCATCCCCCTTAAGAAGTCTGCCTGAGCAGTGGGGTGGGCTTCTAAAGCCCTGGGCCTTCCCTGCCTCCCAGGAATAGTGAGGAAGTTAGGTTTTTTGGAGCCAGTAGTTTGGACTCTGCTTTCATGACTGGGAGAAATCCCAGAACCCACTGAAGATTCTGAAGGGGCAGGGGGAAAGGGCATGTCATGTAGGGGTGAAGCATTTCATTGGTCCCTGGCTCCTGATGGCCAGGTTTGAACTCAGCTCTTAATAGCTGTGCGGCCTTGGCCAAGTCACTTGACCTCTCGGTGCCTCGATTCCTCATCTGCATAATGGGAGTACAAAAGGGTTGTTGTAAGGATTAAATGAGTGTGAATTTGCCTGGCACTAGGGTCCCTGAGTTCAGAGACTGTCCTGAGTGTGGGGTTGTAGCTGGTATTTAGTCAGTACCAGTGGTGTGCTGGTGAGCAGGCTCTTGGAGGTGGGCGGTGGGGAGGGCTCACTGCTTTGTAGAACTTGCCGATTTCCATGATGTAAATATTCCCACTACACCGGCTGTGAGCCATCCCTGTGGTGTCACTAAATGAACTGGAAAGAGGTGCTCACAGTTGGCTCTCTAGAGTTGGTATGAGCTGGTTCTGCTCACCTCCAGCCCAGTAACACTGGTATGATAAGGCTGCTTAATACATACTGAAATGTTTTTATACTGGTTGCTAAATAGCCACTATCTCAAGAGTCCTCCTACCACTCTGTTAGGTTAGCGTCCGCCGTTCCTCTTGTGATCCCCCCAGACCTCCCACTGGTCCTTTAACCACGAGAGTGGTGAAGACACAGGGATTTGCCCAGTGTCAGTTGTGATTGGTCAAGGCTGGACCAGACCAATGAATAAATTATTTGGGTATCACAGGTCTGTGGCATAGAGGTGCCAGGCCAGTAGGCTCAGTGAGTCTGGCTTGTGGACGTGATGCCCTGCCCCTCACTGTTAGCTACCTTGTGAGGCCCCACCCTCATAGTGTTCCCCAGCACAGTCGTAGACCAAGGAGGAGGAGCCCTGTATCTGGAGGCTGAACCCGGGCAACAGAGAGTGTACATCTCTGTTAAAATAGGGTTTGCACATGATTTGCTTCGATGATTAAAAAATGTCATCGATATGACCTGCTTCACCAGCTTGGAATACAAATACTGTCACTTTTTTTTTTTCCCCTTCAATTAATTGCTTGAGCAATCTTTAGTATTCAGAAGTTCAGGATCTCTCTTTTGAGGCTTCCTGCCACATTGGACTGTTGGCTCAGCGTGAAGGAAGTAGACCTGCTTCCTAATGCCAGGCAGAAAAACAACAGGAGTCTGGTCAGTCTGCGCACTGGTGGTCTGGGTTGGTGGCTGCTGTGGCAACCTCACTCAGGACTCCCAGCCTGACCCATGTGCCACGGTGGTTGGGCCTGGGGCAGTAGGGAGACAGGCAGGTAGCAGAAATGAGTGTGATGGGTCAGGGGTGACAATAGAGAGCCGTGGGGGCTGTAGTTAGGTGGCATGTGCATTCTCCCAGCCAGCTGTTGCCAAATGTGGGCCCTCTGTTGCCAGATTTGCTCATGCTTTCAAAAGAAACAAGATATATGTAGGGTTGTATTTTTGAGGAATAATTTGTATATAATAAGATGAACACATCCTAATGAATTTTTACATAGGTATACATTTCACGTAAGCAGCCACCATTGATGAAAAGCTTTGGAAGATTTCCGTCTCTCAGAAATTTCCCCTGTGCTCCTTTCCGAGTCAGCAGCTACCCGGCCCTCGCCAAAAGTAACCACTGACTTCTGTATCCATAGTTAGTTTCCCTGACCTTGAGCTTCCTACAAATAAAATCTTACAGTATGTGTTGTTTCATGTGTGGCGTCTGTGGTTTGATGTAACACTCTCAAGGTTATTCATCTTGCATATTATCAGCAGTTCATCCCTTTTTATTGCTGAGTAAATATTGCAGTTTGTTTACCCGTGCTCTTGCTGAGGGATATTCGGGTGGTTTTTACCTCTTGACTATTGTGAATACAACTGCTATGAACCTTCCTGTGTGAGTCTTTTTTTCTGGACATAGGCACTCATTTCTCTTGGGTATATAGAGGGTGGGGCAAAAGTAGCTTTACATCGTTCATATGGAAAATAATACAATAAAAAATAAATAATAATGCAAGACTAAACTTTCACACACTCACAACTGTAAAGCTACCTTTGCCCCACCCAGGATAGACACTGGAGTTGTATTACTGGGCCATAAAACGGGTCTATGAAACTCTATTAGAATCAGTTCTCCATGAAGGTTATGTCCGTTTACACTCCCACGAGCAATGCACGAGAGTTCGAGTCTCTCCACATCCACCGGCGCTTTTGGCCGTTGCAATGGGTGTGACCGTACATCATCGGGGCTTGAAGTTGCATTTACATATATCTATTGGCAATTCAGTATTTACTTTTGTGAAGTTCCTTTTCAGTTCCTTGCCCTCTATTTAAATTGGGGTGCCTTATTATTTTAAAAAATATATTATATGTAATACACGTATATCCTCTATCCTCTATTCTTTGTATGTTCTGAACACAAGTCCTCTATCGGGTATACGTGCCGTGACTGTTTTTCCCCAGTGCGTGGCTTGCCTTTTCACTCCCTTGGGAGTGCTATTATTTTTTCCTTAAATGTTTGGTAGAAGCCATCAGTTAAGTCATCTGGGTCTGAGGTCTAATTTGTATAAGGTTTTAACTTCAAATTCAATGAACAAAAATAGAATTCCCGCTTTCTTCTTGGGTCAGTTTCTGAAAGTGGTGTTTTTTTATTTCCTCTACGTTGTCAAATTTATTAACATAAAGTTCTTCATCTTATCTCCCCATTATCTTTTCCATGTCTGTAGGGTTTATAATATTCTTATTTTTATTTCTTTGGGGTGAAATGTTCTTACTGTAATTTTGGATGAAAAACTAGATGTTGTGTATAAAAAAGAATGGTAGAAACTGAAGCAGGTAATATCTATCCCCAGAAAGGTGATTTCCTTTCTTTCCTCCATAGTAAAACAGTGGACTCATCATCATTGGCTTCAGATACCTTGAGAATGGGATGGGGCCTCTCCGTGGGATCTAAACGGTGAGTGATTATAACCTCGCTCTGATTTCCTTTCCTGCTTTCAGACTTTCCTTCTGTGGGGGTTCCCTTTCCCCGCTTCTCAGCCTAGGCTCACATGCTGCTGTGCCCTTGATAAACACCCCATGGGGACAACTGGCCTTCTCTGCCTGAGGCTCAATGAGAGCCCCCTCCATCATGCCAGCCCTTATGGTCATTAGAAATTAACCTGGTTTCTTCTTAATTCAGCAGAGTACCTCTGTCTATCGCAGGTTTGCTTCTCTGCCTGCCCATGACCCAGGAACAAAAGCAGCCACTAGCCTATTCATCTGTGAAAGGCTTGCCTCTCTCTAGAATTTAGTTCATTTAGATTTCTCTATATCCTTAGCTCTTTGTTGAGTTTACAAAATATGATTTTGTGGTTTATTGATGTTTTCTCATTGTTATGGTGAGAGTGACTGGAAGCCCAGATATTTGTTCTTTTAGTGTGAAATCATCTCACTTTCAAGGTTGCAAAAAATTCCAATATTTAAAAAATGTTATGCGGGCCAAAGGAAATGCTTCTGTGGGCTAGACTGCTTGTAGCCTATTGATGGATAACGGTGACTTATAGTAATATCTTACTTCCCTGAAAAATAGTTTGAGGCTTCTGTTAGAATCTACTTTACTTAGGGAACTTATCATGCTCATGTTTTCACATCTCTCACAAGTGTTACAATAGGAAAAACATTAAGAATCTGCTTGATAAGGCCATTGGTGCTCATAGTTGATAGTCCTCCAGTTGCTGAAGTCCTTGGCTTGTAGCAGGCCCTACCTTGAGTGCAAATGGGCTGGGATCTCTGGTTTGGGAAGATAAGGCACTGAGGATGCTAGGGATGTGTGTGTGTGTATGTGTGTGTGTGTGTGGCACTGGGGGAAACTAATTAGCTGGGTAGGTCTAACTAGTAGTCCAAATTGCCAACTCCAATGTGGTGTATAATCCCAAGGACTTGGACAGAGTCGAGCCTGTCCTTTCTCCAAGTCCAGTGAGGGCCTGAGGCATGGATCAGGAAGTCTGTCAGAAGGACCCAAAAGTAGAGAACAGCCCCAGGGGCTGATGGGAAATGAGCCATGCCCAGTGTAGCTATCACACTTCATTCCGGCAGGTCTCACCTGCTCTTAATAAAATCATACATTTTCATTTCTCCCATTGTGAAAAGTTAATCTCATTCTTCTCAAATATAACACTTAATGAGCCCTATGCTGAAACTTGGATAGCTTGTCACCCTGGAGCTGTGTAAGTAGTTCCTTCGTGGTCTCTGAGTCCTTACATTTGGTTGGCTGTCTTTGACCTTCTTGGAAGTTTGAAATCTTCAATCAATTAAGTAAATACACAGAGAGATGCGAATTTTAGATTAAGCAGATGCATGCTCAGAAACAATGCAATTCTTGTAAATATTTTTATGTACTATGTTAAGAGAAAAAGAAATGACATGCTTAATGAGGCACTTTGCAGAAATTCAGAGGTTAATTTAGAAAATTAAGTAAATACCCAGAAATGCATACAGTTCTTATAAACACTTTTACATACAGTTCAGAATGGGTGACACACATTTCATATCAGTGCTGTAGAGATTCTACATTTAATTTGGGAGCATTAAGTAAACAGTGCTCAGAAGCATGTCGGCTCTTTCAGAGGCATTCACCAAATGGACAGGCATGTTTGTCAGTGGCCAGTGTTATTTAAAAGACACCAGAATATTGGGGGAAACAAACCTTTGGATTTTGTCCGTCAGTAAATGAAGTACATAACTCAGCCCTGCCCCGGCCCAGCCTCAGTGGAGGCCTGAAGGGTAGCTGGAGGTGGGAGCACCACAGTGCTCAGCTCAGTACTTTTCCTGTCTCCAGGCCCCTGACATGGTAGCAGGATCATCTCCAGATCTACAGGGAAGGAGACTCTGGAAGACCACCTGTCAAACACAGCAAAAAATGAACTTCTACTGTGTTAATAAGACTTTGCAACCTCGATCTTCTCTGCTATAGCCATTGAACTGTCCTGTTCATTCTGTTTCCGCCACAGCCGGCCTGCCTCCCAGACTCCTGTCCCCCTCTTCTCTGTTCCCCCAAGACCCTGAGTTCTACAGTTCCCCTCAGATTGCCTAAGTCCCCCAGATAACAGTATTTGTGTGTTTGACAGGTGGCCTTCCATGTGGTAATTCAAGCACTCAGACTCCTTTCTTTTTGCAGCTCCACCATCCCCTTGGACCTCAGAATACTCTGCTGGGCGGGGTGCTGTGTGTCCTGCTAAGAGAGAGATGGAGAGGGAGAGGGGAGGGAGGGAGGCTCTTATGGACCCTCCCTGGAAGTGTTGACTTTCACTTGTGATCACATCCCTTCCATTGCTGAGGCCAGCACATAAGGCTACAGCTGCCACTGAAGAGATTGTTAGTTCCCGGGAGGGTGGGGTGTGCCCTGAGGGTCCACATGGGGGAGCAGCAGGGTCAGTTAGGAGCAGAGGGAGAGCGGGGTGAACTGTGGGACTGTCTTCATTGTGCTTTCGTGGGAAGGAATGGGTGAGGCAGGTTCAGCTGCTTTAGACTTGGTGAGTTGGAATAATTGTAGGGGGCTCTGTGCAGGGGCTGTCCCTAGTGGTCTGACGCCTGGCCCTGTGACGACTAGGACAGTGGAACAGTGCCCCGAAGTGTAAGAGCGAGAAAGCAGGGGCGGGGGTGGGGGTTTGGACTGGTTGGTTTGCACTTGGAAGGCTACTCTGAGGACAGTTTACTCTCTCTAGAAGTCTAACTTTGAGAGGGCAGTCTCCCCAGGGTCATAAAGCCCCAGCTGTCCAAACGTCAGAATAAAAAGGCATGCTTAGTTCAGTGACTACACGTAATTGCAAGAAAGGCAGGGAAATGTGGTCAAGCTGTGTGCTGTGCCCAGGGAAAAGAAACCAGTTTTGCTGAGCACATTTAGTGTCTACCACAGCAACTTCAGTAAGTGGAAAGAGCTTAAAATTTGGAGTTAGAAGACATGAACTCCTGGCCCTGTGACATGGAACCATGTGAGCCTGGGCGAGTCACTTTCTCTCTCAAAACATCAGTTTCGCTAGCTTTCAAAAGGGGAACTTAATAATCAGAGCTACATCTCATGGCCATTGTGAGAATCAAATAAGATGTAGAAAATGTTTTTGGCAAACTCCAGAGCACCGTTCAAATGTTAACTGGCTTTTGTGGTCTTTCCAAGTTTGCTGGGCCTGCTGTGGCTCTTGCAGATGGAGCTCTGCTGTCATTTAGGCACAGGTCCCACCTCCAACCTGCTTGGAGTGGGACCAGGGAAGCAGCTGGATGACCTGTTTCCCAAAGCCACATGCAGTGGCTCAGAGAGTCTTTACAAGGATGGCTCAGGATGAACAGATGTGGCTGGGGGAGTTCATGCCAGATCCAGCTGGGAACACACGCGGCTCCACGGGAAAGATGGCGATTAGTTACTCTGCCAAGGCTTTTAAAAAGGATTCTTCTCCCTATTTTAAACCAGTACATGCTCGTTAAAGAAATAGGGTTAAATATAGAAAAATACAAAGAGCAAGAGAAAGGGACTCCTCTTACAACCACACAATCACTGGTCACGTGTTTCTGCCTTTTTTTTTTTTTTGGTTTTGGTATTTTCCCACTGTGAAATCGCTTTTAATTCATTTATTCTTAATAAAAAATTCATTTTGATACATAGTACATACAAAATTCAAAAGTTAGAGGGTTACACAGTGAAAAAGAAGTCTCCCCGCTCCCAATTCCCTTCCTGGAAGGCCGCCTTGGTTACCAGCCCCTTGTGTTTGCTTCCACCGTTAATCAATGCACATATAAGTATGTGCATGCATATCCTTTTATTTTTAAACACGTATTCTTGCATAGTATGCATCCTCTCCAATAACTTTCTTTTCCACATAGTAATGTGTATGCTCCATGTCAGTTCATGGGAGCTGCCGCATTCATTTTGAAGGCTGTGTAATATTCAGTTGTATGGGTCAGACCATCATTTATTTAACCAGTCTGATATCGAAGGGTATTTAATTTGTTTCCAGTATCTTGAATTTTAACAATCCCTCAATGAATATTCTTATACATCTGTCTTTTCGTACATGTGCAAGTATATCCATGGGATAATTTTCTGAAGTTGGAATTACTGGGTCAAAGACTCTACACATTTTAAATATTATGGTTGGTTGCCTCTGTAAAGGTCATATGCATTGAAAGTGCATAGAATGAGTGTGTCTGTTTCCTCACAGTCTCACCAGCAATCTGTTATTAAGTCTTATCAACTTGGCTAACCTGATAAGTAAAAATAGTACTGTATCTTATTTTTAATGTTTAAAGTCCATTTTATTTTGGTTACTGTTAACTATTTTATCTTGTCAATATTTTCCTATTGGACTATTGATCTTATTGAGTGGCTGAAGCTCTTTAAATATTAGGGGAGTTAGTCTTCTGTCTGTGATGTGTGCTGCAGATATTTCCCTCAGTTTGTTACTCTTCTTATGACTCTACCTTTTTCTTTTTTCATAAAGAATCTTTTTATTCTTTGTGAAGTTAGCGTAATCAATCATCTTCTATCATAGTTTCTGCATCTGTGTCATGTCTTGAAAAAGGCCTTTCCCACTCCAAGAATGTAAAAGTTCTTCTGCTACTTTTATTTTGTACGTTTGGACCTTTCTTCCATCAGAAATTTATTTTGGTGTTTTTCCCCCCTCAGGTAGAAACATAGTTTATCTCAGCATCATTTATTGAGTACTGCATCCTGTGTTCTACTGTCTTGAAATGTCATGTGGACCGTGTGCTATATTTTCACTTATATTTGGATATATTTCTGAGATCTGAACTCTGTTTTATTGATGCTTCTCTAAAGGAAAAATAGACTGAGGGAGGGGTGATCAGGGAAGGTCTACGTGAGAGGGATTTCAGCTGAGGCTGGTGGGCTTTTTCATGAGGAGCGGACAGTATGTGCAAGGGCTCTGAGGCAGGAGACCTGGTGCGTTAGAGGAACTGACAGAGAGAAGCCCGGTGTCGCTGGCCCCCAAGTCAGGGAGCAAGTCCTAGGACATGGGGCTGGAGAGAAGAGGAGGGACCTGATTATTCCTCATGGGCCCTGCTTACAATTCTGTGCTTGTCCCATGCAATTGGGAGCCTGTGAAGGGTCTTACGGAGGCTAGTGACACGATCTGGTCCACACAGGCATTTTAAAATCTCTGTTTTAAAATGTTTAAGATGCTTGTTGAAAGAACGAAGACACTAGGTGTAAGCTTCATTCTGCAGGGCCTTGAGGGGGAAGAGCGCCCATCTCTTCTTTACTTTCTGGATTTCCAGCACAGCCACCAGGCCTCCCTCCCTCTGTCTCGTGGTGCTGAAAGCAGCGAAACAGGCATATTAGCAAATAATTAGCTTTTAATTAGGAAAAGTACGGCTCTGCATTCACGAAGGGACAAATACCTTTAAAAATTGAATCACTTTAATTGAATAAATCTTTTTAGATAGTTCTGAAAATTTCAGTCCTTTCATGAGAGCCCATCGAGCAAAGCCATTTGAAATGCTCGGTTCATGCAGCAGTCACTGCAGTGCCGTCTGAATACAGTTGTTTGATCATGAAAGGAAGGGTGGCCTGAGCAGCGCCCTCCCCGGTGCTCCAGGCCTCCCTGGAGGTTCTCCCCGAGCGGCGCTTCTGAAAGTCCAGCCGGCCCAGCAGCAGCAGCAGCACCCCCAGAGCTTGTTGGAAATGCGAGACCTCAGGCCCCACCCCAGACCCCTTGAATCAGAATCTCTGGAGCTGAGACCAAGGCATCTGTGTTTAAAAGCTCTCTAGGAAATTCCTAGCAGACTGACGTTTATATTCAGAACCCAGAAGGCAACTAGTTAGCTTCATCCATCAGCCTGTTGGAGAGAGGGCCCCTGGCAGACCATCGCACATGGGGCCTTGCGTCATGCGATCACTGTAGGCAGTTACTGGGCAACTGCGCAGTGCCAGGAGTCCCCGCGCTTTAGGAATCTGGTGAGAGAGTGGCCGTTGTAGTTGTATTTTATTTATTTATTTAAAAATAATATATGTCTTTATTAATTTCAGAGAGAGGAAGGGAGAGGGAGAGGGAGAGGGAGAGGGAGAGAGAGAAATATCAATGATGAGAGTCATTGACTGGCTGCCTCCTGTGCACCCCCTGCTGGGGATCGAGGAGCCCATAACCCAAGCATGTGCCCTGACTGGGAATCGAACCGCGATCTCCTGGACCCTAGGTCGATGCTCAACCGCTGAGCTATGCCTGGCCGGGCTATTGTTGTAGTTTTAATAGTGCGAGTGGAGTCATTCAAGAGGGAAGTCCAGGATTCTATGGAATCACAAAGGGGAGGGTACCTGTTGTTTGTCACTCAGTATCAGCTCTTCCTCTCTGTGGATACTTTCTTATGCTTTGGGGAAACCACCTCTCTCCCAGCCTCAATCTTTATGTTTCACAAAAAGTGAAGCCCACCCCCAGGCTCAGCCAAGGGTTTGCTGACCCCTCCCTGGTTTGGGGCTTGGCCTGTGCTGTATAGCCGGAACCACCTCAAACGAGTCTGCACCCATCTTCCCTCATCACTTCACGTGCCACATCCACCGTGCTCCAGACTGCCCCAACTCCTGAGAGTCCCATTTCTGACTCTGCACATTCAGTCTTCCTTCTTTCCTCAAGTCCAGTTTGGAATTTTCCTCTACCTGCCCATCCCACCCTGCTCCTCCCACGAGCTTCATTTTGGCTCAGGGGACAGGACATGGGATGAGGTAAGACTTCCTGTATCACAATAGCCATGGGCCTGCTGAGGGGTAGAAAAAATATGGGCAGGATTGGGCATGCCTGGTATTGTGTCTAATGTAATGAATTCAGCAGTCCAGTTTGGGAAAGTTGGTTGCCTCTGAGAACGGGTCTGGAACACCAAATCTGAAAAGTACCCAAGGGATTTACTCCAGTGTACCCCTTTCACAGATGGCAAAACTGAGGTTGAGTGTGGTTAATGACTTGCCAATTGCACACAACTCATTTTTGCCTGAACTGAGTCCAGAATTCAGACATTAGATTTCCATTTTGATGCTCTTTGCTCCTTACTGCACAGACAAGCAAGGTTTTTTGTTTGTTTGTTTGCTCGTTTTTAATTTAGGACCTTTTCTTTTCCCCAAGAGAGGCAGTCTTTCTTAATGCCAGTCCCAAGTGGAGGAACTGATGGAGAAAAGCACCAATCAGCAAAGAAATGATGCCCCAGGCCCTGTACGAGGTGCTTTTACAAACATCTCAGGGAGATCCTATTGGTGACTGACTTACGAGGTGGTTTCTCTAGATCCACTTTGCAGGTGTAGAAACCCGAGGCTCAGAGGGACAAATGAGTTTTTAAGTGACCACTCCTGAGGGATGGAAGAGACCTTCAAACTGTGGCTTGTTTGCTTCCAAAGGCCTGGGCCATCCCCTAACGCCACACTGTCTTTTAAAGTCTGGGTGTGCATGGGTGTATGTGAGTGTGTGTGAGCAAGCATGTGCGTGCGTGCAACACTTTCCAGACACGAGGACAGGACAGAAGCCCTGGGTGGAGTGATAATGTCCCAGGGCTTCCCGACGGGCGAGGGTGAGGATGCTGATGCCCAGAAGCTCCAGGGAGGCCAGCTCCACACTCCCTCCTAGTAGAGCCGGTGCAGGCTGCCGTGTCAGCCGTGGGCTGAAAGAGCCTGAGTTGAGGTAGGGTGGCCAACCCTCTGGAGGTGCCTGGGGAAGCCTCTGCCCTGAGAGGGGCTGGGTCAGATGGCCCAGAGGACCCCTCTCAGCTCTGGGACATTCCCAGGACAGTCAGGAGGTAACCGAGGTGACCAGCAAGCCACAGGACCCTGGATTTCCCCTGCGGGTGTGGGTGGTGCTCTGGGCATCAGTGTGTGGGTTCAGGAACTGACAGGAGCCATTTGGCTGGGCCTCCACTCACAATGGGCTCTTGATATTATCTCCAAATGAGGTTACACACTCAGTCTGAGATACACTGACAAGAGGGAGAAGAAGAGACATTCATCACAGGGCCCTAAGCACATCACATTACTGAAGCGTGCTGCCTACAGTGCCCTAAGAATTAGCAGTTCATAAATCCTATCATTATTTTGTGGATAACACAATTATAATTGCATTTGAAACCCACGATGATAATTTGTTAAATGTAAACATTTAGAACAGCAACAAATATGGGACTTGCTTGTAGCAGTTTCTCAATCTTGAATATTCTGGAAGCCTCAAGGCCACAAGTCATCTGAGCCTCTGGTGACCTCTGAGGAGCCCTGGGTGTGTCCTGGGTGGCCGTGTCCCTGTGATCACGGCTGCTTATTCAGGCAAGTGTGGGCGAAGGGGTGTGCTTGCGAGCCTGTGAGGCCTGTTAGCGTGGACGTGAGCGCGTGGATGGGTGTGTTGGTGAGACAGTGTTTATATGCTGCCAGGGACCATCCCTAACCTATGGGGACTGGGAACGGGGACTGTCAGAGCACTGCAGACCTACGACATCAGGGGCATAACTCGATTTGATGATTTGGCCCGAGTAACCCTCTCAGAATAGAAAAATCAAGGGCCCAGCGTGGAGGCAGCCTGTCTGGGCGCGGGCTGGTAATGAGGGCTAACGAGGGTTGATGGAGCCCGGGGCGAGGGGCCGAGCTGGCCCCGAGCGGCCTGGCACCCGGGCCCTGCGGCCATCCAGTGCTGCCCAGCCCTGCCTAATGCTATAACCCACGGAGATGCTCGCTGATAAGATGAGAGGGTGGGGGGAGCAGCTCTGCAGAAGGACGGCCGGTTCTGCAGAGCCTGCCAGAGCTGCCTGTGTGGCCTGGCGGAGCTGAGATCTCCCAGGGCAGCTTCCTAGAGGGTGCTCACCTGCTAGGACAGGGGCCTTTCCTGTCCTTTAGAAATATATTACACGAACACTTGTTCATTTTGGGAAACTTGGAGATGTAGATTATCATAAAGAAAAAAAGAAACAGCTTCACTTGGAGATAGGTCCCCACTGTACACATTTTATCAGGTGGGACCTGACCATGACGCCAGGGTGTAGTCAGCCGGTAAGGAGAAATGCTACCCTGGACAGTTCCTCAGGAATGTGTGGCCCTGGGAGCAGACTCACCGCCTGCAACCCACACGCCCCTTTTCCCACTGGGATGGACCAGGTCACTGTTTTGTTGGTTGAGCCCCAGGAAAAGTAGTTGGCTTGCATTTAGGGAACAGGTAATATGAAGACCACACATTTTGGGACATCAGAGTCACACTCGGCATGGGAGGATGCTCCCATTCTGGAAGGCAGGTGGGGACTGAGAGGGACTGAGACTTCAGCGGCGTTGGTCAGATCTGCACTATTACAGTTGTCTCCCCCTCCCCCAACCTTGTTGAGCACGTAGAGCTGAACTCAGAGGAGGGAAATGTATGTGTGATGCAGCTCCGCTGTGTATCTTTTCAATCTTTGTCTGTGCGTGTGAATACATCTATATGATTGATTGTTTGATAAAAACAGGATCGTCATACTGTATATGCTTTTTCCAGCTATTATCCCCTGGATGTCACTCTGTAATATCCATATCATCATTTTACATGACCTCCTGGTTTGCCACTGAAGAGATAAATGCTGTAATTTGTGTAATTATATAATCAATCCTTCATTGCATGGCATTTACTTCCAAACTTTTGTTATCCTAAGAATTGCTACAATAATTTCCTTGGGTAGGACTCTTTGCTTTTCTGCCCAATTCCTTCCCTAGAGGAAATGTTCTCAATGAGGAATCCTGTGTTGGACATACTTACAGTTTAAGCTTTGGTCATGGGTCACCTGCTATTTTCACTCTTACCCAGGGAAGGGGAAGAGCTCAGAAAACTTTCATCAGTAGCCTAGGCGGAGTGGGCCTGTCTGTGTGGTGAAGGGCATGTGACAATGGTTCCAGTCTAAACTCCCCTGTTTGTCTTGTCTTTCATCTACCTCAGTTTCCCTGTCATTTGCAAATGGGAGGGGCGAGGCTCAGGTCGCCCCTGGTTTCCTTGGAGCAGTAAAGATGCTTCATTGATCCATGGAGTGCTTTACAGGTTTCGAGGCAGTTTTGTGAATGTGCTGAATCTTCACAAGGCAGGCTTTATTCCGTCTTTGTTTGGCAAAGGGGGAGGAGCCCAGAAAAGTTAAGGGTGATCCTCATGTTCACAGACATCAGAACTGGAAACCGGGCCTTCTGGATTTTAGCCCAGCAAACCAACAGTGCTGCTGGGATCACGAGGTGAGAATAATCAGGGTCTTAGCTTGTAGCTGAAGGGAGGAGCCAGAGCTTCCTTTCTACTGGACAGCTCAGCATCAATTCTCTTTTCCTTTGGTAACACCCTGATTTTGGTTTGAGAACCACCCTTAGGTTATAATTGCTAACTTAAGGCATATGCTACATTTTGTAGGCAACACCTCAACCTCACCAGGTGGTGTTTCTCGCTGGTGCCATAATTTAATAGGTTGTTCCTCCGTTCCATCGGGCCTGTTGTGTTTGGATGGTGGGATACGTGGGAAGACCAGTGAATGTTATTACATGGTCCCATCATTGCAGCTCTTTCTCTGACATGAATTCCCTCATCAGAGGCAGTGTTTGACAGATGCCAACATTTTGAATAAGGCATCAGTTAAGTCCATGAATCATCTGGTTTTCGGAAGCATGGTGGGCAATGAAGATGTATTTTCTTGCTTGGGCTGCCACCACATTATACCACAGACTGGGTGGCTTAAGCAGTGGAAATTTATTTTCTCACCATTCTGGAGATTAGAAGTCCAAGATGAAAGTGTCATCAAGAGCCCATGGAGCAAATATAGGGGTGGGTGAAAAAAGAGGCCTTGATACCCACAGAACAGCTTATTTTATCTGCCTGTGTGCTGTGAGCTTTCTCCTTAGGCAGAACCACAGAGCATCCTCACTCTGTCCACTCAGAGAGCTGCATCCACAGGCCTCCTCTCCACTACTGCTTGTCACCAGCCCTCCAATCTTATTGCCTCCAGGTCTGGTCAAACCTCTGAGTCCCAGAAGATCCACACTCCAGGACTCCTCCTTTTGCAAACAAAGTGGCACATGACATATACCCTTAAAAGCCTGTCCATGGGGAGAGACTCTTTTCCTGCCCATTCTGTAGGTCTGCCTCTATGTGGGGGTAGAGTCCATTTTCATCTGATGCCTGTAGGTTATGCAGAGCCACCTAAAAAATCAGGCTCTCTAGCTTTCACCTTCGTAGTCAGCTAGTCATAGGGAACACCTCTAGGGCTATAGGCATAGGTTGAAGATGGGATGGAAATGGAGAGTGAGTCGACACCCTGAGATATTTGTCCTGCAATTTTTTTGTATCTGTTCAGTTTGGATCTATTATCTACCACTTCTGTCTAATTATGAAGTGTCGGGATACACCCTAATGCGAGCTGGCAATTCCCTAGTTCACGATGGGCAGCTCAGTAGCAAGGCCACCAGTTTTCCTATGGTTGGTCATTCTGTCCCTGCCAGGGCAAATAACAAGCCACCAATTGTCAAGCTGACCATCACCAAGAGGGTGACAAACTTGTTCCTGACTTTGCTCTCCCTCACAAGAAGAACAGCTAACAACCATTCATGGACAAGATGCCACTGAGAGTCCTAGAATGTGGGTGTGAGGCCCAGGTACCCACCTGCACCCCAGAGACAAGATAGACGCATGAGAAGGGCAAGAGGAGCGGCTCCATGCTGGCGGCATTGCCCCACCCCCAGGCCGGCTCAGCACCACACCCAGAGGCCTCCCCCTAGCCGGTGGTTCCCCCAGTGGGAAAAGAGAGCCCAAGGGGAGCATCTCAGCATTGTGGGTTGCCTCTTGGGAGCCCACGCCAATCTCATGCACAGGAATTGCAAGGGACTCAGCAGAGGTCCACTGAAAATCTGATAGTGATGGGGAACAGGGAGGGGCTTGCTACGACCAGCACTCAGATCTAGGCAGACCCAGGTCCAACCTGCAGGGCCAGTAGTAGTCCCAGCCCATGCTTTGCTCATCTGCAGGAACAAGTCATGGTGCAGTCTGACCAGGGAGCAATAGCCTGGCCCTGAATGACCAGAAAGGCTGGCAGGACACCTGGAACCCGCGCAACCCAAGCCATGAGTAGTTGAGAACATTTTCCCACTGAAGGGGCATGGCCTTGTGTCAAAGCCCCCGATGCCTCAGGTGTGGTTCTCATGTTGGGGCGGGCCGCAGGCTCCACGTGGCTCTCAGCCACAGATCTACCCTGAAGTCCTAGTGGCAGAGCTTTGCACTGTACTACTCCAGAGCCGTCTCTTGCTTTGGATCCTACACAAAGCTGGCAGCCTTGTGGATATCATCTATTTCAACTATACAGTCATGAACTGTGAAGTAACCATGGAGAGACTCCCATCCCACTCCATTAACCCCACTTCCGCAGCCCTAGCAGTGGACCATGGTGATCTTCTGTGTTGCCAGCATCAAGTAATCCCCCAAAGTTCTAGGAATTCCTTTTTTTTTCCTAGGGTACAGTTACCCTGAACTATATTTTAGGTTCCTTTGGTAACTGTCAGGTGAAAGTACATGCTTGTGATGTTAGTACATGATTCTTTTTAAAGGTACCCAGGCTCCTTTTCAATCAGAAAGCTGTGGCTCTTTGAACTAACTTAGGTCTGGGAATTGGATGAGAGGCAGTGAGTCTCTGTAATCGTGGCTCAGATCAGTCTTGTCTGCTTACTAAGCCTGACCTTTTTTTTGGTCATGCATATCAAGTGAAACCTTAGGGAGTAGCCCATAATTAGAGGCCTGATTATCTCCAAAGATCCCTAGAGGTATAACCATCCTGTTTGTTACTCTGGCTTTGCTGCCTATTCTGGTGAGTACATCTGCCTTCTCTCTGGTAGTTGAGTACCTCTTCTAGACCTTTGTCACCCTAAGTTTCAATCATTGTCACTTAAATCAAGGAGCTGTTTCAGGGCAGCATTTCCTCCTGTTATGCTCTGCCTAGAGTGGATAGCTACTGATTTCAAAGGATGTTTGTGCTGTTCATCATCGATGTATTACTCAATACCGTGGTGACAAGATTGCCTTCTGAACTCCCTCGTGGGTTATTTTTGGGGTGCAAGTTGTGATGGTAACTGGGTTCTTATATTCTTATTTCCCCAGCATTTTTGGTTCTTTCCTCTGTATTATATCAAGTTCTTTCTGGCATTTCAAATTCATATAGGTTACTGTTGATTCTAGTTTTAGTTATCAAATAAGTAAGTAAATGAAATGCTTCCCAGTGGCTTGAGTCAATATTTTGTATCCAGAATCTCTGGTAGGTGTTCACATGCTGAAAATTTGACTTGATCTAAAGTTACTTTCCTCTCTCCCTGTTCCAGGTCCATGAGGCTTCATTCTCATACATGTTCCTCATAAAAAATATTTAAATTAACATACAGCAAAATTGACTCTCTCTCTCTCTTTTTTTTCTTGTGTATAGTTCTATGAATTTTAACACACATAGATTTATGTAATTACAACCACAATCAAGTTACAGTATAATCCCATCACCCCCAATTCTTCCTTGTAATACCCCTTTGTAGCTACACCCTTCCCCCACTCCTAAGTCCTGAGAACCATTGATCTGCTCTCCATCACTATAGTTTTGTCTTTCTGAGAATGTCATGTAAGTGGACTCATACAGTATGTAGCCTTTTGAGACTTGCTTTTTTTCATTCATCATAATGCATTTGAGATTCATTCACGTTGTAGGTGTGTGTCACCTTTTCTGTGTCTTCAGGTAGCCTTCATTGCTATTCTAGTTCTTGGGATCTTGCTCTGTTCTAACAACTGTCCTTTGAAAAGGCATGATAGGGCTTTGAGTTCAAGCTTATTTGATTATGTTACATTATATGGCAAAATGGATTTTGCTGCTGTAATTAAGATCCCTAATCAGTTGACTTCGAGTTCATCAAAAGTGAGATTATTATGGGTAGGCCTTTCCTAATCAGATTATTCCTTAAAAATATAAGAATAGCAGATGCCCTTCTGCTGGCCTTGAAGGAGCAGACTGCTATATTATAGAGAGAGGACCCAGAAGCAGTCTCTAGGAGCTAGTAGTGGTCCCAGCTCACAGTTAGTGAAACAGGGACCTTACTCACTTGGCTATAGTGCAATTAATTCTGCTGACAACCTGAGAGAGATTGGAAGTTTATCTTTTCCAAGTCGAGCCTCCTGAAGAGGACACTTCTGGCTGACACCTTGATTTCCATGAGGCCCTAAGCAGAGGATCGAGCTAAAATGTGGTGGGCTCTTGACCCATGGAAATTATGAGACAATAAATGTGTGCTATTTTAAGCCACCAAGTTTGTAGCAATGCATTACACAGCAGTAGAAAGCGAATACAGCATACTAACATACTAACAAGCTTACAGAATTTCTAAAAGGCCCAGGACCCAAGCTTTTTCAAAGCCACAAAGCCAGAATGGACACAGCCAGGAGATATGTCCGGCCGTACAATGAGGCGTATAGCTGCAAACCTGCTGCTCCTTTCATCTGATGCACAGCATGCGTAAGCCGAGGCTCAACACCATGGAAAAGGCTGTCCACTACGGCAGGACTCAGCTAGCATGTGATGGTGTTGTTTTCTCATCTCTGAAATAGGGATAACAGTACTACCTCAACAGATAGTGCTAAGGATTAAGTGAAATAAAACTCTTAAAGTATTTGAGTGATCACAGCTCTTAATGCTCTCTCTGTTCATGGCTGACTTTCCCAAGGCCACACAATCAGTAAGAAGCTGAGTGGTCTGCCTACTGCCAAAGTCCATTCTCCTCTTCATTCCTTCTTGAGTTTAGCAGGAGTGATCCATGAACCCAGTTTTGAACAGTCTTTGCCCCTCCCATTCATGTCTTGTTCTGATATGAAATACACACTGTATACAGATGGGAATGAGATCTGAAAGGCACAAGGGTTGGACTCCGTTCGTACACCGCCTCAGGTCCATGTGGCCACACCTTCCCTTTGCCTTGGCCTTGGCCTTGGCCACTTGCTTTGTTTCCCAGTTGAGCAGACTTAGCAACCGCGTTATCCCCACAACAGAAGAGCTGGCTCTCTGGCACTGTCATCACTCCCACGGCAGATGGAGGTGGTGCTGCATAGCAAGGGACTGGCTGCTGGGCCCGGCGGCCAGGCTGCACATCTCAGGAGAGCAAGGGAGTTGACTCTGACCAGTGGGAGAGGGGAGCCAGAAAGGAGTCAACAGGTAACCTCTCCAGCCCCCAGATGAGCTGTGGAGAGGTTAAGAGGATGAAGTTTAAGACCTGAGGATGGCATGCAAGCCCGAGCGGCCTGTTGCTTTAGTTATGAAGCTGGGCACGCTTCTGAAACACTCTCTTCCATCTGCTCGCCCTCTTTCCCTGCTTCAGTGCCCTTTGTCCTGAGCTTGTACTCTCCAAAAAATGTTAGATCCCAGGCAGGATGTCTTCTCCAGGGAGCCTGGGTTAAGACAGGTAATAGTGCCCTCATGCTGTAGGTGAGGCTGTTGAGGTGTTGTTGTGAGGATGGTGAGTGGTGGCGCTGCGGGTGGCGATGGCGTGGCCTATAATGTATTATAAGATGATGGGAGCCTGGGAAGTCAAGGGTTACAGTGGACTGTGTAACTATTCAACTCACGTTCAGTGTTCTTCTCTTTAGTACTCTTTGCCCAGGAAGGTGACATAGCCCTATCCTCTTGAACCCGAGCCTGGCCATGGGACTTGCGTTAGCCAATCAAGAAGCTGTAAGAGCCGGTGTGCGCGTAGGCCAAGTTCACCGTCCTTCTGCCGTGACGATGGGCAGCCCCAGTAGGGGCTGCTCCTTCAGCACGATTCTTGGAGCAGAGCTGTAACTGACCTGTGACCAACATGCAACATGAGTAGGAAATAATCTTTTGCGGCTGCGAGTCAAGAGATTTTAGGGAGTTTGTACCATGGCTTAATCTAGCACACTCTGGCTTACACGGGAGGAAGTGTGCCTTTGAGATACTAGTGGTAAACATGGAAAGCTACCACCTTGAAAGGTGATATTCCCCTTGGAAAAACCTTTGGGGTAGGAGTTTTGGGTGAATAATAACCCATTTGAATCTGTCCCAAAAACAAATGGGAAAAACCATCCTCGTGGGCTGAGGCAGCGGCCAGGTCTTTCCCCACGTGCAGGTCTGTATTCGTGGGGTTCTTCCCGAGCTCTGGAGTCCTGCAGAGTTCTCAAGACATGGAGTCGTGTGTTCACGGGCTGTGGTGGATTCGGAGAGGAGGCTGGGAGGTGAGGCCGGGGAGCTGGCAGGGCGGCCTCGGATGTCCTTGAGCCCTGCTTGGCTGGCGCAGTCACATGGGGAGGGAGCAGTTCTCTACTTCCCCACCCGCCCATAGAGGTTGCTGCTAGCGATTAGCTCAGGCTGACTCGCATTAATGCTCTTTATTTACGGGCAAATGAATTAGTTATGGAAAGCAGGTTTTCTCTTCGTAGTCAGTTTTGTGCTCCATTTTCTGTCTGCTGGTGTTCTGGGCCAGGAGGCTGAGCCCTGTCCTCCGTGGGGTGGTTAGTTTGGAGCAGAGGGTACCAGCGGCCTGTGCCTGTTGGTCTGGGAGGTGTGGAGGGCTAGAGGACGCTTCATTAGGAGCAGTCAGGGGCGGAGACTTGGGGAGGAATGATCTAATTGAGTTTGCACCCCCCTTCACCCGGGATATGCAACTGATTAAAAGCTGGAGCTGAGAGGGAGCGAGTTGTCTCCCTCTGGGGGACCGCTGTGCTCCCTCGCCAGCAGGAGTAAGCACACGTTACACAAGCTCTCAGAATGTGGGGCTGCCTGAGGCATGTGCTCTGTGCTCCTCGACCTACATTTTCTTCTTGTAAAGGAGGTGGCGGGACGGGGCTACCACGGGAGCAGGAGGGAAAAGTGCCGTGTACGTGGGCATTCATGCAGCCAACATCTATTAACTGAGCACCTACTATGCTTTACTGTGTTAGGCAACGGAAACACCTAGAAAACAGGCAGACCAGACCAGTTCCCTGGCAGTGCTCACATTCTGGCAAGGAATCAGTCTGAACAATTAAAGATGCCATAGGTACTTCTAAGGGGGCTTTAATGGGGAACTTAACCTTGAGGGTTAAGATGAGAGCTGAGCAATAGCATCTGTATGAGATTTGTCCGTGTGCCTACGTGTGGCTCCACACATACAGAGGTGAGCATGCAAAGCAAAACCCTAGGTAATGAGGTAAATGAATTAGTACACAGAGAAGAATTTTCCAGATTGTCAAGTTTATAATCCATTGAGCACCAGATGATTTTATTGCCAACCAATTAGATGTAGATTCTTTTTTACAAAATTAATTTTATGTTTCCCTGCCCTCTTAAGCAGGCTGAGTATGGCTATCTTCGTATTTCAGGGCCTCCACTGTGAATACCATGACTCTCCGATACTTCGAGAGAGCACTTCCTCAGGATTTATTTAGGGTTTGTAATAACTCTGTCCCACTGAGATGGCTGCAGATTGCTTTGCTTTTTGAGTTCTATGTCTGCTTTTTATAGTTTGCTGTCTCTTTGCTCTCCGGCTGTCAACTGTCACTTCCTGCAGCTGTCAGAAAGCCTGGCTCTGGCACGCTCACCACTCAGCAACAGCCTTGCCCTGTGCACACTCCCTGGCTGGAGTCTGATCAGGTCTGGCTTGGGGGTCATTTGACTTATCTCAACAGTGAAGTGATGATCCTTAAAGCAAGGCCTGAGACCAGCAGCAACCTCATTGGAGAACTTGTTAGAAATGCAAATTCTTGGGCCCCATCCCAGACCTGCTGAATCACTCTGGGGGTAGGGCCAGTGTGCTGTATTTAAACCAGCTGTCCTGGTGTTCAGATCTCCCTAATGTTTGAGAACCAAACGTGCTGTGAGGAAGGCCAAGTAGAGTCTGAGTGGGGGCTGAGTTGCTTTTTCACGTGCAAACTGCCTGCACTTCACAGCATCAGCCTTGATCTGTGTTCTGTCCTGTGAAGGGGCTTGTGTTTCTTGTTGGTCCCTGGCTGTTGTTCAGTGTGATTGGATTGTTACAGGACAGCTGAGTCCTAGGAAGGTGTGTGTGCGCACACCTAGCTGCTGGAGTTTCCGTCCTGGTTTCAGAATTCCGTGAACCTCCAGCCTGGGCTTCTAGTGGTCCTTAGGTAGCAGAGGGTCTCCTGGTCCTCCCCGATCCCACCCATGAGAGGCTGCCTGGGCCCAGGCTGAGTGTTGGGAACACTCTCAGAGGTACCAGCTGGTGGTGACTGTGCCAGCACTTCTCCAAACGGAGTTCTTGAGAAGGACAGCTGGGATATGGGTGGGAGCCTCAGAGATGCATGGACTTGGGTTTGTAAACATGGGCCTGTTAAATTTAGGGTGGGCCACGGGCCTAGGAGATCGCCGTAACATCTTTTGGCAGCAGCTGAACATTTGAGTGGTTTTGAAACATTGCTCATACCTTATATAGTAGGAGGCCTCTTTTAGCGCAGCTCGTCATCAGGGGGAGGAGAGAGGAGGGCTGGCACTGCTGGAACACCCACCACCCTCTGTGGGCAACGCTCTGCATGAACCATCTCTTCCCCAGGCACCAGGGCTTGTTACCTCTGCTTTACAGACCTGGATGCTGACTGAGAACAAACATCAGGGCCCAAGAGGTGTCCTTGTAAGTCCCACCTGACCTTGCAAGCAGCCAAGACTGTAGCTAGCAGCTGACATGATAGTGGGAGCACATAGTCACACTCACTGTTATAAAGAGCTCATGGTCCCTTGTGATCAGCTTGCCTACATCAAAGTTAGAGAGAGAGAGAGATGCTCCTCGACTTCAAGTGCCCACTGGCCAGATCTGTTTGGGAATTGTCATAAAGCTCTAATCTTTTAGACATTATGAATCATGATACAAATTGTATCCGGCAGAGTTCAACTAGAGAAACAGAAGCAGTAGGACAGAGAGAGATTTATGACCAGGAGCTTCTATACTTTGGTGGCTGGCCAGGCAAGTCAGAAATCTTGAGGGCAGGTGACAGGGAGGGCAGGCTGGTGCTTTCGAGTGGGGTGAAGCTGCTGTCCACAGGCAGAGCTTCTTCCAGGAAGCTTCAGCTTTACTCTCAAAGCCTTTGACTGACTGAATCAGGCCCACCCAGATAGTGCTGGATAATCTCTCTTACTTAAAGGAAACAGGTTGTGGATTCTAATCACATCTATATCATACCTACACAGTAACAGTAGATTAGTGCTTGATTGGATAACCAGGGGCTTAGTCTAGGCAAGTTGACTTATAAAAACTGACCACACAAACACACTGAGAAGTACTGCACTGAAGCCACCTTTGTTTGTTAAGCCCATTGTTTCCCAAAGTTACAGGAACGAGAACCCCCCCCCCCCCATAGTCACTCACACCCAGTGCACCCACAGGATACTTTGGAACTTGCCGGCCCATGCTCTGCCCTGCTGGCTGTGCAGTGAGAGCCAGGATGCAAGTGTGTCTCCTTTCAGTGCTGTAGGTCTGCATTTCTCAGCTGTGGTGCTGTTTACATTTTGGGCCAGATAATCTTTTGTTGCTGGAGGCCGCCCTGTTTACTATGGAATGTTTAGCAGCATCTCTGGCTTATACCCACTAAATGCCAGCTGCATCCCACTTCCCCCAGCTCTGACAACCCAAAATGTCTCCAGGTGTTGCCACATGTCCCCTTTGAGAACCAGCGGAGTAAAGGAAGGAATTATGGGATAGCACTGGGTTTGAATCCTACCTGTCTCTGTTATTTTTATTTACTTACATTTTGTCATATTCCAAAAGGATCTGAGTAGTTAAGTCTGTGATTTAATAGGTCTGTGATTCTGGGGAAGTTGTTTTACTTTGGCAAAGTCTCAGTTTTCACCTCTGCAAAATGGGGATCGTGACAGAACTGGTCTTGTCGGGATTCGTTAGAGTAGAGCATGCGGGGCACCTGGATCTCGGTGGTGTTCCTAGATATGTTAGTTCCTCCCAAGAGGGACACCGAGTCTCACGGTTAGGCTGCCATAGGCCTCTAGAATGGTGGAATGGGAAGGATCTTAGCTGTCACCAGGTGCATTTTCTGAATGATACCAGCCTAGCCACCTCCCTGAGGTCCCAGAACTCTAGGCCAGGGATAGTCCTTAACTGAGGTGTGCGGCTTCTCCAGATGCCCTGGATATGAACAGCCTGGGTGTCCCCATGGTTCCTACTGCTGAGTCTGTCTGAACAGAAGCACTTAGGATGTCAGAGGGCTCAGGACACTCCCTGTTCCTCCCCAGGCCTCTCCTGTGGCTGCTTGAGCCCAGTCATCCCTTCTGCGGGTGGCGGGCTGCGGTGCAGAAGCCAGAGCGCGTGGCAGAGATTTATGGACGGTGCCCCTGCGCTGCCCAGGTCGGGCCCTGCCAGGAGGTTTATTAATGGGCTTTCATCTAGCACTTGAGGGTGGCAGGCTCTGTCTGTTCCCTGCTCTACAGCCGGATATGGGAGGTACACCCATCAGGAACTCTTCATCTTCACTTGGCAGGGCCGGCAGAGGGGTGATCTGGAAGCTACTGCAGGTTCCACTGGGACGGGCACACACAGCCCTCCTTCCCCTGCCTCGGCTGTCTCTCAGACCACTGGGCTGTCTCCCTTGGAGGGAAACATCAAATTTGCAGCCTCATCTGCAGTCAGGATGGTGACCACTGACTTTGGCCTTGGGGGGAAGCTGGGCATACCAGCCTTGAGTCAGAAGCTCTGGTCTCTGGGCATTGTTTCGTACCAGATGGATGACTTGGGGGAGCCACTGCATTTGTCAGAACCTCGGTTTCCTCATCTGTGAAATGGGGGTGATAGTGGCCACCCCGTGAGATGGTCACTGAGACCTAGTGCAGAAGGGCCTAGTAGGGGCTTCCCCTTCCCCCTGCCCAGTGCAGGGCCTCACATTGAATTTGGCTCTCCTCATCGTGTGGGGGTGTGAATTGCAGTGGGGCATCGTCACCGAACATTGAAGCTGGGACACATTCACCCTGGTAGGTGGTGGCTTCAGAGGGCTCCTGCCCCATCTATCTGAGGGACATTGCCTTCCCAGCCAGGGAGAACTCCAGGAGGGGCCTCTGTACCCTGCTCATACTTTAGGAGCCATCCACGCCTGACACTAGGAAAGGAGCTGAGGCAGGACACAGCTCTTAGCATTGCATCGCTTGGTGTCTCTAGGCTGTTAATCATTTATGGAGAACAGAGTACATCCAGAGCCTCTTCCTGAACAGCGGTGGGTTGGCTGTCTCAGCATCTCCTGAGGGGCATGTTAGAAATGCAGACACTGGGGGCCCACCCCACACTTACGGGGTCCAAACCGCTCACTGTGAATGATGAGAGAAGCCTGAGGCATGGAGAGCCTCTTCTCTGGGTGCTGTGACTGGGAGGCTGTCCTGCCCCACCCCCAGCAGTCCTGCTGGGATAGCAGAGGCTGCACTGGGAGCTCTGGGCATCTGCTTCCTACAGTTTTAATTTAGGAAGTTGGCCTGGAAGACCCCAGAAGTCCCTTCCAGCTCTGACACTCCATGCTTTCAGGAGAGGAGCTCCCGTGACTGGAGAAGTAGCAGCTCACCTCTGTGCTGGGGGTGGCTGAGCGCTTGGTGGCACAATATGCTGATCCTAGTCACCAGCCTATGATACACCAGAGAAGACACAAGGTAGACTTTGGAGACCCTTTTTTTACCCCATGCATTGCAGACCCTGCCTGCCTCTCCTGGGCCATATCTTTATTCAGCAAACCATGGCCGAGCACGCAGTCTGGGGACATAAAAATCCATGAACCTCAAGCAGGTGCAGGCTTGAGGGGAAGAAGACAGGCTCATGAACTGAGAAGAACTTTTCAATGTCCTGGGCTGTGTGATGGACAGACATGTGCCGGAGCTGCCGATGGCCTCCCTAGATATGATGTCAACAGGGCCAGTTCTGGATTCTCTGCCTAACATGGGCTTAACTTTGAGGTCAGTGCCCCCACCCCACCCCCAGCTGACCCTGGTGGAGACCTTCCAACCCCAGCCAGTTCCCAGTTCTGATTTGGGGTGTGGAGCCCCGGATCCACTCTTGGGCCCTGAGCTGCCCTCCTGGAGGGCCCTGAGTGAGCAGCTGCTGTGTTAGCTGGAAAGGCTCTCACTCTGCGAAGATGAGCGCTCCCACCCCCTCCCTCGTGGCCTAACTCAATCCTGGCCTCTGAGGGTCCCTGGGGAAATGAGCACCACCGAGCCTGGCAGTGTAAAAGCCCTATAATTGCACTGCTGGTTTCTACTGCCACTCTGGGCCTCCCAAGTTAAAGAAAGCTTGCAAGGCCTGGGAGAGGCTCGGATGCCAGGAGTCCCTGGAGCTGTGTGCTGGGGCAGCAGAGGGAAGAGCATATTTCCCAAAGGACCCCGGACCTGGACCAGGAAGGGAGGCCTCTGAGATGCAGGGGGAGGGAGTTGCAGGGATGGGAAGTTTAAGGAAAGAGAATTTGGCAAATTTTTTGGGGAACTCTGAGTTTTCTTAGTACATTCAAAAAATATGTATTGATCACCTGCTCTATGTCTTGTTCTGGATGGTGGGGATCCAGCACTGAGCAAAACAGATCAGTCCTTTCCTGCCCCTAAAGAGTTCACTGGGAGACACACAAGAAGCACTTGTGCTAATTCTATGTGGAACAGCGTCAGGGGGTGAGACCTGGGAGAAGAAACATGAAGTTATGGGATGGACAGATAGAGGAGGGTGGTTTAGCCAGGGTGGCCCAGGAGGACCCCTGAAGAAGGGAGACCCCAGCAGAGCTTTGCCTGAGACTGGAGGGAGGGAGTGTGGAGTGAATGTGGAGGGGAGTGAGGGCAAAGGCCCTGAGCTGGGAATGTGCATGGTCTGTCCAAGGAACACATGGGGCACAGTGAGGCTGGGGGGACGTAAGGCTGGGAAATGGGGTCAGCTTCAAACGGAAGGATACTTGCAGTTAAGGGAGAGTCCGAGCACGGCCTCTTTCTAGATGAAGCATGGGGGGATCAGCAGCGGAGAGCGAGGGGGGGGGCACTTGAGGACAGGGGATGGAGGAAGAATATAGAGAGAAGAGGAGGGGTTCAATAATTATTCCGAGAGAGAGAAATTTCTAGAAAGCATGCTAGGGTTACTGGGCAGTGCTGAGGGTGCTTTGTGGTTTGTGGTCTTGCATTTAAAGGAATACTGGCCTTCCTGTTTGGTTTGCTCTGTTGAGTGGCTAAAGATGGGCTGGCGCACGGCTAGGCAGTCACAGGTATAAATCAGACGCATTGCTGCCCTCAGGCAGCTTCCACCTCTGCAGGGGGATGTTGGGGTTACAGACAATACTAATCAGACGCTGTGAGGCAGTGCAGGGGTGGGCTCAGAGGCTGTGCGAGGCTCTGGGAAGAGCCTGAAGAAGTGGGAAGACGGGGCAGACCAACCTGGGTTGGACTCTAAGGCAAGTCACAAACGCCCTCTGGAACTCAAGTCTCCTAAATTATAAAACGAGGGCAGTCCTGCCGATTGGATAGGGCGAGAACAGTGGCTGGGTAAGGAAATCCAAGCTCGTGTGTGGAGTAGGGGTTTAGTGAATTGTTTTGAGTAGAGGTTGGCAAGTTATGCCCCGTAGGCCAAGTCCGGCCTACTGACTGCTTTCGTACAGCCTGCAAGCTAAGAAAGATTTTACATTTTGAAGTTGTTCGAGGAAATTTGAAGAGGGAGAGGATTTGACACGTGGAAATCACAGAAAGTTCCAGTGCCATTGTCCACAAACAGAGTTTTATTGACACAGCCACACCCATTGGTTTACGTGTCGTCTGTGGCTGCTTTTGCTCCACAACTGCAGAGTTGAGTAGTTGCTTGTGACAGAGGCTAGATAGCCCAGAAAGCCCCAAATACTTATATGCACCTCTACAGAAGTAGTGCCACTTCTGACTTAGGGGAAGGAAGGAGAGATTGGACTGGGTGCTCTGAAAGATTTGCCTCGGGTCTGGCCTTGAGTCCTGAGTAGGATTTCCATGGGTGCCTTAGGTGAGAGGTTGGGACTCAGGAGGCCGTGGGTCTTTGGTGTGTTGGATTGGGGGGGTGTTACTGCAGACAAGTGAACCCCATGAGCAGACACAGAGCTTAAGGGGAAGAGTGGCTTCTATTGTGAACTCATTTCTCTTTTTTTTAGCAGAAGCAGGACAAGTGGGGGGCTGCGTTCAACAGGAATTCTCTGCAAACAAGGGCTGAATGTTTTGGAGGTGGGGGAGTTCCTAACAATTACAGCAGTTGGTCCAACCTTTCTCTATGGTCCTGAAGACTCAGAGGCCACCCATGTGCCCACTCAAGCTAGAGGAGACTAAGCTGCCTGCTGTGCATTCCCCCAACCTCCCTTCTCCCCCCACAACTTTTCTGAATTTCCCGAGGAAGCCGTGTTCCTTTCACAGCTCAGGCCAAGCCTTCCGCCCGTGCTTTGATCTCATCCCTTCTTGGCTCCTCCAGGCTCTTGCTCTGTTGATTATACATCTTTCTTGCTCTCTCCGTCTTGTGTCCACTGGCACTTTTCCCTTCCTCCTGTTGTTGGGAAGGAGACTAATATTTAATGAGTTCCTATTACGCGCCAGCAGCCGGCTAGGTGATTGTATATGCTGTTTCATTTGGTTCTGACAAAACCCCTGAGGTAGTGGTATTAGTCAGGACTTTTGGTTGCCTGTGAAAGAAACCCAACTCAAACTAGCTCAGAGGAAATTTATTGGTTCATGTCATTGGGAAGTTCAAGGGTGAATTTTAGATATGGTCACATATGTATTCTTATATAATGTCCCAAGACAATTCCTCTATTTCTTGGTTCTGTGCTGGTTTCATTCTCAGGCATGCCTCAGGCAGAGGTGGCCACCAACAACTCTAGACTTATATGCTACCTTTGCAGCAGCTCCCAAGGAAAGAGCTTCAGCAGGGTCCCAGGGCTGACTGGGGTTGGCGTGGCCTGGGTCACACGGCCCTTCCTGAACCAATCGCTATGGCCAGGCCCAGGGCTGTCTGTCCACTTGTGGTGATGGGAGCCTCGGCCCATGGAAACCACATGGACTAGGAGTGAGAATGATGTGGTTTCCTCAAAAGAAAGTCATGGTGTTGGCACCAGAAGATGGGAGAATGGTTTATGGGCTGGCAAAAATGACAGTTGTCCCTTAGATAGAGATATTACAACCCTCATAGTACCGATGAAGACACTGAACCAAAAGAGGTTAAATGGATTATACCCGGTTACACAGCTAAGGCTCAGTAGAGATGCAATTTCAACCCAAGTTGGGCTCACTCTGTATCCTGCTTTGATCCCCAGGCTTGCCAGGGACTGAGGGAAACTTCAGCTTGGTCAGGGAGTAACCTGGAACAGGGGAGGGAGTGATGAGAAAGAAACGATGGTCTTCTGGAGTCACCAGTGAAGAAACAGTCACTGACCTGGTGGGCCTCGGTGGACCTAGGTGTCTGGGCAGAGGTCCTGGGAACAAAGGGGTCTGTAAGGGAGACATCTACACTGGAGGGACCTGGCCTCTCTGCTCTAGTTTCCAAAGCCTTTTCCCATCAATCTCGTTGTTTGGCAAAGCCGTTGTATTTTACCTAACATGGCTGGACTCCGAGGGCATTGCTGTGAACACACACGGGCCCTAGCGTTTCACAGAATGACATCAGAGAGCAAGAGTTCTGTGACCCCAGGAATGAATGAATCTCCACATTGGGCTGAGCTGGACAAATACCACCCAACCAGATATTTCAGTTCTGTGTCCACCTAGAACCTTGCAAGGGAGGGGCCCTTTGAGTAAGACCATGAGAGATAGGAGAGTTTGCCTGGAGTGAGCAGTTTCCTGTTGGCCTAGGATGGGGTTGTTTTCTAGAAAATTTGGGGCCAACTCTGTTCACATATATCTATGGGAAGAGGGGACACACACACGTTCTCTCTAGAGCACTTTACCTTGGGCCTCTGAATTATGATGTGGGAAGTAAAGGCTCTGGCTAAGGCTCTGTGTAGGGGCTGCTGGGAGTTAGGGAGACCTGGGGGCCATGGGACACACCAGAATGGGTGGCTGAGGGAGGGTGGGAGTGTGGACCCAGAAAGGAAAGAATTGAGACCACATATGTCACCACCTCATGGTCCTGCTACTGATTCTCCCAAGAGGCAGAGATGGTGACAGAACCTGGCATCAGCCCCTAAAGAAAGGCACAGGTTGAGTTTGAGGAAAGCTGCGGGAGTGATATGTGAGAGCCATGCTGCCCCTCACACCCCACCCAGCTCCTCTGTGCTCCCCGCCAAGCTCCTGGGCGCCTCCAAGAAATGGGTGGAGCATTTCTAGGTCCAGAATGTCTTGGACTTGGATCCTATGGGAACCTTAAAGGCTAATCCGGCCTCGGTGAAAAGTGTCCTCAATTGGGCATCATTCAATGCCTTGCCATTATGTCACACCCAGTTCTGCCTCTCAATCAAGGGTCCCAGTTGTAGCCAGTTGGCACCATGCTGGACTAACCCACCCTCCTTTCCAAGTGAGGGCTGGTCCAGTGATGTCATGCTGTCCAAACTCGTCACTCCCATGTGTGTGTACATGGGCTTGGCGTGTGTTGGGCTGGTGACATGTACTCTTGTGCATTCAGGCAACCCAACTGGTGAGTGAGTGAGTGGCTATATTTATCTCCGCCTCCCAGGCCCAGGATCTCAGGCTCAGGAGCTCCCGCTCCGTGCCAGTGATGGGAAAAACAAGTGTATGGGAGATGCCTCACATTATTGTGACAAGTAATTAGAGGATGTGAGATGTTCAGAAATTACTTTATTAGACAAATGCTGCTTATAAACCCCACGCAACAAACATGCTCAGGGAGTTGCTTCTGGTCCCAGGACTTTGCTGCCAAAGGAGTCCAAGCTTCCCAGAGCCAGCTCTCTGCTGCCTCAGTTTCCATTTCTTGTCCTAGGATCATCGGTCTTCTCTGTGGATAGTGAGACACTATCCGGGTCCCTCCACGTGGTGGGTGGTCTTTGCAAGAGGTGAAGGGTAGTGTCAAGTTTGCAGGGAAGGGTCTGGATTTGAATCTGTAACCGAATGAGCGTAGGCAAGTGAGCTCACCCCATTAGCATGTGGCATCTCTGTAGGCTGAGGTTTGCGCTCTGCTTTGGGAAATGTCTCCAGCAGACACGTCCACAGCCAGGGCTGGAGGGACAAATAGAAGAAGTGGTGGTATCAGACCCCATGCTTCAGGGCCTGCCGGTGGCGGCTGGGCCGGGCGAGTTGGTGCTTCCGGTGGGAACAGAACATTGAGGGCCTACTGTTGCCCGGGACTGGAACAGGCCCAAGGGACAGAGTCGAACAACATTCCTCCTCTAGTTCTCACTATCCACAGAGAAGACCGATGATCCTAGGACAAGAAATGGAAACTGAGGCAGCAGAGAGCTGGGGTCAGCAAGGTTTTCTGTTATGTCAGGGGCCTGATGCTAAATGTTTGAGACTCGGGGGCTGTGCCATCTCTTGCCGCTACTCAACTCTGCCCTGTGGCGTAATGGCAGCCAACACAATATTTAAACAGATGTGCGTGTTGATGAAACTCTCTGGACACCGAAATCTGAATTATACATCACTTTGACGAGGTCTGATGTATTCTTCTTTTGATTCTTTACAAACACTTTAAAATGTAACAACCATTCTGAGCTTGTGACCCATAGAAAAGCAGCTGGTCAGCCGGATTTGGGCGACAGTTCGCAGACCCCTGGCACAGAGGAGAGAGCAGGAGTTGAGCATGTCCTGAGGGCCATGGGGCTCCAGTAGAGGTTTCATTCTGCTTAGGAAGGCTGAGCTGGAGCGCCTTCCGTTTCTCTCGGGTCCCCTTCCCTCTGGAGTCTTCAAGGGGAGCTCCCATAGCTGACCCTGGGGACAGAGATCCAATTCTTTCAATTTGGAGCATTTATATCCCTATTGCATTCACTCCCATCTTCCCCTGGCCTTGGACCATTTAGATCTTTGCCTTGTGGGAAGGCAGGGGAGAGGTGGGGTCCTCTCACCATTTCTCAGGGCTGCAGATCCCTGGCTGCCAATTTCTCATCTCTTGCCCAGTCCCGCTGTCCACTGTGGGACACTTGAACTTGAGGACTCAACCTCTCAGGCCCACTTTGGGGCTCAGAGGAGCTGGTTGGTCCTCTCTCCCCCATCTACCTCTGCTTCACATTTCTTCCATCTAATGGTTTGCCACCTTGGCAGGAAGGGTGCTGCTGGGAGCTGGGGAGGCCCCTTCCTCCAAGTCCTCTCTCCTGGCAGGAGGGCACTGTGTTTGCTAATAGGTGTTAAATGGGAGCATCAAATTTTAATCAGCTCCTTAATGGAGTCTGGGACCTGGGGGAGTTCTCAAGTCCTGCATTATGCTGCTTGCTGAAGCCAAGCTGGACGCAGTGAGTGGGAAGGTGGGCTGGGCGGCTGCTATCACAGCCAGAGCTTCTGGGAGAGGAGGTGGTGCTGGCCCAGTCAACAGCACTCTTATCCAGGGTGGCACAGCTCAAGTAGCCTGTGTCACCACTGTGTCTGCTCTTGGTGACCCGTCCACGGTGGCTTTCTCTTGGTGGGAAGCAAGCCTGGCAGCAAATGTAAAATGAGAGGACATTGACATCAGAAGACCTGTTTCGCTTCCTGGGATTTTTAAATCAGTGACGATGGACAAGGTCCTCGGTGTGGTAGCTCACTATTATAATGGCCCTCGGGAAACCAGGCCTCCCTGGTCCCTTGTGCGATGGCATGGTGCCACTCCTCCCAGTAGGAGGCAGAATGCTTTTCTCCATCACTTTTATACTGGGCTGGCCTGTGGCTGACTTTGACCAATAGAACATGGTGGAAGTGTCATTAGGTGAGTTCTGGAGCCTGTGCCTAAGGGACCTTGTAACTCTAGCTTTTCACTCTCATGGAATGCTGCCCTGAGACCACTAGGAAAGGAAGCCTGGTGTAGGTGTGGCCTGGCGGAGGTGAGAACCCCTGTGGAGGAGAACCGAGGTGCCCCCTTCTTACTAGCACCAACTTCCAGACCTGTGAGCAAGGTGACCTTCCAGCTCCAGGTGAGCTGCCAGCTGACTGCAGTATTCGAGGGATCCCAGGTACGACCTGCAGAAGGACCACCTGGATTGTAAACCCAGATTGTGAGACATAAAAAGTCATCATTATTTCTTACTGTTTTGTTACTTGTTAGTAGAAAATTGAAATGCTTGGCTTCTCTGAGCCTTGGGTTGTCGGGTGTAGCACAGGCCCAACGATGAGCACCTTGTCAGTGGGAGGGGCATCAGGGACAGGTGCCCGGGACCATGTAGGGGAGAGAAGCGCTGTCAGTGAGGCTGCTCAGGAAGGGCCTGAGTGCCACAGTGCGGAGACGCGGCAGCGGTGGGTGTAGGGCGGGAGGAGATGGGGTGCAAGACGCTTCCAACACCAAACAGAGGCCTTGATGAATGAGTGTGCGAGCGAGAGGGTGAGTCACAGGTGCGTGGAGGCTGCCAGCCTGGGTGAGTGAGGACAGTGCTGGGAGGGCTGGGAGGAGCGAGCCTGAGGTGAGGAGGCACAGGTTCAGCTTTGCAGTCGGGTGTGAGAAGGAGACACGGGGACTCAGCTGGCTGTGGGGTTTGAGCTCAGGAGGGAGGCTGGGGCTGGAGGTGTGGCACCCACTGGGGTGCAGGGGACCATTGAAACCTGGAGGACGGCTGTCTTCATCTGTTCACCACAGACAGGGTGGCTTAGAAACAGCAGAAATTTACTTCTCACACTTCTGCAGGCTGGAAGTTGGCGGTCAGGGGGCCAGCATGGTCAGGCTCTGTGTCTGGTGAGGCCCGTTTCCTGGTTCATAAAGTGCTATCTTCTTGCTGTGTCCAAAAATGGTGGAAGGGGCGAGGGGGCCCTCTGGAGTCTCCTGTATGAGGGCACCAACCCCATTCATGGGGGCTCCACCCTCACCTCCTAATCACTGCCTGAGGACCCCGCCTCCTAACACCATCACTGAGGGCTAGCATTTCAAAATACGAATTTGGGGGAGACACAAATATTCAGACCATAGCAATGACTCAAGACAGTCAGGTTAGGGACACAGGGCTATGGTCACCCCAGGTGTCTCCGGGGACTAAAGTGGAAGGTAGCTAAAGTAACAGCCCGGGTCGCCATCCCAGCATGGCCTACTAAACATGGGCAGACCCTCAGGAAATCCTTTGTTTTGGGAGGAAATGTGGACCCTCAGGTGAGCCTCACAGATGAGTGGATTCCACTCTTCTACAATGCTCTGTGTGCAGCTAATTTCCAGTTTCAATCTGTGTCTTAATTTAATTTTAAAAAGCACATCTATAAAGCTCAATAAGGAGATGCTAACACTGTGGCCTCCTGGCCGAAGATTAATGGCTGATTTTTTTCCCCCTTCCTTTTTACTTTTTTTTGGACATTCCAAATGTTCTATAATGAGCATTCAGTACTTTTTCTCAGCATGTAATATTTTTAAGAGGACAAAAAGTTATAAAAAATCAAACACCAAGAAGATTTAAGGCTACATGCAGATCGAGAGCTTCGCTTCCAGGAAAAGGGGTGCCCCAGACATATTTCTGCTTTCAACCACTGGGACCCCACAAAAGAGTGAAGCCCACAGGGACAGAATTGGGTGTGTTGCTGCTCTCCTTGTTGCCACAGAGACTGACCCAGTGTCGGGGGCTCCTGAAAATCTAAGCAGTCAAGGTGGAAGCTGGGATGGGAGCGTGAAGTCACCTGCTCTTGACTGGCCTTTTGGGAAGCTGGTGCTTTAGGTACTCAGCTTAGATTGGTCACAGTCTGCCTGACCGTGTTGGGAGCTCCTGGACGGCAGCAGAGCAAGACCAGATGGGCTAGGCCTCAGGGCTGGGCTCTCCAGCCAAGGAGAATGGAACAGTCCAGGTCGCCGAGTCCTGAGGTTGGCCACAGAGGTGTGAAATCTCATCTGGGAGTCGTCACACTGAGAGCAGTGGGCAGTCAGATGAAGGTTCAGGCTTTGCTCAGGGAGCCCTGAGATGCCAGTAGATGCAAGAAAGCTGGCCTGGGCCCTCTGCAGCGTGGGGAGGGGGGGAGGGCTGGGCAAGGAGAAATCGTAGCCAGCTGACCTAGAGTGGGCCTGGGAATGGTGCTGAAGCTTAATGTCTCTTCTTGAGGCCCTGGCCCCAGCTCAGCCTGCCCCCCGACTCTGGCCAGTTGGGGTTGGCTGGTTCCACCCTCTACCTGCTATTGGGAGAAGGACTCCTGGTCCCAGCCCTGGTCTGGTGGGGCTAAGTGAGCAGGCGGCTGGGTAGAACTGGGCAGACGGGCTGAGGGGAGGACCCAACCAGGGGAAGGAGACTGAACGTGAACCTCTTCTGTCCAGGCGGGCTCTTTTCCTGCTTCCCCTTGGCAGAGAGAGGGATTATCTTGAAAGAAGGGGGATATTCATGAGTTTTGGGGAATACAGTGAGATACCGGAGGTGAAGTATGTTGTTAAAGAGCAAATAGTTATGAGAAGTTGGAGTATCAGTGTGATTCCCCCTGCAAGAGCGAGGGCCCTCCTTCGAATGCCCCCTGGACTGTCGGGTTCACGGCTATAATCACAGCTAAGCATTGTCAGGCTCCTCCTAAGCTCCTTCACAGATACCACCTATCTCAACCTTATGATGACTCTGCTGTCCGCATTTTTCAGATGAGGAATCAGAGACCCAGGAGTGTTAACTAGAGTGCACGTCTGGTAGGTTCCGGAGGCCGATGCAGGCAATCTGCTCCAGAGCCCACACTATTAACCAGCACCTCCACGCCAGGTCCCTGCCTGCTGCACATAGTAGGCACTCACGAAATATTTGTTGCCTTGAATTAAATCAAATCAGATTGCTATTTCCAAGAAAGCCAAAGATCATAACTTCTTTGGAACCCGAATATCTGTAAACACCACTTTCAGAATCTCAGTTACGAGGAAGAGAATGAACTAGGAGGGTGCGTAGATCCTCAAGGGGGGTTTGCTCTTCCGTTTTTGCAGCCAGTGTGGTTTGCTGCCCTCTGATCCTCCCCTGCCCCACAACCCTTCCTCCAGTCTTGCCTCTTGGGGAAGGAGGAAGGTGGAGCACAGACAGGAGCAGGCGGAGCAAAGTTCAGCGCTCTGCGGCTGCTGGAGCCAGAGAGGCGGAGGCCAGCGAGCCCAGCTCAGTGCAGTTTCTGTCAGAGTTCCCTTCCCGTCTGTGAATGCAAATCCTGAATTACAAGCCATCCGGATGACAAGCTGACATTTTAGCTCCAAACATTCTCCTATAATTAGTAGAATCTAATGCAATACAGGGAATGGCTCCATTTTACACACACATTATCGTAATGCCTTTAAATAAGATAATTGATTATGCCTCTGCCTAAGAGAGTGAAATGTTCAGTGTAATTAAAACCGGCTTTTGGATCCTGGCGCCCTGACAGGTGATCCACGTGTCACTTATAAACCCTTAAAGCAGTGCTCACACCCACATTCCACTTTTCAAAGTTTGGTGTGAAAAAACTTTGGAGAATTCTTGTTTTTTCTCCTGACGGTTTCCAGTCTGGAAAACTGAGTGGGGGTGGTTCCTGACTTTTTGGGTATTTCTGTAGCCTCCTCAGCTCCCTGACACCATAACACACTCTGTCTTATGTTTTCTCAGTAGGCCTTCGTTTTAGGGGTGGGGACATTGAGGCACAAGGAAGTGACAGCAGCTCTGCGGCCGAGCCAGGCTTGGAACTCATTCATCTGTCTCATAGCCCTAGTGATTAGGTTTTAATTCTAGTTGTTTTGCTGCAAGTGGGAGAAAGCGTGGTTTGGTGTACAGATTGTAGGGCTGGGATTAGGAAATCTGGATTCTAGCCTTGGCTTTGCAGTCAGCTAACTTCCCCCAGCCTTTGTTTCTCCCCTCACTTCATTGATTGACTAGGGACAAAATTAGATCAGATCAGTAAAGTGGGAAATCTTAATATAATAGCAATCTAGTTAGGTAGACTTATGGGTGGGGGGGGGGGTGGGAGTGTTTGAAGAAAAGTCAAAGGTGGCTGTGGAAATCCCAGGGGCCTTGAGGTCTGGGAGGTCCCCAATTCTGGCCCATTACTCTTGACTCAGCCTCCATCTTCCGGAAGTTGAGTGATGGGAAGGAGTTGGGGGGTGTGGTACCCGTAGGAAAGTTGAGAATTGTGTGGGCAGCTCTCTGCCTGGCTGGCATCTGGTGCTTGGTTGACACCAGCCCCTGCCTGGCCTGCCCAGGCCTGTGCTCCTTTGGGAAGCAAAGATTCCACGAAACAGGAGGTCACGGCCATCTCGCTGCCCTAGCTTGCTGGGACTGCTGGGTACAGCTGAGTGAACTTAGAGGCACCTATAGAGAACATTTATAAGTAACCACAGGTCTGAGAGGCTGCCCAGGAGACCATTATGCAGGCTTGGGCCAGGGTGAGGCTGGCTGTGTGGTGCACCCAAGTCCTCCATTAAGTCTCGGACCAGCAGCCTAAGCCAAGAGCGGTGATCCTGGGCTATTTTTACCTCCGAGTGATGGAGCTGGATCTGTTCCTCTCCTAAGAGGAACAGTCTATGCTGAACCCGGCTCTCTCTCTAAGGCCCCAGCCTGTTTCTCCTCACTGATGACTGAGCTCCTTTGATAATTATTCCCAGCCTTCCCAGACCCCTTGGGCTTCTCTAGAGTTACCTAGTTGTCTGGTGTGAGGCTAAGGCAGATGTGATCCACTGTGGGCTGGACCTTTGGCTTCCCCTGTGCAAGACATCATTTGGTTCATCTGGTATACCTGCGCTTGTCTCCTCTCATAGCCCTAAATACAGAAGTAGCGAGGGCTGGTGACCTAAGCTATCTTCTCTGTTCTGCCATTAGTAGGGAAACTCAGGCAGAGTATATGACTTATCTGCTTACTGAAGGCATGAGCTTTGACTATGATGGGAGGTTCCAGGCCTCCCAGAAGGTTTCAACTCAGTGAAGACAGTCATGAACTGACTTGTTTCACATGTTCTTTTCTGGCAGAAGCCGAGATCTCAGGGACTCATGACAAGGATAGAAGAAGTTCTGTAGTTCTAGTTCCAAAGAGGCAGAGTTCAAGGTTCAAAACGTTTTGTAATATTGAACACAGGGTCAAAGAGTGCACCCAAACCCAATTCTGGTTTGCCACTATCTTGCTGTTACTTAAGGCAGGTTAGTTCTCTTATCTCAGCCGTGGTTTCCTTATCTGTGATATGTGTGTATCAGTCACTGTAAATTCATGCTGCAGTAACAAATAACACCCAATCTCAGTTGCTTAACACAGCAAAGATTTATTTCTTATTCACTTTTCAGGTCCATCTTGGGTCTAATGGAACACGTTGTCCTTGTTCTAGGACTCATGTTGACAAAATAGTTACTGTTAGGGATGTTGCCAGTTTCTGTGGCAGTGGGACTGGGGGAGTGAAGGCGAATGATGACACAGTGGTTTATGCAGCTTCCACCTGGAAATAACACGTCACTTTGCTCACATTTCATTGGTCAGCACGAGTCGCATGGCCACCTTGAACTCCAAGGATGTGAGGAAGTACAGTCTTACCATGTGGCCCAGAAAGGGGGGATCTGGAAATGCTATGCTAAATGTTTCTTAACAGCAGCACAGCCCTAGACAGAATTCTGGAAGGGAGCGGCTCGCCTGGTTTTGCTCTCTCTTGGCACTGGAATCTTGACCGTAATTGTCAGGCAGGGCCACTCGCCCAGGCAGTGCATGGGACAAGAGCTCTCCCTCACCTGGGGACTTCTGATGCTGTCCAAACTATTTCCAGGGAAGGCTCACTCTTGTGACAGCTGAGCTGTGAGGCCCACGAGCAGAGACAATCTGGGTTGTCCTGGTGTTGGTCTCTGCATCCTCACTGAGGAGCCGGTGAGGCCTCTCAGCGAGTGGACTTGAGACTGTCGGTGGGTTCTGGCCTGAGTGCCCCTCTGTATTCTTGTCCCCATGGTCCACTCTGCTGAGATACCTGCTTTTAGCTTTGTGGCCCTTGGGCTGGGAAGTCTTTTGTGACCTGGGGAGGGTCTTGTGATGTTACGATTCCTTATCCTTTCAGTGTCTTCTCAGGAAGGAAGAAAAGTCCCGAGATCACCAATGCTTGGCGGGTGGCTGTGTTCCCAGGCTCTCTGACATTGCAGTTTGGGGTTTTACACACCCCCTTCTTTTGATGGGAAGAGTCCCTGCTGGGAAATCAAACTGCAAAGAGATCCCTATATCTTTAACATTCTCTGTGGGCCAGTAGACACACCTCTGGCAATGGTAGCTCAGTACTTAGTCACTCCCATACTCAATACATACTTGCAAATACATTCTCTCATTATCATTATATTCTATTCTTAATACTGTGAAATAGGTAACATCTTCATCCCATTTTACAGATGAGGAGACTGAGGCTCAAGTCGCTTATCTGCCTTGCCCAAGGTTCCACAAGTGGCAAGTGGCCTGGATTAAATACAGGTCCTTAGATTCCAAGCCCACTGCCCCTTTCACTTGACAGACCTTCTCTATATTGCTGTTTGACCCCCCTCCCCGCCTTTTTTTGATGATGGAAGATCCTGACTAATAGAGTTTTAGAACTAGAGGGGATTTTAGAGGTGATCTGGCCCAGCTCTCTCATTTATGGAGGAGGAACTTGAGGCCCCCAGATGGTTGCCGATGGCTCAGCTTGAGCTGTCTCACTCCTTCACTTGTTCTGTTATATTCTAACCATGATGATAGCTTTTTTCGTTTTGTTTTATTTGTGTCCATTCCTACAACATCTCATCCTCATTTTGTAATACCAGCTCCTGGAAGCCTCGGTGATCATCTCTCCTCCCCCAGGTTAGCTGTGGTGCCTACTCGATGTAGTGCCATAGGTCCCCTAGCCTTTCAGATTGTAGCAAACACCATTGTGTTATAATAGCCAGTTTACTGACAGACCTCCCTCTCTACCCATCACCTCCAGGGCAGAAATTGTGTTTGTTTTGCTTGCTACTTTGTGCTGGGGCTGGCACTTAGCTGATGTTTAGAAAATGTTCTAGAGGGGAGGAAGGGAGGGAGGAAGGAGCCCAGGTGTGGCTTTCCAACTCCTATGCAGCCTGGGACCTCTCTTGCAGGGTAGGGGGTACCTTTGAGGGGGCTGTCCCCTGTTGGGTCTCCCCAGGGTCAGTGGGCAGGAAAGCCTCTCTGTTGTTTTGTCCGCCGGCCCCTGCCTTCTGAGCCATTTCTAGTCTCACGAGCAGGCCCCAGAAGGGGAAACTGAGCGACGGGGAGAGAAAGATTGAGGGGGAGAGAATCAGGAGGGTGTGCTGCTCCAAGGCAGGGAAGAGCACTTACAGAATGTCACTTAGAGTCCCTGGAAGAATAAGCTGTAAAAACAACCACCCGCTCTCTGCTGGGTGACGCAAGTCAGAGAGAAATGCGAGCGATTAGTCACTAGTTCTGAGTAGGAGGTGGGGCGGGGGTAGGGAGGCAGAACTGAGCTTGGTGAAGGGCTGGGGGCAGTGGAAGCCTCCCTCACAAACTCTGCATCATCTGCCTCGCAGCCCCCTGTGCTGGCCAGAGCCCCTCCTAGTGAGACAGCGGCTCCTCCTTCTCTCCCGGCGGGTAGCACCTGCCCCCTTTGCCAACTCAGACTTAGCTCCAGAATTGGAGAGAAGAGCCCAGAGTCTCTAAGGGAGGAAGGACGCTGGGAGACCAGGGGTCATGGGAGTTTAAAGGGGGGAATCTTTGGCTCCCCACATTCTTGCCCACTTTGGTCCAGAGTGAAATGTTTACTTTGTTCAGGACTTCAAGGGGGGTAACCCACTTACTCCTCAACCTACCAAACAATTGTTAAGCACCCACTGTGTGCCAGACCCTGCCCTCATGGCGCTCACAGCCTCAGTGAAGAAGAGGGGCAAGTCAGGAGGTAGATAGGATGCTAGGTGATGGCCAGCGTGCTGGTGGTTTCCTGTTTCTTCCATCCCCAGCAAGATCGCCACTTCTAACCAAGGACTCTGTGGTAAGAGTGGAAGGACTTTGCACTGTACCTATCGCCATCTATTGGCGGGAGGCTGAGTTGGTGGGATTTTGTTTTGCAGCTTTGTTTGCATCCACCTATTGGAAATTTATAATTAGAGAATTTCTTTAAAACTCTGTAGTTTGTTGCATTCAATTATACTTAAGTTAACTCCAAAGTATGATCTCTTTTAATATCTTTCCATAGTGTGTGAATTCAAACATTCTCACTTACTGCTTCCTGCCGAATCCTCATGTCTGGGGAATAAAGACTTTTACTGAATATTGTTACAGTTCAGTTTGTCCCAGATTGTGTTGCGTGGGGTGTCCATAGGTGTTTCCACCTCTTCCATTTCTGTGGTAAGATAACTGTGGGAATCCTGGCACACCTCGCTCTTGGATATTCACAATATGTATTATCATTTGAGAGGCTCTGCCTAACCAATTTGTATTATTACTTGAAAATATTTTTTTTAAACTTAGTATTTCTTAAATTTGCTTGGCCATAGAACTCTTTCCTCATTTAACATCCCGTGTTCCAACATTTTATATTAGACCAGATGTATCTTGGAGTCAAGATTCTGGTGCAAAAAGGGCCAAAAGCATAACGAGAGCACTCGGGACAGAATGTAGCCTCTGCAGAGCTCCTTTCCATCCTGGTGAGCAACACCCTCAACAGCCCAGCTACAGAGGCTTCACCTGCGGAGGTTCGGGAAGGGCCTCATGCTGCCTAGTTCAGTGATACTCACACCCTTCCCCCGCAGGCCATGCAGTGTGGCAGCAGTCCTTGCGCTTTGGGGAGAGAAACACGAGAAAGTCCCAGCAGCTCTGGGAAGGCTTGAAGCACTTGACTTGTGTTTTGAGTAGGCTCATCTTGGCTTGCACACGGCTTCATCTGAGTAAGGCGATTATTATTCACAGTGTGGGTGCGGCAGCCCAGGAGACAATGACAGAAGATCCAGTTTGCCATTTTTCTTTGTTCGGTTGAACAGCCTATGCTTCCAAATGATATAGGATTCTCCAGTGTCCCTGAAAGAGCTCAAGCTGGGAAGACCCCATGGTTGGGGCATCCCTTAAATACGGGTCATCACACAAGACTTCTAGAGGTTGTGTGTGTGTGTGTGTGTGTGTGTGTGTCGGGGCGGGGGGGGGATTTACGAAACATTAAAGAATTTCCTGGGTGTTAGGAATCTAAAATTGAAGGACCCAAACTCAGAAAACTTGTGTGGGAATGATGATGCTATTGGGCGTTTGCACTGCCACTGTTGACCACAGGCCATGCAGGGTCCGAGTTTGCAGCTGTCAGCTTGGAACTGCTCTGTAAGAACTGCAGGAGGTCAACAGGCTGGGTACTGGCGGGGGGGGGGGGGGGGGGGGGAGCGCTCTTGCATCACCTTGTTCCCAGTGCTTTTAGAGTTCCCCTTCAGGTTACATGAGTGACAGGCATTAGTCCTGGCAATGTTGCTGTAGCCATCTGGCCACAGACCACCAGTCTAATGATGTGTTTGGCGTGCTCATCAACATCTCCAACCATCTAAACACATTTTGTAAGGTTAGATTTCTGACTTTCACGTGAACTGATGCAGTGGATGAATCCAGAGGAGTGACCCTTGTATATGTTTAATTCTATGGAGAATACTTTTGATAACTTCCTGTCCTTGCGCTGTTCCATTGTCATAAATATCTTAGACATGGATTCCCAGGGGTGTGATCCAGTTACTTCTCAAGAGGCATCTGTGTTGCTATTATAATAATCCTCATTAGCATCATTACCAGTCCTTACATTTGTAAAGCTGTATCAGGACTCCTGGTGGCAACTGGTAGCAGCCCAATTCCAGCTGACTTAGCACAATGATACTTTATGGGCTCATGATGCTTAAAGGCCCAGAGGTGGAGCAGGATTCCATCCCGCTGTCTAAATCACCTCTGCCCTCAGTCTCCGTTCTCTTACCCTGCTTAATTTTTTCTTCATAGCACTTATATTGTTCCTGACATTATATTATGTAGCAACTTGGCATCTATTGACTGGGGTCCCTGCTGGAATGCGAGTTCCAGGAGGGTGGGGTTTTTCTTTTGTTCATCACCTGATGCCAAGCATCCAGAAATGGACATGGATAGAGCAATAACTTGCTGAATGAAAGAATGAGTGGACAAATGAATGAGTACAGGTGTTCAAGTGACATCATCGGAAACTTGCCTTTAAAGATCTTTCCTTCTGTTTCTCTCTGTCTTGTCATTCTTTGGAAGGCCTCTTTTCTTGTGGGGACAAGATGGCTTTCAGCAGGAAGAGAACTTTTTTCCTCACTAGAACCAGCGAAAGGCACACTGGCCCGCTTAGGTCATATGACCGTCCCTCAGCCGATGAGCATGGCCAGGTGATGGAGCCAGCCCCCGTGAACACAGGGTCCCAGGGCGGGAGGGTGTGGGCTGGGCAGACCTAACACAAACTCGGCTAAAATAATAGAGTTTATTGATTACTCTCAGGAACACGTTATCAGTGGATTCTCACAAACCCTTGTGAGGAGAGTAGGGCGGATATTATCACCGCCATTGTACAGAGGAGGAAATTGAGGCTCGGGGAGGGTACGCTTCTTTAAGCAACTGGCAAGTGGTGGAGCGAGGTTCATGGTAAGTGCGGATTCAGTGTGAGGAGGGAGTGGCAATAACAGCGAATCCTCGGAGCCCTACGACCTGAATCTGGAATAAACAAATGGCGTCCTAGTCAGGCAGTTCACAGTCCCTCTGAGCCCCGGGAAGCACAGAGGCCTGTGTTCCTGCCAGCTGTGCACCTGTGTCGCATACCAATTCTAGGAGACTAGAGGGGTCTCCGGGCAGCGAGGCCTTTTATTCCCAGCCCCGATTTCACGGCCCGGCGAGCCGAGCTGGAGTTTCAGCACCTCACTCCTGTGCCCTCCCTGTCTTGGTCAGAGAGGCTTTGTCTCTTTCACTCTCTCATTCAGGGCCGGTGGCAGAACATTTATGGGGCTTATGGGTTACAGCATAGTTTTGACTAGAAACTGTGGATCTGGTGGCTTCATAGCCGATGAACTGGGCTGGAAAAAAGTAAGTTGTCCAGGATCGTGTGGTGATGAGCAGAGGAACTGAGTCTTAAACCCAGACTTTAAAGCAAACAAACCAAAACACCTAAAAATAAAAAGTTCAAGTAGTTTCTAGTAAACCAGTGCTTCTCCGCCCTGCTGGATCCTACCCCAGGGGTGCTGGTTTAGTGTGTCTGAGGTGTGGCTGAGGCATCTGGACTTTCAAAATCAGCCAGGATGGGGAACCTGAACAGCATCCCACTGCTACTCCATGGTGTGAAATGCAAGGCTGTTGCTTGCTGCAGGAGAGGGCAGAGGGACTCAGGGTAGAAGCAAGTTGGAGAGCATTTGAGAAGATTATAGGAGAAAGGAGGAGATCTGGGTTGATGGAGGAAGTCCGTGTCGGCTCTTTGATGCAGACTGCAGGAGAGAAGGGCACTGCTAGCCCACAGTATTGTTGTGTAATTTAGAAAAACACCCCCTCTAGGAGGCTCAGCACTGCAGGCACCCAGGTTGGCAAGAGGATGCTTGCCTTGTGAATTTTAAAAAGGACCCCTCCGCCTTAAGGGTAGAGCCCTGCACCAGGCACACTGCCCATGGGCAGAACCAGGACTGAGGCTCAGTCTCTGCTTGTCCCCTTGGACAGGGGCCTTGTGTGGTGACTGAGAGTGGGGCAGCTTGGGGTGGGGACAACCAGCCAACTAGAAATTCCGCTAAGTACAAGCTGCCATCTAATGCTTTCTTGACTTGTCTTAGTGTTAAATTCATCGGCTGGTGCACTCGGAGAAATACATGGGCCCTGTTACTTTAGCCCTTGAACAGAGGAGAAACTGATTGATAAAGCAGAAATTACTAGAAAATGGGAGTCTCCCACCTTAGGAAGCTGGGCCTGAGTAGAAGTAAAGACGGGCCATTGCAGCACAAGACCTAGAAGATAACATGGCTCAAGAGAACCGGAAGATTGTAAAAAACATGACTCTTTGAAATATTTTTTTCCATGTTACAAAAGCAATCCAAACTAATTGCGGTAAATATAGAAAATAGATACGAGCCAAAAGAAGGAAAGCCTTTTGAAATTTTAGTACCCAGAAATAACCACTAACAGTTTTTTGTTTATCCTATCAGTCTCTTTGCTCTGCTTATAGACACATTTAGGATACATTTATACATCCTGTAAGATGGGATCATATGTGTAGACTGTTTTGTAATCTGCATTTTGACTTAACAATATTTCACAAACATTTCCCATGTAATTTTAATGGTTGCATGGCAACCCATTCTATGATTCTATCATCATTTATTTAATCAATTCTAGTTTTGAAATTACATTGTTTCCAATTTTTAAGTATTGTAAATAGTGTTTGTTGAACATTCTTTGAGTTTTAGCTCTTGCCACATTCCTGAGTAAATGCTTACAAGTAGAAACCAGGGTGACATACAACTTGTCAAACGTCTTAACGGGGAGATTGTACCACTTTCCGTTCCCACCAGCAGTGGGTGACATGTGGGTTTCCTGGAAGCCCCCCCAACTCGAGTTAGAAAAATATCTCTGATGTAGCAGTGCGTCAGCTCTAAGTGAGATGGACTGGGATGGAAGGGCACAGGGTGAGGCCTTGAAATGGGTAGTCCCAAAGAGCTGGTCCCAGAGTGCGTTCTCTCACAGCAAGTTTCAGAAAGAGGCTCGTCTCCTCTGTGCTGAGCTTAGCGGCTGAGGAAGTACCTGAACCGGCGTTGCCTTTCCTCCCATCGTCACGTGACAGGGACAGAGGTCATTCTAGGCATGGTATCAGTAGGTGTCCCCACAGTATGCGTTGGAGCTCAGCACTGCCTGCGAGCACAGGGGAGGGACGGAGAGTGTATGTGTGTGTGTGTGTGTGTGTGTGTGTGTGTGTGTGTGTGTGTGTGTAGGGGGTGATCTGTAAGAAATAGAAGGCCTGGGAGGGACATGATACCCACCTCCCAGAGAGGGGGCCGGGAGGCGTGCAACCCATTGCCAAGTGAGGCGGATGCGGTTTCTTTTCTTTCTTAGAAACAGCTTTTCTTTTTTTTTGGTAAAAAAGTTTAATTTTTCATCATAAAAGTAATGCATGTTCTCTAAAGAAAGTGTGGGAAAATTAGGCTATAAAGTGAAGGAGAAATTACCCATGGACACAGTACCCAACGACAAACGTTGGTACATGTCTTTTCCGTCTTTTGTGTGTGTGAATGTGTTTGTGTGCACAGTTGGTTTTTTTTTTAATATAGTTGTAGTCACACTGTCTACATTAGTTTTCTCTCCTGCTTTTTTCACTTTAATATCCTATGCATTTCTACATTATTGTATAGTCTTGATAAACATTTTTTTATTATGTAATTTTCAGTTGTGTGAATGGGCCACCTTTCATTGTTCAATGTTAATATTAGGCTCTTATTTCCATTTTGCAGATACGGAAACTGAGACCCACAGGAGATACAAGATTTACTCAGTATCGCCAGACAGGTAAGAGGTACAACCAACATTTCATCCATTCATCTATTATTTATTCATTCAACAAATACTTATAGAACACCTGCTATTGTATCTTATGCTCTAAGACTTTTGTGAGGCAGAGACAATATCCCTGCTCATGTGATATTTATAAATCAGTGGACAATACAACCTCATTGGAGCTATGGCAGATGAGTTCCTTGGTTCTGTTAGAACTCAGAGAAGGGGCACCTACCCAGTCTGGGGCCCAGGAATGCTTCCTGGGGGAGACAATGTCAAAACTCAATCTTACAGGAGGAATGAAAGTTTGGGAGGAAGGTAAGGGAGCAGCAGCGTACTGGTGAAAGGAAGCATGGTATGCTCTGGAAACTGCACATAGTTGGCCACGGTGCTTGTTGTGAGAGATGGTGCTGGATTCATAGGCAGGATCCAGCTCATTATGAGAGTCTATGCCCTGCCTAGGACTTTAAACTTGATCCTGAAAGCAATGGTGGACCCTTGGTGCATTGTAGGCAGGAGATGCGCATAATCCTATTTGGATTTTAGAAGGAACCACTGATATCACGGAAGAGAATGGACCCGGGAGATTGGCGTCAAGAAGACCAGTTGTGAGAATATTCAGATAAGAAGTGTTGGGTTCATGCTGAGGCAGGGTAGTTGGGATGGAGGGGAAAGTATGGATTTAAGAAATAATTGGAAGGCAAGACAGAATGCAGACACAACTTTGCGAAGTCTCTGTAGAGGATGTCATCGTATTGATGATGACATCACTGAGTTTGGAGGTCCATGAGGAGAGGAGATAATAGGGTTTGTCGTGGAATTGTTTTGAGGTGCCTGTGGGACTGAGTCGTACTGGGTGGAGGAAAGGGGCCAGCCCGGAAGAGTACGGAGCAGTGGCTGGTGGCCTGCTGGCAACCATGAGCCCCTGCATGAGTCTCATGAAGTCCATGAGTCCTGCATTCAGAAATACAGAGAAAAGTTTCAGCAGGTCAAGTGATTTTCTTGGTGTTCATAGGTGCTCTGAAGCTCATGCCTGGTGCACAGTGAGAAGTGAAGTTCAAGGCAGCGTTTCACGGGCAGCCCGTGGAAGAGAAACCATTGTGGGAAACTGAGAAGGAACCGTCTGGGTGGGGTGGGGGGTGGGATGAAAGCAGTAAGAGGACGATGTTCTGGAAAGAAGAAAAGGAGGTGATTGCCAGTGTCAAAGGGTTAAGGTCAAGGTTGGGATTAGGTCAGTGTCCAGTGAAGCTGAAGCTCAGTAGGTTGAGCACCAAGAACGTTGAAAAGACTGAAGGCTCCCAGCTCATGGGCCACTGTTTCTCCTGTAGCCCATCGCCCTCTCAGGAGAGGGTCCTTTTCCATTATAGGGCCCTCCAAGCTCACCGCAGGGCCACTTGAAGCATGTCCCATGTGCGAGGGTAGGAAATTGCAGTTTCTGGTCTGAGACTGCATGACTGACTACCACCCTTTGTTCAGTCTCCGCCCTGCCTATCTCCAGGCTTTGCTATGAGGCCCTGGAATTCCTTCCACAAAATAGAGGGTAAATATCCCTGCTCCTTGGCTTTCAGCTCAGCATGTGACTTGCTTGGGCTGGTTGGCTGTGAGCAGACCTGATGCTGGAAGGAACTTGGAATGCCTCGTGCACTGGTCTTGCCCTCTGGAGCTTCTGGTGTTGACTTGAGAGAAACCCGGCTGGCTGGCTCACTGCTCCTAGGAGGCAGGTGGGTGAGAGACGTGGAGCTGAGCCGCCCCAGCCAACCTCTGACTCATGAGTGACGAAGGCGTGCCTGTCACTGTGTGCCACAGACTTGGAGATTCTTTTTTTTAGGGCAGTTTTGCAGTCCTCCTTCAGTGAAGTCCTTCTGGGGTCACAGAAACTTTCTCCTGTTCTGCCTTCCTTGGCCCCTTACTCAGTGCCCCCCTTCCTGACTCCCTCCTGGGGCCTCAGTCCCCTGTCATGGACTCAACTCCCCCAGCCCCCAGGACCTGATCTGGGCCAGGAGGGGCTGAAACAGCCCCAGCCCCATTTCTTGTTGCCCAAATCTACTCATTTTCTTCTTCTTCTTCTTCTTTTTTTTAAATATATCTTTATTGATTTCAGAGAGAGGGAGAGAGAGAGATAGAAACATCAATGATGAGAGAGTCATTGATCAAGCCTGCAACCGGGCATGTGCCCTGACCGGGAATCGAACCCTGATTGCCTGGATCCTAGGTTGATGCTCAACTGCTGAGCCATGCCCGGCTGGGCATCTACTCATTTTCGAGACCAGCCCAGCTTGATCAAGCACGCAGATTCATGTCTGCTGTTTCTTACTTGTTATACCTGAGGCACAGTCCTAGTCGGTGCCCTCCAGTTCCAACTGGGACCAAGTAAATGATTCTTTCAAAACATTTTATTAAACTGCTATTATATGACATTTCATTAAAAGCAAACTCTGCTTTTAAAAGAGACAGTAGTGCCCAGCCAGCACGACTCAGCGGCTGAGCATTGACCTGTGATCCAGAAGATCGAGGTTAGATTCCCAGTCAGGGCACATGCCCTGGGTTGCCGGCTGGATCCCCAGCAGAGGCATGCAGGAGGCAGCCGATCAATGACTCTTATCATTGGTGTTTCTCTCTCCCTCTCCCTTCCTCCATCTGAAATCAATAAAGACATATTAAAAATAAATAAATAAAAGAGAAAATAGCTGTTTGTTTGCATGTGAAGCACAGTGCGGTGCCTGGCACGTAGTTGGTGAGCCACCAATGGCAAACGCCTCTCTATACCATAGTGAGTATATCTGTGCCTAAATCTTAGTTTCCACTTAAAAAAATTTATTATAGTTTTAATTGCAAAAGTAATGCATGCTTGTTTTAACAAACTAAAATATCAAATTACATTTAAATTTTAAATTAATTGACAGGAGCTTGGTTTTTGTGTCTCCCAGGCAACTGTCTGGTGGGTAAAATGAGGCTCAGCTATGGCTGTCTTGTGTTACGTGTTCAGCACCAGGCCTGGCACAGGGTCAACTCCCGATACACGGGAGCTGCTGTTACTGCTACTGTCACCATCAGCATCGTTCTGAGCAGACCTGAGTGCTCAGTCCTTGCTTTCCTCTGCCCAGGTGGTACCTTGCAGGCCCTTTCAAACGGGTCTTCCTGCTGCATTCTCCTGGGTCCTCCCTTTGCACCACCCTTGAGACTGCAGCTGAGCAAGGGGCCCCATGCTGCTAGCCTGCCAGCTTTCTCCCCGAGGCCTGGGGACATGATCAGTGGGAAGTGTGCCTTCCAGCTCCCCACTGCTGCTCTTCTGTGGCCCGCATTGCTCCCTGCTCTCCGGAGATGGAGAGTCCTCTTGAATCGCTTCTCGTCCTCCATCCGCTTGTGGTCAGCATCCAGAGCCCTGCAATTCCCAATCTTCCTCGCCCTTGCCCAGTCTCCTGGACTGTCCTCCCCTCACTGCGGCCGGTCAGGTCGGCAGGAACCTCAAAAGGGCCTCCTAACTGGTCCCCCTCCCCCCAGCCTCTACCTGCATTTCCTGATCAATGAATTAGACCTGATGAATTAAAGTGTGTCTCAGTCCTGTCTCCTGATGCTCAAGTCCCTCCCCTGGCTCCCCATGGCCTTACTGAATCATCCCCAGTAGCCTTAAGGCTCATGAAGCTCTAATCTGAAACTAGTGTTTTTAGCCCCTTTCTCTTGCCTGCTGCTTATGGCCCACAGCAAACAGGACAGTTCCTTGAACACGCCCCTCACTCTCCACCTTCTGGGTCTGGCCCACGTTCTCTAATCTGTCGGGAATGTCTGACCCCCATCCCCACATGCCCACCCCATCCGTTTTTACGAGCTGCTCAAAAGTCGCTTCTCCATGAACCCTTTTCTGATTTCACCTACTAGGTTGATTTTGCTTTGCTCTGAGTGACATGGCACCATCACTCCTCTGGCCCCAGAGTTGCCACCTCAGTTGTATTGAGGTTTGGGGCCTGAATAATTCCTGTTGTGGGCCTGTCCCGCACATTGCAGAATGTTTAGCAGCATCCCTGGTTTTTACCCACTAGATGCCAGGAGCATCTCCCCACCTATCTGTGACATAAATGTCTTCAGACAGTGCACTGGCTGGAGGCCGGGGTAGAGCAAGTGACCCCAGGACTCTAGAGGAATATTTATGCAACAGATCCCTGCCCCCCTCAGCTAGCATCTTGCCAGGGATGATGCTACCTAATTGTGCGAGGCCCTTTCAAGCCTCCAAGCTTTTGTGTATGCTGTTCCCCTCCCAGGAATGCCCTTCCCTCTCTCCTTCATCTGATTTCCTCCTTAACCTTGGAAAGCTGGATGGCAGGCTGCCTCCCCTTTCCCCAGGCAGAACAGACGGCTCTGCTTCCAGGTCCCCACAGCACATTGCACAAACCTCTGTCACAGCCCTCACCAGACCATGCGCCATGTTATTGAAAAGGAGTGTCAGTATTTGTCTCCCCAAGTAGAATGTGAGTTGTGACGCGGCAGGGACCCAGCCTGCCAAGGCCTCCCCAGGGGTGCCAGGGCCCTGCAGGTAGGAGATCACCAAGCACAAGGCGGTGCACTGGATGGGGATGTATGTCCAGGAACAGCCGTGCCCGAATTCAAGCCCCACGTTAGGCATTTACTAGTCCTGTGATTGTAGGTGATTTATTACACTTTTCTGGAGTGTAATTTCCCTCTCTGTAAAACTGCCTTAAGAACAGCATCTATCTCACAGGGTTGTTTCAAGGATTTAGGAAATTAATACTCGTAAAATGCTTACCTGGTACCTGGCATATAGTAAGTGCTCAGTAAATCTTAGTGATTAATGAATGAATGAATGAGTGTTGAACGGGGCTGTGGGGAGATGTGGGTCCCATGGGCTGGTCCACCCTCAGTGGTACAGTCGCTAGTGCTGCCCCTGGGAACTGATCCTCGGTCTCCCCCACCATCCCTGTCCCCTCCAGCTGTCCTCGCTGTGTGCTCTCCAGCCTGGCAGCTTGGGCAGGGAGCACAGGCTGCTGTGGAAGAGGGCTGTGGCCGCACTTCACGGAGAGGTAGCCAGGCTGGGCGGAACAAGGACAGACATTAAAAACCTATTTTCTCACTGGGCATAAGTAATTGGCAAAAAAAGCTCTAAATCCATAGCTGTCAGGTGAAGTCATTTCCGAGAGAGAAGGGTGGAGGGAGAGAGCAGGAGGGGAGCTGGGGCGGGAGCCACAGGGAGGGAGCGAAATGCAAAGCAAGGCCTGGGGAGTCCAGGACAACCTTCTCCCTTCTCCCAGGCCACACGGTCTCCCTTTATCAATCGTCCCTCATTTTTTTATTTTCTCATTTTTTTCTTTTCTGGAAAGAGAGGTTTCTAAGGTGGTAAAAGCAACGAAAGCCAGCCCTGGAATTATTTAATGAGCCAGAATGAATTGCATTTGAAATCATTTAAATGGGATCTGGGAGCATTTAACTGCAGCTTGGGATCTTAACTAGAGTGGGGAAGGATCTTTGTGCTAATTGCTGGCAATGATATTCCTGCAGAGAGGGAGAGATAGCAGCGAGCAATTAGCAGACAAGGGGTGATTGCAGAGTCTGGGCTGTTAGCTGGGGAGAGTGAGCACCTTGGCTTTGCTGCCTGGGGGCCCAAGTCCCCCCGCAGGGGTCAGGCAAGGCCTGAGACCCTGGGTGGGAAGCAGGGAGAGGAGTAGGAGCAGGGTGGGGCTTCCAGCTGTTGAGGCTGGAGGACTGGGATCTCCAGAAGGGAGAGGAAGCAAAGCCTCCAGCCTCCCAGTGGTCCCCTGACCCACCTCCCAGAACATAAGCTTGGGGAAGGCAGCAAACTTGGCCCAGATTCCAGAGGAGGGACCTGTTTTGGTTCTTTCTCTTCCTTTCCACACAATTTACCTAGAGGTCTCTGTGCCTTTGATCACCAGTTTTGTCGTAGGGCATGAGATCCTGTTCATTAGCTTTGGGATTGACAAGTAACCCTGGGAAGGTGTTACTAGCCCCATTCTACAGATGAGAAAACTGAGGCTTTGGATCATCACTTAGTGGAGGACACATAGTTGATGAGTGCCAGAGGATGACCAAAGACCCAGGGATGTGTCCTGAACATTCACCACCTAGTAGTCATTGTTACGGTGGGTGTTCAGAGCAGTGAGAAAGCCATCCTACTGTCCCCAGGAGGAGTCTACAAGGCTCCTCCTCTAGAATCGTTAATGCTTATGAAAGATTTCAAATGCTAATTTCCATTTGAAAGATACAGTGAAAGCCAGAGGAGAGAAGGATCCCTCGGAATGGGTGACCAGCAAAGCTGTCACCTTGGAGTAGGGGTAGGATTTGGATATGTGGAAATCTGGAGGAGACAGACTGCTAACAGGGGGCAGTATCTGAGCAGAGACAGGAGGTGGGAAAGCCTGGGTCACATGTGGAGACATCAGACATTTCTGTGTGTGAAGAGGAGGGTAGAGCTAGAGGGAGAGGTGGGGTGAGATAATGGAGAGCTTTGTGTGCTGGGTTGATAGATTGAACCTCATTGCACAGGCAGTGGGGAGCTACGGGTGGCTTTGACTGGGGAGCAGCTGCAGTAGATTAATCTGGCAGTGGCGTGGAAAAGGCTTGGAGTGGAAAGAAGATGACTGACTGCTGGAGAGAGAGATTGTCACTATGGCAGTCTATAGAAGAGGCAGTAAGAGTCTCACCGGGACAGTGGCATGGATGGAGAGAAGAGGACGCCCTTGTCCCAATCCCTCTCTCTGCCCTCAGCATCACACTGGCCACCATGGCTGTGCTCTGAGGTTCTCAGCAGTAGCTCAACCTCAGCCTGGGTTGGAGACACAGATGGTGGATGGCATGTCCATAAAATGTGGGGCATGAGGCTGATGTAGCCAGGAGGTCAACTGGTCATCTTGACTAGCCCTTGCTTTTGATAGATTACAACCCAAACCACGCACAACTGTGGTCATGTCCCCTGTTTGGAACTCCACAGTCTCTCTTCCCCTCAGAGGTCTGCATTTAATCATCCCGACAGTTCAGAAAGCCTACCTAGAGCTTCCTCAACTTGTGCACGAGAATTTTCTAATTCTAAGCTGGTGGCAGTGGGAAAGTGGTGCCTTCCAGGTGTGGTTTAGACTCATCCCTGGAGTTGGGCAAACAGAGCAGAAGCTTGTGGAGCGGGTTGTGAGTTAAGTGTGGGAACATGGGAAAGGGCCTCATGATCTTTAGATCCCTTTCTGACCTCTGATTCCTAAATTCTCTCATTGTGCTGCACATTCCTTTCATTCTATCCTCTGTGCCACCTCCTCCAGGAAGACTTCCTTCACTCTCCTCAGCCACCTCGTACCTCTGTCAGGACCTGCTTCCTGGGAGAGTTGCCAACACATAGATCTGTGCCTGCTGTAGGGGCAGAGCCATGTCCTGTACATATTCCCTGTAAGACCAGCAGAAGGCACGAGTGAGAGAATTTGTTAGTAATCCTTTGTTGTTATATTGCTATTATTAATAATGCTAATAATAATAATTAAAACTACCACTGCACTGACCACGTGGTGAGAATCTCAACACATTATTTCTAATTCTCAAGTAAGCCTGCAAGGGAGGGATCAGGACTCTCATTTTCAAATGAGGAGAGTGAGGCTCAGGGAGGCCATGGCACTTCACCTCTGCTACAGTGAGGGGGGGAGGTTTCGGGAGTCACTGCTGGGCCAGCCAGTTCTGAAGCCCTCTCCCTCCTCCTCCCCCTTCTGATTCTGAATCTTCTGTTTTGTTTTTGGTGGAACTGAATGATCATGGTCATGCTTCCAAATACCATCTCATGGTTGGATAGCATAAGCATAGCAAACCAGATTGAGAGTGCTGGGCTTGGGGTATTGTCCATCTGAAGGTCCACCTAGCGGTTTAACCCACAAGGGGAAGTTTGCTGGTTGTTCTAATGACTCTAATCATGCAACTTTCCACAGCCACCAGGTGGAAGGTTAAGGGCTGGAGGCCCTAGAGTTTCCAACTCTGGGCAAAGGGGTCACTGAGAAGATGCTGTTGCTCTGGGGTCTTCCAGCCCATAGGTGGAGCTGTTGGACTCTGGGAAGTCCCTCGTTGCAGATGGATGGAGGGAGCAATGCTGGCCAGTCCTAGCTCAGCTCTTTTTTTTTTTTTTTTTTTAAAAAAGGCACAGAGCTGTTTCTAAGAATGGACGCTGGAAATAACCAAATGACCACCAAGATGGGCCGGGTTAAATCAATTATAATACACCCGCAGAATGGAATGCCATGTAGCCATTAAAAATTATGACATAGATTTATGTGGATTGCTATAGAAAGATATCTCACAATATATTTTGCTGAGGGAAAAGCATGCCTCAGGACATTTGATATATATAGCATTATCCCCAAGATATAAAACTGGGAGAGACAGAGATGGATAGGAAGCAGAATGTTCTCCCAAACTGTTAACAGTGTAGATCTTTTTAGGTGGTGAGGTTTCAAATTATTTGTACTTTATACTTTTCTACTTTAACCTTATCTGTAATATGTGAATTTTTAGAGTAACAAGCATACATCATCTCTGCACTTGGGAAAAAATAAGGTTATTTTTCACCGAAAATGTATAAGCCAAACCAAACTGAGGATGTCACTAACTCTTCCTGGACATAGTCCCTTTCAGAGCGTAGCCACCTCTGATGTCTCGTCCATGTGTTGGTGACTAGTTATTTCCTTGCAAAGGAGTGGAGACATTTGTCACCAGTGTTAGAGACAGAAAAGGCTGAGGAGGCCTTTTCTGGGCCAGTTCCAGGACCTATTTTGGAGCTCGGGGCTATGGACTCCTGCCCCTGGGCCCTGGCTGCCCCTGCTCCCCTCTGCAGCCTCCACCCTGCGCTTCTTTCTGTCTTCAGCCTCCTCCCGGCGTCTCCAGCAGCTTCCATCTCCACAAATTCTATGCAGCAGCGAGTCCCTGAACTTTCTAATTGAGATCAGAGATAAATATAGTGGGGAAGGAAGGAGGGAGAGGGAGGAGGCCTAGTTTTAATTTGCAGCATTTCCCATTAATAACAACTTCTAATTAAAAAGTCTCCATCTCCCAGCCGAAGTCCAGGAGCAGAGGCTCCCCAGGTCTGTCTGTCTGGAACCTTTGTGCCAGCGAGTTCGGAGTGCGGATTTCTGCACCAGCTGAGCCCTCTCTGCCAGAGCCGTAATTAAGCTGGAAAAGGAAAGGGGGGGGATGTTGTCTAAGACTGTAGGGATCTTCCCTCACTGCAGTCTTAGGAGGAGGCCACGCGCCTTCCTGGGCAGCCGTGTGGTGTGGTGCCCGCTGGGCGGTTCCCCTGAGGGAAGGCGGCCAGGCCAGGTGAGCAGGGATGGAGGCAGCTGTGGAGTGGGGCGTGGCAGAGACACGTGGGGGCACAGGAGGGCGGCAGCAGGGAGCCCTGAGAGCGCCCCTGCTGCTCTGCGTCTGTTCAGGGGCGTCTGCCCCATCTCTCTCTCCTCCCCAGTTCCCTCTAGGCAGGCCCCAGCCTGGGGGGGTGGGGTGGTGTGTGTGTGTGTGTGTGTGTGTGTGTGAAGGGCGTCCCGCTGCAGCCAGAGGAGAGCCATGGCTGTTAATAGTCTGAGGTAGTAGGACGTGCCACTTAGTATTGATCTAAATACAAGCCCAAGTTTATTTTTTTCCTCCAGAAACATCTTGATGCCTTTGCAACTCGCCGAACTGAAGTAGGCACTCAATAAATAGCTGCGAGTGCGTGAAGGGCTGAATGAACAAGGTTCTCCTGGAACTTCAGTCTCTCAGCCGCACGGTTGCTCAGTGCCCCACTTGCTGTTTAACAGGCATCTCAGACTTACTGTGGCCAAAGTCACGGCCGTCCCCCCAGACCTGCTCCTCACACAGCCTTCTCCCATCTAAGCTATAGGCAGCTCCATCCTTCCAGTGCTCAGGCCAGACATTTGTGGCACCCTCGACTCTACTTTCTCTCACATGCCCCATCTTTCATCCATGAGGCATTCCCGAGGGCTCTGCCTTCAGACTATACCTAGGCACTTGTCCCCGTGTCCACTGGGATGACCCTGGCCCAAGCCACTGCCAGATTGTTTCAGCAGCTCCCTGGTGGCTCTGTCTGCTTCCACTCCTGTTCCCTAAAGTCCATTCTAAACCCAATAGATGGAGGAGCCATTTAAAGCATCAGATGATGTTCCTCCTTTGCTCTGATCCCTCTGGTGGCTTCTGGTCTTATTCAAGGTGAAACCCGAGAGCCTTGCCAAAGCCTCAAGCCCTGCAGGGCTGGCCCCTTGCTACCTCTCTCACTGTCTCAGTCTGCTCAGGCTGCTGTAACAAAATAGCATAGACTGTGTGGCTTATAAGCAACAGAAACTCACTCACAGTTCTGGAGGCTGGGAAGTCCAAGATCAAGGTGCCGGCAGAGTTGGTGTCTGGTGAGAGCCTACTGCCCGATTCATAGATTGCCGTCTTCTCACTGTGTCCTCACAGGGTGGCAGGGACAAGGGCGCCCTCTGTGGCCTCCATGAGGGCACTAATCCCATTCATGAGAGCTCTAGTCTCCTGACCTATCACTCTCCAGAGGCCCTGCCTCCCAATGCCATCCCATTGGGGGTTAGGTTTCCACACGGATTTGGGGGCACAAACATTCAGCTTATTGCACTTACTTCTCCTACTGTCCCCTTGGTGTTGCTCCAGACAACTGGTCTCTTTGCCATTTCTTGACCCTGAGAGCCATGCTCCTGCCACTGCTGTCCCTCTGCTTGGAAGGCTCTCCCTCCAGTGCTCAGGTGGCTCAGTCCTTCACCTCCGGGTGACCTTCCCAGCGAGGCTATTCTGACCACCCACCCTACTTAAAATTACAGCCCTGCCCCACTCCAGCAAGCTATTTCTTCCTTGCTTTATTTTTTAAAATATCATTTGCCACCTTCTGATATTTTTTCTTATTTACTTTCTATGCCTCTTCTCCAGCTTCTACCCCACTGGCAGGGGAGCTCCCTGGGGGCAGTGGCTTTGTCTCTTGTGTTCGCTGCCATTATCCTAGAAAAAGGCCTGGCTCCTGTGGTGGCCCAATGGGCCATTTGCTGAGTAAATAAAATAAATGGTTGAATGAATGAATGGAAATGAGCTAAATTGTCAAGTTAAAGTCAAGGTTCACTTTTCTGAGAATGATAATGAAATGTGACCCAACCAAGTCCTAGCACCTGGCAAGGGGAAGCTGTAAGAGGACTCTGGGAGTTAGGGAAACCTGAGTTTGAAATCTGGCTTTGTCACTTGTGCACAGGTGACCTTGGGTATGTATGTAACTTTTCTTCTTTTATAAAACGGAAATAACGGTAGGATTTTCCTTGTAGGGTAGTTAGATGGGCATGGTCAAAGCAGTGATCTAAAATAAATACCACTGGCCGGGCTTATAGCCAGGGCTTCGTAAATGGTAGCCAGGCGTGATTTTATTGTCAACAGGGGACACCTTGCAGATCAGCAGTGACAATTGCCCATGAGGAAGCAGATGCATCTTCCAGAAAGAGGGGCAGCTCCTGCAGGAGCACAGTTCTGGGACTGCCCTTTGAAAAAAACAAGCAAATTAATGGGAACTGTTAAGGGGAGTGTGATCAAACCCCTCTCCATAGAGATCACCCTAAAGAGCTGGTTTGTTCAGCGCAGCGCTGGAGGAGAAGTGGGTGACAGCAGGGGTGGGAAGACTTTTCTGTCAAGGGCCCTGTAGTAAGCCTTTCAGGCTTTGCAGGCCATAGGGTCCCTGCCACAACCTCCCATCTCTGCTGCTGAAGTGTGAAAACATCATAGACAGTACACGAATGGATGGGCGTGGTTGTCTCTCTATAGAACTTCATTCATAAAAATAGGTGGAGGGCCAGTTTTAGGCTTGTAGATTCTGATCCCCGGTTTGTAGGATCCTATCATGAGATGGCTGAAGGAATGTCTGAAAGACGACTGGACTGTTCTGAGGGTCCTCAAGGGGGAGAGGTGGGGCTGAAGGATGGAAGCGGGTCTATAGATTCTGTTCCCTTTAAGGAAGATGTTGAAACAACCAGAGCTTCTGGCTGCGTCCAGTCCAAATGGACTGTGCTGGGCAGAAGGCCACGAGTCTTCATGTGTGGATCTGTTCAGACAAAAGCTAGTGTAACTTGGCAGAAATGATGGAGAATGTATTCAGATACTGGGTAAGTGGTTGATTCAATCCTTGGCGACTTTCAAAATTCATGATTATTGGGATATTCTAAGGTATATGCTTATTGACATTCAGGGAAACAAAGTCACCGATTTGGCCTGTCTCCCATGAGTGGGTCATTGAAATTTGCGGATTGAAGACAATCTTATTTTCTAATTATACCACCAAACAGATTTTGTGCATGTATCCATCGGTGAAACCAACAGGAATGCAATGTCAACTTCATTTAGAATGTAATCCATCTCAGTACTCATTTGGGTCTCTCATGAAGACCCAGACATGCCCGTAAACTGGACTACAGTCCTAGTAATAAAACAGCATGGGAATGTGTGCGGATTTATCTTCCATTTAGATGTGAGGATGCAAACATCTGGCACAGGGCCCCTAGTCCTCTCACCTCTGTGTGTTTGAAAGCATTGCTAATTAATCTCGACTCTCTTTCTTCCTGAACCTTGGCCTTAAATAGTTAAGATTCTAGAATTTTTATAATAGGAGAGGCTTAGGACCAGCTGCCCAGTTGGAATAGGGGTGAGGGTGTGGGGTCCAAGCTGAACTATGTTAAAGAATTGAGGGTAAAATGATTGATAACCCCAAGGATACTCCCTGGTCCCCACTGCCTCAGAATCCTTCCCAGCACACTGCTCTGAGGTGGCTATTTGCCATCTCTGGTTTAGAAAGTTCAAGTGTAACAGTTGACATTTTCTGTAACCTCCTGGAGGTTGGCCAGTGGACAGTAAGTTGATAACTCTGGATTCCCTATTGATCCCATGCTGACGATGGGATCTCTCAGCATCTTTGCCATGATGACATCTTAAGGAGACAGATACTGAAAGTGACTCAGAACTTTTGGGTGAAGGCATATCCTTGGGTCGGTACCCTAAGTCAGGTGCCGGCAAGTGTGGGGTGGTAAGTTTATGATCCCTGTTCACCTGATGTTCTTCTAGGACCTCCTGTGTTCATGCCCAAGTGAGTAGCAGGGCTGAAGGATGAAACTTTTGGGAAGATGGATTTTGGTGAGAGAGTTGGGAGCAGTGGTCCCAAGCCCTGCATCCACACTTCAAGCTGAATATGGGGTGGAGGCAGGAAGGGTGGGACTGGAGGCAGTGGTGGGTGCATGTTTAGGGAAATAGGGTGACCCTGTGGGACACCTTTCAGGAGGTATCCCCAAGACTACAAGTTGAAGTGGACATAGCCAGGGTCCTGTCATAGAAAATGCTACCCAACACCAAACCCCAAAGGCCAAGGTAGCAATGTAGATGGTGGGGTAGGCGGCAAGACTAGCCATTGGAGGGCGGGTTGTTTACTGAATTCAGAACTAAGGCAGAAATGGTGCGAGTGCTTGTGTGCACATCTCACTCAGAATGAAATAGGGAGCCGTCACCAAAGCCCATATAGAAGTTGCCCACTGAATGTTTTCAGCTGTGTGAATGAATGAATGAATGAATGAATGAATGAATGAATGAATGAGGCAGTGATTTGGGGGATTGCTCCCTAGACCTCCAGCACCACAAATGGTCAAGAGGCAGGGATCCTGAATCATCAGCACAGACCAGATACCAAGACTGGAAAATGACGAGTCTTTTCCCTTCTGGAAAAACACAAGCCAGCCTAGGAATGAGGTTCCTGAGTCCCTGAGGCGAAGTGAACCCGGGGCGGGGACAAGTGGGCTGAGCCTGGGTTTGGGCCCCGGCCAGGGAGGCCAAGTCGGCAGGTCCTACACCCGAGAGCGGCCGACTCTCGAGCCCCGCTCTGCAGCAGGGCCCACAGCAACTGCGGGGTGCTGATGGGCCGCCCGCCCCTGGTGCTGCTGCTCCCCTCGCCCGAGCTGGGAGCAGGTCCGAGGTAATGGACCTCCTGAAGGGGGCCGAGCAGGAGCCATCGCGCAGCGCCTCCGGCAGTGCCCCTGAAGCGGTGATTCCAATTAAGGGGCCATTTCCATGAAACCCTATCCAGCCCCAGCTCCTGTCAGCCAGCGGAGGCCTTTCTCCTCCCGTCCCAGGCCCTGCTCTGTGGTTGCCGAGCGGCCCTCTCGCGGGGGCCCACCACCTTCGCTAAAACACTGCAGCTGCTGCTAATAAACAAACATATTGATCATACAGATATGGGATGTCAGGGACTTAATTCATGAATGAAGTGAGCTTTAAGAGTGCCCGGTGGGAGCTGCCTCCATTTAAAGGGCCAGCAGCTGCCGAGTACTCTTGAAGTGGGCTCCCAGGCAGGCCCGGAGGGAGCCTCTCCTGTGCCTGCCCCGGTGCCCTGCTGGGTGAAAGGGGGCCCCCACTCCACAGGTGCCGCCTCACCTGGAGGGCTCTTGGGGCTGGCGGGAGGGGCGGGGCCCATGGGGAGGAGGAGACACTCTTGGGTCAAGATGATGATGATGATGGTGCTGATGGCCTCAGTCCTGAGAACTAGTCTCCACCAGGACCTGCCCTCACCGGACCAAATAGTGTAAGGTCCCTGGGAGCCCTGAGGAAGGGTCCCTGTTGGGATGTCAGAGGCCCTAGACTTTTCTTCACACGATCGTTTTCAAGTCAGTTTCAGCATGTAGTCAGTAGTGAGGGCTCTGGAGGCAGACCTCCAGGCTTTGGATCCCAGCTCTGTCACTTGCAAGCTGTGTGACTTTAGGCAAGTTTCTTAACCTCTCTGTGCCTTACCTGTACAAAGGGAACATTGTTTCTGTATAGATTGAAATAAACCAATACGTACCATGCTTGCAATAGCTCCTGGCACAGAGTGAATGTTTAGTAACGGTCTTATCCCCAGCCTTAGCCTGCTGTGACAGCCACTGACCTCTGCATTCCTCTCCCTTCCTCCAGGTAACTCTCAGGGGAGGGAGGTGACTTCATGGAGGTATAGCCCTCTTCCCTTCCCAGTGACCAGATGGGCAGCTCTAGCCCCATCTCTTTCCCAGCTACTGGCCGGAAGCTCAGGGTGGCTCTTGCACCTGGGCTGAAATCCAGCCAACTGGAGTCATCCAGGCCTGAGCTCCTGACTGCTTCCCTCCTGGACTACTCTTGGGGAACGGCTGTCCTGCAGCCCCTTCCTCCCCTCAGCTTTGGCTAGAGCTGCACTGACCCAGCATGGTAGCCATCACTAGCTGTTTGCAGATATTTAAGTGAATTATAATGAAATAATTAAAAAATTCAGTTCCTCAGTCACGTGTGGCTATCATATTGGACAATGCAGATTATAGAGATTTCTTCTCTGCAGAAAGTTTTACTGCTGACCTAAAGGTTGTATGATAAGAAACGAGGCACCTCTGCCCAGCTCTTTAAGCCCTTGCTACTCAGAGTGAGGGCACAACAGCATTGGTGTCACCCAGAGGCTCTCAGGCCACAGCCCAAACTGAGCGAGAGTGTGCATGTCAGCCCGATTCCCCGGGGGGTTAAATCTGAGAACCACTGCTCTGAGCCTAAATTTTCTCTTATGGAAAATGGGAGTTATACCTTGTGGGATTAAATGACTCCCCCGCCCCATAGTGTTCTTGCCAAGTAGAAAGTGCCCACTAAAGACGAGACCCCTTAACCAGTTTTATGTGCCCCAGTGGAAGGCCCGAGGCCCGCTTCTCACTGAGCCCTGGGACTGCATGTTGTGTGGAGACTGGAGGGGACTGCCTGCTGTCCTTCACTGCTGAGGAGGCAATGCCTGAGGTTTGGAAGGCGACCCGCATCTGCTGCGGGCACCTGTGCAAGTTTGCTTTCCAGAGAATGAGCTGGGAAACCCTCCAGGCCAACAACTCAGAGACGCAGATCAGATGGGTTCAAATCTAGCACCTGAGTGAGGGGCTGGGGATGCTGGTTAAAGAAAACTTGGCTTTGGTGCGTGTAACGTGGTGGATAAGCATGAAAACTGGTCATTATAATGCAGTGTGGTCGGGAAAGAGAAGAGCAATGTCCAGGGGCTGTGGGAGCTGAGAAGCCCTTTGCCAGAGGGTGGGGAGAGTGCTAGGAAGCTTCCAGAAGCCAGTGGCTCTCAAGTCCAGTTGAGATAGTTGCAGAGCAGGGGTTGGCAGGGGAGAGGATGGGAGAGGTGGTAGGCACAGCGGGCAGGACAGCCTGTAGAGCAAAGGGATGAAGTTGTAAAGCAGGGGGGCATGGAGGGAAGCACTGGCTCTGTGGTTCTGCTGAAGACTGTGGTTCTGCTGAAGACCATGTGGTTCTGCTGGGGACCATGTGGTTCTGCTGCAGAATGCGGGATCTAGGTGGGTGGTGTGGGGCAGGGAAGGTAGGCAAGGCTAGAGATGGGCAGGAATTCAGACACGGGTTGTACGTGCTGTGCTAAAAACGACCGTGTAGCAATAAAGCTCTGACCAGTTTTAGGCAGAGGAACCATGAGACCGTATTTGTGAATTAGAAAGATCCCAGAGCTACTCTGTGAAGGAGCTGGGGGCAGGGGGATCATTTGGAGCCGGTGTACAAGTTCAAGGAGAGAGGGTACAGGCCTGGACACAGGCAGCTAGGCTCGGGGGACAGAAGAAAAGCCTTAAGGACATGCATTTAGGTATTAACCCATCTGCTGTGCATCTCATTAACTTTGAATTTGTGATCACTGTTTTAAAGGCCTAAGCTTAAGTTTACTTATATTCAGAAATTCTTCTTTAGAGAGGGTGTCAGTCCCCAAGTCTGTCTGATGCAGTGAAAGCTGTTTTAGAGGAAAATGTATAGCCTTAAGTGCCTTCATTATTCATGAAGACCCCCTCCCACAAAAAAAGGGGTGGTATGAGGTAATCATCTTAAGAAATTAGGAAAATTGAATCAATGCAAAGACAATGGGGGGAAAATATTAATAAAGACAAAAGCAGAGATTAATGGGAAAAAACCCCAAAGTATGTTAGAAAGATAAATAAAACCCAAAGCTTTGAAGAGAGTAGTAAAATAGATGAATCTGTTTTGAGAGCCTGATTAAGGGGAGGGAAGGATATTAATGAGAGAGAAAACAGAGATGATATAAATTAATTGCCTCAGCAAGATTGTCAGGAGGAAATTACAAATACAGCACTTGAGGTTTGAGGGCCTCCAGTTCTTCCTACACCAATAGTGGCAATGGCAACCCCAGTCCAGGCTTCACCCTCCCTTCCTGAAAGTCTGAGGATCCCAGCAATAATTCATTAATGCCATTCTTCTTACTGTCATAAAAATTAATAGTGCCTCACATTTACCTGCCTATTTTTTCTATACACCAGACACCATGCTACTTACTTTGCATGAATTTTCTTTTAATCCTTCCAGTGAATTGGGCCCTCATATGACACAGATGAGAAAATAAAATTTAGCGTGATGGGTAATTGACCCCATGCTCCCAATCTCCCAGGAGCTCGGAGCAGCATTTGTCATGGGGGCAGCTCGACTCCTGGGCTGGGGCCCTCATGCTGTTGAACTCCTACCTCTCCGCTGCAGGACAGCGCCCCCTGGGTGAGGGTGCTTGAAGCTATTAGGGGTGTAGGAACAGCACTGGGCCCTGGGTTCCAGTCATGACTGGACACACCCTGTGTTTGGTGGCTGTGCTGTGTCAGTCCCTTCCAGTCTGGAGCATGCTCTCAATGATGGAAGAGAGACACATCGATTGGTTGCCTCCCTCACCCACCCCAGCCCAGGCTGGGGATTGAGCCTGCAACCGAGGTATGTGCCCTTGGCCAGAATGGAACCCGGGACTCTTCAGTCCGTGGGCTGACGCTCTAACCACTGAGCCAAACCGTCCAGGGCTGTGCTTCCCTCGCTTTCATGTGCAGTTTGATGAGCACAGGGCTTTCTCCTGGAGGGTGAGCCTCAACCTGCAGTAGTGGGAGGCTGCCTCATGACAAGACTCATGTGTCTGTGTCAGGTTTACTGAGGTTTAATTTGCAACAGTAACATTCATCCTTTGTAGTGCGTGGTTCCATGAGTTTTGACAAATGCAAAGTACTGTGTAACCACCACCACAAGAAATAAATAGAATATTTCCATCCAGGGCTGGCTTCATGGGCATGTGACCTGCGTAGTTGCATAAGTCCCAGCGCTCAGAAGGGCCCTCTGTGCCTGGCTTAATGCTTTCCTTTCACCGCCTTGAAAGTCTTAATAATTTCTAAACAATGGGTCATGCATTTTCGTTTTCACTGGGCCCTGTGAATGATGTACTTGGTCCTGTTTCCCATCTCCCCAAAGAGTTTCCTCATGCCCCTTTCCAAGAGCCTTGGCAACAATCGATCTGTTTTCTGTTCCTATGGTCTTGCCTTTTCCAGATGTCATTTAAACAGAATCATGCAGTATGGAGCCGTCCGAGCCTGGCTTCTCTCACTTATCTAGTGCATCTGAGACCCACTCGGCTGTTCCCTCCTTTTATTTCTAAGTGTTATTCTCTGATGTGGAAGCATCATTGTGGTTTATTTGTTCGCCAGCTGAAGGACATTCGAGTTGATCCCAATGCATGGCAGTTATGATTAGCGCCGTAATAAATGTTCACATGCAGGTTCCTGTGTTAACACATGTTTTTATTTCTCTTGAATAGATAGTGATAATTAATAGAGGGGATTGCTGGGTCAGGTGGTAAGTGTGTGTTTAACTCTATGAAAAACTGCCAAACTGTTTTCCAAGTGGCTGCACCATTGGCATCCCCACTAGCGATGCAGCAGCGTTCCAGTTGCCCCACATCCTCGCCAGCACTGGGTGTTGGCATTATTTTCTATTTTAGCCACTTTATTAGGCACACAGTAATTTTATTGTACGTTTCCCTAATGACTAGTGATATTGAGCCTCTTTTCATGGGCTCATTTGCCGTCTGTATGTCTTCTTAGTTAAAATGTCTGCTTGCATCTTTTGCCCATTTAAAAATTGGCTTTGTTTTTTTATTATCAACTTTTGAGAATTTTTTAAGTGTATATTATGGGTACAAGTACTTTATAAAATACATGTTTCATAAAGACTTTGTCCTGAAGTGCTTCTGAGATGCTCAAGTGTTGAGAGCTGATGAGCAGAGGAAAGTCCTAGGCGGCTGATGCAGAATGTGTGTATGTTGAAATTGAGCACACAGGCATGGGTGCAGTGCTGAGGGAGATAGAATAGTGTTGGAAGACGGCAGAGCTTAAAACTGAGCCTTTAGGAATTACAAACTTTAATAGCCAGGTGGAATGGGATGGGCTGGAACAGGAGCTGGAAAAAGAGTTGCCAGAAGTGTAAGAGAAACTCAGGAAAGTCCAAGGCCAAGGAAGATAAGAGAAAGGAGTGTTTCGAGATGAAGGGAATGGCCACGAGTGTCAGACACAGTTGAGAGATCAGGGAAGTGAGGACTGAAAAATATCCTTACCAGATTTAGCAACGTGGAAGTCACTAATGACCTTATTTATGGAGAGTAATAGAGCCATGTGGGTGAAAAACTTAGGAATTTATAGGTAAATAGCTACTGCCCAAGCCCCCTAAATAACCCCGACCACCCCAGCCCATGGGCTCTTTCCCTGGCTCACTGGTTGACCTCCCCACGGTCCAGTAAAAAGTGAACCTCCCAGTCAGCTGGGGGTCTCTGGGACCCTGCCAGGACCCTATGGTTTGTTGATTGCTTTCCAGGCCATATTGGCAACTAAATATCTTGAATGTCACTGTTGGGTAGAAGCCGTCTTGAAGTGGATATGTAAAAACAGATAATGACAATGAATTCTTTATAGAATTCTATTTCTGAAGGGGAAGAGAGATAGAGAGATAGAGAGAGAGAGGGAGAGATGGGGGGCAGAAACTGGCAGAGCCTGTGAGGCCCAGGGGGTTAGCTGTTTCTGTTCTTTTTCAGATGAGAGAGACTCGAGCCTGTTTAAATGCTGATGGAAGGATCTGAACCAGGAGAGAGGCTCTGGGCAGCTAGATCCAGGCAGTTTACATGTTTTTCTATGTAAAGTAATAAATTAGAGTCCAGTCTGCCTCTACATCTGAAGGACTTGGTTGATGTCGGTTGTCTCCAAATGACATATTGGCCAGAAGAAGAGAAAAACACAGGTTTAATTCCAGTGGGGCGTTTTGATACAGAAAGTACTGCTTCATCCCAACAGGGAAGCCAGGATCTTTTTTTTGAGGGAATTTTCTCTAGACATCCATGTAGCTCTTTGCTCACCAACTCCGAAATTCCCAGGGTTTCCTTCCCTCTGGGTGGAACTGCCATCTCATTCCCCAGCCAGCAGGGAAGGAGTTGGGCTGGACGGTGCAGCACCTCTTCCAGCTCTGCTGACGTGGAAGTCTTTGTCCTTTGTGGTGTGTCTGCTCTGAGCCAAGGACACCCGGCCCTGCCAGGCACATGCCCACCTGAAACGGACGCCCCCAGGGGACGCCATCAAGGGAGGCCACCCTGGTCTTGTGATATCTCAGCTGCAAGGTTTCCACGGAAGGAGGAAGGGAGATACGCCTCCTCATCACTTTTAGCCTTTCCGAATACTGCCTCGGTGCATAAGCCCGAGGTTTTTATTTTAAAATCAATTGTGCTTATTGTGCTCTTTGGAAAAATAAACTAGAAGCTGGGAAGAAACAAGTGGGATCCAGGGTTTATTAACACAGAGAGGCTGGAGAGGGGTGTGGGAGCGTGGGCCTGCCTCGCCGAGACTGCTATTGTCCTGCAGGGCGAGATTAGCAGCCAGAAACCCCAAGTGGTTGCTATGGGAGAGGAGAGCCTCTCACGCTACAAAAATGTACCAGACATATGTGGGCAAAGCAGCTGTGTTCTATTACACTCAGGCGCCCTGAGAACCTCCATCCTGTCCCAGGGAAAATGGGGCCCTCACCCCATGAAAGGGCTTTTAAGTCCGAAAAGTCAGACAACAAATCCAAGTTCAGCCACTCGTTAGTTGGAAGGATCACTCGATGCCTCCTGTGCAGAGTGGAGGGAGCAGCTCCTACCTCGAGGAGCTCAGAGGGTCACGGAACCTTGGACACACCAAACCAGGGCAGCCGCTGGCTTGTAGAGAAGCCCTAGCTGTGCACACTCCGGGAGCGTGTGGAAGTGTGATTGCTGGGCTGAGGCTGGTAACCTGAGAGAACCAAGTTAAGCTCAACAGATGCAAGAGGGGCTGTAATCTCAGCTCAGACCCCAGGTGGCTCAGTAGCTGCTTTGGGCAACTACAGCATTTTGGCGACAGCACTTGAGCAGTGGAAACTCCGCAATGCATGGCTCCAAGGTGTCCGCACTCAGTTCTCTGTTGAGCACACTCACACACAGCATGCCATCTGCTCTCGGCCCCATCCCAACGCTCAGATCCTCATCCTGCTTTTCCAAACCCACGTCCACTTCTTGAGGAGACAGGAAGGGAAGTCTTTCTGTCCTTTAAGGGAGGAAACCACGAAGAGGTTAGCTCATGTTAGATTCTCTGATGGGGCCTGTTCTTAGTCACACCACTATTCATAAGATGGCACTCACCTACCACATGGCGCAGAGCAGGCTCCCAGGGGCCAGGCAGCTTTCCCTGGCCAAGCCCTTAGCTTCTCCTGGCTCCTAGAGACTTTGATGTGAGTAGGGATGGGCTTACTGGGGAGACCATGCCCAGTGAGCCGCATTGGTCTGTCTTCTGCTGTTCTCTAGGGCTCGCTTCTTTGTGACCTACGCCCCGGTACAACCGAAGGTAGAAGGGTGGAGAGAGGGAGAAGGGATGCAAAAAAGAACTTTCTTCTTGGTCACTAAGCTTATTCATGAGGTTTGATGGATTGGGTTCAGGGCCACTTTCATTCCCTGCCTGGTAGGAGAGGTGAGAGTGAGGGCAGACTTGGGATGGGGGAGCAGGTGCTCGGGGGTGAGAATCTCAGAGACCTGGGGCAGTGCTGAAGGTTCCACAGCGGCTCCTCACTGTTCTGGTGACCGTGCTCTTCCTCTTAAACTCTGTGCTCCATCACTGTATCCTGTGTAGATGGTGTTGCCTGGAGCCATGCAGCATGGCGCCCTGACACTTGTCATTGCTGGAGCTCCAGCTGCAGCAGGCATCGCTCTGTGGGTCTGCTGTTCCTTCCTGCCATGTGATTAAGCTTGGTGCCTGGAATGGGCTTTCATCTCTCATGTATAAACTTGCTCTCTAATATTTATGTCGTCCTAGAACTCTAAACTCATTCAAGAAGGAATTTCATGTGCCTCAACTTTACCCAGACAAATGATCATCTTACTGGTTGGGCAGACCCTGGTGGTTTCCTAGCTAACAGACCTCTCTGCGCCCCAAATCCTTCTTTGATGGTAGAATTGACTTTCCACTTATAGGGTTACTATCATATACTCATTTCCTCAGGCTCCCTTGCATCAAGAGTATGGACAGTGGGATCTAATCTTTGTCAATGAGACCTAAGAGGAAATGTGCAGGGATTGGTAGAAAATAGCTGAGAGGGTCAGGCTAGACCTCAGTTCTTGATGAAAACTGGAGTGGGTTCAAGAACCAGGCACCAGGGTCCAAGGCCATCGGCACTGTGCCGGCCAGAGGGGGTATAGCATTGCTCTCTTGAAACTGTCCAGGTAGCTACTGTGACCCCACACCACCTAGAAGATGGAATTCAAGCCCCAGACCACCTCTAAAAGTCCTTGATCTCTGAGTGAGTGGAAGCCTGAATCGGCTGTGTGGCTGGCCCGTCTTGGCTCGAGGACTGGCCAGAATGAGCCTGCAGTTGGCAGGGCTCAGAACCCACACAGGACATGGTGGAGGTCTGGCAGGGCTCAGGGGGGGTGCGCCTGAGACTATTGGCTGAATTCTGACCTTCGCTTTGTGAATTTTTCAGGCTGTCCTTGCCTTTCCTCAGGCCAGCCATGAAAGGTTGTCTGTGTCATCTTGGACTGCTCAGGCTCACGTTACCCTTTGAGGAAACGTCTATGTCCAGAGCAGGAGCCCTCGCTGCAAAGGCAGGACCCTCAAGATTCATCTGCCAAGTGGGGAATATCTTTCTGAATCACAGAATATTAGAACCCAGGATGCTGAGACCCAAGAGGGATAGAACCTTTTCTAGTATTACCAGCTGGTTAGTGGGGCCAGTTCAGTGGCCCCTGTCGGATGTGGGTCCATTTCATGGGTGCCCCAAACAGCTGAGATACAGACATGGGGAAGTGTGCTCATGAAAGTCGGAGCTAAGGGCAGACAGATTTATCTAAATATCTTACCCTGTCAGACTCTTCCTTACCTTCCAAGACGTGGCTCAGGTCACTGGGAGAGAGGCAGCAACTTGGGCTTCTCAGATGTAAGCACGAGAGGCCTCAGATGTTGACGGGTGCATGTCTTTCAGGGTGAATTTTTCTCAGATGACAGTGGGTCTCATTTGGTGTGGCAGGGACGAATCACTGACCTCTGGTAGTTTCTGGAAATCAGACATCACTCATCAGCATTGTATTGAAAGCAGTTCAGTCCTTCCATGAATTCTGGTGATGAGGTCCCTCAGCAGGAGCTCAGCAGACAGGTAGACGATGAGATCTTTTCCCCTGGTGAAGTGGTTTACAGACTAAAATAATTCGAGAACTGCTGTCATTCTCTGCTTTGTAGGTCACTCAAATGAAAATGTAAGGACCGATGAAGCGATCCATATTTGTCAGGGAAAGAGCAGCCCCCGGTGTTAGGAAGCCCTCAGGGGGATAGTTGAACTCCGAGGGACTAGAATAGCTTACCCAGCACGCCTTGGATGCAGATGGCCTACATCTGCCTGTGCGGTGGCATGTGCACCTCCACCCAGCCGGGCGTCTTATGACAGCGTAGCACCACCCACAGACTCACACCTCCACCTGCACAGACACCGCAACTGGGGCATGGTGTGGGGTGGGGGCAGGACACGGAGCTCAGGGCTAAGCCGGCCTGGGCTCCAGCCCGCCAGCAGATTGTCAGAGCGAATGTCTTTCCTCCTCTGGGTGTCAGTTTCTCCGCCTGATAAATGGGGATAATTCTGTGAACCCCTCCAGGTTTTAGTAAAATTTAAATGAGATCATGTGTGAAAAAATGCATAGCATATGGTAGTCTCAAGCAGGCCGATTTCCTTTCTTCTTTCCTGTTTCCTCTCAACCTGTCAGCCACTCGGGGAAATTTGGTTACGCCCCTTGGAAGGTCTCAGGTCATAAACCTCACAGTCACGTGGTAAAGACCCCATGTGGCCTCTGGGGAAGACGCGAGGAGCAAGGGGCTTTCCCTGCCTTGTCCCATCCCAGACGCAGACACATCCGCTCCTCCGCAAACAGCAGTCACGTCCCTCTTTTCCTCGAAGGGAAGCCCACTTCTGAGACCTTCCTAGGTGTTCGGTGTCAGGGTCATACATGGTAATAGCTTCCGACTATTGCATTTTTACTGTGTGCCAAGCATTGTGTGAAGGGCTTTAGGTGCTTTCTTACCCCGAGCCTGTCGCAGATGCAGGAATGGGTGGCGTCCGAACAAGGAAACCTGTCCCGGAGAAGCCGGGCTGCTTATCCAGAGGTAGACAGCTGAGAACTGGAGTCAGGGTGGAAGCCCCAAACAAAGTCTCCCTCTTAAGCAAGGGTCCCAGGAGAATGGGTAGTACGCCTCCACCTTTTCGTGGGTGCAGCACGTGTGCCTGTTACAATTGTGCTCAGTACTGCATAGGCATTGGTCATGCGCATTTTAAAATTTCAGACTCCAGCATGCCTCAGGTAGGTGTTAGATAATGTTAGCTCTCACCGCTGCTTGCTAAAATGTATGTTTATAAGTTGGAGGTAAGTACCACTCAAATGTGGCCCCAGCTGCACTGCTAGAAATGCAAATTCTCAGGCCCCAGCCCAGACCTGCCGCACTAGGTAGCGATAATCTGTGTTTGAAGAGTTTCCAGGTTGTTCGGGCATGTGAGAAGAGAGGCACTAGAATGGATGTTTCTTTGAGACACTTGGCATTCAGCCTTGCAAGGAAATGGAGAATTTATACCCATCTTCCTTGGATTGGCTCTGTCGGTGGGTGGGAGGTTCCTGCATTGTGCCCCTTCCATCCAGTGACAATGGCAGCAAGCATGGCCACGCTCTGAAAGATTTAAATACTCAATTAATCAATGGAATATTCCATTAGTGGGATAATCAGTTGCCATTGCCCTGATCTATAGTTACATCTCAGCTGGGCCTCACAAATTGATTCCTGATGAAGTTCTAATTGACTGGACCATCTGATAAAGGGCTAGTGGAGTTTATTGAAATACCTGGTGAGCAGTCCCTGGGGCCGGGGCCTTCCTTAGGGGAAGGCAGGGGTTGGAAGAGGGGCAGAGGAGCATAATTTATGCCCAGTTTTCACTTCATCTTCTCTCCAATACAATGTTTATGGGTCCCAGGTGGGGGTTGAGCTCTCATAGCTGGAGCACGGGGTTGACACAGCCACTCTGAGCCCATCCTTAGCTCTGGGCAGCAGGTGGCCAGAATGGGATTTACCCAGGAAGCCTTGGGGCAGTGGCTCTCAAACTTGAGTGTGCTTGAGAATGACCCAAAAATACTTCTTAGAACTGTGGAGTCCAGGTTCTGGTCTCAGATATTCAGATATATTCTCTGGGTCTTGGCAGGGCCTAGGCATCTGCATTTTAACAGATTTCCCATTGATCTGGATACTGTGGTCTCCAGACTGCCCTTCAAGAAATACTGCCTCCGGAGCTGGTGGCCGAGCAGCAGGCTGAGTGTCCAGGGCTCTGTGTCCCCGGGGAGATTCAGGTTTCCTAGGCCCCGTGTGTGGGGACAGATGCGTACACGTGCTGTCAAAGGCTCCCAACATCTTTGTTGCCCAGCACCCCTTTTTGTGTTTTTTTTTTCCACTTGTTTTGAGTGATTTTTCTTCCAAATAATCTACGTTTACTATTGATAGATTTGTCTCCCCATTTGATTACTACAAGTTATATATAATGAAGGATATCATTAAAACTGTGTAGTCTCACCTTTGTTTCATTCATTCGTTCACTGACTTCTTCTCAGGCATCTTTTAAGGCTCCTTACATGGCAGGCATTGATGTTTTTTCAAAAAGTGTAATCACACCAATGCATGGTTCCCAGTTGCAAGAAGCTCATACTGCTGTGGGGGAGACAGGCAGGAAAGTGAAATGCAGCATTAGAGGTGAGTCAGGGCCCCACTATGGGACCTCAAGTAATTTAGTAGGTTTTTTTGCAGGGAAATATTTGATTCCTGTTAGGTTTTTTTTGAAATTTGAAAATAGTTCCCAGATCTCTGTATCTATCTTTGAGAATCCTCCTAGCACAGGGAGCCCCAGACGAAATTAAGGCCGTGACAGCTGAAGATGCCCCTGGGTAGTCCACAAGCGTGCGTGGGACCTGCTGTTCTCGGCTCTTCCTGTGGGGATCTGCAGGGTGGTCTTAGGGGGCTAGCTTTAGATAGAAATGACCCAAAGCTCTGGGTACCTGTAAAGGGTCTCAGACTTACTCCTGTGATGGGGGAGAAAGTCAGTGCTGGGAAGAGGCGTGATCAGATTTCAGACGGGCTCTTCTCATTTTCATTTGCTCCTCCCTTCCTCCTGCCTCATTTCCCATTTCTTCTTTGCCTTCTCTCTTCCTGCTTTTCTTTCTCTCCCCCCTCTTTTCTTCTCTCTTAATATACTGTGTTTTTGTATATATGTAGCTTTAATCCATGTTTAGATCTCAGTGTTCAATATTTCTGTGAAATTGCATTCTGGTGTTTTGGATGACGTGGGACAAAGTTTAGAGCCTCAGAATGTCTTACTCTGGCCCTGGGGCTATTGAATGTTTTAATTCCTTTAGACACAGCCCTGCCCCCAAGTGCCACAGTAGCTCTTTGGTAGATGGAACCTTTCGTGTGGTTTCACATTCTAGTCCCATCTCCTTTGTCCTGAAGCCGCTTCTGGCAGAAACCACCAACTAGGTCAGAGAATGTTCCTGGCCATGGCTTCCCTGGTTTACCACTTATTAAACACCATGGGAGATGTGACTGTCATTAGGATGTGGTCTTAGCCAGCAGAGGCCCATGGTCTCAGTGGCCCCCAAGTGCGTGTGGATTGCTGGTAGGCACTCCTTATGGTTATTTTAAGGTACAAGTCTCAGTGTACTCTCAGCTCACTTTTAACACCTCCCCAGTACCTGCTAATTTCCCTTTCAAATAGAGAACCAATTGTAAGCCTCAGGCCCAGAGCCTAAAACAGGCTACAGAATTGAGCTGGACTTAAATAACATTGGTAGGTTTTCATTGTATTTATCTTCTGTTTGTGTCTTCTATTTATCTTCTGAGTGTCTGTGAGGCTGTTTCCGGATGAGGTTAACATTTAAATCGGTAGACTGAGTAAAGCAGATTGCCCTCCCCACTGTGGGTGGGCTGCATCCAATCAGTTGAAGTCCTGAGCAAATAGAACCAGAAGGCTGACCCTCCCTCCTGTAAGAGGGAATCTCCTCCTGCCTGATGGCCTTGAGCTAAGGCAGTGAGAGGTGCTGCAGGGAGTGAGGCTGGTTATCTCACAGCGAGCAAGGAGGGGAGGTGCTGCAACCAGCTCTGGAGGCGTGTATTCATTTCTTCAGTCGCTTACTCAACAAGCAATGGGAGATCTACCACAGGGCAGGCAGAGACCAGGAGACTGTGTTGCAATCATGAAACATTTGATGCACCGGAAAACCAAACCTTTATACTCCCAGCTATATTCTAAGAAATGTATAAACCAGACATCTTCACCACATCCCCAAACCTCATCCCCTAGTCAGCCCTCACCCCCTAGGGTGAGTTTTGGGGGTACGATGGGAGTGAGGGTAAGCTGGGATTCAGGGGTTTTAAATATGGACATGGTTGAGCCAAATCGGTCGCATTGCAAAGATTGTGTCAAGTTGGCCACGTGAAAATGGCCTGCTTTTGCCACGTACTGTGCTAAGTGTGGGCAGTTTTGTGGAGGAGGTGACACCTCAGCTGGGCTTTAAAGGTGAGGTAGGATTTCACAGGTAGAGGTGGAGGGAAGGACATCTGAGCAAGCCCAGGAAGGAGGAGCATGCGTGTGGGGAGCAGACCAGTTGGCCAGAGGATGTGTGGTTACCGTGAAAGATACAGCTGCAAAGATGTGTTAGGGCTGGCTAGGAAAGGCCTTGAATGCCAGGCTAAAGGGATCACCTTTATTCTGGGGGCAGTGGAGGGCCACTGAGGGGTTCGAGCAAGGCATCGGCACAATCAGCTGCTGAAAAGTGTGCACAGCTGGATCATCAGGGAGGGCTGAATGGTGTGAGATGTGATACAGGCTATTGCAGTAGTCTGGAGAGAGGCCTGGACCAGTGTGCGGGCACACACAATGGAGTGTGTGTGTGTGTCTGCCGGGGAAGCGGGGAAAGGGGTTAGCCACTAAAGACCCTAATGCAGGATTTGGCTTCACAGCTCAACAGGTCTGTCTTGTCCGGTTTGTGCTTGCTCAGACACACCTGGCTCTCGGTTGTGTGGACAGGTCAAGAGAGTGGGGCTCATCACATATCGCCACTCTTTTCCACGAGGGATGTGCTGCTTGCTTAGGGGAAGAGCTGGGCACTATTGATTTCTTCTAAAACAGCAACCTGGATCTGAGAGAGAGGGGGGCTGCTACTGGAATGGAAGTCTTGTGCGTCTGTGTCTCGGGGTGGGGCTGGGAAGGTGCTTCTAGCTTGGGCGCCCATGGGAACCGCGGCCAGGCCCAAGGAGCTGAGGAGGCAGGTGGGTGGAGAGGCAGCAGCGGCTCGGAGCCGGATGAGAGCAGCACGGTGAGAGGTGGTCCCCAAAATGGAAGTGTGAACCACAGAGCCGGGCGTTTTGCATCCCAGGGCGGGACTGCCTCTGCAGGAGGTGGTGCTTTCAGGAGGAGGACTTTGGTGCTTGAATTTGAGTCTCTGACAGCAGCCTGGTTCTTTTTACCAGGGCTGGCTGGGGACTTGGCCACAGAGATTTCCTTTGTCGCCAGGGACGTTCAGTGTGGAAAACCACAGCAGCTTCGGCGGGAATGATAGGCGCTCCACACAGGGCTAAGCAGGCAGCGACCTCCTCATTGTGTGTGTTTCTGCAGTGGCTCGGAGAGGCCCAATTCCCGCCCCAGATAAGTGCCCAATTAGAGAGATTTCAAAGGGGGATAAGTCTTCAAGGTACTTGGTTTTCGGGGCTTTTTTGATTCAGTTTTTCTTTTTCTATTTCTTTTTTCCATTGTGGTTTCAATCCCAAATGGAGCTGGCAGGAAAAGGCAGTGTGTTATCTAGGCAAAGTTTATCTCCCCTCATTACAGCGCATGGAGAAGCTGGCAGAACCTCCAGCCGTTTCTCCCCTTGCCTGCGTGAGTGGGTTGTAAATGCATGGGCTGGGCTGGAGCCACCCTGGCACCTTCTCCTAGATGTGCAGAGAAATCCTGGCCCCCTGATGAGCGATGCAAATCGTTTCTCCTCCAGCTTCAGCAGCACTCTCCCTGCCTCTGACCCCACAGTGCTGAGCCCAGACTTCTGGTGAGTTCTCAGAAGCACCCCGAGGGCCTCTCTCGGGAGGCCTTCTCCAGCCTCTGCACCCATTTCTCAAGTGTCAGTCAGTCAGAAATCTGTGAATCATAATCATCGACAAACATTTCAGATGAACCCCAGGTCTGCTCTGCTTGGCTAGGCTGGGCCCCTCCGTGCTGGGGGACCATGATGGAGTGGGGCAGACGCAGCTCGTGGTGACTCTTGGCTGTAGCACCCCTGAGCTGTGCGACTGGGAGCGAGCTATTTCAGCATTAGGAACTTTATTTTCTTCCTCTAGATAATGGGAATAATAATAGCACCTAAGGCACAGGGTGGTAGGAGGCCTGAATGGAACAGCTGATACGCAGGAGCAGGAGCTAAAGCTCCCGGGCACCCAGCATGTGCTTGCTGCACCTCTAAGCACTTTGCATACATGGCCAGTTGGTCAGGGGCACACCCAGCATTTCTGGGGACACACCTGGCACCAGGCCAGGCATTTGGGACCGAACGGGGCACACAAGGCTGTGGTTGCATCACCCCCATGTTACAGTAAAGCAGGAAACGGTGACCAGACGCTCACCACGAGGAGCACTTTGTGGGGGACACCAGGTGCTGCAGGAGCTCCCTGAGGGGCTCATTGTCTCTGAGGCACTTCTAACCCAGAAGGGAGGCTAAGGAGGATGGGTCCTTCTGGTGCTGCAAGCAGCTGCCATCGCCCCTTTAGGGCCTGGGGTCCTGAGCAGGGGCCACTAGTTAGCACGGTGAGGTGGGCTGCTCTTTGAGCCCCTGAAATGCCAGCAGCTGACACCAGGAGCACATGTTGGAGGCCGCGGTTTTGTTGGCTCTGGATCCCAGCCCTGGGGGACTGGAAGCAGATGCTCGCCGTGCCAGCCCTGGCCCTGCAGGTCCCAGGGAGGAGCAGGTAGAGGGAGCCTTCCCCGGCCGAGGGGCTGCTCTCTCCCGCTACCCTTGGGCAGGTGTTTTGTAGCGGGCATCTCTTCCCGTGACGTTTCCCTCCCAGACCTGCATTCCTGAGCAGCGCAGCGTATGGATGGAACCCGCAGGAGGCAACGGAGTAGGAAGGGGTGTCCAGCCCAGAGCATGTCACAGATGCCCATGGAGAGCTGGGGACGATCAGAGCGAATCATTAATTGTCATTAATATGCTGGAGCTTGACAGCCCCGGGTTTATTTTTACACCGAAGCCCAGACATGCCTCGCACACGTCCCTGGGTTCTGGGCTCTGAAAGAGAAGGGAAAACTGGTAGCCCTGCAGGGCTGGGGAGCCTACCTTCAGCCAGGCTCCCTGGGCTCAGAAACCATGGCTTCCAAGGGGCCCCACCCGCCTTCCTTCCCAGCTCATTGACTTGCCTGCCAAAGCCCCAGGATGTGAATGAAGCGGTTCAGGGAGAATGTGGGTGAGGTCCCAGGGAAGGCCGCCATTCAAAGGGTTAACCCCCAACCAAGGGATGCCGTGTATGAGAAAGAAAATGCTGTAGAGCAGGACTTTTACAGAGGCTAACATCTGTATGGGCACATGGAATTCTGGGTTGCCTTTCCATTCAGATAGTTTTTTGAGAACCCAGGGTTTACTCCAAATTTCATCACATAGCCCTTATGAAATGCTGATCACTCTAGCCCGGGAGCTGATGGCATTGTGGAGGAGACACTCATGTAAGCCAGTGCTGTCCTGCGAGGCTAGAGGCCCCGTAGGAGGTCGGTGGGGGTGTCCCATGAAGCCACAAGGAGGGGGTTGAGCCTTGACCCTGTGTCATTGCTGAGTGAGGCCCACGTTCATCAGTCAGCAAAGCAAGTATGTGTATGAAATGCTGTCAGTGGAGAGCAGTGGGGCTATTCTCCCAAGTGGTGGGGCCCTGGCATCTCGCCTTTTCCGGTCCTTCTGCCAGCTTTCCTTCCAGGCCGCTGTCCTTTCCCCTTTGTCAGCATTTGGGATCATCAGCTTTGTATTTGTTTCCTGTAAGAAATTACCACAAACTTGGTGGCGTATAATACAACACAAACTTCTCATCTTACAGTCCTGTAGGTCAGAAATCCAACTCGGCTGAAATCAAGGCGTTGGCAGGGCTGTGTTCCCTTCCGGAGGCTCTGGGGGTGAAGCTGTTTCCCTGCCTTTACCAGCTTCTAGAGGCCGCCCTTACTCCTTGGCTCATGGCCCCTTCCTCCATCTGCATAGCCAGCAATGTGACACCTCTGTGCCTTCCTGCTACAGTCACATCTCCCCCTGACCCTCTTCTTCTGCCTCCCCTTCCCCATTTAAGGGCCTCTGTGATTGCACTGGGCCCACACAGGTAATCCAGGCTTGTCCGTATTTTAAGGTCAGCTGATTAAAAGCAGTCATTTTATCTGCAGCCTCACTTCCCCTTTGCCATGTAGCTTCCCATGCTCCCAGGTTCTGGGGATTGGGATGTGGACATCTTTGGAGGCCATTATTCTGCCAACACAACGGTGGACAGATAACCCTCCTTTGGCTGCACTGCTCGGTCCTCCTCCACGCTCCCGTGTTTGTGTGGAAGGTTTATTGTGACTCATTTGAGAGTACCCTTGACGAAACCAAGAACTACAGATATCTGGAAGTCTCCTGGACATTGTTTATAATGGAAAGAGCCAGGAGACCTTTGGGAAGGTCACTTAAAACATGAATTGAACTTGGATCTCACTTTCCTGACCTTGAAACAAAGAGGCGAGGTCAGATCAGGGATGGCAAAGATCAGGCCCTGCCCTCTCCAGTCAATTCCGAGTGGCTGCCTACAACCAGTAGAAAAGAAAGCTCTGGTCAGCTGGCCACATCTGCAGAGGGTGCTGGAGGAGAGAGCGTAGCACACATGCCAGGTACCTGCTGTCCCAGAGTCTGACTGGTTCTCAGGGCTTTCTCAGATCCAGGTTTAAAAGACTTTGGTGATCACAGGTTCATGCAGATCCAGAATCCCAGTGTGCCCCGATCTTGTGCCTGGAGTCCTGTCCGTATCCCGCTGCCTTGGGCCCATACCCTTGAGATCGACTCCTCCTGTTGCTCTTTCATGGGCTCTTTCCATGCTGGCACCTTCTCTATTTCCTGGGCGTGTCCATCATAAGCGTCCCTTTTACTGCTAATTAAGGTATTTCTTCTGAGCCTATTGTTGAGCAGCTTGGATGGCTGTTCACCCCACAGCCCTCGGGTTCCACTGGGTTCCAGCTCTGATGTCAGTAAGACTGGCTCTGTAGCCAGTGGCCGCCAGCTGAAGATCAGCTTTGGACTGGAAGACCCCTCCCACCCCTTTGAAGTTCATCTTCCCCACAGTCCAGTGGGTGTGTGTGTAGGGATTGGATTTTCTTCTTTCCTCAAAGCAGAGAGTCGGGGGGGGGGGGGTGGGGGGGAGGTGTGTGGTTTCCTTCCTCCAAGGAAAGCACCTCTAATGCTCATTAGGCAGAAATATCTATTTCACATGCACTGTAATTGTTCTACCTGAGATGAAATATGTTATTTTTCTTAAGTAAAGCTACAGGCAGTTTGTTAGCAGAGCTAATTAACCCACACTCAGCACTGGCTCACCTCTCATCACAACCTGCCCGCATCTTCGCGGGCGGTGCAGTGGTGCTACAGCACTTGTATTTATAAATCTGCGCCATATGAACTATATTTATGCGGACGGCATCAATTTTGTTAGCCACAGCGCCTGACCTACCTAAAACAGATGGCGAGAGAGCTGGACTGCAGGGCTGGGGCTGGAGCCCAAGGCCCTTCGTCTCTTCAGCAAGAGTCCTTTTTCTTCTTCTTTTTTTTAACCTTTTAGCCTGTTGGGTGGCTTTTCTTATTAACAGATATTCCTGGGTGAAGGGTTGCCTCGTGCATTGTGTATTGCAAGCTGGCTGTCTCCTTGTAGGTGGGTGTCAGCCTCTCCCTTACCTCCCTCAGTTCCTACTGAGGAATGAATGCGGGTGGTTCTAGTGGGCTTGGGGGTGTCCAGGCCAGGGGAGGTCATCTGAGGAAGGTGGACAGTCTGCTGGAGCTTGAGCAGAGATCAAGGCTGGAGGTATTCCTCTGAGCATCCAAGGACACCGCCAGGCCAGGAGAAGTTGTCCCCATTGGTGGCAGGTGGCACAAATTAGGTTAAAGTTTGGTGGTCTGTCTGCCAGAGACCCAGGAATGCTCATGTCCTTCTATAGCAGGGGTGGGGAAGTCATTTGGTCTGACCCTGCAGGCAGGACTTGAAATATCAATAACTTTAGGAGCTTTTTTCATAGCTAATTTTTAAGTTGATAATTTTGTATGGCCCTAGAATGATGTTATAAATATCCAAATGGCCCTTGGCAGATAAAAGTTTCCCCACCTCTGTTCAATAGAGTCTCCAGATACTAAATGGAAGAGCCAGAGGGAGTCAAGAATTCCTTTATTAGCGGCTGGGCTGGTACTGGACTCCGTGGGAAAGAAAGCCTGAGAGCCCCAATGCAAACTTGACCCCGAGGTGCCTCATATGAGTGGAATCCTATGGCATTTGTCTTTTGTAATGATGGCCTTTTTTTATTGAGCCTGTCTTCAGGTTTGGCCCGTGCAGCACTGCTTTTGAGGGATGTTCTGGGCATACCTGCTAATGTGGTACTTCAGCTTCTGGCTATGGTTCTTGGCGAGTTTCTTTTTCTCAACAGGATTTACTCTCAAGCCCACCCATGTGTTATTGATGTGGCCAGGGATGGACAACTCTGATTGTCCAGGCCTGGGCTACTCACCCACCTTTGAAGCCCTAGTGTGGGGCCAGCATACACCTCCCCCCAATCGAGGGCTGAGGATGAGGGAGGGGTTGGTCCCCGAAGGAGAGGTGGGTGCTGTTCCAAGAACAGGGAATGGAGATGGGTCAGGCAGTGAGAACAGACACAGCTTTCGAAGCCCATCATGACGTGTATGAGACGAGTAAGAGAAGCTGCACTGGGCTTAGAATTTCTCTAAGCTCATGTACCCACTTCTCCTGACCTCTCTACCACCTCTCCCCATTTCTCCACCCCATGTGGGCCTTTGCCTGCGGCTCCTGCTCTCTCTGTAGCCCAGGGGTTGGTGACCCCATTTCAGATCACCTGGCTGGCCCATAACTGACCTTCCATCTGGATAGGACTCCTGATGGCTGCCCTCTGCATCCACATCTTGCCCTGGTCCAAACCACCTGACATGGGAGAGGAGTCGAGCACAGGCCTGCAGGGACTGTGCCCCAGTTTGGGGAGCTCACCTTTGGAGACCTCCATCTCACCTCCCTTGTCCTGCCAAGACTTCGAGCCTCAGCCTTTCCCCCCCATCCAGTTATTTCCATTTGTCAGGTTCCCGTTCTGATGTGTGGCATTGGCTGTTGGGTGGTGTTGGTTTGTTATTTGCACTCTGTGCTGTGCGGTGACACTTCCCAGAGGTGCGGGCACATTCTGAAATAATGAATTCCTGTGGCCAAGCAAGCGAGCTGGACCCTCTGCAGAGGCCGGGGCAGCTCTGGTGTGCGGGAGGGGCCAGGGCATTCACTCCAGCCCAGTGTGGGAGAATGTCCTGTGGGGGTGCAGAGAGCCCAGGCTGGAGGCAGCTGAGAAGATGGAGAGAATGTGATGGGTCTAGGTAGGGGCCTTAGAGGTGCTGGTCTGTGAGGCAGCACCCGTTCCCCTCACACTCACCTAGGGTATCAGGCCCCGAGGAAACATGTTCTCCAGAGTAGCAATGGCTTGTTTACCGTGGAGGGTGTGGGCAGGGAAGGAGTGTGGTAGAGGCAGGGGTCCCAGATCGTGAATGCCCACGGGTGAGCCCCCCAGCCCTGCCCTGCCTTGCTTGTATAAAGGCACAAGGGTCATTCCATCATTCTGAGGTGGCTCAGTGTCTGTGCTGGTGGCATGTGTGTACCAGGTTCAGTTCCTGTTGCACGGGCCTTTGGGGTCTTGATCTTCAAACCAAAGCCTGGTGGAGATGGTGTGTGATCTATCAGCCTGTGGCCGGGCAGCCTTCTCTCCCCAGGAGCAGGCTCACCTTGGCTCCTGCTGTTCAGCACCCTGGGTGCAGCATGCACACACACCCCCCCCGCCCCCCCCGTTTCCCACACCCCGGCCCACAGTCCCCCAGCATCATCCTGTGGCTGCAGCAGTGACCATGACCTCACAGCCCAGCAGAGAGTGGCCCACTCAGGTACTCCCTGAGGGGTGAGATGGAAGGGAGGGGCCCCCAGATCCAGAGAGGAGGAGAGCTCAGTTAACTAGTGATGGGAGGTTCCCTTTGGGTCTGGAGCAGCGGAGCAGGGCCTGGAGCTGCCTCCCCCTCAGGGCCTCCGGGGGGGCAGGTAACACCCTGTCCAGCCTCTGCCTCCTCCTCACCCGGACCATCCCCTCCTCTAAGGCCTCACTCTGGAGGCCGAGTCTCTGGCCATTTCCCTCCCCTTCCTCCCGGGAAGGGAGCTGAATGCTGAGGAGAAAGGAGAAATGGAGGGTGTGGGGAGCCAGCGGGCGGCCACAGGAAGGACACTGCCCTCCAGGACGGGATTTCCTCTGCTTTCCCTGGAGCCTCTCTAGGGGCAAAGGTGGCCCTCTGACCCCAGAGCCCTGGGCTCCTCCCACAGAGATCAGGCCTCTCCCCTGCCCTGGCTTGTCTTCCTGCCACAGTCAGAAATTCAATTTGCAGAGACTTTCCCTGGCTTGGGCTAAGGCTGCCTTCCCTTGTCTCGCTGGCGACTGTTGAGCCAGGCCCCTCCCTCCCCTTCCCCGTCTCCTTTCAGATTTTGTGGATGAAATTGATTCTCTTTGAGCCTCTCACGCTGACGCAGCTTAGAGTAGTGGGGCCAGGGAACATTTTCTTTAGCAAACTGTCTCGCTCATCTGATGAGCAGTGTCCGCTAAACCCTCAGGCCTGAGGGGTGTGTGTGTGATGATGTATGTGGCAGGTGGGAAGGAATCGAGGAAGGGGGCACAGTTATCTTAAGAGGTGATTATTATGCTCCCAAAGACAGTGGTTCTGTCCCTCCAGGACTGGCCAGGGCAGGATATAGCAGCAGGTTCTCTGTGGTCAACTGTGAGGACTGTCCCCTCCCCTGGAAACTGATGGAGGCAGGCAGAGGATGTTTCCATCTCAGAGGCCCACAGACAGGATTCTAGGTAAAATGCAGGCTCAGAAGGTAAAATGCCCCCACCTTCTCTCCCTGTTCCTCCGAGGTGGTTGACGATGGACAGCGCGGATGGACTTTGGTGTTCTACCGCTCACTCACTGTGGGATGGAGAGCCCGTTTTGTTGTTATTGTTTTTAATTTTCTGAGCCTTAGCCTTCTCACCTGGGAATTGGAAATAGAAGGACCTATCTCATAGCATTACTGTAAGAAATCTATGAAGTAATGTACCCGAAGATCTCACAACAGAGACTGGCACACAGTTGGGGCTCAGGTACTAGAGGCTCCTTTCCCTTCGTGGGTTTGTGTCATTTCTCAGAGAGCAGCAGCTGGATCCTGTTTAATCTCAGAGTCCCAAAGCCCAGCACAAAACTAACTGGAGTAAGTGTCATGGTCTGAATCTTTGTTTCCCCCCAAATTCATATGCTGAAATCCTAACCCCCAATGTGATGGTATCAAGAGGTGGGGCCTTTGGGAGGTGATTAGGTTGGGAAGGTGGAGGCCTGATGAATGGAATTAGTGCCCTTATAAAAGAACCCCCCCCCCCCAGCTCTATCACCCCTTCCACAGGTGAGGACACAGTGAGCAAACAGTCACCTATGAACAGTCCTTACTAGGCACTGGATCTGAGACTTCCCAGTACCCAGAAAGATGAGAAATAGGTGTTTATTGTTTGAGCCACCCAGTCTATGGTAAAGCAGCCTGAACTGACTGTGGTTTGCAGTCTGATCTCACTCCTACCTACCTCTCTGGGAGTTTTCTCTCACTGCGTCCTTCATTCATGACACCAACTGTCCTGAACTATCTACTGTCCTTCCAGAGCAGGCTTCTCAGTTTCTCGGCCTTGATACTTTGACATTTGGGCCCAGATAATTCTTTCTCATGGGATGGAGGCTGCCCTGTGCGTTATAAGACATTGAGTAGAATCCCTGGCCTCTACCCACTGGATGCCAGGTGGCCCCTCCAAAAATGTCTCCAGATATTGGCCAGATGCCCCCTCAAGAGCAAAAATCATCTGCAGCTGAGAGTCACTGCTTTAGAGCTTTGTTTCGCTCCTGCTTGTGTGCCGTTCCCTCTGCCCAGCACCTACTTCCTCTGTTAACCTACCCAAGTCCTGATCCCCTCTGAAACCCAGGCCAGATGTCAGTTCCTGAGGGCTCTCGCACCCCCATTCTGATTCCCATGGAGGCCCTTCAATACCCCACCTCTCCCCATGCCCCCCCCCCCGTCACCCCTCTTCACCGCCTGTTGCAGTTGCCTATTTGTGTGTCCCTCTGTTATACATTGTAACTTGACCTCTTCAAAGGCAGAACCTGAGGTTTGTTCAGCCTCTCATCTCCAGGTCTGGAATATAGCATGTGGTCAAAATGTATTGAGTGAATGAATGCAAGACTGGGCGGAAGCTAGATGGATTGACAGACGGGTGGGCTGATAGATAGTCTGTAGATAAGTGGGTGGGAGAGTAGTTGCATGGAGGTGAATTGGTGGATAGAAGGGTGGATGGATGGATGGGATTTAGGAATAAGTTAATAAATAGACGAGTGAGTTGGTATGTGGTTTGATGAATGGATGCCAGGATAGATGGATGAATGGGTGAATGGAGAGATGACGGGGTGGGTGGGTAAGTAAGCGGGTGAAGGGATGGTGAAGGAGTGGGTGGATGGTAAATGGGTAGGTATGTGGGAGATGGTTGTATCAGTGGGTAGATGGCTAGAAGGATGGATGACAGTTGTGACCTAAGCCGGTGAGTGGATGAATGGATAGGTGTGTGGTCTGATGAATGGATGGCAGGATAGATGAAGGAGTGACTGGATGGGGAAGTAAAGAAGTTGGTGGGTAGATGGATGGGTGTGTGGGTGAATGGATGCACTGGTGGGTGGATGGGTGAATATTTGCGTGAGTTAACCCAGTTAAAGAGTAAGAGCAGTTTGCGATAGTGGATACTGAGGGTGGGGGGAAGAACGCGTGACTGAGTCAGGGGAAGGAGCGAACCCATTCTCCTGTGCTGGTCTCACTTGGACGACCTTGGGGAGAAATGGAATCAGTGAGGGTGAGTGCCCGAGGGTCTGGAATTGTGAGAGAACCCAACACTCTGACTTTGTGTTATAGGCAAGATTTCCACACAGGCTCTCCTTCTGAGTTTCCTCTTGTCGAAATCCCCCCTCAGTTAGATGAAGACAGGCTCTTTTAAGAAGGATCCTTTTGTCCCATTTTAGAGATGGATGGAGGTGGAGCCATAGAGCAGGTCAGAGACGTTGGGTGTGGGATCCTGATTTCTAACCCGCAGTCTGCTCCTCCCTGGAAGAGCATGCCTGGCACATGGAAGGACATCAGCAACTGTTAGTTCTTTCTGCTTTTCTGAGAGGCTGGGGCCTGGGAGCTGTGGGGTGTCAGGCCAACCACAGCCTCATTTGGGAATCAGAGGCGACTGAAAGCTTCAGGGCTCAAGGCTGAGCACCAAGAGAAGGAGTAGTGGAGAGAGATAAATTCTGGAAAAGTCAGCGGCAAAGAACCTGGGTGCTAGAGCTGCTGGTGATGGTCTGCGCCCAGCCAGGCTCAGGTCCAGGAGCAGAGGTGTTAATCTGCCCCAGTCAGCAGTGTGAGACTCAGAGCCATATGCCTGGCTCAAGGCTCCCTGTGAGGAGGAGGCTTCCTAAATTAGCATCAGAGTGCCAAGCGGGGTCACACCTCAGAGCAGGGGTCAAGTGGGGAGCTGCTCCAGTTGGGCACAGGGCAGCTCAGACGGGCCTCTGTTACTGACAGCAGACTGGAGAACTGGGACCTGAAGGGCACACGTGACTCAGGGAGGGATCTGCCTAGGGTGCACGTAGGGCTTGGAGCAGAGGCCCATCTAGCTTCTTGCAGAGGGAGAGAGGGGAGAAGGCTGGGTGAAGGAAGGAGCCCCAGATGGGCTGAGCTAGGGGACAGGCAGTTAGGCTGCCTGAGCTGCCAGCCGAGGATGGATGCGAGGCCTGTCCTCCCCTCCTGAGGAGAGGGCTCTTCATTAGCTGCTAAGCTGCTGCCCATTACAGCACCTTGGCACAGACTTGGGAGGCGGGCATGGAGGACTGGCCTCAGGTGGCAGGGGAGCTGATTAATAAAAACAGGCGGACAAGGGCTCCGCTCACCCCTCAGCCAATTTCAGACTCCTAAGGCTCCCCTAGTGCCTTTCCCCAGCTCTCCTCCTGCTCAGGGAGGGGACAGCTCTTGGCTGGGCCCCAGTTACCTGCCCAAGTCTGTTCCCTTCTCTAGCCCTTGGGCTACAGCCTGAGGCACGGGGGGGGGGGGGCACTCTGGACCCCATGAGTGGTACAGGGGTTTGAGAAAGGAAAGGAAAGGGAGCCCAAAGGGTCTTATTTAATTCCATGACAAAGGATGTCTGTGGGGTCTGAGAACTGAAGATAATTTTCATTTATAGTCTATATATTTTGAGCGACAGTTGGTTTCACTTCTCTTATACACATATGCATTATTATTATTATTATTATTATTATTGGCAGTTAAGTTCAAAGGATATTAGTAGAGCCCTCTGCTTGGTGGATCAGTGGCCCGCTGGGTAGATCCCGGAAGGCAGGCCTCCCATGTTCCTGAACCCAAAACACAGGCACTGTGGGTGATTTGTGTGTCTGTCTGGCATTGGGCATCAAAGGGGTAAAAAGAGCCTGGCATGATCCAAGGGAGCCTGGAATGTTCCAGAGTGGGGTGGTTGCTCTGGTTCTAGGGACACTTTGGCTCGAGTTCAGACCGCAGCCTTATATCTGTTGGAAGATGGGGAGGGGTGGGCACTTTCTTTGGATGGAATCTGCAGGTGGATGTATGTCCTCCCAGCCCCTGAGTGAGGGATGTGTGGGGCTGAGGTGCCCTCCAGGCAGGTGTCCCTGAGAGTCTGTCTCTCTGGGTGGGGCTGGTGCCTTGGGGGCTTGCTTGTGGTGCAGTGACTCCCAGAGTGAGCAGGGGCTTAGAGGCCTCTGGCTCATCCTGTCCATTTTAGAAACTGGGGAAAAGGGTCCTGGCTTGGAAAAGAATGTAGTGACAGTCCACAGAGCCCAGTGCAGTGAAGTCTTATCCCCTGAAAATGGAGGGCACAATTGGAACCAGTGTGTGCATTCTTCTGGGGAAAGGTTCTGGGGAGCTTTCTATCCATTTGCAAGGTGCTTGCCCTGGACCTCAGGGTGGCTGGATCTAACAGGGACCTGGGAAGCGAGGTGGTTCGCAGCCACTGGCACAAAGGTGGGGCTGCAAGCAGGGAAGGGAAAGGGGGTCAGAAGGCAGTTGGGATCTGGTGAGAGCCCCCATCCAAACAGCCCCGCCCTTGGCTGCCCCCCTTCCCCCTGAAGAAATGCGAGGCCCCAGTTGAGATGTGTTTGTGGCCAGACCAGAGCCCTTTTGTTAAGCAAACACACAGCCTTCCATTTAGCAGAAATAGCTCTGGAGCAAAGAGAGTGAGTGTGTCCACAAACCCATTTGCTGTTTAGGTGTCAGAAATAAATTTTACCACTGGAGTCTGTAGCATCTGATTAGTGAATTATTCAGTTGGGATATTGCGTTCCCTCTGACCTCATTAGTAACCCTGAGGTGAGAGGGATGCATTAGAGTAACCACCAGGCTGTCATGGAGCAGCAGAGTGGGGGCATTAAAGTGGATTAAAGTGCTTTACCAAGAACTACAGTACAACTCGTAAAAACAGTGCATTGTTAAACCGGGGCTCAGCAAATAAACAGGCGGACGTCATGGGGAGGGGAGGGGAGGACCGCAGGGCAGGAGGAGGAGGGGCACCAGCTTTGCAGTGTTGTTGGCAGTCCCGCTGGCCTGGCTCATGGCACTGGGAACATGAGTCCCTGGGGAGGGTGCTCTCCAGGTCCAGCCCCACTCAGTTGATTTTTGTGTGAAGCCCTTTCCCAGAGCACCTGACACCTTCCACCGCCATCCATTTTGCCCTCTTTTGCCAGGGAGCCTAAAAAAGTACAGGCGAGTTGATAACTTTAGAGTAAATAGGACCTTATTGAACATCTCCTGTGTCCTGGCCTCTGCCTGGGAGTTTCCCGTTTCACCAGGTCCTCCTGTTCCCTCCAGTCTGTGAAGAGCTGGTGGAGCTGTGTGATCCCTCAACACCCAGCACTCTGCTCTTCTATGTGCCCCCAATATGAGAGGTGACCCCCAGCCCTTGTGTCTGCATGGTGTCCACCTCTCCTTCCATTGGATCAGAAAGTGGAGGGACCTCACCTCCTCTTCCTCTAAGGAATTTGTAGCCCCTTCATGAGGTCCTGGGGACTCCGTGTGCTCCAGACCCCACTCCTGACCCTCAGACCAAGAAAAATGCCCAGACTTTTGGATCTGGCACCCTACAGAATGAAGGGGGCCGGAAGGGGGCCATTGCAGTGACCGCCCACACACGGGGCTCTTCAACCCTCCTGTCCTTCGTTTCGGGGAAATGGAACCCGTTGTGTCATCCTTAACACGGGAACTATGACTTCCTCCAACAAGGGAACTGTGAGCAGTGGGTGAATTACATAAACAGGATCTGTTCTGAAAGCCGATATCTAAGGCAGCGAAGCCCAGCAACTCATCTCCGCTTATCGAAGAGCATTGCTCATGGAGGTGAAGGTGCTCAGAGCTCCTCCTTGCCAAGGACCAGGACGAGTAGGGAGGCAGGCAGATGGAGGGCTGTGGTGTTCATGGTCTATTCTACCTACAGAGGCCAAGGTGGGGCTGCTGAGAGCACACCCTCACTCCTTTGTTTGGGGATGGGGCTCGGGCTGGCGTTCAGAGATGTCCCAAGAGACCCTGGCCCCAGCTAGTGACCGGCGTGTTTGCAATTGTTTGTTCAGCAGCCATCGCAAATGGATGCTAAAAGGCTTTGTGGTTCATTGATGGCCATGCTCCTCTCCAGCCCATTCTTCATCCATTTCTTAGGTGAGCCACAAGCCCTCTGCTGCAGCCTCCACCGCAGTGCTCGCTCAGTGCTGGGTCCTAAACCCTGCCTGCTTCCAGCCCTCCAGGCCCCAGTCCTGAGAAATGGAGCCAGGCCCGGGTCCCAAGTCTCGGAGACCCTTGGCAAGCCTAGGGGTCTGACTGGTTTCCCCTTGGTCCCTTGCCTTCTGTTGGAGCTCCTGGTGACTGGGCAGGACAGGTCCCTGTGGGAGCTTGTAAGGTCCAGCAGAGTAAGTAGTTCGCTCAAGACACCCAGGAGGCCTTCATCACACAGGGGAAGAGCCCAGAGAGAGGGCTGCTGGGAGCTCCTTTATCACTTCACTTTGGACCACATACGGTCGGATTCCGTGGATAGGAAATGTCCAGAATAGGCAAATCCACAGAGACAGGAAGACTGGTGGTTGCCAGGCACTGGGAGGTAGGGGTGGGCTGGGGGATGGTAGCTCAGGGACATGGGGTCTCTTTCTGGAGCGATGAAATGCTCTAAAATGGACTGTCGTGACGATCGCACAACTGTGTCACTGTACTGGTCACTGCATTGTGTACTGTAAATGGGTGCCTCGTGTGTTGTGTGAATGACTTCTTCGTAAAGCTGTTAAAAATACACACTTTCCCCCTCTCCCAGCGGGTGACTTTCCCTTTCCCTCTTCCACTGAAGCAAGTCCTGGCCCTGTGCTCCTTCCCTGGGGGAGAGATTGTGGGGAATGTGAGAAGCCCACCCTCTCCTAGGCTTCTGTGCCTCAAAAGCCCAAACCATTAGGCAAAGTTAGGTGAGTTGAGGAGGTGAGGGACAGAAGGACAAGATGCTCGGGCATAGACACAGTGTCGTGGAGAAGAAAAAAGAAAGGCGGACTCCCCACCTGGGCTGGGGAGAGGAGAGGGGTGTGCGGGTTCCAGATCAGTGGGGACTCATGCCTGTCCCCTGGCAGTGCCCCAAGGAGGAGGCAAGGCCCTAGGCAGGTGTGTCTTCATCTGGCGGGGTTCCCCGGTCTCTGCTCCACGAGGTCTGGGGCAGTCGGAGATCAGTCATGTGCCCAGCAGTCGTGCTGGCAGTGGGTGGGGATCCCTGCTGGACTGTCAGCTGGACAGGCCACCCCCCATGTCTTTAGTGGATGCTTGGGCTTCCTCATAGCATGGCAGCTTAGGTTCCAAGGACAGGCATCTGAAGAGGACCAGGCAGACCCTTGCCTTCCTTTAGAGTCCCATAATGTCACTTCTGCCACAGTCGCGAGGCCCCAGCCTCTCGCTGGGGAGAGCTTCAAAGTCATATTGTAAGAGTGTGCAGGGTTAAGATGTTGTCGCCCTCTTTAGAAAACACAGCCTGCCACGCGGGACTGTATGCAGCCCTGGAAAATGGCCCTTGTCTCAAGCAGAAGGGGCAGTGAGCCGCCAGACCCTCATGGGCACACAGAGAGTGACAGGGAATGTCCCAGCGGTGATCAGAGTGGACAGATGCTGGCAGTGTCCCTCACATCGCCTGTACCCCATCGTGTCTTGGCGCTGCTGAGACCCGGAAGCCCTGCCCTAACCCCGAGGAGAGTGGGGGGCAGGACAGCCCCAAGAAGGGGCTTAAGGGGCTCAGGGAGGAAGGGGCTCAAGACTGGAAATTCTGTAGAGTTAGAATTAATGTTTGCAAGTATGGTGCACACCTGGAGTTTGTAGCATGAACTTTGTACTTGCTCTGAGTTCATTCATCTCTATGAAGAGGTAACCAAGGGGATGAGGGACAGACACCCACACACACAGGTACGATTAAGGGCTGAATTGGCCTCTCAGCCTCCCCACGTCTCCATTTCCCCCGGTGTGGTGAGATTATGCACAGGATGTGTGATACATGACATACGAGTGCACACTCGGGCTCTGTGCCCGGGAACCAGGAGCTCTATGTGGACGAGCCATCGCCATTGCTCTCGAGGCCAGGCGGCCAGGGATGAGGTCCCAAGCCTGGAAGTAGCCCCACCTGAGTCTGGAGAGTCGCATTCCTTCCCCAGGGCCTCAGAAGGTTGTTTGGAGCCACCAGTCTCTCCCTGTCACATGAAGACAACCTGCCTGTCATTGGGTCAGTGGTTCTCCATGAGGGGCACCCCCCCCAGGGACATTTGGCAGTGCCTGGAGACATTTTTCATTGTCACAACTCTGAGGGTGTGCTACTGGCATCTCCTGGGGAGAGCCCAGGGTGCTGCTAAGCGTCCTACAATCAATGGTCAGCCCCCCACACCGCAAAAACTAACCCAGCCTAACAGGTCAGCAGTGCCCAGGTGCAGACACCCCTGTCCAGGGCCCCCAGCAAGACACAGATCTTTAAAGGACTGACATCCCTGCCCTCACCTCAGGGTGGCGACGACTTTTTCACCATGTTCTAGAAGGAAGTCCAGGCAGGCAGAGTCCCTTGAAATGACTAGATTTGAGTTGGTGGCTGATTGATTTCCTTTTGCCCTTTCAATCCTTCTTACACTGAATGTAATTTTTTATTTTTAAGGCATCATAAAATCTGCCTTCCTTATAAACCGAAAGCGTTACCCGATGTCACAGTGCGTTTTATAAACGGGAAAGACGACAGCTTGACAGGAAAAAGGGTGGTGGGCCCAGGGCTCAGGATACTTTCCTTGGGTTGGGGTAACGAGAGCAGAGAAACCAGAAAGGAGACCTGGAATGAATGGATTCTGGTTGCGGGGTTTCTGGGAGGGGTGCTCAGAGGAGGCTTGAGGGTGGAGGGTGGAGGTGGACAGGGGCCCGGGAAACGAGGTGGGTCGGGAAGGGCGGGCAGGGCTGTTTTGGGCCGTGAGTAGAGAGACTGATCCCAGGACTTGTGGGGACCGGAGGCGGAGAGACAAGTGAAGGGCGGCTTTGTGAAGCTCCGGGTAGACCTAGAATTGGCTTCCTTAGGGGTCAGGGAAGGATCTGAGCAGAAGGAAACATGCAGAGAAAGAAAGGCGAGGAAGGAGAGGAGGGAGGGAGGCGGGTGGCAGAAGCTGTTTGCCTGTGAATGACCTGCGTCCCGTTTTGTTCCTCTCCGTACATGTCACCGAGTAGCTTTGTGTCTCAGACTGGCTGGCAGGGGGTGTTCTGCTCAGCAGGACCCTGCAGAAGGGGCATGAAGGGCAGCAAAGGGGGCGACCAAAGGCCGGGAGGTCCGGTCAGATCAACTGGGAGAGAGCTCTGAGGCCTTAGAAGTCTGGCACGGTTGGAGGTGCAGCCTGGGGGCCTCCTGCGCCCCAAGCGGATGCCTTTGTGTAAAGGATGGAGCCACTTTCCTGTGCGACAAAGGCACACATGGCAGCACCCACAGGAGCCCCCTCCCCTCGCCCGGAGAGCGGCCCCTGGGAGAAGACTGGCAGAGGAGCTGAGCAGCGGAGGGGGTGCGGGCAGGGGAGGCGGCTTGCGCTCCTCCTGACTTGCTATTTCGGACCCACCGAAAGTCTGTTCCTCCTGGGTCTCCGCTCAAACGCGAGTGACAAGACTCCGCACAGCGATCTCTTCACTTAACCCCTCTTGCTGGGCCATCTGTTCAGAGCTCTGAAGCCTGCTCGTCCTCGGAGCAGGAATCCCATTATTCAGGCTCCCTGCCCGGCACAGACTCTGTCCTTCACGCTGCCCCTGCCCCACACAGCAGAGCCCAGCCACTTGCTCACGTCCGTCCAAGTGACATGTGTACTGGCAGGCCCGTGGGCGAGTGGCTCACGGTTGAGCAAAAAATACTGGAAGCCTATTCCCCACTCCTGCTCCCCTCAGATCCGAGCGTCTGCCTCGCCTCCATCGACTCCTCAGGCTGGCTTTAAAACGCCCCTCTACGCTCCTGCGGTGCCTCACGCTTCGCCACCTGGCACTTTGTGTCACACCCTGGTCCTTCTGGAGCCGCTGTGAGGGGCGTGTCCCCCCCCCCCATGCGTTCTCCAAGCTACCAGAGAGCCCACCTCCCTGGTTGTAGACACCCCTCCCTCTTCTTCTAGCCGGTGTCTCCTGTGATACTCCCGGCGTCCAGGATAGACTTCCTGAAGCACCACCTGGGGAAGCCCCAGCTCGTCTCTGATGGCTGCCACCCATCACCTGGCCCTTTGGAGAGTCAGGGTTCTACCCACCTTTGGGTCTCTGTGCTGGGTTTGCTGCCCATGGCCCAGTCAGAGAAGGCACAACTGGCCCCCACAGCAGGCACGAAGCTGCGGAACTTCTGAATAATGAATGCAGCAGAGAGGGGCCCTGGCTTTTCCATCCGTGCGCTGAGCGCCTTAACCAGTGGGTGCACAGTCATCACCCACCCGCCTGGAGCAAGCCTCCCTTGAGAACAGGACTCCCCCCGCCTTTCCCTCCTCGCCCACAGGGGCTGAGAGAGGGCTGGGAGGCCGCGAGCCAAGCCTGAGGGCTCCACGCTAGGGGCTGCAGGGCGCTCGGCCACACAGCGGTCAGGCCTTGGCTCTCCTGTTTTTCTAGCCAGTTAATGGAGCTTCTCGTCCAGGTACTGCACTGAGAGCTTGGTCGTGCTGACTTTCACAGCAGCCCTGTGACTTGGTGTTATCCCTGTTTCTTAGACAGAAAGCCCGACGCTTTAGAGACATGAAGTGGCTGGTGCAAGGTCAACAGCCAGTCTGTCTGTCTGATTCCAAGACCCAAGCCTTTACGTGCAGCCCCACACACGCCCCCCAGGCAGCAGGTCAGGTGTGAGCCCCTCTTTGGAGCCCCAGCAGGGGTGTCAGCTTCTGCTCATGCCCGGGAAGCTCCCTTCTGAGCAGAAGTGCCTGATCAGGAGGTTGGAACTGAAGGAAGCTTCACTGCGGTGCCATCTTACACAGGGAACTTTAAATGCGGTTCCTTCAGTATCAGATCCTGTTGAGAACCCCACCCCTGTTCCTTCTCCCTGTCTCTTCCCAGTCTTTGTTGCTGTCTCCCAACTTGCAGAGCTGGGCACTGGGAAGGGTGCCTCTGACTCCCTCTAGGGCTCCGGGAGCAGCTCGGGCGTGTGCCTGCCCGCCTGAGGTTAGAGGCTGGGAAGAGTTGCCCAGAGCGTGTGGGGACAAGAGGAGTGACATTGTGTAGCGTGGGGCACCTTTTGGCACCTGGCCTGCAGTAGCCAGAATGCGACCCCTTCCTGAGACCTCAGAATCCCCAGGAGAGCTCAGGGAGACTCCACACAACCCTCCAGCACCCGCCGCGTCTCTGCTGCCTGCTTCCAGCCCTCATTCCCCTGCCTCCTCTCCTTCCTGTCCCCTTTCCCAGCTCCCATCCTGCTCGGCCCTCTCTGTCTCATCTCATGCTCCTGGCACAGACTGTCCCTAGGTCTGACAGCACCAGCTGGCTCTGTGGCCCCTGTTTCCTTCAGAGTGTCCATGTCACCTTTGAAGTTTGCCTTCTGCCCTTGGACGAAAGATGGGGCTGAGAGGGTGGTCAGGGTGTGACTGCCAGGCCAGGAGTGACTTCAGGAGCCCTGGGGGGAGGTGGCAGCTCAGCCTTCGCTTTTCCCCTTGTGGCCGGCAGGTGGTGCTAGATGCCAGCTGAGGCCCAGCTGGGGCCTTGGAAGAGCAAATCACAGCCCCGCTTCCAGGAAAGGGCTCTGCCTGCGCAGCAGCCCTGTAGGGTGGGGTGCAAGGTGCTGGGACTTGAGGGCGCATTCAGGACACAGGAAGGCTAGGAGAGTGCAGCTGTTTCCCTTCACAAAGCCCTATCGCCCCTACAGGCTGCTCTCTCCTCTAGGAATTGGGAATGAGCTAAGACGGCACCGCCTCACCTTTCCTTCCCAGAGAGGTAAGAACAGCGGGATACAGGAACTTGCCTCCACTCCTGCCCAGTTATGGCCTCCTCTCAGCAGGGGTAGGCTTTCTCCCGCAAACTCTACCGTACCCCACCGGGCACTTCACACCTGGCCAAAATGAGTTGTTTCTACGGCTCCCTTCTCAGGAGACTGTCAGCTCCTGGAGGTCACTTTCTCATCACTGTATCCCATGTCCCCAGCACCTGCCCTGGGCATGTCCCCATCTGCCTGCATGACTGAGTGAATGTGTCCCCCTTGGAGAGCTTGAAGAACACAGGTTGTCCCTCACCTGGGGGACTTAGGAATGGCCCACTGGATGAACAATGGGCAAGATGCCTTGGATCCCCTCTGGAAGCCACCACCTAGCTTTGAACTCCACTCTTGTCTGTGAATATGCTTCATTTCCCTCCAGTTGATGGACATTTATTGCATTTACTACCATGTGCCAGGCACATCTCTCCAAGTAAAGAAACCTTACCACGTCTGCAGGGAAGAGGAATGACATGTAGCCTGGGCACCGGGGCTCTGGGGCTTTGGTCTTAGCTCCCAGTGCACAGAGCGTGGGGAAACGCAGGACTTTGGGGGCTGACCCCTCAGAAAGTGGAAAGGGAGGCCTATGCTGGGAGCTCTGTTGGAAGGGCCTGGGCTGGCAGGCTCCCTGTGCACAGCCGGCACTCGGAGGGAGGGGACGATTGTCAGGGCAGGGAAGTGAGCAGCACTGAGGTCATCTACGCGGGCCTTTGCTCCTGAAACAAACCTGGTTTTTGTCTAGCTGAGACTCGAGCTCTACCGAATGTGTAACGTTTTTGGAGACCTGGGTAAATTCAGCCAAATGGACTTGAAGTGGGCAAGGGGTAGGCGACTTTCTGGGTCTCCAGAGAGCTGAGTCAGCAAGGTGTGGGCTAGCAGGTGTAAAAGTAGAGTTCTGCCCCCGAGCCAACAGGACTTGGGAAGAGTGGCTTCGTTCAGAGTTGCCCAGGTGAAGACCTTAGTGCTTCTTGTGCCCTCAGTCAGTGTGGGACGGGAGAGGCCTGAAAAGGACTCCATGTGGGAGAACCTTCAGGCTGAAGACCTGGGCCCCGGTCTGTTCTGGGCAGTCACTCTTGGGCTATTCCATTCAATCCTAGGGAACTTTATGGGGTCCATTCAATACCAGCTTATACTGAAACCCTCTCCCTGTTCCTCTCGTTGTTCCTCCAGTTTTTATTGCTGTCCCCAACTAAGAGCCAGATCTGTCTTTTAAAAGACAAGATGTGCTGACACAGATGCTGAGGGGGGCGAGCAGGACAGGAGGCTGGGAACTGGCTGACAAGGAACCTGAGCTCCTCATCAGGGGAGAGCAGGGCCTGGGGAGCGTGAGGCTGCAGGTGAGCAGCCTGCCTGTGTTGAGCTGACCCGCTGGGCAGAGGAGACATGGGCCCCTCAGGAGGAGGCAAGTTCCCCGGAGGTTGGCCAGTCCAGCATGGGGTTGAGCTGCAAGCGCCTGCATTTCCTTCTGGGCCTTAGAGACTAACAGCAAGTCTCTCTCCAGCCCTCTGCACCCTGGGGCATCCTTGGGGCCACTTAGCTATAGCCTGAAGCAGCTGGAAGGGTCAGTGGCCTCACGGCTCCGCCCCCCCCCCAGCCCTGTGATTGTGCCCCTCTATTTGCTAAGTCGGGGGCAGCTAATTGCACTGAATTCCCTTGGGGTCTCTGGGTGAGAAACAGGTCCAGCAGCAGAACTTGCAAGCTCATGGGTCCCGGTGGCAGGACACGAGCCTCGGATACAAAGTTTCTGCTGCTCCCCTCCTGCTCCCCTTCCAGCAAGGAGCCAGGGTTCAAATCCTAGCACTGTGATCCTGGGCAAGTCAGGTGACCTCTCTGAGCCCCAGCATGGCTGCTTCACCTGGGCTGTCCCTAGAGGCTACCTCTCCTCCCCACATGCTGGAGTGTGAGGCACCTGCAAGCTAAGGCTGTTGCATCCTGGCGTCGGCCATGTGACTGACCTTCGGTTTGCCCGGGATGGAGGGGCTTCTGGGAGGTGGAACTTTCAGTGCTAAAACCTGGAAAGTCCTGGGCGAAGCAGGACAGGTTGGTTCCTTAGCTGGAGTCCACCCACATCCCTCTACCCCTGCTGCCTGGTCAGTCCCGCCGTCGGCCCTCAGCCTGTGATGCACTGAAGGACAGCACGGGGCAGATGGGGAGGGCTGGGTTTGACATCCCCTCAGAATTCAGGAGCTGGGGGCAGTGTCTCTCATTGGACAGGTTTGCCCTCCCCTGCTCAGGTGACAACCATGTATTTCCCCCTGGAATGTCTAAGAATCTTAAAATCAGCCTCGCTTTTCCCCTCTGTTCAGCCCATATCGGAAGCTGATACCTTGGGCCGTCCACTGATGGAGAGAGGAGGGGCAGCTGCTCACTGAGGCTGACCTTGTAGGGGACATCAGCCTCTGCTTCTGTAGCCCCTGGTGGCCTTGTGGCCTTTGGGTGCCTGGGTCTGGTTCTTGCCAACGCCTCATTCTTCCAGGATGGGTGAAGTCGATGTTGGGCTCAGTACTCAACTTTCCTTGGAGCAAGGACATTATTGTGGCTGCTGGCACAGCTCTCAGATATGCTGACTTCTTTCAAGTTATCCACATGCCCTGCAGGAACACGAGGCCAGTTTCCCAAAGAACATGGGATCCCACATCGCTGGGGTCCTGTCCTAGAAGCAGCAAGTCCAGCTTCATACAGAGTTAGACAGAGGACTCAGCCCTACCCGCCTTCAACTTAAAACTCTCTAAAGGCCACACTGTTCTCAGTTTGCGAGTTTTGTCCCTTGAACCCAAAGTTAGATCCTGGGATGGAAGATGGGGAAGCAAACAATAGGAAACATAATGTCCTGGTTTTATTTTCTAGTTTAATTCACTGTTTATTAGATCAACAAAGGTGCTGGGCTCTGCAGATACACTGGCCCTGGTTTCAAGGAGCCCCGAATTCCAGGACGGAAGCAGAAATGTGTGTGGCCACCTCTGAGCCAGGCTGGCTCTGGTTCAAGCTGTACCAGACGCTGGCCGGCACCCTCTGCACACACAGGGCACAGAGGTTAGCAGGAGAACTTGGGGAGGCATGCTAAGGAGGCAGGATGTCCACTGCTTCGACAGCCAGGCAGGATTCTGACAGGTGGAGGCTTCAGGGAGCAAAAGTGCAGAGAGGGGTCAGGGTGAGGACAGGTATGGAGTCAGCTGGAGCCCAGGCGCCGGGGACCAGGGCCATCCGATGGCCCGGGAGGCTGGAAAGGGAGGCAAGGCCAGATCCTGGAGAGTGTTGGGTGTTGAGTGGGGGCAGAGCCTGGAATGGGGTCCTTTAGGCAGTAGGGACCCAGGGAAGGTTTTAAAGCAGGAGAGAGGCAGAATCCAGCCATCTGCTAACACCTGCGACTCCCACCCCTTGCCGCCTTTCCCTTGTCATGCTTTAAGGAAGAGCTGGGCCAGCCTTCCCTGTACGGAGCAGCAGCGTTGTCCTTTCTCCCCACGAGGGGGAGGGGGGCCCTCGCCACCAGTCACTCCACTTCCGGGCCCCGCAAGGTTCAACCAGGCATGGAGTGAGTCTGTCAGTCCATGCCTCATGTCTATTCCAGACAGAATCAATTTCTCTAGACTGGCTCTTGACCCTTGGGGAGGCAGGTCGCTTTGGCTGGGGAGCCCGTGGGCAGCTCCAGGTGGTATGGGGCTCCTTGCTGAGCTTCGCGGGATGCTGCTGGTGTTATAAACTGCCTTTCTGTCTCCCTTATGGTATAACCAGGGCATAAATCGGGAACTATCAGTGCTCATTTCCATCCTCTTGTGGACAGCGTCCTGTCCCGGCAAGGCCCTGGGCCTGTCTGCGGAGGACTTGTTCCTAAAGCCAGGAAGGTTGATGGGCTGCTGCTGAGGGGTCAGTTCTGGCCAAACCAGGCCCTGGTGGGGCCACAGAGCTGCATGAGGAAGAGCTGCGACGTGCTATGACTCCCACATGTGTCTGTCCCCCTGGCCTATCGTCTGGCCCACATCAGGCCTGGGTCAGAAACCAGGAGCTGTCAGACAGGTAGAGACTAGAATCTCCTCCCGAATGCCAGGCCGCCTGGATGAGACCTAGGCTGCCAGAGGCTGTCTCTGCCACAAATGGAAGAGGGGGGTCTTCTACCAGGAGCCTCAGGCAGGGAGACCCCCCCCCCCAAAGGGCAGCTGCCCTCTCCTCCTTTCCCTAGATGCTGGGAGGGTGCCGGAAGCAGGGCAGCTCTAGGAGAGTCAGGGCAGAGAACTTCACTTGCGAGCGGTAGCATAGAACCTCAAGACTTGGGTGAAAGGGTTCCTCAGCTTCTGCCAGCACCCAGTTACAGGGGTGTCCCAGCTGGGAAGAGGTTTCAAAATCCCCCCGTTTCAATCTGCCCATTTCACAGATAAGGAAAGTGAGACCCAGGCCATGCCAGACTCAGTTCCCAGGGACTTACCAGCAGCTGCCAAAGGAGCTCAAGTACACAGAACTGGCACCCAGGAAACAGGAACTAACGAATAAAGACAAATGAGTGAACAGCTCTTCCCATCAAAATTAACCCTCCCTGGCACACCCCTGCTGTTTGCTGAGCATCACAGGTGAGCTGCTTCTCTCCTTGGCTGGTCTGGCAGAGCAGGAGCTGTGGGAGACCAGAGTCCACCTCTGACTTCTCCACGATCTTGCCTAGCCCCTGGTTTGCCCTTAGTCTCTGAGAGGCTCTGGGGTTCTTATTCATTCTCACTGGATCCATCGGAGGTGAGGGATGCTGGGAGTGAGGATATTCCCATCCTGCCCCACTGCAGCCCAACAGTCAGCTGGAGAGAAACAGGAGGCCTTTCTGCCCACTGGCCCCCTGCATGGAGTCAGCAAATTGTCCATCCTTAGGAAAGGTCAGCTGAATCAGCCCCCCTGCAAGAAACGTGCTTGGTATTTTTAGAAGCTTTTCAAGCCTGTGCTCCTGAGCTCAGCAGGAGGCACTCGTAGCCTTTGCCTTTCAGCTCAGCCCCAGCCTCACCCCAGCTCAGCACCAGGTCAGCCCCAGCCCAGCCCTAGGACCAGCTCAGCCCCAGCTCAGCCCCTGTCCCAGCTCAGCCACAGCCACAGCCACAGCTCAGCCCCAGCCACAGCTCAGCCCCAGCCTCAGCTCAGCCCCAGCCCCAGCTCAGCCCCAGCCCCAGCTCGGCCCCAGCCCCAGCCCCAGCCCCAGCCCCAGCCCCAGCCCCAGCCCCAGCCCCAGCCCCAGCCCCAGCTCAGCCTCAGCCCCAACCCCAGCTCAGCCCCAGCCCCAGCTCAGCCCCAGCTCAGCCCCTGTCCCAGCTCAGCCACAGCCACAGCCACAGCTCAGCCCCAGCCACAGCTCAGCCCCAGCCTCAGCTCAGCCCCAGCCCCAGCTCAGCCCCAGCCCCAGCTCGGCCCCAGCCCCAGCCCCAGCCCCAGCCCCAGCCCCAGCCCCAGCTCAGCCTCAGCCCCAACCCCAGCTCAGCCCCAGCCCCAGCTCAGCCCCAGCTCAGCCCCAGCCCCAGCCCCAACCCCAGCTCAGCCCCAGCTCAGCCCCAGCCCTAGCTCAGCCCCAGCCCCAGCTCAGCCCCAGCTCAGCTGCAGCTCAGCCCCAGCCCCAGCCCCAGCCCAGCCCCAGCCCCAGCTTAGCCCCAGCTCAGCCCCAGCCCCAGCTCAGCCCCAGCCCCAGCTCAGCCCCAGCTCAGCCCCAGCCCCAGCCCCAGCCCCAGCCCAGCCCCAGCTCAGCCCCTGCCCACCCCTGCCTCACTGTCTCATAGCTCAGGCTAGTGAAGGTGGCTGCCTGTGAGCAGAAGCTGATATAATCACTCACTGAGGCCCAGTGGATAAAACTTGGCCCCTTTAGACTGTATAATACGAGTTGAGCTTGAGACCCCATCCACTTCACTGCCCCAAGTCTATCTTGTGACCTTGAGAAAGTCACATCTCCACATCATTCCCATCTGTACCATGGAGAGGTCATTGCATTTACCTGCACATCCGTTTTGTAAAGGAGGCGGGACAAATGGAAATCCAATAAACACCAGAAATTGCGGTACTATGCCGAATTCTGGGAGGCAGTCAGAAGGCCTGTTTGTGTGAGGTTGGGCGGGAGAATTTTGTGTTCCTTGGAGAAAGATGCTTAGAGAGATGATGTCATAGACTCTGTCAAAAAGTGCTGCTGTGCTAAAAAGGTAGCTTTCCGTTTGGGGAGAGAGACACGTGGTCCAGCAGGGGCCAGCTGTGTTTGGGACATGAGGTTCTGAGAGCTCTAGCCAGAATGTTTTTCGTGTGTTTTGCTTTTATTTTTGTTTATTTTTTTGAGTGACAGAATGGATGCCTTAAAATAGAAGTCTGGCTCTGGTCCTAACTAGCCGTGTGGCTGTGGGGACATAACTTAGACATCTTGGGCCTAATTTTTCTACCTATAAAATGGCAGGGATGGGGAAGGAGGGGTTTGGACTAAACGTGTGCTGCTTAAAGGAGGGGAAGCTTCCACGGAGGGGTTATGTCAGATCGTCAGGGGTCTCTGAGGACACAGGGTAATGAGCGTGGCCTCCACCTTCTGGGAGCACCTGGTTTACTCCACCGAGAGATTTTAAAACATTAGCTTATAGCAGAGCACTCACGGGCATAATCTGCAGGAGTGTGGCACACTAGCATACATTTCAAAAATAAACCGCGAGTCCAAGGAAGTTTCGTGCCTGCCACAGTCCTTCCCCACCCACGGGTGGGGTTCACTCGCCCCTGTGCTGGGGACTCTGGTTGGAGAAGCGTGAGAAATGCCGGACTGTTTAATCTCTAAAGAGGGTGTTTTTTTTTCTTCAAATGTTAACATTCTGTCATGATACAATCTGCTGTATTATCATTGTTATTATTTTTGGTATGGTGTGGGGGCAGGTGAGTTCATGATAAACTGACCTTATAGAAAGATGATTTCATCTTTTTTCTTCTCCTGAAAGTCCCAGGACTGGAAGCTTCCAGTGGGCTTGGAAGTTGCAGGGAAAGGGACCAGGCTTCCTTGGCTAGCGGGGAGAGAAGAGAGAGACAGTGGGAGTCAGGAGATGGGGTTGACATTTAAAATGTTCTATTTTGTAATCTTCCTATTGAGAGCTAACAGATAAAAGCATGGCTTCTAACTCAGACTGGCCCAACACTCCTTATTAAGCAGCCGCATTTGCCAGGAGCCAGCAGTGGCCTCCCGCACAGCGCCACCCAGGCACCCTCGCCCCGCTTCCTCCCGCCCGCACACCCGTGTCGCAGCTCTCTGAATGCTCCCACTGCCACCCCCACCCGGAGCCCCAGGCTCACCTGCACAGACCCCCGTGCGCTGAGGTTCCTGCCACATCCACTCCCGCCCACCCTCCTCGCCCATCCCTGTCGCTGCCCACACCTCCCCCAGGCTTCGAGCACACCCTTGCTCACCTCGAGTAGGATCAAAATAAACTTTCTCTGGAACCTGTTCAAAGGCTAATGTGCATCCTCTCTTAATTATTGATTTGTTTAGCACAGACGCTGGGGTAGGACATTCAATGGGCTGCTGTGCCAAGGGCCTGCCTCTAGAATCCTCACGGTTCACGAGGGAGCGGGACAGTGGTCTCCTTTTGGGAAGGGGCAGCCGAGTGTTAGGGGAAGCCGGCTCACAGGGCAACTGCACTCTGACCATATCCCTAACCTGCTGGCCCTACCTGCCCTGGCCCAGCCTAGTGATCACGCCTGGGGGCTCCCCTCCCTCCTTCTCTTCCCTGGCAGAGGGCTACTGGGATGCAAAAGGGTTGGGGTGGCCCCTCTCCCCTACAGGGGAGGCAGCCTCCCTTCTCCTCAAGGCCTCACTAGGGGGCAGTGTAACTTAGATGTGGTCAGAGTGGTGGTTAGAGCTCACATCTGGCTCATAACCACAGAGCAGCTGGGTGATACTGGACAAGTGATTTAACTTCTCTGTTTCATTTCCTCACCTGTGAAACAGGTCGTTTGTGAGGGTTCAGTGGAATCTTGAGTGTCAAGAGTGCAGAAAAATGCTACACACAGAAGCCAATATGTCACAAATACAGCTGTCTCTATCGTCATCGCCATCATTCTGGTCGTGTTTATCTCTGGAACCCCAGGATCGTAGGAAGTGGCCTGCAGTGAAGCTCCCCTTTAGTGTGTGGATGCAGCCTCTGGAGGCCCTGAGCCCTAGGACCACCATTCACTAGAGGCTCTGTCTTCAGGTGAGTGCTCTGGAGAGGCCCCCCGGCCCTGGGCAAGGGAGGCAGAGTTTGCCCCTGGGCAAGGGTCTCAGCCATCCATCCATAAGGTTGGGTTCCTGGGCTCCCTTTCTTGGAGTCCTAAGGGGAATTCTAGAACTTGGCAGCAGGAAGAGGGCATCCAAGGGGAAGACCAAATGTCCCCGCCTTTTGAGAGCCACATGGCTTCCACCAGTTGAATGAACCTGTGGTGCCTTCCATGTGTGTCTCTGGCCAGGTCTCTGGGTCCCCTCCCCATACTGCACCCTTACCCCACAGCGCTGGAGTGTGACCTGCGCTTAGCCAGGGCTCACTGGGCTGGTCTGCACCTTCCCCCACTGCCACCTTCCTTCCCTGTCCCACCCCCATCCCGGAACTCCCTGGGCTGGGCTTTTGTTCCTTGGTTCCCAGGCAGTGCAGCTGGTGCTGTGGGCTGAGGAGGGGGCGGAGGACATGGCAGAAAGCCTGTGGGAGGGAGCTGTCTCTGAGTTCCAGAAGAGAGCGTGGCTCCTCATGCCCCCTCCCCCAACATAGCGCTTCTCCCAAATCCCCACACTGATCTCTCAGCAAATAAGACTTATTTGGGGGTGGGGTCCACTTGATACCTACTTAAATGTGTGTGCATGTGCTATTTCCAGTAATCGTCCGCCAGAGGAAACTGGAGGAGATTTGGTGATTTCTTGCTTTGAGCCCTAATCTGTTGGCAGTCCCCCCTTCTCCAAGCCTGAGGGCTTGGGGGCACTGCCTCTGCAGCCCCGAGGTGCTGGAGGTCTGTGCTGTTCAAAGAAACAAGCTAGGATAGTATCTAGTGAGCGGGGAGGGCAGGGTTTGTGAGCACCCAATTATGGGGGCTGCACCATCTGGCAAAGGGTGGGCCCCCTAAGGAAGGATAGGAAGGAAGAGAAGAGAAGGGGAGCTCCTACATGCCAACCCTGCGTGGGGTGCATTACGCATGTTTTATGACCCCAGGAGACAGGGAGAAGGGTTTGGCTCTGCAGAACAGAGACCACAGTAAGGGAGCTGCTGGGCCTGGGTCAGCCCCGCTCCGTGTGGGCGCCTGGTGAGGGCCTGATGGCCTGGGCGTGCCCTGGGAGCTGCTGTTTCCTGCCCTCTCCTGACTTTGGAGCTGAGAACAGAGCCACTAATCTTTCTGCTTCTAGAAGCTCCTCAATATTTGCCCTATCAGGGACAAGTTTGTAGCAGCAAGTGTAACTCTGGGGTACAGAGGAGGTGGTCAGCTCAAAGCACCCCACTTCTGTCCCAGACTTCCCTTGTGGACACACATTGGGTTTCAGGCAGCAAAAGTGCACATTAAATCACCCCCCAAATGTGTGGTGTCCACTCTTGGGCTGGCGCTCAGGCTCAGATGCTACTGGGCGGTGAATTCATCCCAGTGGGTCTGTTATATGAAACCATATTTAGTCCCATTACAGCTGTCTACTCCCCATGTCCCCAAGTCCAGAGCCTCTGAAAGCTGCACGATTTATCACACCCTAAAGGGGCCATGGACAAACCTGAAGGCATTGCCTCTGGCCAGAGTGGGGACAGGTCAGGGGGCTGTGCTGCTGAAGTTCAGGGAAGGGACAGGATGTTTTTCTCAGAGAAGACGTGGGAGGTGGGCAGCATCCCGAGTGAACCTTTCCTTGGTGCTAGGTGTCAGCACTTGTAACCAGAGCTAAGTGTCGGCTTCAGGGCGCTGGTGTCATCATTTCAGACTGAAGGTATACCCCAGGGAGTGAAGCTGTGTAGGGACAGAATGGGAGCCTGGCTGGTGCGAGCTCGAGGGTGCTGTTGGGGGGTGTCTGCAGCAAGTGGGGACAGGTCTTTGGCCTTGGGAGTCCTTTCCAGTGCAGAGCCTCTATGAATCTGTCACTCGGGGTGAGTGGGATGAGTCGAGGATCATTGGGCAGCGGCACTGAGCAGGGCCCCCAAGCTCCTCCAGACAGTCCCAGCAGGGCAGGACCATGCAGCAAGCCTTCCTTAATGGGCAGCAGTGAGAGGCAAGGACCCTGACCCCTGACAGCAGCTCCAACCTTCTGGCAGGTGTGTGTCTGAAATCCTGGGACCTGAGTCAGGCTCCTGAGCTGGGGCCTCCTGTGGGTGGATTTTCCTGCTTTCGGGAACTGCCTTGGTGCCTGACTGTCTCTTTTCATGGGTGAGCTTTCACTCCTCGTGTATGGTCAGAATTCCCTCGTTGGCTCCTGGCCTTCTGGATACCATTACCTGTTTCTAGCCTCCAACCATGTCCTTTTCCCTCACATCTTGGCCTGGGCTCAAGATGTGAGGGAAACAGCCCTTTTCAGTGACCAAGTGCAAGCCTGCCAGCTTGAAATAGCTCTTTGGAGCAGCAAATTTTTCAGGGCCTGGTTTTCCCTGTTGCTTCCTGTGCTCCTCCAGTCACTCCCCAGGACCGCAGTTCCTTTTCCTGGTCACAGGCAGAGCAGTGGGTTCCCTGTCTGCTCACACTACCAAGTCATGCAGCACAGCTCCTGGGTTTAGGTGGACACTGTAGGAACGGCATGGTGGGTGAATCCGAAATGCCCGGGCCTGGCCTGTGGGTGCTCATAGGAAAAGGGGGTGTAGCTGGGTCAGATGTCTGCATGGGGAGGGTCTGGGAGGGGATAACTACCAGGTCAGCATCCCTTTGTCTTTTCTAGATGGCAGGAATTTTGGCTTTGGAGATACCTTATAACAAATAGTCAAAGAAAAATCTCAGGTGCTTACACAGATGGAGCCTGCCCTTTGGGAAAGAGACATGTGCTCAGTTTCTCCTTGTGTCAGGAATGTGGAATGTCTGTGCTCTGGAAGCAGCTCACTTCTGGCCTGTGTGGTGGGAGACCACCTCCAAATCCTGGGAACGTTCCTGCCTTCTCCAAACCCCTGATACCAGAAGGTATCTGCCCAGCTGTAAAGGGTTCCTAAAACTTTACTTTCTGTTAAAAAACCAAACCAAGCCTTTGCGCGCTCCTGACTCATCAGCAGGGGATGCACCCATAAGTTCCCTCATTTCTGAGCCTGCAGCTGGCAGCGAAGGACACGGGGGTGGTTATCCCTTGATGGGTGCAGTGCTGAGCTGGGTCACATCTCCAGGACCCAGTGGTGGCTGCAGAATGGGAATCACAGTGATGTAACAGACATTCTTTGGAGCCCACGGGGGAATCCTCACCAAAGAAGACAAGATACTCTGGACCCCTGCTGACTAAGAAAGGGTGTCTATGCTGGAGCCTTTCTCTTGCTTCACCCCAACCTGGCCCCTCTCAGGGGTTAAGGACTAGCTCAGGCATGGGTGCGTGTCCTAGGGCAGGGCGAGCACCTTCTTGCACAGGTAGTGAAACTTCACAGGTTTGCTTTCTACAAAGTCCTTGAGTCTGAGATATCCAGTGTATTTCACCCTAACTGAATAGAGTTCTGAGAATTCACACCATCCATCTCGCCTCTCTGCTCAGCAGTGTCCCTTGCCCAGATCCATGTGGAATCAGGGACCGTTCAGCTGGAAGGGACTTTGGGAGCTGTCTCAGTACTTCTCAAACTGTGGCATGGTGATGAGCCACCTGGGGAATGTGTTAAAATGGGCCTTCTGGTTTGGTGGGCCTGGGTGGGGGACCCCAATGCCGCATTTCTAACAAGCTTCCAGGTGATATGGGTGCTGCTGGTCGGAGAGGGGCACGCTTTGGGCAGCGAGGCCCAATGTGGTCATTTTACAGACATGAAAGCTGAGGCCCAGAAAGCTTCAGTGATTTGCCTATGGTTAGAAATTGAACTCTGCTTGCCCACTCCCAGGCCACCTTCTACTTTGAAGAGGGCCTTCCTCCTTGTCAGCTGCCACTTCCTGCTCAGGCCCACAGCTCTAGGTCAACATAACAGCCCGTCTAATCCCATTTCACTGCCAGGATGAAAGACTTCTTGTTCCACCAGGGTCCCTTGCTTCACAGCCTGCATTTTTTGCTGTCTCCAAAGGGGTTTTTAAAGGTTTTATTTGTTCTGACTTACGGAAACCTCCCCTTCTCAGCTGGAAATGTTAAAAATCATTTCTCTCTTTCAAAAAAGTGTGCTGGGCAACCAGGCTGGAGACCTGATGCTGGGCAAACTCCATTTGGCCTTCCCTGCTTATTGGCACCTCCCCTGGAGTGGTCTGAGAGAGGTCCCTGTGTCTCTGCTGCCACCTGCCAGCTCCTGAGGGGCCAAGCTGGAGCTCTGACTATCACTCAGTGTCCCTGACTCAGGTATTCTAGAGCCAATCCCAGAATGGCCCTCGAAATGGCAGGGAGGTTCCCAGGGGACTAAGGGTATCAGGGATTGGCCTAGGGCCAGTAGGAACTGGTTTGAGAGTCTAAGGAGGTCTCCACTCTCTGTCCCCTCCTGCTGGTGGGAGGGCAAAATGCCAGTCTGGGGACAAGGCCATTCTGGCAACTGGCAAGAAGTCTACTGAGGCCAAGGGAAGGCAGAATGTAAGGGGGTGTGAGGAAAACTGCCTTTTATAGACATGTTCTTTCCCTGGCTCCCCCTCCCCCAAGTTTACTCACAGCGACAGTGCCACTCGCAGGCACCCGGCCTGTCTGGGTGCGCCCGGGCAGGCGGGCGGCACCGCAGGCCGCCTCCCCCATCTTGCCTGCAAGTTGCACGACCTGCCTGGGAATCCGCAGGGGGCGGGGGACCCTTTCAGAGGCTGAATGCAGTTGAATTCCGTCTTCTCTCCCGCGGCCCTCACCCAGAGCGGGAGCGGAGCCGCTTTCTCCCAGTGAATGAATGCTGTAGTGTCTGCCTGCGTGGGCTTCCCTAACCCTTTCTTCTCCCCTGCCACAGCGAATGCTCTGGGTTTCTCAGCAAACAGCTCACACTTGGCATTTTGACATTATATTTAAAAAAAAAAAAATCCCTACCGAGGCAAAAAGTAGGGATGCCTCCTTCTCCAGTCAAAGGTTAGCTGCACCTGCTTTGCGCCCCTACCACGAAGGGGTGCTTGGGTGGGAGGGAAGGAAAGAGGTTCTGCGCCCCCGAATCCGGAGAAAGCAACTCGCCCGCCCCCTCACCCGGCAGCCGGAGCAGTGCACCCGAGAGAGCTGAGCCCAGAAGCCGGCCTCTGATGGTGCTGGCCTGGTGCTTGGCGAAATATGCCCCTTGCATCTCAATTTCCCAGGCCGTTTCTCTCGCACGCATGGCTCGCCTGGGGCCACCTGGACTCGCAGGCGCACCCCTTTCTGCACTAGTTCCCTGCCAGCCCAAGGCCAAACGCAAAACCTACCGCCAAGAAGGCGCAGGGCGCATGGGGGCACCCACCGGGCCGGGCCCCGCAGTCCCCTCCCAGCCGAACCCAGGTCCCGGACTCTTGATTACGGAAATGCGTGTCCTTTTAGATGGAGACCACAGTCGTCCTCCCCAGCTCTGGGTGCCTCTCTGGGGTTCCCGTGCGCTCCCGCACGCGGCACCGCTGTTAGCGAGCCTGTGCCCCCCACCCAGGCTCGGGAGCGCTCCCCGGTCACCTCGGCTGCGTTCGGGTCCCTTCCTCCCGCGGCCCGGATTGCAGCAAAACCGGGCAGCGCGAGGGCCAAAAAGTGGAAAGGAGAGCGCCTTTCGGCGTCGCGCAGCCAGCTCCACAACTCCTCCTCCCCAGTCCAGACCCTCGCGATCCCAACTGCAACTTTTCCCCTCCGTCTCGTTTCCCCAGGGCTGCGCCCAGCGGACGCCGGGCCGCGAGGGTGGAGCGGGCGGTGCGCGGCTGCGGGCGGCGGTGCGGACCGAGCCGCGAGCCGGTTAGTGGGTGGGTGGGTGGGTGGGTGGGGAGGGAGGGAGGAGGGGAGAGGACGGCGGGGAGAGGGAGGGAGAGAGGGAGGGAGGGGAGATTCCGCTCTCCTGCCGCTCCCAGCCCGGGCGGGGGGCGGGGAGGAGGCCGCGGGAGGGGGAGGGAGGGGAGAGGGAGGGCGCGAGGAAGACGCTCCCGAGCCGTGCGTTTCGTAAGCTCGGGGCACTTGCACATTTCTGCAGGCGCGTCGCGAGCCATTCGCCGCGGCTGCTGCAGCTCCGCGGCATCTCCCTCCTCCTTCCCCGGCCCGGGCGTTGTGTGTGTGTGAGTGTGTGTGTGTGTGTGTGTGTATTTTGCAGGTGTGTCCGTTTTAATTCTGCCCAGTAGGTGGGACTTGGTGACTTTAGCACCATTTTTTCCTTTCCCTTTTCTTTTTGCCTCCCCACCGTCTGTTGCAACCCTGCAAAGTCTCGGAGTGGGCCAGCGCGGCTCGCCCCCGAGCCCGAGCCGGAGCCCGAGCCTGAGCCCGAGCCCGAGCCGGCGAGGCCACCATGCCCGGCAGACCGCACCTCTAGGCGCTCGGCGGCTCCACCGGCGGCGGCGGCGCGATGGTTTCAGACGCTGGAGGATTTTGCATCTGATCGCCCGGCGTTTCAAAGGCAGAGGCCCCCTCCCCCTCCCCCTCCCTCGCCGTCTTTGTTTCCTTACCCCCCCCAGCTTTCCCCGCTCCCCCCACCCCAACCCCCTCTCCTCTCCTCCTCTTTTTTAGAAGCAGCGATCGGAGATGGATGTCTCTCTTTGCCCAGCCAAGTGTAGTTTCTGGCGGATTTTCTTGCTGGGAAGCGTCTGGCTGGACTATGTGGGCTCCGTGCTGGCTTGCCCTGCGAATTGTGTCTGCAGCAAGACTGAGATCCATTGCCGGCGGCCGGACGATGGGAACCTCTTCCCCCTCCTGGAAGGGCAGGATTCAGGGAACAGCACGGGGAACGCCAGCATCAACATCACGGACATCTCAAGGAACATCACTTCCATGTAAGTCGGCGCCGCTCCCTGCCGCCACCCCCAGCCCGCGGCTCCTCGCTCGCCGGCTCCTCAGCCAGGCTGGGGCCGGCCCTGCGCCTGCCGCCCGCGCGCCAGGCTCGCTCTGGCTCGAGATGCTCGGGGCTGCGCGTGCAGGTGACTCTGGCCCTGTCCAGTGGCGATCCGGGGATGCGTGAGCCTCTCCCGGGGGAGGACCCCAGCCGGGAGGGCAGGCGGGGGCCCAGCTCCCGCCCCCGCTCCCCCCGCTGCGGCTTGGCTCCTTCGGAGGGTGCCAGTCGGGTTCTCTCCCCCCACTAAATAGCAACAGTTTGGCCACGCGCAAGTAGAATAAAGTACCCGAGGTTCGAGTCCCTGGCAGCGGCGGCGGCAGCTACGGCGGCTGCGCTTAGCCCGAAGGAAAGGTGACAGGGACTGTCCGCGACCCGGCTGAGATGTTTAACTGTTTCCTTTTGGAAAGAGCAAAACACGCCGACGAGTAAACAAGTTGAGAGCTGGCCGCCGTGGGTGGGTGGGGGAGACTTTGGACATGTCGAGGCTGTCATGGACGCCCACCCCTTCTCTTCCTTACGCCTGCACTCTCCAACCCCGTTTCGGGCATTTCCGAGACCCCTCCCCTCCCCCCCCTTTTACCCTCCTCTGCATCTGGGCGCCCACAGAGCACCCCTGTTGGAGCTTGGAGAGCAGCTTGGGAATTTGGAGTCAGGATGGTGAAGGGAAGAGAGGGCTTGCCTGTTTTGCAGACAGGGCTTCTGAGATGATTGTGCAGATCCGTTTATTTGGAAAATTGATCTCTGACCGGCGTTTGGGTGGTTTTGCCCCACATAAGTGAGACCTGTGGTGGCCTGTTCTTGTCTGGTTATCTTCCTTGGCAAGGAAGGGGCAGAAGCATGGGCAGGGAGAAGGAGCTTGGGATCCAGGGAGTCTGCCCATCTTTTCCACTGACCTCAGCCAGGTGACCCCCTCCCTTCCTGCCATCCAGAGAAGGGTGGGGATGGCACTGGGATGGCTCAGGGGGTAGCTTTTGCCTATCTCCTCCCAAAGTCCCACCCCTCGGGGACTCGGGAAGTGGGTGGGATGCTGAGAAGGGTTTGCACTGAAGTCTGAGGTCTGAGGAAGGCATTTGGGCCGACTCAAGAGGGGCGAATCTGCCATTGGCACTGCTCTCCTTGGCGCCAGCCCTCCCTTTGCCTCAGCCCCAGTGTGATGGGGCTGCAAAGCCAGGAGGAATTGCAGCCCCGCTCTCTCCAAAGCCCGCCAGCCCTCTTGGCTTAATGGAGACTCTGCTAGCATTCTTGCAGCCAACAATTTGAGGGGAGTGTACAGCCCAGGAGCTGTTTCTGACTCTTGGCCCAGGAGACAAGATTGACCCATATCTTGGCTGTGCCATTCAACCCCTCACCACCTTCAATGCCCCCTCCCCCAGACTGGCTAGAGATGACAAGATATACAGCAAAGGGTGGAGGGGGGCAGGAAAAACAGATCCGACCCAACTGTGCCTCTCCCATCCTGCAGGCCATAGCCTCCCTGCCTCCCCCAGGATGCAGGGAGGAGGGTCTGGAGTGAGATTGTCGGGAAGCTCCGAATTGGAAGTGCACTCTCAGGGTTGTATGTGTGTGGAGGTGGGGGGGCTTAGTAGTGGGTCCAGGCGCTGAGCAGCTGGACCTAAGGATTTTCAAGGGCTTGGCTGGGCCAAGGGTTGGAAAGAACGGGCCCCAGTTGCCCAGTGTGGGTCTCTGGAAGCCCCTGAGCCTCATCCAGCTTCTTCTCTGCTCCAAGGATGTGTGTATCTGTAGGAAGCCAGTGGGAGGCAGGGACGGCCACAATCACGAAAAGGCTCTTTATAGCCACACAGAGGTGTGTCGCTCCTCTGAAAACGAGGCTCCGGGAAGCAGTTTGGTAGGGAACCATTTGGGTGGTCTTTTTAGGCAGAGTGTCCAAGATGGGGATGCTGAAAAGGTTGGTGATGGGGCAGCCTCTTGTCCCCTTTGCTATAGGAGGACCCTAGAAGGGCATCTGGAGGGACGGCAAGCTGGGAGTGGATTGGAGACCCCTCTGTGTGTGTCCCTGTCCTTGTTTCAGGACTGGGATTCTGGCAGTGAGTCAGGGCTCCTTTCCCTAAATCTACCCCAACACCTAAAAGCCAGGGAACTGGATTCTCAGGAGCCCCGAAGAGTGGCAGGTGGAGGAAGGTCAGAGGTCGTGGGTCAGATGACCCTTCCTCACCCCATCTCCTCCCCAGTGTCCTGTTGTATCTATGGCTGGTATTGACCGAAGTCGGGGAAGGGCCCTGCCTTCAAGCCCAGAGGCAGAGGACCTTGGGGAGAAGGGGGTGGAATCATGTTGATCCTGGGAAGCAGATGTCACCATCCCTATTTTACTCCCCTGGGAGTGGTGGCTCAGGGTGGCAAAGTAACTTTCCCTGGGGCACACAGCCTCAGAGGTGAGCCAGGCGGAGACCTCTATCTAGCCCTGAAACCCAGGCCCCCGACTCTGTGGAGGTGCCCTTGGAGCAGGCTGGAAGAGGGGGCTTAGAAGAGGGAGGAGCCCTCTGGGCAGGGCGGGGGATGTGACTTTAGTGTAACCTGGGAAGGGGCTGCAGCTGAAGCCAGGCTTTGCTGGAGAGGAGCACGATGCTACCAGAGATAAGAAATCAGGGTCCCCCAGCCTTCCATCAGCCTGGAGATCTTGGTGCTGATTATGCCTAGGGATGTAGCTCGGGCAGAAGCCTGGTTTTCATCATGCCTAGCTGAAGGAACCTGGGGTGCTCTCCATGATGCACCCTCCTGATCTTGGGGCTGTGGTCCCTCCTCTTGACTGGTGTGTGGAGTGGCTCCTATGCACCCATTGGAGGTACTTCTGATGGGGAGATTGCCCCCCCCATGAGTCTCAGGAGGAAATCAGCTGCCAGGCATCAGGACAGAAGTGTGGGTCTCACCTCCGCCCCTCCCAGAGTCAAGCAGCTCCGCAGCACCCTCCCTTTTGGCCTCTTTGTGTTTAGGAGGCCAGTCACTTTGACACTGGAGCGCTGACACACAGTAACCTTACCTAGAAGGGTCCACGCGCAGCCGCGCCCAGCCTGGCTCTGACGTCACAAAGGCAGGAGGTGGTGGCTGGGAGGTGGCTATCTGGGCCCTCTCCCTGGGCCAGGCCTGCTTGGAGCTGGGTGGGAATGGCGCATCCTTGGACTGTTAGAAAGAAGATCGGGGGGAGAAGATGGCATCGCTGGGCTAGGGGTTCTTGGGCTTGGCTTCTGGGCTCGTGAAGACCATGGGCTCTTGGCTGGGATTAGGAGCCACCAGCTGGGTCTCCACACCAGCCACTACAGGGTCCCCAGTGTTGGCAGGTCCCTTGTTTCCCCTGCCCTCCTTGCAGGCCCTCCCCTGGTTGGGTAGAGGATCATTCAGAGTACTGGCTCCTTGAATCTCAGCCTTTCCAGGGACCCATGGACAGCCAGCCAGGCGGTTACCAGGGATGCACTAAGGGTGTGGGCCAGGCCCCGGAGGCATTGTGGGGCTTAGTCAAGACCCCCAAGACTGGGGGTAGGCCTGAGGGGGGTGGGCTGAGGTGTGAGGGGCCTTTGAGGTGAGGTTTAGAAGGGGGAGTGGTTACCACCCAGGGAAAGAAGTGCTTCTAGGATAAACATTGGGGACCTTGGACTCCAGAGGCCCTGGGATTTTGCCTGGAGGCCGGGTTATGGTGGGCTCCAGGCCTCCCATGGAGAGGCCTCCCTGGAGCCAGAGTTGTCAGCCCTTGAAAGCCAAGGTCAGTCTTCTGAGGGGCCCAGGGCTTCAGCTCAGCAGCACCAGGGGACCCTAGCACATGACAGCTTGGGGCAGAACCAGCCTAGCCTGACCTTAGCGTTGAGAGTGCTTGTGAACTGGCCCCTGGAGGGCCAAGCCTGGAGTCTGGGAGGCGGCTCGGGGTCCTGCAGGGTGCCTAGAGTGCTACTGTGAAGTAAGGAGGGGCCTGATGCCCTCCTCTGGGACACTCCCCCTTGCCCTGCCTGTCCCTGTGTGCTGTCGCCTTCTGTCAGACTGTAGGATTGGAGAGGCCCCCACCCCGCTGGCTCGTGGGTGGTGGGTGGCCCTCCCTGAGGGTAGCCCTTGCCAGTACTGTGGCTCCTCCACTGCTGCCTGGGGTCCCCATCTCAAGGGCTCCATTGACTGGCTTGTTCTAGGACAGTGGACCAGTGGCAGAGTAGGATTCCGGAAAGGGATAGGACTTGAGCTGCACCCCTGGCTCCACCCATAACCTTTTGGGAGCCATGGTAGAGGATTGTAGCCCTTCCGAACCTGTAATTCAACTATGGATTGAGGCCATAGGGCAGTGTCCCTTCCATCTCAGACGTATGCTGTCCAGGGCCCGAGGATCCCCGAGGAGGCTCTGCAAGTCCACCCCCTTCAGCGTCAGTGCTGACCCCCGTGAGGCCACCAGGAGGGCAGAGGGTTCTCCCTCACTTGCCATTTCTCCTTCCTTCTTTCCCTTCCTGCCTCTAGGGAACCCAGCGCCACACAATATGGAGTCAGCTGCCCAGACCAAATGCTGCAGGCAGCACCTGCTCTGGGCCTGCAGCCGCCCAGCAGAGGCCGACCCCCAGTTTCCTTGGTTCCCATTCCCCCTGAGCTCAAGGCCCGGGAGAGGTCTCTGCAGAGCTTCAGCTCATTGCCCAAGCAGGGGCCCCCACGGGTCACAAGAAGAAAATGTCAGAACTCCTATTTCAAATTATCCTTGTCTGGAAAAGGGAATATTTAATATTTAATGTATGGATTGAAGATATACAAGCATATAATTTAATAAATATGAGTGCTTTGGGGTTATGAGATAAATTTTTTATTGCTGAAGATACAGAATCAGAAAAGCTCGGGGCCCACTGTTGTGCTGGGAGGGGTCTGAGTTTGAGAGGGGGATGGGTGATGAGGGTGACCATAGGAAAGGTCATCCTGAAGCCCCGGGCTCCATGGCTTGGCTTGTTCCAAGGAGGGGCTGGTTAATTGGGGGGGGGGAGCAGGGTGATATGAGGAGGGTGATATCAGGCTGGGTGGCATAGCGGATCTCTGCTCCCAACCAGGGTTCCTAAGGCCTCCTAGTCCCGGGGGCCAGGCCAGTTCTCACGGCTGGCCTGCTAGTCTCCTTGGGCCTCTGCGTAGCAGATTCTTCATCCCAGTGCGTACCCCAGCTTTCCAGTTGACGGTTGTTGAGTTGATTTTTGCAACAGCTACTTGAGGTACATAAGCAGGGATCATCAGTCCCATTTTACTGATTAACCAGCAAAATAACAGAATTTGAGTCCCACGCGGTGGAGTTGTGTGGCTCACAGAAGGAAGGACCTGGAAGGGCTTCGAATCTCCTCCTCTGGTGCTCCTCTTGGGGACTCTCTGGTTCTGTCTGCTCCATTCTCTCTCTGGCCGTGGCCCTGTAGCCTGACACCTAGTGCCCACGGGGAAGGGAGATGCAGAACGCTGTCACCCAGGAGGTCCTTTTTCTCCCAAGGGGCAGCATTGTGGGAGTAGTCCAGCTGTGAGGGACGTGTGGGGATGGCTCAGTGTCTGGCAGTTGGGTCCAGGCATGGCAGCACTGTAGGCTGGACTCGGTCCCCCAGATCTGCTGGTGGCCAATGAGCCATCAGCTCGAGTCACCCGTCATGCCCTGAGCCCAACTTACCTCTACTCTGGGACCCAGGAATACTCGTGGGTCCGGACAGGTTGGTGGCGACTCTTCCATGGTTAGATCAGCAAGAGTGAGGGCTCCAGTGGAGCCAGACAGAAGGTCAGTGCCCAGTGGAGCGGAGAAGCCCCCCAAGGGTCCTCCCATTTCCGCCTACCCCGAATGCGGGACTCACCAAATCAGAGCTGGAAGGGACACTGCCATTCTGCCTACCTCATGTTACCCGTGGGGGTTCCATAAGAGGCCCAGAGAGGGGCAGGGGCTTTTCTGGGGTCCGCTGGGTGCTGGAAAACTTTGTTTCCCAGGGATAGGCGCTACCTTCTCCTACTCCACTCCGGTGCCCATTCTGGGCACTCTGTCAAAGCCAGAGCCTCGCCCACGACTGTGTCTCCCTCTGGGGCGATGTTTCCAAATGTAGGGTCCCCAGAGGCAGCAACTATGTGAGGCTGGCAGCCCACGCCAATTAGAAATCTACTCAGTGAGGGCTTATGCTGAGCTCTGTTCACATCCAGGGCTGGGAGTCTGTGGGTTGAGTGGGCTCAGGGGCCTGTCCTTTCTCTCTAGCCTCACCTCCGCTCCCCTTGCTCCCACTCCATCCCCCACCTGGTTTGTACAATCCAAAGTTTCCTGGGCTCTGGGTGGTGAGAGACTCAGGATTCCTTCCCCCAACAGATATCATCAAGTGTTGTATCCCCAGCAGCTCCTCCCTAGCTTTAGATGAATCCCTGCCCTCCTCTGGACCCCAGTGTCCTTATCTGTAACATTAGAATAACATCCACTTTACAGCAGCACACTGAAGTTCAGGGCCCTGTGTCATGCCTGTAAAGAGAAAACTGTCAGCACAGGATAATTAGTAATGACCAGGCCTTTGTGAGCGCATTCTCTGTTCCACATACCGTTCCAGGCACTTTAGAGGTCATACCTCATTATGGTGTCACACCAACCTTATGAGAGAAGTACTATTATTAGTCCCATTCTACAGACGGGAACACTGAGTCCAGAGATGGAGTTTGCCTTATTTCATGCAGCTGGTAAATACAGAGCAGTCTGACATTAATGTCAAGCTGTATTGCCTTATGCATAGTAACGCGTACTGGTATCCACACGTACACACACATTCATGAATGCACAAACATTGTGATATATTAGTGAATTAATAGGGTGTGCATGAAGGTTTCGGAGGATTCTTTCCTTGATAACATTTCAGTTCCCTAGGTGAGAATTACCCTGGCTGGGGTTGGAGGGGAAGGCAAATGCGGTGATGATGGGTGGGTGTGGTGTTGGTCAAGCGGTGCCCGCCAGCGCAGCCACAGACAGGCTCCTGGCAGTGGGGGAGGCTTTGGGGCTCTCCTTCTGACCTGTTCTCGACAGTGGCCTCCCCCAAGGCCACGTCTCAGCCAAGCCTCTTCCCAGGACTCCTTGACCCCCCCCGTGGCATCTTGGCCTTGGAGGTCAAGTCAGCTCCCACAGGAGACCAGGTGCCAGCTGAGGCTGGCGGGGGTTCAGGAAGCTGGCGGCTGGGTCCCAGCCAGCTCCACTCTGGGCCCCGGCACGGTCAGCAGGATGGTGTCCCTGACTGCCCATGGCCAGGGAGAGATGGACGGGAGAGGGGAGGGCGGGTGGCTTCTCTCAGATAGAGTTTGGGGTCCTGAGGCTGCCCCTGGTTGCAGAGCAGGAGGGGGCTGTCTGAAGTGCTGGAAGCCTATGTTCAGGGCATCCTTCCTGAAGGGCGAATTCTAGTTCTCCCTGGCCCTTCTCTTGCTCCCTCCTCCGAGCAGCTTTCCCTCCCCTCCGCCCTGTCTCTCTGCACCCTGACCCCCTTGCTCATGGAAGCACCCAGCTCTCATCATAGGAGCGAGCTGTCCCCACAGAGAGAGCTGGAGGACCCAGCAAACGGCTAAGATTGTGGGGCAAGCATTTGTGGGAACACCCCATGTTTGCTGCTCCTTGGCTGGATGAGCCGCCGTATCAGAGAACCTGTCTGGCCTCAGTTTCCCCTTCTGGGAGTTGGGGGTCCGTCTCGCCCACAGGGTCACTGTCAGATCAGTATGCTGATGCACTCCCCAGGCTCTCTAAACAGTTGAGCCCCATGTTGGTTATTTCCATTTCTAGATGCCTGGGAGTGTTTTTGAGTTAGGAAGAAAATCAAGATGTTGAAGCATAAATCATCCGATTTGGAAAGGGGCTCAGAAATAATTGGAGCCAAACCCAGTTTCACAGAGGAACCTGAGGCTCGGGAGAGGTGGAAGGACTTGGCTCGTTCACCCAGCGAGTTCTGGCCAGGGCAGAGCAGCACCCCACTCCTGGCTCCCCGCAGCGTGGGTCCCCCCCACCCCGCCTCTGCCCTGGCGCTGAGGGACCTGGGCTCTTCCAGAGGCGCCTCCTGTGAAGGGAGCGGGAATGAAGGCATCACTCTTAGATTCGGGGTGCTGACCCACAGCCTCCCAGGGTGAACTGGGCTGTGCCACGTCTTGGGGCTCTGTTCCCGCCTCATCTCTGGGGTCTTGTAAACAAGCCCCAGAGCCTCTGCTTCCTGCCTGCCGCCGTCGTCTGCGCCTAGGCCCGCGGTGGCCACCAGAGGGCAGTGCTGTGCACGAGACCGTCTGAGGCTCGCCAGTGGCCTCTTCCCAGGCAGGAGCTGGGGATGTCACAGCAGCCTGGTGAGGAGTTTGGGGCAGCCAGGCTGTTAGAGCCTCTCCCGGACCAGGGTTGAGCAGGGAGGTCAACTCTTCCCTTGGCGGGCCCTGCCTCCATCATGCCAGCCTCCCAGGGATGTGAGTCTGCTGGCTGGGAGCTTCCTAGGGGCAGGCAGAAGCCATTCTGGAGTGCTGTCCTTCCCACCTCCCCTCCCAGCACTGCAGGAGGGACCGAATGGCTGGGCACAGTTCCTGCCCAGGAAGACCAGTTCTGATGGGGACACAGAGAAGCTGACAGATGGTTACGCTGTGGGGTCAGTGTCTTGGAAGAGGTGAGCTTTATAAATTGCCTCAGGTCGTATTTGATATACTGGCCCAAATGTGGGGGCATCTCTCACCTCTCCCTGCTCCCGGGACTCCCTCATGCCAAGCTTGGGAATTACTAGCTGTTTGGTAAATACCAGATCCTACATTTTCCAGAACTGAGAGCTTGGTGCTGTCTTCTAGCCTCTCTAGACCCCCCCTCTGCTCTCAGAGATGCCGTGTAAAGAGATGGGTATAAAAGTGCCCTGCAGACCAGGGTTGTGGCCCTGCCTGGGCTGGTTGCTTCTGACTGTTTTCTTTCTGCGAGTGCTTTTGGCCATTCTCTGTCATTTCCAGGCGGTCTCATGTTTGAGCAGTGTTTTTTTGTTCTGTGTGCTCTAGTCGGTCCACGAATAAGTCTTGTCCCACAGATGCTGTTATCAGCTTTGGAGACGGGATCTGCTGCCTTTGTGGTGGGGCTGAGCTTATGGGGTGGGAACCCTCAGTCGTCCCATAGCTGCTGGACCCTGGGATGGGGTATTTCAGTCTTTCCCCACCTACTTATTGCTCATACTTTTTCAGGGCTGGCACCCTCAATTGCAGGGGTGAAGCTACTGAACCAGAGATCATTTGCATGCATAACCTTGCTTATTGGCAGCAACTGCTAAATAAAACTTGAGATCACAACTATCCTTCTTACTAGCTGGGACCCTGAGCTGGCTACTTTTCTTGATCCCCAGTTTCCTCATCTGAAAAACGGAGATAATAAGAATACAGGGCTATTGTAAGATTTTGATGAGAACACACCCACGCGTGTGTTCTCTCCCATTTCCCATCACCACACTCCAGAACATCATCTCCAGAGCGTGGACACTTTTTATGGCCCTCCTCTGTTCTTGGCTTCTGGTCCCTCTTCTTTCCAGCTCATCCCACGCACCTGGACAGATTAATCTTCGAACCCAGGGTCTTCCGTTAGCACAATTCCTGTGCCCGAGTTTTTCCATGGTTCTTTTGTCTGAGTGGCAGCTCAGTGCCATGGTAATAATAGTGGTTTCTTTGGCCAAACAGCCTTCCGTTGAAATCCTGGCTCTGCCCCTGTGTGAGCTTAGGCAAGTTACTTAACTTCTCTGAGCTTCAGTTTCTCCATCTGAATAGTCAGGCGAACTATCTCCACCATCCTAGAGTGCTTGTGAGGATTCAATGAGATTGTGGGAAGGGCCCGGCAAGTGATGGCTGCACAGAGGTCAAAGTGGCAAGTGCCACAATGGGAGTCTCTCAGAGGTGATGGGCAGTGACAGTTCTGGGTCCTTGAAGAGTGGGATTAGAGGCAGTTATGCCAAGAGAGCTAGCACCTGAGCCCAAGCTGAGGGGGTCAACAGAAGGACCAAGATGGTGTGCATATGAAAGAGGTGACAAAGTAGCTGAGATGTGTGTCAGCTGAAAGGACAGAGAGATTGTTATAGTTAGACTGATAGAGTCAGTTGGGGCACCAAGTGGCGGGTGTCCCAGGCAGAGCCCACCTTCCCCATTCTCCAGCCCCAGGGGTTTTGCTGCCGGCATTTCCATGCAAGGGCAGGGTAGCACCTGCCCTTACAGATGTTGCACAACCCATGTGGTTTTACCGCTATTGTTGCTGATCAGCTTCCCGCTCACTAGCTGATACCCTTTGGCTATTGTAACCGACTAAGCCCATCAACTACAGATGGGGCTGCAGGATCAGCCCTGGGACAAAGAGTTTAGGAGTCCAGTGGGAGGCAGTGACCTCTTAGTCCCTCCAGTCCACCCTTAAGAGCCTCCCACACGCACTCATTCCAATTCCATGTTAAGCCACAAGAGGGCACTAGACTGATTTCTGTGGGGATAGAGGTACTATTTGGCCTGCCCCATGGTGACTGTCTTTGATCAAGGCAGCATGTGGCTTCGTTCCAGATGCCAGCATCTCTGGAGGCCACGGCAAACCAGCTGGATTTACCCAGAGCCCATAGCACAGTGTGAAATATCTCAAGGGAAGTGAAATCGTAGTAAAAGGTCATGGAATTGGTCATGAAACTTGGGTTCCAGTCCTTGCCGTCCTTCCTTGTTGCTCGTTTTTCTGAACTTTGAGTAAGTTGCTTAGTTCCTCTAGGCCTCACTGTCTTCACCTGCAACTAAGGTGTTATAGGGAGGTGTTGCTGCGGGGCTTGAATGACATGATGTGTGGGAAGTGTCTGGAATGTGATGGCTGGAATGTGATGGATACTCCATGATTGACCATCTGTTTCTTCCTGCAAGAAGCATGAAGTTAGGACACAGCACAGGAGATATTTATGGGATCCGGTGGGGCCTGGTGGGCTCACTTTACTCCCCAGTAAACACTCTATGGTTCCAGTTCACTGGGGGCAGCAGTGACCCCCAGTGGCCAGAATGCAGAACAGCAGTGCATTTGGACCTGGTAGTGGGGTGGTGATGGTGGCCTTTGTTGGGGAGTTGTTGGGTATTGTTGGGGCAGATGAGACTGACTCGGTGTCAAGGGATATCGGCTTCAGAGGATCTGTCAACCAAATTTCTCTCCTGTTAAAATACTAGTGGTTAGAGATGATTCTCTCAGGGCATTAGTGTGATTGGTGGTGGCCACTGGGGATGTTTGCTGCCTGGACCAATGTCCTGAAGTCACAACTGCAGAACACACATGTGCAAACAACTGACTTTATTGTAGCCAACAAATCCTGCCATCTAACCACCAGACCCCTGTGATGTGTCCTGGGTCTTGCTGTTTGTGAGATGCATCAGTCCCTCATCTATCAGGTTGGCCTCAGCCAAGAGGCTCTAGATCTCTGAACCTCAGCACGCTTATCTGGAAATCGGGGGTTGGGCTGGTTGACTGGGAGGGTGCTTCCAGCTTGGGTCGGAGTGTTGGAGACTTCATTTCATAGCCTTTGCTCGGTGTGTGTTGGGTGTGGGGATCCATGGGAACTGGGGGCAGTGAGAACTGCGGAACTTCAGGCCTTCCTGGCACAGGAGCTCCAGCCTAGAGGAGGGAGGGGCCTTCCCTCGGTGGAGGTGTGCCCCTGAGCCTGCCGCTGGGGTGTCTCTGGCTCTCCATCTCCGTAGCCTTTCCATTATCCACCTGAAACCAGGGGGGAGCTCGGCAGATGTGTTGGCTCAGGACGTCATTTAGCATCAGCTTTGCTCCAGATTGGATTTCTGACTCCCTGCCACCCCTTAAGTGGTGGTCATTTTAACAAATGTGGCGATAGGACAGCAAGTGGGAAATAACATGAGAAATGGGGAGGGGGCAGGGGCACGCAGGAAGGGTATAGTTTATTCCCTTGGCAGAGGCCGTCTCTGAGGCGCTGGAGGGGGAGAGGAGTGGAGTGGCAAGGAGGAAGGGGTGGGAAGGAGTGCCTGACGTCTGGGGCAGGTGGCCTGTGGCTTTCCCTCCTCCGTGGGAGGGCCCTGTGTCCTATGAGGATGTCTGGCTCCTGTTCCTGGGGCAGGTGTTGGAGGGGAGGCCCCCGTGTTTCATTTTTCAAAGGACTGTCTTCCAAGTGCATAACCGACAGCTAACGGGCCTGGCGCTGGCAGCGTGTTCAGCCCACTGTGGATGCCGAGCTGCATCTGGACCTGGGCTGTGGGGTGCCCAGGTGTCTGGCCGCCTGCCTCACTGCCTGCCAAGGCCCATCCCAGCAGCTGGAGTGCTGGGGAAGGATGAGCAGAGGCACTAGCTGGCCCGGGAGAGGAGGGAGTCAGGCGTCTGCCATGCCGGCCTGCGGCAGCAGCCATGTGCCGGGCACCGTGCTATGCCCTGGGACACAGCACTGAGAAAGTAAAGGCCAGGCCCTTCCCCCTTTCTTGGGGTTAGAGTCAAGTTGGGGTAGCGGGCATTGGACAAAGGACCTACTGCTAAGGCTGTCTCAGGAGAAGCAGGGGCAGAATTTCAGAAAATGTATCTAATGTAAAGTTTAGAGAGAAATGTGTATGTGCATATATATATGTATATATATATATATATATATATATATATATATATATGGAAATGTGGCTTCTTAAAGTGGAGCGGGCACAATTTTTCTAAATGGAGATGTGAAAAGTCTAGCTTTACCTGTTCCCGGGTCCACCGCATAGTGACTACGGCAGAGCTGCTTGTCAGGGTCATGGCCCCAGGCCCAGAAGTTGATTCATTGGCCTCGCTGTTGCCCACAAGAGGTCCCAGGGCATTTTAGGGAAGCAACTTTGGGAAGGCAAGAGAGGCTAACTGCCCTTCTCCAGTCCCTCTCTGACTGCCTGAGATAAAGACGTGGGGGCAGGTACCTTATTTGGAAGGTGAGCCCAGGCGGCCTGGGAGGGGCAGTGAGACCGAGGAGGGAAGGGAGCCAAGGAACAGCGTGTTCATGAGCAGGTTGCCGAGGCTCTCCCGAGGTGCTCGTTATTTCTCTACTCCTGCGTTTATTCAGCATGTTTATTTGAGAACCTCCGACGGGCTGGCCCCTTTTGGGAGAGGTGTGAGCGTCTGTGAGCCAGACGGGTGAGGTCTAACGAATTCTCCCCACACTACGGGACATGTAAGGTCAAGCCCCTTTCTCTTGGCACGCGGCCCCTGCTTGTGGGAGTCTGCCTCCAGGCGGTGGGGGCCGCAGGCCAGGTGTGCTGAGGGGCAGCCAGATTCCCTCAGTCCCCCAGGCAAGTTCTTGGGAGAAAGTTCCATCAGAGGTGATTCAGGGGTTAGAAGCGCCTGGGATGGGCTCGTGCCCGGGCGGGCATGCCCAGACTGTGTCCTCGTGGTGGTAAAGGGCCAGGTCCAGACCCAGCTGACACTGCCCAGGAACAGTGGGCCCCCTCTTAGAGTGGTGCCCTGGGCCCTGGGGAACCATCAGTGTGGGAAGAGTGACCTTCTCCCTCCCTGACTCTTGTCCAGGGTCATTTCCTGTCTGTCTGGTCATTCCTCCCGCCTCTGCGTCTACCTCCCCCAGTCCTGGGTCGCAGGCTGTGTCCCATCCCGGTAGCTTGCTAGTCTACTTGCCCTCCTCTGTCCATCACTTGCTCAGGGCTGCTGTTGCCCGGGCTCTGGTTAGGTGTGCTCTAGCCTTGGGGCTTCACCATGGCACCCTCCCGGGTAGCCGTCCTCACGTGTGCCACTGGACAGAAGAAGGTGACATAGTCAGCGCCTTAGTCCAGCTGAATTCTCTGGAGTTCTGCCGTGTGCCGTGTGTGACACCAGGCTCCTTACGTCAGGCTCGGATCCTCCCTGTGCTGGGAGCAGGGAGTGTGTTTCATTCAGCTCCATCTCCTCAGCAGCCAGCTTCCCTTTCACCTGTTCTCTCTGTGCCCCAAGTATGGTGCCTGGCTTCACCCTGACCTTGACCCCCACACTCATCTTTCCCTGCCGGGCTGGACTTGACTGGACCTGCTCTGACCTTTGTGATCCAATGTGTAGTTGAGAAACGAAGGCACAGTTATGTTTTCCAGGCTTGGAGGTGATTTTCAAAAACTACTTGGGAGGCAGGGAAGAAACTCTGTAACTGCCCCTCAGGAACCTGAGTTGGGTCCTCACTGCTCCCAGGGTGAAGTTCACGGTTCCTGCTCAGGCTACAGCATCTCTCTGGAGTCCGGCCGCCCTGCGTCTGAGATGCTACATAAACTTCCTGGGCCACAGGAGTGCTCAACAAACACAGCCACTGTTGCTCTGTGCTCGAGACTGGGGAGGTGGGAAGCAAGAACAACGGGACCCTCTGCCCCGGCCAGACTGAAACCTTCCCAGGCATCTCCCACCCTTAGTCTTTGGTCAGACTGCTTCCCCTGCCTATAAGCCCTCTGGCCTTCATTCTGCTCACCTGGGCCCTACCTGTCACTCAAGTCCCACCTTTGAGGGGGTCTTTGTTATCCAGACCTGTGTGTCATGGTTGTTCTTGCTTCCCACCTCCCCAGTCTCGAGCACAGAGCAACAGTGGCTGTGTTTGTTGAGCACTCCTGTGGCCCAGGAAGTTTATGTAGCATCTCATTTAATCCGGCCGCATGTGTGGAGGGCGGCTCTCACTCCTGGGGGGCGGGGGTGAGTCCAAAAGATGCAAGAGCTCGCCCCAGGCCACCGTGTGAAGGGCACGGTTAGGACTCAGACCCAGGCTGGCTCCAGAGCCCATGCCCCACATCCATGTAGCAGTGTGCCCAAGGGGCTGGGAACAGCTCATCATCAGGAGAGGAAGCGGTAAGGGGACCCTGGGGCACTGATAGGGCGGTGCCAACGGTACAGGGTAGACCGTGGTGTCTGTGTAGTAATGCGGCTGTATTTTGAAAACGTGGTGCTGATAGAGGAAAAGCAAGAGTGACATACCATATGTGTATTTTAAAACACACAGTGACAAATATAACGTATTGTTTATGGACACAGATATACAGTAAAAGGATAAAATCATGGTTTGGATACGAACCAATTCCACGATAGCCGGGGGGAGGGAGGGAGAGGACGCCAGGATGAGCACAGGCTGTGTCTCCGGCCTTTTCCTCCGTCTTTTTCTCCAGAGCTTAGCTTCATTCCAGGGGATGCGCAAGTAAGGTGTTCGGTATATAATCCTTTGCTCTTCTCCACTGAAATAAAACTCTAGAAGCCGTGAGCAATAAAAACATTATCACACCCATCAGATTTGCAATTTAAAAACGTTAAACCCTTGTATTAGCTGGCTGGGGGCTTACACAACAGACATTCGCTTCCCCACTGCTCTGGAAGCTGGAAGTCAAGGTTGAGGTGTGGACAAGGTTGGCTTCTCCTCTCCTTGACTCGCAGATGACCGTTGTCTGCCTGTCTCCCCATGGTCTTCCCTCTGTGTGTGTTTGTGTCCTAATCTCTTCTTAGAAAGAAAGACACCAGTCATATTGGATTAGGGCCCACCCTGCTGATGTCATTTTACCTCAGTCACCTTTTTAAAGACCTGGTCTCCAAATAGTCACATTCCCAGGCCCTGGAGCTTAGGACATCAACATTGACATTTTTAGGGGGGGAGGGGTAGGGAGACATAATTCAGCTCATAGCAATCATAAGACAAAAAATTTTGCATGTCTGCTGAAATTGGAGTCTTAGACTTTCCAAGTGCGGACACCTGCAGAAGTTCATCAGAGCTAAGTTTTTCTAATGTTTTGCTGGTGCCCTAGACATAGCTGCTTGGTCTTCCTGTGGGGAAGAGCTTGCCCATCCTGGGAGAGACCATGTGGGTCAAGGGAAGAACACACAAAAGCAAATGCAAGGTCTGGGAAGGGCCCACAGGCCAGGGCTCTGACTCTCCAATGTTTAGGAGGTGCAGGCGCAAATGAGTAAAACCATATGGTACTAAGCACACTGAAAAGCACTATTACTTTCTCTCTTATTAACTAGTTAACTAATTTCTCAGTGATTTCAATAGCTACCAGAGAGCCTTGCTTGTGTCAGCCACAAAGTTTGTGGCCCCGCTCCCTCAGGATATGACAGTGGACTGGGACCCTGGGCCACGGGGGTTTGGGTGGCAGTAGGAAGAACCTGAACAATGGGCCACAGCCTAGGGCCATGCGATTGCTTTCTTTGGGGCCATGTAACTAAACAGGACTCTTCCTGTTCCTTTATTTGATTATGAAAATTTTCAAGCATACATAAAACTTGAAAACTACAGTGACCATCCATACACCCGCCACCTGGATTCTGCAATTAATGTCTACTCTACTTGCCCGATCGTTTGGCCTATCCATCTCTCCATCTCTCTATCCACTCAGTATCCACCCATTTTCTCCGGTGCATCGCAGACTAAATCGTAGATGTTTGTACACACCCCATAAATACTTTAGTATGTATATCATTAAACTAGAGTTCAATACTAATTTTCATTATTTCTTTGGAGGTAATATTTATAGTCAAGGAAATGCACAAGTCCCATGTGTATATTCTGAGTTTTGACAAATGAATACACCTGTGGAACCCGGATCCAGCAGGATCCAGAGCATTGCCATCCCCCAGAAACTTCCCAGCCAGGCTCTGTCTCCACCTCCCCAGAGGTAGCCGCAGTTTTTGTATTCCCTCCCCCCCCAGTAGATTGCTTTTGCCTAATCTACAACTTCACATAAATGGGATCATATGATGTGTACTGAGCAAAATGCTTTTGAGGTTCGCCCACGTTGTTGCAGGTAACGGTGGTCTGTTTCTTTTCCCTGCTGAGTACTATCCCATTTACGGGAACCTCAGTTTGTTCATCCAGCCTCCTAGGTGTTGGAACCCTGCTGTTCCCCGTGTTGGGCACTGTGGGTAAATCCATTATGAATATTGTTACACAGGCTTTTTGTGATCACATGCTTTCGTTTCTCCTGCGTCTCTCCCCAGGTGTGGGGTTTCTGGATTGTATGATACATTTATAATTAACCTTTTAAAACACCCCCAGATCTCTTTTCAAAGTGGTTGCACCAGTTTACACAATAAGACTGGTTTTGTTGAATCTGGGTTAGGATAGACCCAGGCCCATGACTCACATACAGAAGCCGGTCCTGTTGTAGCTTTGTCTTGCAGATGAGGACTTTGAGAGGCAGAGGGGCCTCCTCACTTGCTCAAGGTCACCCTGCTGGGAGGTTGCAGAGCTGGGACTGGCTGACTCAAAGCCCCTGGGGTTTGCATTATGAGGGCTGCATCTTGCAGATGCAGGGCTGAGGCCAGCAGGAAAGCAGGTGGCTGACTTCTCAGGGCACCTTCTGGTGTTCCCAGCCCAAGGATATTCCTGATGCACTTGGGGCACCCTGTTCTCTCTGATACTGTGGCAGTCAGGGCAGGTGGGCAGGTGGTGCTCTATAGCAGGGTGGCAGGGCGGCGCCCCTGGGCAGGTGCTTCCTGGCTTGGGGCTGACTGTTTTCTCCAAGTCCTCCATCCACCCTAGTCAGGCGGCACCTCTCAGGGCCCTGGGCTGTGTCCTGTGTGCAGTGGACAGACGGCAACCCTGGATCCACTGCTCCCTCCTGTGTGCTGAGCACTCCAACATGGGGTGTGGGGAGGCTCCAGATCAGCTCTAGACTACTTATTCCTTCACGGTCTGAGGCTGTCCTGGGCACGAAGGTGCACTGGTCAGCCTGTCCCAGTTGGTCCTGCCTCACGGAGCCTGCAGCCTGGGGGTGCGGATGGAGACATATACAGGCTTCCTTCCTTCATGTTGGCGACGTCATGGTGCACAGGAGGGATGAAGTTTCTGGCCTGGGAATTTGATGGGCAGAGACGTTGGTATTTACATAAATCACTCAGTCCTGTGAAGGGATTAAGCAGAGAGTGTCACATGGAGACTGACTGTAGGTGGGGGCTGCTTCCCTTGAGGCTCGGCCAGCAGGGCTCTAGGAGGAGATGACAGGCCTGCTCTCAGCTGAACAGTGAGAAAGAGGCGGAGCTTCGGGAGACTGAGGTAGAAGTCTCTAGCAAGCCCAGCACCTCCAAGGTGGGAATGGGCTGGGAGTGTTTGAGGGGGTGGAACCGTGGCCGGGGTAGGGGGAATGGGGTGGAGTGTGCAGGAAGGGGTGAGGTTGGAGAGGTTGCAGGCCTTGCAGGCCATGGGAAGGGGTTTAGACTTTGATCCCAGTGAATTAGGCCTGGAAGATTTTTCTCTTTAAGCAGGAGATGGTTCAGTTTACATCTTCAGTGATGGGTGCACACGGGCTTGTGGGATTCCCTGGGAGGCACTTAACCCAGGCTGGGGCACGTGGGGCAGGTTCCCAGAGGAAGGCACAGCTTCCTGAAACCTGGAGGGTGAGCAGGCATCAGCCACCATGCGGGGCAGATGCGATGACATGAGGGACAGATGCGATGACATGAGGGACAGATGCGATGACATGAGGGGCAGATGCGATGACATGAGGGGCAGATGCGATGACACGGAGAGCAGACGTGACAGAGGCTGCTGTTACCGAGCAATGGCAGGGCTCCTTGCCTGACATGCATAGAAGCCAAGACCATGGACCAGCTTCTGAGAAAAGAAAAAGCTTCTATTGCGGGGTCAACCAGCAAGGAGACAGGAGGCAAGGCTCAAATCTGTCTCCCCAATTCAGGCTCCTGGAGAGATGTAGGGGTTTCAGCACCAGACCTTGCTGGACCACAGACCATTTATTTCTGAAAAGGCTCCCAAGTGCCAGTTCTGGTCAGGTCCCGGGGCTTTGGTTTGTGGGTTCTGAGGGGAAGCAGGTAAGGTTCACAGGTGTTACCTGTAAGCTTTGGTCCCGGGTCTCGGTATAAACGGGGTGGGGCAGTTTGAGCTGGCTGTGCGGTTACACTGGTCTAGGCAGAAGGGGCAGCCACACGGGAGCCCTGGAAGCAGGAGGACCCTGAAGCAGCTGAAGGAAGCTCATCTGGCTGGAGAAGGAAGGAGGGGTCCAGCCACGCCAGGCCCAGCGGCCGGGCTCCCCCTGAGGTTACCTTGAGGATTGGGGTTCAGTCTTGTTCACCTTTGTCATTCCAGTGCTTAGCATTTGCCCGGCTAAATGAATGCTGGGTCAGCACGTGACTGATGAATGAAGGAGCTCAGGCTGGAGGTCCGGGGGCGCCGAGAGGGAGCCTTGGGTCCTGAGGGCACATGTGGTTGGACAGGGGTGGAGTCCATCACCCCTTGGCCGAAAGTCCAGGCTGCCTGATCCGATGGCTTGGGAAGGGCAGTGGCCTGGGACCTTGTTTGCCGTAATGTCAGCGGTCCAGGAGGAAGGCTGGGCCCTGCCTGAAAGGCCCCAAGGTGCATGGTGGCAGAAGGCCCCTCTGACTCAGGAATGCCACTTGCTAAAATATATCTGTTTATTCAGAGATTTAATTAACATGTTTAAATATTAAAGAGTAAACAACCTGTGTCTAGTGGGACTGAACATTTACCAACAGGAGTTCTGACTTGCTTAATTATTTGCACTTTCCAGGCCCTAAGAGCGTGTTCCCGGTTTGTTCCAGGGAGCCCGGGGTTCTCCCTGGAGAAGGCAGGGAACTGGGCCAAGGAGCACTGGGAAGTTGGGGGGGGGAGCAGGGTGTGGGGAGTGGGGAAGGAGGGGGAAAGGGAGGAGGGTGGGAGATGAGAGGAGTTTTCTGAAGAGGTGGAGCTGTCCAGGCAAAAGAAATCCAGACGCTGAATTCCTGTATTCATTTGTACAGAGTTGAAGAGAGTTTCAAGCTTCTGGGCAGTGGGACCAGGCTGCAGATTAAGAGGCCAGGTGACAACTAGACAGTCCTCGGAGGAGTCTCCGCAGTTGGGGGATTGCAGGGTCCTGGGATTTCCCCCGTGAGGATGCCTGTTTTCCATGCTGGGTTTGTGGGACCCCGCTTCTCGCCCTAATGCCTAGGGGGCCGCAGCCCAGACAGGAGCCGCCCATTGCGCCGGGAGGGAGGGCACCGGGCAGGTAACGGCCCAGCCACCCTGTGGGGGCTCTGATTTCTGCGTTCGCAGTGATTTCTGTTACAATATCTGCAGACTAAATCCTGGACACCGGGAGATTACGCCGGGGCTATTTATCGGCAATGCGCTCTACGGTTTTAATTTTTCGTTTTTGCTTATTCAGGCTTTAGCTCCAGAGGAAAATAGCCTGGGGTAGCTCCGAAATAGATCCTCTCTGCCCCATTAACTTATTCAGTGAGTTTAATGGTCTCTCTCCCCTCAGCCTTGGAGCCATCATTAAAAGGCAGAGATTTATAAGAGCAAAGACACTGAGTTTTAGTCAAACTTTCGCTCTGGGTTGGGGGAAGGGCAGGGGCGGGAGGGGTGGGGGGGCGGCCTGGCTGTGGGTGCAGCCTGTGAGTGGGTCCTAACCTCAGGGCAGAAGGCCGGGGCTGGGCTGGCGGTTTCCTGGGCACATGTAGTGACACTGCCCCGCAAAAGCTCTTTCGGGGTGAGTGACCAGGCTTCTCCCAGCTCTCGTGGGCAGGGCTGTCTTGGAGTGTCTCTGAAATGTGACCAAAGGGCTCTGGGGTGTCCTCAGTGGGCCTCTGGGGCCAGGTCTCGCACATCCCACTGCCGCTCACCTTCTGCTCTGGGTCAATTTACCGAAAATCACAAGTCACTTAGCAGAAGCCAGTTCTCTGAGAGTAAGTGACTGGAGGGCCAGTTGCCCAGACGCCCTGTGAGCAAATGGCCAATTTTCCAACAGGCAACTCACTGAAAGCCTGTTTGCTGGGTGCTCAATGGGCCAAATTTACCAGAATTTTGATTTAAGGAATATAATTATTGAATTGAGCCAAGTCAAGCCAGGGCTGTCCAATTCGGTCTCATCCAAGCCAGTCACTCCGCTTCCTCCGTGGTCTGAGCAGCTGTGGTCGCAGAGCCAGGCCCTGTGGGGACTGCAGCAGAGGGGTGGGCTGGCTCCGGGGGAGGTTGGACAAGAGGAGCTGGATGTGACAGCCAGGCCTCCACCCAACAGGGTGAGGTGGGCATGGGGGTGTTTAGGAAAGCTGGGTGAAGGAGGCAGACGGGGTGTCCTGTCGTGCACGGTCTGGATGGGAGGGAGGTGAAGGGGGACACTTCAGGCTGAAGGTGCAGCATGGAGTAAAACACCCAGGGCCTTGGAGGAGGTGTAAGGTTCCTGTCGCCTGGAGAGCAGGGCCCCTGAGTGGCACAGGGGGCCTGGGGACTCGCTCCGGGAGGGGAGGACCTTGGGTGCTGGGCTGAGGCGTCTGGACTTTCTCCTGTTATGTTTGGGGTGTCTGAAGGTTTAGGAAGACAGCTTTAAGTAGAGAAACTTCAAATGGCTTTTAAACAATTATACATATATTGCAAAGGGAAAATTGGAAATAGCAGAAAGTAGAAGACAGAGAAATTATCCATAGTCCCTGAGACCTGGGAGAGACCCACACTGCAGAGATCTCCCTCACGGCTTACGAGGGGTGATCCTAGAGTTGTGTACAAGGTGGGAGGCGCCCTCTGTGAAGCCTTGTGCGGCTCTGAGAGGCCCAGGGCTGGGCGGTGGGGGTGACAGGACGATCGAGCTGATGGCCGTCGGAGATGAATTGTAGACACGTGGGGTGGGCAGAATCATCTCCAGAAGGAGGGATGAAAATCCGAGTTAGGAGGAGGGCAGTGGGGTGAAATCATGGGAGAGGGAAACGGCTTGGAGGTCACACTGGTAGGGTTCGGGCCTAGAGGGCACCCAGGGAGTCTGAGAGCTGGTGTTTCCAGCAAGGAGCCTGGGAGAGAGAGGAATGGTTGCCAAGAGCTTGGGGTAGATCTGGGAGTGGATTGGAGAGGAAAGGGTGCGTCAGGCTTCACACACCGGGTTTGGTTTGGCTTGGACATCCAGTAGAGTCCATCTGGCCAGGGGTTGGAATTTCAGGGCTGGCCTTGGGCATAAAAACCAGCCTGGAGATTTGCGAATATTGTGCCCAGAGGTGAGCTTGAAGCCAAGGGTGTGAGTGAACAATAGGAAGGGATGTGGGCCAAGAGGAGAACCTCGGCCTCTCCATGTGGAGGCAGGAGGCAGGAGAGAGGGCCAGAGAGGGAGCAAGCTAGCGGGGAGAATGGCAGGCCACTTCCCGGAGTCACCCTTGGCTTGTCACATAGCCCCCTTGTAAGGCCATCTGTCTGGTGTCCGGGGTCTGAGGGGCTCAAGGCCACAGGTGGAAGCAGCTTGGGGTGCGTATGTCAGGGCAGCGAGTGACCGCGGCTCATCTGGTCCTCAGGAAGGCATCCATGCCTTGTTCTGGCCCTTCCTTCAGCCTCCCAGGGACCATCCCTGCCTCGCTTTCTAGCCTTCTCTGGGGTGTTGTGTACCAGGCCCTCAGGGGCCCTTGCATTTCCTGAGGGGGTCTTAGGACCCGGTCTGCCTGGACCTGGACAGGGTGGGAAACATCCACACTGTCGGAGAGGGGAAGGGCTGTGCCTGTCTGCTCCCAGTGACCGTGGTCCTGCTCTACGACACGGAATCCAGGGCTGACTTAACGCGGAGCTGTCGGGAGAGGCCTTCCCACTCGGGGTGCCCAGACCCAGCTCCCCCCTGTCCCGCTCTCCCTGATTCCTGGTCCTCCCACTTCATTCCTCTGCAGCTTGCTTGGGCAGCCTTCTCTGAATAGCACCCAGTGGTTCCTCCTGCAGAAACCGGAGCATCCTCAGGGTTTGCAGAGGGGAGGCCGAGGGGTGGGCACCTCTGCAGCCCTGACTGGCAGGTCTCTTTAGGGTCAGGCAAAGGGTGCAGCCTTGTCTCCCAGCCCAGAAGGAAAACCACGTCTGCTCCAGCCCTGTATCCAATGTTTTTGTACAGAAATGGCTTCTCTTACTCGATTGGAAGAGACCCTGTGGGTTCAGGGGTAGAGATTCAGTGGGGTTTCTCAGCGGGTCCCCTTTAGTTTCATCTTGAGGTTCCTCCCCTGTGATTATCCCCAGCCTCACCCTCTCCCCTTCACACACCCCATGTGTCCTTTTGAAACTAGTTGGCATTTAAATGAAAAAAACAAACAAAAACACACAGAAAGAAACAGCCTCACTAAATACAAAGAGAATAAAGAGATAATTATCAGGGAAAAGCAAAAGGTATTAAAATAGTCAGCTTTTCAAAGCAAAAGGCCGCCGCTCTGCCCCCCAGGGCTAGTTCTGTTCCTCAGCCCCTCCTGCAGAGCCCGGCCTGGGGTGGGGGCGCTCGCTCGGCTAGGGGTATGAGGGCTGGGCTGGGAGTGTGGGGGCTCGACTGAGGTGTGGGGGCTCCCGCGTGCCTCTGCCGCCCCGCCTGCCCGCCCGGTGCCAGGATCAGGCATGCCGGGGCCTCCTAAGGCAGCGGGGACTGCTCAAGGTCAGTGGCAGCTGTGTCTCGGTAGCCCTGTCATCTCAGCATCGTCAGGGCTCCAGGTGCAGCAGATCTGGACCCTGGTTCCAGCTGACACAGGGGCATCCCCGGCCAGATAACATGGTGACAGTGCAGTGGCAGTGCGGCAGGTCCTCAAATAAGGTCCTTCCGCCTGTCGTTGGTTCGTTACATTGATGAGCTGCCATAGGAACCTCACTTTTGTTCATGCCGATCAGCCTGTGGTTAAATGGGTTTCTTGACAGGCCGTTTCCCTTCCAGTCCCCGGACCTGTGGAGGACATTAAGTGAGGACTTACTCTAGGGGCCACAGTTGTGGTAGCTACTCTTGATTGACTAGAGATGATCTCAGGAGAAATTACGTTTGTCTAAAGTTGGGGTTGATGCCGTCAGTAGCTCCATTTGACAGGTGGGGAAACGCAGGCTCGGAGAGGTCTGTGGGCAGCCTTCCTGAGGACACCCGCTGCGGGGCAGAGGACAGTGTTTGGACCCGGGTCTTTAGGCCGCAGAGTTCAGAGGGTGTGGGGCTGAGCCGGCTGGTGCGCGGAGATCCCCAAGGACTTGCTATTCGGGTCTCAGACTCCAGCTTCCCAGCCTGTTCCCGACCCTCCCCTTTGTTCTAGGTCCTGAGCTGTGGTGCCTGGGGCAGGGGTGGCCCCCACCCTGCCTGGGGAACCCTCCTCTGAACTTGGGGCCTCATTCCGCTCAGGCCCGGTGCCCCACGGGACCTTCTGACTGTACCCTGAGTACTCCGGGGTCCCGGGCTGCTGTCCTGTGCCAGAGACCGCCACTGGGAGGGTTCGGTTGGGGCCCTCCCAGTTCTGCGGGTGCTGCCTGTGTCCTGTCAACTCTGCAGCTCCCCGTAGCAGACAGGATGCTCCGTCCTGCCCCCAGGTCCACCACCTCTGCCACGCCACCGCTCGTCCCTTTGGTCCTCTGCCCGAGAGGCACTGCGTCTGTTTCCTGCCTTCACCCCCGGCCGTAACTTTCTGTCTCCTCCTCCCACCCTATTAATCACGGCACCGATCACCTATATCCAGCACTGATTCTGTGCCGGAGCTCTTACCGGGCATGATCACATTCAACCCTCTCATGGCCCACGGATCTATTATCATGCCTGTTTCACATGTAAAGAGACAAAAGGAGACCCAGAAGGTTGGGTTCCTTGTCCCAGGGCACGAGCAGAGGAGTGGAGATGCTGCCTCACACCCGTCACAGCCGCCTTCTTCTATAGGCACCAGGCGCCCACGGCCCTTGCTGCCCGTGGCCTTTGCCCTTTGGCTCCTGGCGCAGTCCTCACCTGCCAGCTGCTCCTCTGCTTTGAGCATGTGGGCCGGGAAGGGCTTGGGGGAGGCAGGGGCAGTGAGGCAGCAGGCACAGCTGTGACTCGCTGCCATCCCCCACCCGTCACTCACACTTGGCGACACAGGGCACTGAATCCCCCTGGGTGGCCCTCATGTGACACTGTGCCCTTGCCAGCTGGTCAAGGACAGTCCACTCTGCTGATTCCGGGGAAGGTCACTGTCTGCTCTGGGGCCTGTGTGCCGAGGGGGTTCCAACCGGAGCTGCCGACATCTGCCCATGCTGCCTCCCAGCCTGCAGCTCTGGCCGCCCACCCTCCGGCCAGTCCACCTGCCAGCCTCCCTCCTCACCCCACGGCCTGGTGTGAGCTTGAAGGGCGCTCAGTGCAGGGTGCGAGGCAGTCCAGCATCCCCAAAGGATTCCGTTGGCCCCACAACGATCCTTCAGTCTCTGTCTGCTGCTGCCTAACCATGGGACGTTCAGTGAGTCATGACGTCTCCCTGGGCCTCGTTTCCCATCTGCGATTCATGAAGGCACTCACCTCATAGAGTGGTTGGGAAAATTCCAGGTGCACTGCCTCTGGCACGCAACTCGGCAGTGGGCGCTCTGGTTGTGGATTATGACCATTACCTCCAATCTTCAGCCATGTTTGGTAGACAATAATGCAGTTTTATATAGTTCACCGTAGTAACCGGACAGCGTACACATCTTGGGCAAGTCTGGGAGCTCTGTGTGCCTGCCTCGGTTTCCCCCATGAAGTGGAAGTGACAGGACATTTCATGGCACAAGGACAGTGAATTCTGTGCAAAGTGGGATGTACTCGGCTCTGTAGGCTGGGAGTGATGCGGAAAACACACTTACCCAAAGGCAGCCTCCTGGGCGAGAGCATGGCCGTGGAGCCTGCCTGAGTTTCCTCCCTGGGCCCTCTGTAAACCCTCTGTGAATCGCGGTACCTGCCTCATGGACCTGTGAGGTGTGGGCACCTACTGTGTGCTGACTCAGGGCCCAGCAACATGGGGGAGTATGGAGATTCATGTCCGTGTTAGAGTGGGCTCTGGGAGTTGTGCCTGGGCCTGTGGGACAGAGTCTGCGTTCAGACCGAAGTTGCAGCCGGTAGCCCACAGCCCGCTGTCCCTGCGCCCCACGTGCCCCGGCCGAGAAGCCTGCTTTCTGGCTCCTGCTCGGAGGCAGGCCGGCCTCTGCGGCCAGGAGATTCCCGGTGCATGGAAGGCCTGTGAGAAGCCCTGACTCTGGGTGTTATCTCTCCAGTGCCACATAAGCTGCATTGATAAATGAATCTTACATTGTTGGGCCCAAACGGCCCTGTAATTTTTCTATTGTGTGGCCTAATCGGTCTTGACAGCTGTGTCATTAGTTTATGTTTGTTTGTAATCTGGCTTCCTGGGTTGCCCGTCTTAGCCATGGAACAAGACCCCCTCCTTCCCTTCCCTTCCCGGTCACCCATCCCTGGGGGCTGGCTTCAGAGCCACTTCATCCTGGCCTGGACTCCCCGTTCAGATGTGAATGTTGGGGGCCTGGCAAACTCCTGGGGTGAAGTAGGGAGCCTGCAGGGGGTTGGGCCAACTGGGTTCTGGCCATGCCCTGGGAATTCATTAGCTCTTTACCTTGTATATTTACTGTGTTTAAGATCTCTCAGTTTTTTTCATCTCTATTGATTTTCTCTTATGAATTTGTAATGACAACATAAGACACTTAAGATAAAATATAAGCGAGGAAAAGCAAGGACTCGGGTAGTGCGCCCGTCTCTGTCTCTCTGCCCCGGAATGAAGACTGGAGGAGACGTTCCCAGCGCTGAGGGTGGTTATCTCTGCGAGCCGTGATGATGAGTGGCTTTAATTTTCTTGAGATCTTTTCATTTTTTCCAAACTCCCCCAAGGAGCCTGTGTTACTTTACAACCAGGGAAAGAGTCATTGAAATTAATCAGCATTAAGTCCATCAGCAATAGAGTTACCTCATTTGTAAAATGAAAGGGTTGGATGGGATCCCCAACCCTGGCTGTGCACCAGAATCCCCAGGGGAACTTGTGAGAAACGCCCCATCCCGGGAGTGTGACCCTGGAGTCTGAGACCTTGCCCGGGAACCAGTGTTTCTGCAAGTACCCCAGGAGTTTCAGACCTGCAGCTAGGGTTCAGATCCCTGGACAGGTTGATCTCTGGGGTCTGTTCTGCCATGATCATTTCCTGTGCGTGTGTTGTTTACAGACTGTGGGGTGGGAGTGGGGAGTCCTGTGGCCCAGTGCTCCTCTGGCTCGAGGGAAGTGCCTTTAGAATGGTCCTGCTCCAGCTGGGAGGAGGCCGGCTGCTGCCTGTGTGGCCCTGTGCTAGCAATGGGTGGTCCAGAAGATGGGTGGGCTCCTAGGATGGTCTGGAGAGGGGCCTCCAGTCACCAGCATTTCCTAACAACCCTGCAGGGTTGGGCCACTTCCCATCTCTGATGACATCTTATCCTCAGTAACACACTGGGCCTTGCTGTCCCCACTTCTCAGGTCTGAGGCACAGAAAAGCTAAGTGACTTGCCCAGAGTCACACAGCTACGAAGTAGCCGAGCGTGGATTTGAACTGCTGTCTGTAGCTTCAGTGGCACTTTCTTTTTCAGCAGGTGCCATTGGGGGCTGGCCCCTGAGTCTCTGAGGTCCCAACGGTCCCTCTTGGTAGGACAAGCCAGGAGTTTATCTGTGGTTTCTCCTGTGGCCTCTCCTCGCCGCCCGCTGGACTCCTGCCACAGGGACCCCTGAACTCCCGAACCGCTTACGCTGTATGTTTGCCTAGGGAACTTTTGCAGTGTTTCTGTGTGGGGCCCAGACGACTGTGGTGGTTGTCATCCTGCTGCTGGCACCCTTTTCCTCATCCTTCATTTAATTTATTTCATTGTTTCTGATTGTATTTTGTTCTTCTGATTACATCTTCTCTTAAACCCAAGCCTATTGAATTGTAGCCACAAGTACCTGGGGATCTTCTGCAGGTTGGAAGCTCCTTTCTCCTGGCTGCATACATGGTACATTTTAGGCTGGGCTGGTGGTGAGGGAGACCATGAGGGAGAAATCCAAGCTCAGAGACACCCAGCAAGTCGCACAGGGTCCCAGCGCTAGGACGGGGCAGGGGCAGGGCTCAAATCCAGGTCCATCTGGCCCTACAGCCTGGGCCTTCCCCACTGGCTCCCATGGCAGCGCAGGGAAGGCCCGTTATTTCCCCTCGGGCAGCTTTCTGTGGAGGCCTCATCCTGGGCACCTCCCAGTCACCCATTCCCTTCCCCTGAGGCCACCGACAGCGAGTTTCTGAGCAGAGGTCAGTTTGCAACATGCCTGTGTTTCTCGCGCTTTCTCTTGTAACATTAGCTCCTCAGCGTCCGGATAGCTCTCACCTAGTGGCTCCCTCCTGGCATGTGGGAGGCAGCATGGAGCCTGAGCGAGGCGGGGAGGGGCCTGAGTCAATGACAGGCAATGCAGAGAGGGCCCTGTGCACACGGAGTGGGGACCGGAGGGAGGGAAGGAGGGGGTGATGAGACCCGGAGAGGCTGCGAGGGCCTGGAGTTGGGCCTGCTGCTCTGGCCCATCCCTGGCGGCAGCTGTCTCCTTCCCCGACCCCCAAGGGTGGCGCTCCATTTCAATTTGGATTTGTTGGGCAGGGAAGCTGTGAGCAACCTGGGACCCCACCCCTCTGATAAACCGGGGATAGTCGTAGTATTTTTTCCTCACAGGGTGTGTTAGGGTTGCAGTAAGTTAATGAACAAAAAACGTCTAAACTAGTGCCTGGCGACGCGTCAGCACCGTGTGGGTGCTGTTACTGTTTGAGGCCCCTCTACATGTCCCTTCTGAGCCACAGAGCTCTCTTCACACTGCGCCTGATGCCAAGATGCCTTCTGTCTATCTGGACTTTGCAGTCTCAACTTTTGCGAGACAAGGGCTTGGAGAAACTTGGAGAGAATCTCAAGTGGATATGTGTAGGCAGCTTCCAGGGGTAGGGGGTGAGGGAACCCAGATGCCTTTGAAAGTGGCCAGGAAGGGCTATGGACCTACCAGCTGTGGGGCTTTGAGCCAGTTGCTCAATCCTTGTGGGCCTGTTTCCTCTCCTGTCAAACGGGAATAATGCTCCCACTGGCTTTCGAGAAGTGTGTGTGTAAGATTTACTCCAGGTAACAGGTGATCAGCTAATGATCCTGTTCTTCCCAGATGTCCAAGGAAGCTACACAGGAAAGCCACTTGTGTTGGTCTCCATCGGGCATGGAAAAGGCACATCTTGGCACAGTGTCAGCCTCAGACACACAGGTGCCTGGTTGAGATGCCTCCCGGCCCTGCAGAGGCTGGCCCTGTGCATCTGTGTGGCCACCTGCTTCCCAGGAGTGGGGGATCCTCTAACCCAGGATGAGGCGTGGACAGAGTTGGGCCCCGCTCAGTTCAGGGGCCCTGACATTGGCCCATCACACTCGACTGTCAGCTGAAATGTTTGGTGGTTTGCCTGGTGAGCTTTTCCTGGGCCCACAGCAGCCGTGGGAGTGAAGCATGGTGCTGGCTGTGGGGGCCTGGGGTGTGTGTGCGTATGTGTGAGACGGGCCAGGCTGGGAAAGCGGGAAGAGCTGGGAGAAGGGACAGTCAGGGCAGCCGAGTGCTGGTCCTGGTAGTAACACTGTTGGGTGGTACAGGGTTCGCCGACACAGAGGCGGCTGGTAAACCCACAGCTGCACATGCGTTGCCTTCTGCATGTCTCAGGTCTGAGCTGAAGGCTCTCCTGTAACCAGCAGCATAAAATATCTGCATCGTGGATGGGCACGCGTTAAAGAAACCAGAGACATGCCTAAGGAACGGACTGCTAGGCTTTTAGGGGATACGTCATCCGTTCTTTCTCTGGGCTTCTGCGTGTTTGATTCATGTATTAAATCAAGCGTTGAGAAAGCAGTGTGTGGGGGCCATACATTGTTAGCTTTATCTTACAAAATTGGCTTTATTGAGTTACAGTTTAAATGTGTTCATGATCCATATTATATAGTTGATTAGAAAGGAAAACACAAAACCACTCATTTGGAGAACATTTCGGTCTCCCGCAGAGATAGAATTTGTTTCCCACAATGCCACGTACAATCTTTCATACGAGGATACACGTTACAGGTGCCTTTCTGGATGTAATGTTTATCTCTACAAAGGACTTAATTTGTTTCCCTTTTCACCTCAGCTGCCAGGAAACCCAAGGCAAAATTCAGTGCCTGACATGGGCATTAGTTCACTTTGGATTCCTGTGAACAGATAGTCCTTTGTTCCCTTTTAAGCGTCTGTATTATTTATATATCCAGTTTTACTATTTATGTCTGCATTATATGTTCTCCCCAAATCCTTTAAACATGGGTAGAACTCTGGGGTGTAGACCCCCTCACAGTTGAAAATAGGTATTGAAACAAAACACACATGACCGTTCATAGCAGCTGTGTTTGAAATAGCCAGAAGGTGGGAACAACCCAGATGCCCCACAACTGCTGAGTGGTTAGACAAAATGTGGTACATCTACAATGGCATGTTATTCAGCCATACAAAGAATGACTTTCTGACACACGCGACATCATGGATGAGCCTCAAAAACATTAGCCTGGGTAAGGGAAGCCAGACACAGACATCACATACTGTGTGATTCCGTGTGTCCGAAATGTCCGGATTAGTAAATCCATAGGGAAGGAGGATTGGCGGAGCAGAGGGGAGAGTGGGGGTGGCTGCTTAACGGATTCGGGTTTCTTTTTGGGCCGGTGAGAATGTTTTGGAGGAAGACAGAAGCCTCCCTAAATGCCACTAAATGATACACTTTCCAGGTTAATTTTATGTTATGTGAACTTTATCTCAATAGGAGAAAACCTTGCATTGAAATTTTGAAAAAAATGAGTGGACTATGCAAACCCACTTGAGTAAAAATGAGGTGTGGGGGTCTGGAGAAGCTCTGACCGCCCCAGTCGCGGGAGGGGTGTCTCCCCGCTTGCTCACTGCTCCACGAGTCCCTTGCAAAGCTGCCATTCACTGGTGATGGCACCTGTCCCAGGCGCCCACTCCTCAGTCAAAGGCAGGTCGTGGGCGTGCTCATTGGCCACAATCTCAGGATGAACCTTCACGCTCCATTTGCAAATGAATAACGATAGCGGCTGCTGTGAGGGCGGCCCTGGGCTTTCTCAGTGAACTTGATCGAGACGGACTGAGAGGAATTTCTAAAGACCAGACACAAATTCTGGTTCCAGGCCTGATTCTGGGTCTCAGTGAGCCTTTACAGCCATGGCCGTTTGTGTGAGCGGCTCCCGCGCCTGCCGGGCAGTCCCCCGGCTGCCAGCTCCCGCCAGCGGCTTTGACCCTGAGCTTTGTCGCCCGTGGGCTTCCTGCTGCTGCTAATCTTGGGGTTGCAGTGTGGTTCCCTGCTTGGTTTTCCAGCAATTCCAACAGATCACTGGCTTGCCCATCCAGTTTCCCCAGGCAAATATAGTGTGTGGCTCCACTTTCCTGATTGGACTCCGGCTTGTCCGGCATCCTGGCTGCTCCCGCGTGGCCTTCCAGAGAGCACAGGCCGGTGACAGAAACTGTGTTCGGATTGGCCGTGTTCTCTGGCACACACCTTTCTCATGTACCCCTGGTGGCAGCAGGCAGCTGACCTACGAGGACTGTGACTGGGTAGGGATGGTCTGATGACAGCTTGGTGGAGGGAGGCAGGCGTGGCCCGCCCACGAGCATTCCCTGGGCGCCCAGGGGCTGGCGGGGAGGAGCAGCTGGCGTGCACAGGGCAGGCTGTTTCCATAGGAGAGGGGGGTCTCTGGCTCCACACGGTCACAGCCTCAGCCCCTGCCCCTGCGAGCCAGTCACTCTGCTGGCCGTGGAGGCCCCAGTTCCTGACTTCAGTCCCTGCACAGTGCAGTGGCCGCTTGAAGAGGACATGTCACTTCTCTCTCTCTGTTCTACTTTCAGTACTTCTTGGCCACCAGATGGGTGGGGGTTTTTCCCTAAACCGGCCAATTCTCCAGTGTTCTGTGGACACCCAGTGGGTGTCCTACAATTCAATTCGGTTTGGACACTGTCTACCTAGAGTTAGTGTCAGATCCCACAGTTTAGGGCTCAGTCCCCTAAGGCTGTGCCCACCCTTCAGATGCCAGTCACAAGTCAGGTTGTCACCCAGGCTTCCGACTGTCCGGCTGTAGATCGGAGGTTCCCAGGATCCCTTCCTTGGGCTTGGCAATTTGCTAGAACAGTTCACAGAACTAAAGGAAACAGTTTACTTACTAGATTACTAGTTTGTACAACTGACTCAAGAGCAGCCAGTGGAGGAGATGCACAGGGCAAAATATGGGGAAGGGCACGGAGCTTCCATGCCCTCTGAGCTCACCACCCTCCCGCACCTCCACCTGCTCACCGACTCGGAAGCTCCCTGAACCCTGACCTTTAGGGCTTGCGTGGAAGCTTCATCCTGTAGGCAAACTTGATTAAACCATTGGCCATGGTGATTAATTCAACCTCCAGGCAGATGGAGTGGAAACTTCCAGCTCTAATCACATGGTTGGCTCCCCTGGCTGCCAGCCCCCATCCTGAGGCCTTCAGAGGAGCCCCAGCCAGTGGTCATCTTATTAGCATTCAAAATGGTACTTGGAGTAGGACCAAATATATATATATTTATTTATTTATTTCTTACTGTGTCACACTGCTTTCTTTTTGGAGGGGAAAATAAACATTCTTTGAGCTCTAGCATGTTCCAGACAACGGGCTGGGCCTTTTACAAACATGGTTTTAGTTGATCTCTCTGATGCATCCCTGAAGTCAGCCTCTCTCTCCCTGTTCTGCAGATGAGGAAACCGAGGTCGTGGGAGGTTATCCAGCTGGTCAGTGACAGGCGGGAGATTCAGGCTCAGTGCTGACTCCAGGCCCACGATTTTTTCCTGCACCAAACTGCTTCCACAAGTCGAGGGAGGAACAGGGAGGAGAAGGTCCGAGGAAGCCGGGCCGGCTGGTTTCTCTGTGGATATGAGGGCACCTCCCCTGAAGCAGCTTGGCTTTTTATTTTCGGTGACAGAAGGATGGGGCAATGTAGGGATGATGGTCATGAGAGTCACAAAAGCTGTTCGCACAGGTCCCCACCAGCCTCCTCCCCTCCTGTGAGCCATGGTCTGGATTCGAGCCTCCGGGAAGCCTTTAGCAGTGCAGTGGGTTTGACTCAGGGCACAGAGGAAAAGTCACTTATGTATTCAAAGGGCCTATGGCCCTTTACCCCTTGTCATCACTTGCAGCTTTCCCTGCAGGCCCAAAGGCTTCCTAAAAGGAGTTTCGGTTTGGCCTGAGTCTTTTGCTCACCACTGGGGATTCTTGAGCCTGCAAGGGTCCTGTTCAGAGTCATTGCTGAAAAAGTAGAGCCTGGAACAGGTTAGGGTGCAGGGGCTGGTGGCTGAAAGGGCTCCTGAGAGTCTGCTGAATCCCCAGATAGGGGCTGCAGAAATAAAAGAGATGAGAGGAGTTTGTAGAAATATCACAGAGGAGGGATTGGCAGGACTTGAATGGGAGAGGGAGAAGTATGTCAAAAAGGTTCCTGGGTAGATGCTGTTCACAGACGGTACTTACATTGTGATCCTGCATAGTGTGCCCTTGGCAGACATCACTAATCGATCACTAATTTTTTTGTTGCTCAGCCCCAGACACCTTACCAAGACAGAAATCTGTGTTAGCTCTCACCAACCCACTGGTGTTGCGCAAAGTTGAAATCTACTCACTGTCTACTGTAACTCAACTCAGGAGGACTCAGCAGAGGTAGTTGGGAGAGTTCAGGAGGTAGGAGCAAGCTGCTCTGTCTCGGGACTCTGGGGAACGCATATGGTGAGAGAGAGACCTACAGGACTGGGTGGGGTGGGGCGTCCAGGGTAGAGCTGTAGAACTGGAATTAATCTCCAATTAGGCAGTAATTGAAGTCATGTGAATTGAGAGATGCCTTCCAAGAGAGTGAGTGTATGGGGAACAGAACAGGCTGTTTATTGCCCGAGGAAAGGAAACTGCTCACCACGCTGAAGTAAGGAAAGTTAGCAAGAAAAACCCCTGTGTTTCCTTCGTGGAGTGAGGGAGGCCGTCTCGCCAGCCCCCTAAATGGAATCCTTTGGAACCTTAGGAATTCCAGGGCTGGCTTCCTTACAGATTGCAAGGGCTAATGCTGTTAGTGCCTTCCCTAATACCTCAGATGTGAGCCAGCGTTCCTTCCAGTGCTGATGTCTCTAGGGGACCCTCCTCCCTCCTTGCAGCCTCCCAGCCCTGCCAGCCCACCCTTCCTCCTCCATCCTGGGGCTTCTCTCCTCTTCTCTGTGGCTTGGTCATGTCCCACTGGCTGTGCAGAGAGACCACCAGGCACCGCCGACGCGATCTTGTCTTCCTGATAGTTACCTTGACAAATCACCCTGACACCCTCAGGTTCCAAGGGTAATTATTCCTGCAAAGTCAAGGACTCCCTTTCCTCCCGGTGACCTGGAATTACCCTCCAACAGTGAAAATGGCCTGAGCCTGGGAGCGACTTCCCCGCATTAGCCCCGAGGCAGAGTTGCAGTGAGGAAATCTACCCGTTTAATAGGGGAAAATATTGCCCTTGTAAGTCTTTACGCGATGCACTTGAGCTTAATGTTCACTTACCAGTTCGCCTCTATAACTTCCATATTGAGTGAATTACGTGCTCCAGGCGGGTAGTGATTAAAGAAGTGATAAGTGCTTTATAATTCAGTAAAGGGTGGCCTGGCCATTTCCTATTTTCCTAAGGAAATTGGGCACTCGAAGGGCAGCACTCCCAGGACCCCGGGGCCAGCTGCTCTTAGGCACCAAGCTTGCAGGGTTGGATCACATTTAAGCCACCTGCTCTGGCTGGGTCCAGACGTTCTCCTCGGAGGCCCACAGGGGGAAAGGGTCTCCCTGCCTCGGGTTGTTTGCTGCTCATCAAAGCCCTTCTCTCTCTCCTGGTTCAGAAGCTGAGAGGCTAGTAGGGACTAGCAGTTTCATGGTCGACATGGTTCTGCCCCCATCACCCCAACCCCATGAGCACGGCCTACTTTTTTACACTTAAGTCTCTTCAAGTGATGGCAGAAAGTGCTCATCCCACGAAGACCTTGGGAGCCAAGCCTTTTTGTGACTTGCCTCCAGGTCCCAGGGTTCTGAGGAAGGGCAGTCGGGTATCCGTTTGTTCATTTAAACTTTCTACTAAGTCCCAGGGACTGGGCTGAGTATTGGGGATCAACAGTGAACAGGACAGATAGGTTGCCTGCCCTCATGGAACCTGTGCTCCATTAGGGGAGACATGATAAACGAACACATGCGAGATAATTACAGCTCTCCATAAGTAATATGAAGGAAATGTTAGAGGGGCATTTCTCAAACTTGGCACTGTTGACAGGTGGGATCGGGGAATTCTTGTGGGGGCCTGTCCTGTGCATTGTGGGATATTTCTGGCCTCAACCACTTCCCCATCATGGCAGTAAAAAGGGTCTCCAGACATCGCCACGTGCCCTCTGAGGGGCAAAATCCACCACTGGCTGCGAAACTGTTGATCCAGAGGAAGGTTACAGAGAGTGACTTTGGCTCAATTGGTCAGGGAAGGCCTCTCTGAGGGAAGCAAGGGGTGCTGTTGGACCTGCTGACATATTGGGGAGGAACCTGGGGCCCAGGGAGAAGTCTGACTCTAGACACATGTTCGGGTGCTGTCGGCACATGGGTGCTGTTCAGAGCCAGCACGGGGGTGAGATCACTGTGGCAGGCGGGGGGCTGGGGGAGACCTGGGAGACTCTGGCATTTAGGAATCAGACAGAGTGTGGACCAGCCGAGGAGACTGAGCGGGAATAGGCAGGGGAGTGGAAAGAAGCCCAGGAAAGAGTAGACTTAAGGGGTGCGTAGAGAAGAGTATGTTTCAGGAAAGAGCGTGGCTAACTGGGTAGAACGCCGCTGAGAGATCCGGCCCCTCGGTGCCCGGGAAGAGTCCGTTGGCTTTGCCTGCCCAGGAGTCCCTGGTGACCTTGACCTTCACAATGTAGTTTCAGGAGAGTGGTGGGGACAGGAGGCAGGTGGGGATGAAGCTTCAAACGGAGGCGAGGAAGTAGGGCCTGTGAATGTAGACAGTTGTTCTGGAAACATTTACTGTAAAGAGATGTAGAGACATGAGTTGGCAGCTGGAGGGGGGCATGAGGTCAAGGGGGTTTTCGTTGAAAGCGGGCTGTCCTAGGATGTGTTTGCGTGTGGGTGGGAGAATCTAGCAGGGAGAGAGTGAGGGTCCCGAGGAGAGAGGGAGGAACATGCAGGAGGCCCAGAGAGGGGTCGAAGCAGGGAAGGGCCACATGGGGAGCTGACAGAGTGCTGAACACTCAAGTCTTGCTGTTGATTGATTTGGGGGTTCACACACTTAATCCCTCACTCAGATGTCACCAGCATTCTCATGGTCCTGGAGGCACAGACCCTGGCCAGTGCCCTCAGAGACTCATATCTGGTGAAGGCCATAGTTATGTGGGGAAGGGAAAGATGGAAAAACTGTGTCAAGAGCATGCCTATCTCATCTCTTCCCATGTTTGCGGAGAGGGGATCTTGCTCACCTCCCCACTCCTGACACTGGAGGTGAGCAGCAGACTTGAGACCTGGCCCATGGGCCTTCCAAGACCTCTGGAGTCCCCCTGTTGCTGGGCTCTGCAGTGAGCGACTCCCCAGTTGGGAATTTGAATGGTGTGCCCAGGGTCACACCCCTTCTCTGATATCGAGTTCAAGGTGTCTGTGGGGCCCGACCAGGGATCTGGGCTGCTCAGGGGCACCAGGCGAGGACCGTGCAGGCATTGAGCATGCTGTGTACTTAACCTGGTGTAGCTGTTCCTATTGGAGATTCTGGAGATGAATAGGTGGTGAACAGGACAGACATGATCCCTGTGCCCATGCGCCGTGGTTCCAGTTTGCAGACACTGACGACAAACACATAATCAAATAATCACACAAGACAATTACAGATGGTTGTTAGGGCTGTGAAGGACACAGCCAGGGCCTGTGCCAGCGTGCAGCTGGAGGGGAGGGGGGTGCTCCCATGCGGGTCAGGGCAAGCTTCTCTGAGAAGGTGACCTTTGAGCAAGATCTGAAGGATGACAAGGAGCCGGGAAAATTGTTTCCTGGAAGTTCTGGTTGGGAGCAAGCCTGGTATGTTTAAAGAATAGAACATGGGCCAGTGTGGCCCGGGCGCAGGAAACGGGGAAGGTGCTGGCAGAAGGAGCCTTGGGAGCAGCGAGCAGCCGGCACATGCAGGGCCTTCGGACCTAATCCTGGTGTTTAGATTTTATTGTAAGAGCCCAGGGAAGTGGTTCGAGGGCTTTAAGCTGGGGAGAGGGTGGTCGCTCTGGTGTAGACTGTCGAAGGAGAAGAGTGAAAGCAGGGAGGCCAGGTAGCCAGCAATAGGTGTGTACAGGTGAGAGGTGGTGGCTACCTAGTATGCCGTTGTGTGTGCATGCTGGGGTCACCCACTTTCGCAAGTGGCAGTGGGGCAAATGGAGAGGAACTGAGAGACCAGTGAGGGGCTGGCCAGTCTGGTCACAGGCTGGGGGCTGAGCGGAACAGCCCAGACTCCCCAGTGAGCTGGCCAAGTCCCAGATGAAATGTTGCTCCTGCAAGTTAGGTCTTCTGTTTGTGCGGGAGCTGAGGGGGTGTGCCCTTGATCTTGTCTCTGTTGGGAGACACAGCCTCTCAGCACCCGAAGAGCACAGGTGTTGGGCAAACCTTCCCTGTTCCTGGCACGAGCTTTGGAATTGATCAGGAAGCCGACACAGATGCCGTTGTCTTCCATCTGTTTGCTGCACAATCTGAATGTTCCTTTCTGCGGTCCCGGGGGTCCCAGATGCAGGACTGGCTCACCGTGGTCCTTGGCATGCAGCTGCTCATGGAGCCGTGTGCTAAGGTGTGGGCGTGTGGAGCTGTCAGCCCAGGAAGGCTCCCCAGGCTCTCGGGTCCAGCTCCCCGGGCATCTAGTCCCCTCTCAGCAGCTGTTGAGGGAGGGAGAGCTGGGTGGCTTGGCTGGTTTGATCCAACGTGGCTCTTCCCCAGCCTCCTCGGTGCCTGAGCTCCACGGAGCTGTTGCTCCAGACGGTTTGTTTACAATGCTAAACATATCAGATAATTGAAAGCTAATGCTTCTGTCTGGATCACTAGACATAATATGCCTGGATAACAAATCAATTTCCTCACTGCCCCACCAGGCTGTGAAGTCAAACGCACAGCATGTTCTGTGTGTGTGCGCGCACTCCATTGCCAACTGGTTATTTAGGAAATGGGATTTCAGGCGACTTGCCCCAGGCCCCCAACTCTGTGCTTCAGTTCGGGTCTCCGTCTTAGAACAGGGTTTGGGGGCGGAGTGGATGGGAGCCTTAGGTCTGATGGGGAACAGTCTGGAGAGAAGGACATGCGTCCACAGCCTTGTTATCCGAAGCTCTTGTGCTCTGTGTAGGAGGGGAGGAACATTCATGTGCAAAAACGTGTATCAAACACCAGTTTCCACTGCCTCCTACCGGGACGCGCCTCCAAGAATGGCTCTGTGGGACAGCATGTTAGCGGCGCCACCAGGGAAATGGGAATTATGACTCTACCTCCGAGAAGACTTTACTTACCTGGCAACCTCAATGAATCACAATGGGGATGTGAAGCAACACGAGCAAAACCGACCCATGTCTGTGTGTGGGCACATGCGTGCGCGTGAATCTCTTCTCTTATACCCTCGACAACCTGATAGCAAAGGAAGAGTCAGAACACCATTGAAAATGGACGCAGTGAGCATCAGAGTTCAGCGGTCAGGCCGGGTGGGGCCGTCTTGGGCGGGGAGCACATTCTGAGGGGGCCGCTGGGTCACAGCTCAGCGGACTGATTGGGTTGCTCATGGTCACCCAGGATCATCAAGAAAATGTGAGCCCTGTGCTGCCTAAGAAGGCAGGGAGGCGCTAGTGCATTTTAGGGGCAAAAAGAGACATCTAGCACGGAAGTTAGACATGAAGAGGTTTTGCATGTAAATTTAGTTGTCTGGAAAATTTGGTTATGAAGAGGCTCGTTGATAGCAGTGAGAAGTGACAGTGAGCATAGCGGTGATCTGACGGTGAGGGGGAGAGCAGAGGTTGGAGAGATGAGGCGATGCTGGGCCTGCTGCAGCCGGAGGAAGCACAGGCGCTCCTGTGTCCCACCTGCCGATCCCTTGTCCTGCCCAGCACCCAGGTGAGGGGATTTCTGTCAGGTGTGGGGTGCCTGCGCCTTTCATGGGCCTTCCCGCAGCCTTTGTTCCCTGCTGTTGGATGGGGGCGGATGTCCCCGTGTTCTGGAGTTTTTTATGTATAGGATTTAACTATTGGCATTAAAAACCACTCAAACATATCCACACGACATGTTTTTAATTAAAATATGGGTCACACAGTCTGTGCTATCTAGTTTTCCTGTGCTTGGAGATTGCCAGTTCATTTCCATATTGGCTCAAGACAAGCCTGAGGTAGGAAACGGTGGCGCATGAAGCAGTCGAATTTATCCTGGCACAAGGGAACGCTGTATTTTCTGTGGACGTGTTAATTAATATTCCACTGTACCCACATGGGGCCTGGGTGTATCTGCCCCAGGACTGGGTGCTGTTTGTGTGCCGCACTGGGGGTGGCTTCCTTTCTGATGGTTTTCTTCTCCCTTTTGGCGAGCCTGCGCACACGAGTGGCCCCCTGGCTCCGCCACACACTGGTCCCCTGGCAACAGTACCTGGTTCACCTGACCTCACTGAGGCTTCTGTGAGCTGCAGCCCGGAGCCTGGCTCCGCTCTGGCCCTGGATCTCAGCGTTGTCATGAATGAAGCTGCGGTTCCCCCCTGTCTCTGGGAGAGCCGCACACCACCTCCTGGCAGAGCCCTGATTCTGGGTGGCAGGAAGGGCAGTGGGGAGAGGGCAGGGACAGGGCACTGGCTGAGCCTTTGGATGGAGCCTGTCCCATTTCCGTGCGTGAAGAGGAGAGTACAAATGGGGGAGAGGCTCTTGGCCAGTGGGTTCCAGCCAGAGCGTGGTGAGAAGACACACATCGTTGCTTCTGGGATGGTCACCAGGATCAGGCCACGGTCCAGGGGGCCAAAGAGACCTGCGTTTCTCCCCATGTAAGGCCCTGGAGGGGCGAGGGCTCAGCCACTGTGGCTTTTGACTTTTCCCTCTCTCTGGATGCACTGACCCAGAGGCCAGCTTTTTGGGTTTGGCCTGGGGCCTCGTACTTAGTGTTTGCTGCAAAGCAGTCATGTTCAAAGTCTTTGCTGTTTTAAGCCACGGAACTCTTCCTTCAATGGCAGTCTTAGGTAGAAGCCTTATCCAGGGTGGGGCAAAGGTTAAGTTTGTGGTTGTTTATATGCAAGAGAATACACTAATTAATAAATAATAATAGAAGAATAAACTGTTTCCCGAGCTCACAACTCTAAACCTACTTTTGCCCCACCCTGTATCATAAAGCAGGGGTTCCCAGTCTCGGTAATAGGGACATCTGGGGCAGATAATTCTTTGTTGGGGGGCCTGTCTTATGCATTTTTGAAATGTTCAGGTGCATCCGTGGCCTCTACCCACTGGATACTGGTACCACTCTCTTCCCCCGAGTTGTGACTACCAAAAATGCCTCCAGACATTGCCAAATGTCCCCTGGGGAACAAAGCCTCCTGCAGCCGAGAACCACGGTATTAAACTGAAGTGGAGATGATTTACTTAGCTGGGAGCCTGGAGTCCATCTCTGCCTGCTCTCCACCCCTCCCCTCAGGGCCGCAGGTCTCTGCCTGCTCAGACAAACGCGGACTCTTGCAGTCCGAGGACAGTGTTCCTGGCACCGCTCCGAGCTCTGTCTCCCCCAAGGCGCGCGTGTTCCTGAGATGCCTCCGCAGGGCCGGCTGGTGCAGTCTGTGGTCCTGGAACAGGGTGGCCAGTGATGATCCAATCTTCCTTTAAAAATGATTGTTATTGATTTTTTTCAAATGACAAAATAAATGCTTGATGAAGACAAGCTGGACAACCCAGGAAAGCACAAAAACAGGAGACGTCACTTGTAGTGGCCCTGGGCCAGGGTCACCCATCCTTCACCACAAACAAATCAGACCTGCTTCCACTTGATCTTGCTCATTTTTTATATTTTTAGAGCCTGCCTTTTCCACATAAACTCCTGGCCTCCCTGTTGGCACCGTGCACCCAGCCCAGTTACCATAACTGACCCCCAAGGGCTGGCACCACGTGGGCAGGTGCAGGAGAGCATGGCAGGCGCCCTGCCGATGGCATCGCAAATGTCAGGCTGTGCCTTCGCCACCCTGCGCGTCCCTGGGAACCTCCTCCCAGCCGCCATCTGCGCGCCCCCTGACCTGTCTGTAATTTCTGCTTCAGCAGTTTTCCCCGAGGTCAGGAGTGGCAGGTTTACTACCCTCCTCCCGTTTCCATGTGGAGCTTTATCAGTGATTGCTGAGATGTGACAGCTTCCAGTGGAACTGAGATGCCACGTTTAGCTTGGAAACAGAGAGGGCTGCTTCGCTCCTGCAGGGCGCAGGGTCAGCAGGAATCCCCGCTGCCAGCACTATGCTGGAGGCATTTGATTATCCCCATTTCACAGATGAGGAAAGTGACGCACAGGCAGTGAAGTAACCTGGACAGGGAACATGACAGAGGTGGCAGTGGGCCCATGCCAATATTTTAGGCGTCTCTGGAGCACCTGCTCAGAGGTATCCTTAGCACAGAAGTGTCCACAGACAATAGTAAATGAATGGGTGTGGACACTGAAGTTTGAATCTCATGTGCTTTTCACCTGTCACAAAGTAGGATTCTACTTTTGATTTTGATTTTTTTTTTTTTTAAGTAAAACCTATTCTTAGCTCTTAGGCTGACAAAAGCAGACTGTGGGCTAGATTGGGCTCACCCAGCTCCTGAGCTCCAACCCCTAACCACACTGCTACCCTGTGGCTGTAAAACTCCCATGACTCAATAGAGGAAAACTGAGGCCTGACGGAGGAAGCAGGGGGCCCTTGGCTCCGAGCAGCCCATCCCTCCCCGTCACGTCTCCGTGTGTGCCTGTGTCTGGGAACGAAGGGTCACTGTGTGTCTGATCAGGGGAAGGGGTCAGAATGCGATAAGAATTGGCACCTCAGCCACGATCCAGACACGTTTATGGAGTTTAATGTGGGCTAAGAAAAGTGATTTCATTTGTTTAAACAGCTGATAGCTCCTAGTTGGGAGCGGGTCCTTGTCTGAAGCTGGGCTCCGTGAGCGAATGCGCATCTGCAGGAACGCTGCGACATGCTCCGTCGTTTATGGGAACCAATGGCCTGGTGGATACACTGGGGCACAGGGATGGGCACAGGTTGTTCTCCTTTGGGCTTTTCTTTCCACCTGAAACGGAGCTGGGGTCCCCACCCTGGTGGCACCAGATCAAGGAAACTGCCTGTGGCCACAAGGCTTCCAAGAGAAGGCTTTGGCCTTGGAATGGAATGCCGAGCTGCCACCTGGTCCATGTCCCCAGCAGATGCCAGTGTGTCTGGCTGCTCAGCGGGGGCCCTGAGAGAATGTGCTACAAATGGGCTCTCAGCGTGCCTTGTCGCCATGCGGCTCTGAAGTGCTTCCCGAGGCCTCGGCCACTGCCCTGCAGCCTCTCTGGCTCGGGCTCCGCTTGGTGGCAGATGGCAGAGCCATGGGTGTGGTGGGGCCAGGGAGGAGACGTCTGGGGAAGGTGGCTGCCACTTCTCTGGCCTGAGTGTCCCGGGGTGAGCTGTCACCACCCTGCACTTCTCGCTAAGAGGGTGCTTAGGCCTCGGAGCCACAGATGGAAGAGCCGGATCCAAGGAGGGCGTGTGGGCACAACTCTGCCTAAGGCTCCTGAGGCCTCTTGGGCTTGTCAATATCAACACCCCTGAAAGAGTACAGGAATCAAACCCATTCCCAGGACAGGCCCTCCCTTGCTGGCAGAACTTTCCAGTTCCTTTGCCCTGGGCTGGGGTGATCCACTGGGCGAGTTAGTGCTGGTTTATATCTGTGGATAAAAAGCTCTGGTTAACGGTGATTTATATCTTTGTCGAGTGCAGCTGAGAAAATGAATTCATTATTACTTAATAAACGTGGTATGCTTGCCCGACACAAAGCTCCTCAAACATGAGGCCCCTGGGGAGAAAGTTCTAAAAACAGAGGTTTGTGATGAGAAGGAGAGAAACCGCTGATGTGGCACAACCCTCCCCCTTTACCAGTGAGACCCACCTCAAGTGGAGCTGATGCAGGATTCACACCCAGGTCTCTCTGGCTCTCAAGCCAGTCCCTTTCTCGTGACTCCTCATCTGACCTGAACCCTGCCCTTCCTCCCCGCAGACACATAGAGAACTGGCGCGGCCTGCACACGCTCAACGCTGTGGACATGGAGCTCTACACCGGCCTGCAGAAGCTGTGAGTGCGCCAGGCCACGGGCGGGCCTCTTGGGGTGGAGGGGGTGGGGGGGTGTCCATCTACTTCTGGGTGGCATGAGGGCACTGCAAGGCCTCCGTCTGCACTTTCTGGGGTTTCCCTGTTGGTGGAGGTGGCACCGCCCATTCAGGGAATGTCCAGGGCTTGAAAGGCCAGCCCTTCATGCTCCCACATTGCACCTCGGCCTGGAGAGGAAGGGGCTTACAGGAAATCTACCCTGTGGTTCAGGCTTCAGGGCAGGACCTGCGCCCAGGTCTCCGGGGAAGCTACTAGCTCCTCAGCCCTCTGCTGGGCTAATATCCCTATGGAGCATGAAGTTCTCCAGCTTTCTCCTCGGGACTTTAGTGCTGGTGGCTGTGGGGATTTGGGGTACAGGGGGGGATCCCCATTCTCACACACCTGCTAGTCTGCGTAGAGGATAGCTGCTAGCACTGCCCACCCATACCCCAAACTGTCCCCTAGGTCCCACTGGGGTGCAAGCCCAGATGCCCCTCACTTGGCACCCCAATTAGACTGCCTAGCGGTACCGATGATGAAGAAATGAGTTCAGCTCACCAGGGCGGCTGCAGGTCCAGTCTCGGCTTGACCTCCTGTCACCCTCAGCCCAGAGCAGATGTCCCTCTGCCCCCTAAGCTCTGCTGACCCTCTTTGTCTCTCTCTTTAGGACCATCAAGAACTCAGGACTTCGGAGCATCCAGCCCAGAGCCTTTGCCAAGAACCCTCACTTGCGCTATATGTGAGTAGAGCTGGGTCCTGGACCGCAGGGGTGGGAGGCTGGGAGCACATGGCAGGAAGAGTCCTGGGCAGTGAAGCTATGTGTCCTGGGGCAAGTCCCTCAGCTTCTCCAGGCCTCAGATTTTGCCTCTTAAAGTGAGGGTTTAGATTTGATGCTAAGGTTCTTGTCAGAAGCAAAAGCTTAGTACTGGGGATCAGAGGGAGGAGTCCTGACTCCGAAGTTTGTTCATTTTTCATGATGAAATTTGTAATTTTATGGGAATGTAAATGATAAGGAATTCAGCTCATATAGACTATTTGTAGGTCCATAAGTGTGTGTGTGTGTTGGGTGGGCAGTTGGAAGAAGATGGAGAGCAGGGCCAGACCAGATGTTATGTCTAAATGGGTTCTGGGTTCAATGGAAAGCAGCCCAGAGCAGTGGAGCTACCTGTATATAAGGTCACACCGCTTTGTCTGGGACAAGCTGCGGGCCGCATGACTCTGGGTGCATTGCTGTCTGTGCCTCCCCTGACTCGCCCTGCTATGGTGGAGGCGCTGGTGAGACCTGTGGGGCAGAACCACATGACCTTGGACTTGAAAGGTCAAGCCTAGTTCCAGGTTAAAGACTCTGGGATTCAATGGGAGGACTGGCATTTCCTGGGGAGACGGTGGGCTTGAAAGGGACCCCAGGGTGGGCGACCAACCAGGGGAAATGCCAACCTACTGCACCCACGTACTGTCTCCCCCTTAAGGATGATGCCATCATGGACACCCACTGGAAATTTTCCCCAAGAGCGGAGATGCCATAGGAACTGGGAGAGGGGTCTCTACTGTATTTGGGAGGAAAATGGAGGCACGATTTTTCAGATGAGTCTTTCCTTTGGCCACCTGAGAGTTGTATGGCGGAGGCACTTTGCATTTACAAAGGAAGGGCAGCCGGGCTGGGTAGGAGTCTCACAGGGAGAGGCAGAGCCTAAGGGACACTCCTGGGAAGTGGAGGGAGGGAGAGAGAAGAGAAGAGATCATGGAGAACTGGGGGTGGGGTGGTCCTGGCCCCACCCTGGGCCTCTGTGTTTTCCCAAGCACATAGTGAGTGCTCAATAAATACACATCACACACACATATGTGTGTGTGTGGTGTGTATATATATATATAGAGAGAGAGAGAGTCAGTTATGGCCACCCTGCCTTGTGCTGAACTTTCTTTCCTCCCTCTGGGAATAGAACATTGCATGGCCACTGCTCAGGGCCCGGTGTATTAGCTGTGGGGACCGAGACCTCCTTTTCAGCTGGCTCATTGAGCCATTGCCCCTGACCACCTTGAGCCTCTGTGGTGGGACTCTATTGAGAATGTGTCTTGCAGCTGGAGGTGTGGCCGTCGCCAGACCGGGGGGGGGGGGGGGGGGCTTTGGCCAGATGTTCCAGGTGTTTATTTTATAAGGGATCTGAGGTTCAATGTAAAATATCCCAGAGAAAGAAGTTTTGACCTCTGAGAAGTCTCCCTTTTCATACCAAGTCATAGAAAGGTCACAGAGCTAAAAGCCTGCGGCGTACCAGGTGAGGACAGTGCCGCTGAGGGCCACGTGTCCCCTCTACAGAAGCAGCCAGGAAGCCGTCCCAGCCGACTGCTGCCGTGTGGAGGGGGGGCTTCCTGCTGCCAGACTCGCTGATTTGTTTTTTTACTCAGCAGAGCTGGAGGTCTAATGAAACCTCTCAGGTTTTAAACCTTGGCAACTAAAAGTAAAACCTCTCAGCTCCATGGGCCAAACAAGACTGCCGTGGGCAGAAGATGACACATGGGTGCCAGCTTGTGCTCCAGAGTCATACTAGGGGGAGGGGAGCTCTCCACAGGGGAGAAGCTCTGGAGGGGAACTCTCCACACAGGAGAAGCTCTGCCCCCTTTGGGTAACTGGTGCCTCTGAAGTCAGTTGTACTGGAATGTCCTTGACTTATCCTTGAGGTCCCAGACAAGGGCTGTGACCCACCATTTCTTTGGGGATGATCTGCCATCTGCTGGGTGGTCAGTGACAGGCTGGGGGGCTTTACACGTTTCCCAAGGCTTTGGGGTCAGGGTGTCTGGTGGGACTAGGTTCTGATGGCACCAGGAAGCCTGCCTGTGACCGTGGACCCTGTTTCCTTCTGGACACATTGGCCAGCTCTTGCCCAAGTACCTGCGTGAGTTGCAAGGGGACCACGAGCAAGAAGGATGGTGACTGGCAGCTCACTGGCAGCTTGGGCCTGGCTGCACATTTCAGATGAGTTAGGTGCTCAGCTTGGTGTGAAAGGCCGAGGGCCTCCAATAGGCACGGGGTCAGGGAGGGTCACCCAGTGGAGCCTGGGGCTCGCAGAAAGAGAAGAGAGGTCGAGGAGTAGGCACGGCTCCATCCACGGGTTTATTTATTTTCTCACTTATGGAGACTCACCCAAATCCTAACAGAGTGAATTTCCCGGCAGCTCTGGGACGTTTTCTCCTGGCAAGTGGGCCAGGGTTCTCTGCTGTCTCACAACATCTTCTATTTCTGTCCCCTAAATGCATTTACAAGTCTCAGGCCCCAGCTGAGCAATCACAAGATGATCACTTACTCCAACACTAATTGCTGAGCCCTGGCTCGGCAAGGTTTTTTTTATTTTTTTTTAGGCTGATGGCTGAGAAGTCCTTTCTTCCCTTCTCCGTACAGAGTAAGAAGCAGGAAGTGAAGTCCTTGCCCCTGCGTTGATGTCAGGTTACCCACATTGTTCTGATTGGCTCAGCTGTCCCCTGTCCCCGGGCTGCTGTCATGTGAGTCCCTGGGGTTCTTGCCTGACCCTGAACCGGTGAGGCTGAGGTGAAACCAAGTCGTCTGCAGGCTGGAGGTCAGGACAGTTGGGTCGTACTTCAAGATTTATGAGTGACTGACCATCTCCTCTCAACTGTTCCTGTTTCTATCATATGTGAATAAGTGAAATATTGATTCATATACATCAAGAGAAAATCCTTTTTGAGAGACTGAATTATTCTTGACCCTTAGATCCTTTCCCTGATCTTAAGAATTTTGGATTAAGGATTCTGGAGGATAAGAATTTTCCAGACTGGTCCTTGGAATAGCTGTTTGCTCATCTGTAAAGTGGGCATGGTAATGCCTGTTTTAGGATGGGAGGGGGTCGGGGTTGAACGGTGGGAGCGCACCAGCACTCACCCAGTGCCTGCAGACAGCCGGAGTGCAGACAGGGCGGCTGCTAACAGTGATGGCAACTGTGGCCATTGGTGTGGTGACGATAGGTTCGAGGAGGAGGGGTGAGGTAGCCCCTGCTATTCCAGAAAAGCTGGGCTCTGGCCTGCACTGCGGACTGGAATACTCCTGTCTGCAACCTCTGCTGTCTTTCCTGAGTACTGACAATACACCCTGGTCGATTCTCTGTTCCCTGTTTAGTGCCCTGCTCTAGGCTCTGTGTAACCCTGCCCCCCAGTGCTGTTAGTTTCAGGAAGGACCCGAGCAATCGCTACTGATGAGCTTGCGTGTCATTTCCACCCGATTTGAGGCTACACCCGCCAGCACTGTTGCCCTTGGGTTGCAGGCCGAGCCCTCCAGCCCCACCTCTGCAGGGAGCTCATCTCATCCCTTCTGGGTTCGTTTCCTCCGGCGTGGCTCACACGCCGGCCAGGCCTCCACCACCTGGGGTTTCCTTCAGTGATGACGATGAACTGCACTCACAGGAGGTATGTTCCTCATCTCTAGAGCACGTCGTGCTATCTGAGTGCTTTCTCCTGCGTGATCTCAATGCTGGCCCGAGCCTGGGTGGGGGAGCGGCACGGCCTCATTTACTGCCCCCAGGGGCCTGACTTGTAAGGCACAGAAGTAGGATGCCACCAAGTCCTCCGATTCTCTTTCCAGGAGTCTTTCTGCTCTTCCTCCTGGGCCAGAAGGGAAAGTATTTTCCCAAAAGTTATTAAGATGTTTAGAAAATTGTGTTAAAATAGGCTAGCATTGGGAGAGAAGAGGGAAAGGCTCATAATGGTTAAGAACTTACTGGGTGCCCAGGACTGTGCTGGTGCTTTTACAAAGGTGACCTCTCTCCTCACAGTAACTGAGGGTCGGGTTCTGCTGTGCCCATTCCATAGACGAGAACAGTGAGGCTTGGATGTCATAACTGAATTTCCCCAAGGCCGCATAGCTGTTAGTGGAATAGCCAGGACTTGGCCTCTGATCCCTTTGACTCTGAATTCCATGTGATTTTCTGCATCCTGTCTTCATGGGAGGATCTTTACAGGAGAGAGAGAGAAAGAGAGAGAATTTCCCAGGGGATTTAGCACCAGCCATCCTCAGACAGCTTTGTTGAGAAAGCAGGTTTCCTTTCTTTCCCTATTCAGGTCAACGCTGTAGCAGCAGTTACATTACAACCTGAACATCTTTATTATAAAAGACTTCTTAGTGTTGGGCGATGGCCCACTTATTTCCAAGAATATGTAATATAGAAGTCCAGCAGCCAAAATAATTTATTCCGTCCCTTAGAGTTGTTGTGGTGGGATCTCCGTCGTGGCCAGGTTCTTGTTTTCTCCCCGCAAAAGCTCTGGGTGCCTTGTTAGGTCATTTCTCTCTGTCCTAAGCAAATGTGCCCTGGATCTCCAGCTGAGAGGCAGCCCTGAGCTGGCCGGTGTGGGCGTGTGGCGGGGTGCGGAGGGGAGGGTGCCCTCATTTCCACACCATTGTGTCAACTGTGTGATACCCACCGGGAGAGTGAGCAACACGGGGCGGGGAGGAGGGAGATGGCGGCTGGATCCCAGCCCTTTCAGGACATGGCCGAGAAGATGACAGTTTCCCCTGAGGTTACCGGGGTGAAAACACGATGAGACTGACCTACTATGTGTTATAAATCACCGAATACCGTTTCTCCTTGAAATAATCCCCCACCCCATTCTGAGCCCCAAGACAGTGTGTAGCTATTATATTAGTGGGCGTTTGCTGTGTGCCTGCCCCTCACCTCTCCACAGACTTTCCTCCAAGTCCCAAAGGGATCGCTGACTGGCACACCGGTCCCCTCACTGCTCCCCCACATGTGCCCTGCGCCTGCTGTATGTGGAGGACTCAGCCATCAAACGCTATGGAGCGAGCGGTCAGGAGCGTGGGCTTTGGGGATAGAAAGGCCGGGGTTCAAATCCTCCATCTACCAAGTCCTGCGAGACCTTGGGAGGCTGGTGAAGTGCCGGGAGCTCTGAAGGGATTAGTCTGGGCCTTAACCAGACTACGATTAGAATGTGCTCAAGACGGTGCTTTCTGAAAGACTGTAGTTTTTGCTTCGTGATGACTTTGCTTAGTGATGATCGTGCCTGCTCATTGGCCTCCGATTTCACAGGATCTGGATAATTAAAGCTGGAAGGGGCTCAGAGCTAACCCCCAAGTTTATATTCCTGTCCCTGTCCCATCCCTGCCCTTTAGCTTCATGTTAAACTGCCTCCCTGGCATCGCCACGTGGGGGCCCCTAAGGTGATGTCAGGCTCAGCTTGGCCAGAACAGTTCTTGACTTAATTTCACCTCCCCACTCCAGCCTGTCTTCCTTTGGTGTTTCTTGCTAACCTTTACCTGCTCCCCCTCCCCCATTTCACTCACTGAGTCTGGGGTACTCCGCACCCTCACTTCCCTCGCCCTCCGCCCCCGTATGTGCCATCTGCTTAGAGCCACTGTCCTCTGTGCTGGCTCTGTTCTGACAGCCTCCCCACAGGTTTGCTTCCCTCCACTTCTGTCCCTCACATGTCATTCACGGCACAGCTGCCAGAGTGATGTTTTAAATAATAAATTCAATCGTGTCGCTCTGCCGCATAAAGCCCTCCGGTTGCTTCCTGCCTCGCTTACGCCGAAGGCTAACCCCTTCCCAGGGCCACAGGATCAGGTGCACTTGGCTCCCATCTCCCTCCACTTTCCTTCTTTCCTCCCCTTGCTCTCTGCTGCCCCTGGGGGCCCTCTTTCCATCCCCCCCCCAAGTTTCGTGGAGCTCTGCATGGTTGGGTCCTTCTGTCCTTCACTCTGATGTCACTTTCTTAGCAAGACCTCTGGCCACCCAGTCTTAGTGGCACTTCTCCTTTCACGATGACACTTTTCATCATATCCTGTGGCTTAGTAGTCCGCCCGGCCCTTGTGTGGCCCGTCTGAAAGGATCTCTGTTATTTACTGTTTATACTCTGTCCCTCAGCAGAAGGGGAACTCCCCCAGAGAGGTGTCTCTGTGATGGTCACCGCTGTTGCTCCAGCACCGAGAAGCGTGCCTGGCACACAGCGAGCAGTCAGGAGCTCTGAGCTGGATGCACCAGTGACTCTGCCCTGCCCTTATCATTCCGTGGGGCGAGGGTGTGTGTCCGGAGTGGAGAAGAGCCCTGACCAAGATCCCTGGGCAGAGCTGGGCCAGGTCTGTCTGGAACTTGGGCCTCAGTACTCTTTCTGATATTCTTTCTACCATCTCATCCTCGTGACTTTTCTTGGGAAGATTATAAAAATTATAAAAGATTTCCTAACTTTGGGCAGTGGCCCACTTATTTCCAAGAATATGTAATATAATAGTCCCACAGCCAAAATACTTTCTCACCCCTTAGCATAGTTGTGGTGGGAGCTCTCTCTAGCCAGAGCTCCTAGACTCCTGCATGGGGCAGGAAGCATTGCAGCCCTGTGGAAAGGAAAGGACACATGGGCCAGTTCTCCATGCAAAGCGCTGCTGTATAGCACTGTTACTATAACACGTGTAAATGGGACAGTCACAGTGCAGCATCAGTTTGCAGAAATGTCACATGAAAACGTACGACGGAGGCAGCTCATCTTCCTGAGCTCCCTTCTTGCATCGCTACCTGCCCAGAGTCGTCCAGCCCGGCCTGGGCTACTGCCTCTAATTAAGCGCCATCAACCAGTCGGCTTGTTTTGCTGAGGAGTGAGGCATGTGCACCCTTGCACCACGCCCCCCAGGCTGAGATCCTGGCTCTGTCACAGACACTGCGTTTCCTGGGTGAGGTACTTAATGTACCCGCATATCTGAGCCTGACGTCCTGGTCTGGGAAGTGGGGATCATGTGATCGTTACTCGGATTAAGTAGGCCAGTGCCTGTGGAGCATGCAGAATGTCTGGCCCACAGTCGGAGCCCAGTATGTGTTAGTTGCTATTGCTGGATTATTTAAGGGGCGTTGTGACAGTCACCTCAGTAGGCAGCTAAACAAACCCATAGAGACGTCCCTATCAAGACTCTTCTGTGCTCTCCCCTCCCCCCAAGTGCAGCTGGATTCCGGAGAACTGACCCCAGTCCTGGGATTACTGAGCCCCTCCCGACACCTTCTCTCTGTCCCCTTTGTTTTGTTTTGTTTTGTTTTGTTTTGTTTTGTTTTGTTTTGTTTTGGGTCCCAATGCACCCAGGGCAGACCCAACGTGACCCGGACCGTGTGGCCGGCGTGCTTGTGATACTTCTTTGGTTCTCGGAGCTGAAGTCCTCCGCTCACCCAGCAGGCTGCGTCCATTTGGTTTCAGGAGTCTCCCTTCTCCAGGGTGCTCTGGACTGAACTTTTAAGTTTTGCTGTGACCTCGTCAGCTCTGCCTTCCAGAAACTCGTTCTAACGCTGAGTAAACACTGCGGCCTCCGGCTGCGCGTCCCCTGCCTTGGAGGGTAGACCTGGTGCCCGTAGTTTCCAGCCTTGTTTATTCTCAGTTGATCCCTGCCCCCCCCAGGCTTCATTAAGTCCCATTTGTCCATATCTCTTCCCCATTGTTATTGTTAAGGACAGATTTAGAAAATGAGATCAGTCTTGTGGCTATTTTGGCGTCGTTATTAATTTTTGTCCCTCCTGGTTCCGTCGCAGGCTGGCCGCCTGCTGTCCCTTTCTCCCTTGTTTCCTCTTGATGGATGTGTGAGAATCTCTTTCATTCCGGGGTTAGCCCCCTTGCCTCTTGGGGCTTCTGGCCTTGGTCCTGAGGGGCCTCGACCACCCTGTCACCACTGTGACCGTTCTGGATTGGAGGGCAGAGGCCGTTGCTCTACAGTGTGACAGGGACGGAGGGCCCCCAGGGAGCAGGGAGCAAAGGCAGGTGTTCATCTTTCGGGAAAGGGGGATTGCAGCAGGGAAGGGCCCTGGGGAGGTGACAGACACCCTGAAACCTGAGGGGGCGGGAGGAGTCGCAGCCGAGATGGCCTTGGTGGGGAGCAGGGTGGGTATTGGGTGAGGACTGTTCTGGGTAGAGGGAGCCATGTGCTGTGTGTCCAGAGGCCTGGTCGGGAAGGAGAAAGTGTGGTGTGTTTGAGGGACCACAGGTTCCCATCAGACCTGGAATCGGGTGATAAGATGACTCCCCGCCATCGTCTTGCCCTGTGGCCTCTCAGCAGGCAGCACAGGAACCAGGTTAGAACCCTGCTTCCAGCTCCCCTACCCCCCAGGCTGCTCCTACAACCTGAAACCTCTCTCTAGTGTAGTTCGAAAGCATTCAGATATTGTCAGGCTCAGAGTCTCTGTTAGGGGAGCGTATCGGTAGTGCTGCGATGGTCCTTGCTACATGCAGGTACCAGGTGCCTTGGACATGTCCCTCTGTGTCCAGCACTGTGATTGGGGATGGGGAGGAAAGGAGATGCTAGCGCAGGATGGTCCAGGTGGAGCTGGAATGTCCAGTCAGGTGGGAGATAAAATTCACCTTCTCAGGCCAGTGATACCAGAATGTTAACATATGCTGGTTGGTGCTGAATTGTACCAGGCGGGGAGAGTCTTGTATTTCAGGGATGCGAGGGAAGGATTGAGCAAGGACATGGGTCTTACGTTTGTTCTTGGAGGAAGACATGCAGTATTGCATAGGAAGAGGGAGAGCTCAGGGACTGTCTGTGTATGTGTGAGTGTGTGTGTGGGTGGGGGGGGTGTGCGCGCACACACTTAGAAGCAAGCAGTAAACAAAGCCAGAGAAAGAGAGAGAAGAAATATTTATTGTGTCATTTTCTCTGCTAGATGCTCTTCCAACAGCAATCCTGCTGGAATAAGAGAGATTCTTCCTGTTTTACAAACGAAGGCTCTGGGGCTCAGAGAGGTTGTGTACCTTTCCCCAGGTCACACAGCTAAAGATATGATTCATATCTATCAATGTCTGCTCCAGAATTCATGTCCTTTCTGTTGCATCACGGTGCAGAGGGAAGTTCACTTCTCTGAGGGTGGTCAGCAGCTCCACTTTCCTGAAGGAATATTGAAAAATTGTTTCTTCTCGGCAGGGAAACGGGCATCGAACTACTGCTATTTTTTCTTACCCTCTCAGCCTCCATGTCCCTCTCCCTGGGGATTCAGCACCATGGCCAGAGCTCAGGGAGCGCCTGGGCCCCTTGAGGCGCGAACAGCTCCCCAGAGAGAGGCTCCCAGGCTCTCACCTGCCCCTTATCTTTTCTGTACTGTCATTGCCTTGGCTGGCCGCTGACCTGTGTCCTTAAGCGTCAGGTGGCATGCTAGAAGAGCCGAGAAGCTGTGGTGGACAGTGGCCTGCTCCTCCAGCCCCTCCCCGCCCAGGCCCGGTGCCCAGGGAATGAGAGCTGTGGTATATGACTTCGGTTGTCCCGAATGGGGAATTGTCTAGGGCCACGGGGTTGGGAAGGGAACTGAGTGGCCACCAGGGTCTGCGGTCCGGGGGCCGCTATGCCCATCACTTTACCAAGCCTGTTCTGCTCCTGCTTGTCTAGGGCCCAGAGCAGGTGGATGTCACACGCTTTCTCACAGGACTAGTCAGAGGGGGATGAACTGCGGGAGGAGCACCACAGAGCTGGCCGAGTTACATGCTGCTGGGTTTGCTCTTCATGATGGTGAGCCTCCTTCATTCTCGAAGGCTCTCACCTGCATGTATGAAACAGAGTCCCCAGCTGGAGCTCAGGACACCTCTGGCCTGTGTGTGTGTGTGTGTGTGTGTGTGTGTCTGTCCACGCACACAGGTGCACATGTAGTTGTGAGCTGAGGATGTGGATTCTGGAATCAGACACCGTGATTCAGGCCCTATTTTAACATTACCAGCTTCGTGACCTTGAACTAGTTTCCTGACCTCTAAGCCATAGATTCTTTATCTGTAAAATTAGAACATATCATAACAATAACATGAACCATAAAAGGTTTTGGAGGAAATTCAATGGCCTAATATTTCTAAAGCGTATAGTGATTAGTTGCTAACAAGCACTCAGTAAATGTTTCCTGTTACTTATATTTCTCAGAAAGTTATTTCTGTATTCCAATTTTCTTTACATGATTATTGTTAATGATTCTGGAAAAAGCCCCATAGCAGGCGGAAATGGTTAGCAAGTTAATTAATTGTTTGCACTTGTAGTCAAAGCTCAGGGTGTTAAATTAAGTGGAGGTCAGCCCTAGTTGTGCGGGTATAAGAAAGAATTGGTTGAGTCTGGCACCCTGTTCAATGCCAGGTGTGTGAAATTCAAACAGTTCGGTGAAATTTTCCTGCTTTCATTGAACAGTGGGTGTGATCCAAGTGCAAACTGTGCCTTCCACTCCGTGAGGAGGACTGTGAGCAGAGACCCGGGGCACAGGTCCTAGTGGGCACCGTCGCCCCCCGAGTACCAGCCTTTGCCAGGCCCCAGCACCCTTGTGCTCTTTCCCTCTCCTTTCTCTAAGTCTCCATTCCAAGTGTCTTGTCTCTATAGACAAATGGCCTCTCACACCCAGTTTATATCAGCCCTCACGCAGCCTGGAAAAGGTGAAGAAATGGCTACTTGAGAATCTGTGTGGAACCAAGTGGGGTGGTGCTCAGCCCTGGGCCCCATAAATTTACCATGAGCTACGATTCTTAGCTCATCTCTTCCCTGCATCAGCTCAGTGGACTCTGCCAGGTCTCTGCGGGAGAGAGGCCATGGGAAATAGGAATGAACCCTGCTTTTTTCCAAACATTTTGTGGAATTGGACAACAGCGGCCAAAAGGCCATGCACAGCATAAATTACAGGAAGCGGTGGTGTAATGACATTGTTTGGTGAATAAATGAAAGCCCTGAGTCATGAGGCCAGGAACAGAGAGGGAAGCAGAGAAGTGCAATTAAAAGGAGAAAAGAGATGTTTTCAGCTGACACTGGAAGCGAGATGGAGCTGGGAGGGGGGGCGAGTGGCTGGGCAGCTGGCCCCTTCCCGTGGCCGGAGCTCGGAAGGACATGCTCTCACTGGCAGTCCAGGCAGGTGAGAAAGGAGGCCAGTGCTCCTGGAGCTGAGGGGAGAGTGGTGCCTGGAGGACTCCAGGGGAAGCTTTGGGAATAGGAAAGCTGTGGGACCTGAGCTCTGCAGCAGTTTAGACTAAGCTACGATGGGAGAGGTCTGTATGAGGGCAGGTGGGGGCCTGGGGATAAAGCAGGATCAGGAGTGGGGCTGGATCTCTTCAGAGCCATGGTCCTGGGGATGGTTCTTTAGTGTCTCTTGTATCTGTAGCTGGACCTTCTTGCAAATACCCTGTGATCTGCCCTTTCTAAGGGTTAGAAATAACAGGATATTCCAGAGCCAGGCCCGTGGTCTGGGCCGGCTGACACTATGCACATAGGGGCGTGGGCACACCCACTGCATCCCACCACCCTGTGGGGCCAGCACGGCTTTGAGACCATGGGGAACATTCCAATTCTGAGCCACAGGCAAACCTTTCAGGCAGGTCTTCTCCCCCAGGTCCTCCCAGAAACAGAGGGAATGAGCTGATTTCAGTGAAGGAATGTGACTTATTTACCCCATGCCCAGCATCGCCTGGTGTGGACTGGGCACCAACCAGTATGTGATGAGTGATGAAGGGGTAGAGATTGCCTTTCAGTATAGTCAAGCTGGGGTGATACGAAAACTCATTTTGTTTAGAGAATTTGCTTATCTCTTTGGTTATGTACTGTAAACCAGCACCCTGAAGGGTGCATGGCACATAGTAGGAATTCAATAAAATTATTGTCCAAACAGGGATGCTATTGAGAGTGAAAGGGAACAGACAGCTGGGATTCCAGGGTAACAGATGCGAACTGGGGCTGTTTGGGCGAACCAGGGTGTGGTTTGCCAAACCAGGCCACCTGTCACCAGTACTGGGTGAATGAATGAACCTGTCTTGCATCCTTGGAGCTCTCTAGAGAAGAATGAAGTTTTTGTGGGTTTTGTCCCCTTTAATCAGATTACTTCTGTTTGTTCTTGGGCTCATTCAACAAATAGTTACTGAGCACCTGCTATGTACCAAGCATTTTGCTTGCATCAGGGACACAAAGAGACAAGAGAAAGGCTGTGGTTTGACTCTTAGGGTGCCCGCTGCCTAAGAGGAAGCCAGCATGTTGACAGACAGATTTTTTGACAGTGTGACAGGTGCTGAACTAAAGGGGTGGACAAAGCGCTCTGGAGCATGTGAGTGGGGAGACCAGCAACGTGGAGGTGAGGGTCAGGAAGGCTTCCTGGAGGGAGTCAGAGGATGGTCAGGAATTTGCCTGGGATCCTGGGAGGAAGGCTGCCCACGGCGAGAGCTCATTCCTCATCAGCTCGACAGCACCACGTGGCTGGGGGCTGGGAGTGAAACTGTGGCCAAGGCAGATGGGCCCTCGATTCCACAGACTGTGTGGACTGTTTGCCATCAGATATAATATCATATATCCCCCAAGGGTGTGATGGAAAAAGGGAGCCTGGAGGACAGGCATCTGCCCGGGACATGGAGCGGGGTCCTTCCCAGGTGCTGGCCCTGGCAGTGCACTGGGTAGGGAGGGAGGCTCGCACACCTGTATGTGTACTGAGAAGGCAAGGCTGGTGTCCCTTTTCAGCATCGGGCACCTTCCACCCTGCCCTTCTTTCTCTGTTGTTGCCTGACAAACAGGGACCCCAGGACTGGGCCAGGGCAGCACCTGCCCTTGTGTGCAGAGGTGGGAGGTCCAGACATCAACCTGGTCCACCTGCACGTCTCAGGAGGAGGCTGGGTGGGGGTGGGGGGTACACAGGAAGCTGGAGCAGGAGGAGGGAGCTGGGGTGTTGCTTAGATAAAACCCATCTGCCTCCCCAATCCAGAGCTTTTAAATATAATATTAAAATGTTCCTCACTATTTTCCTTGGATGAGTTTGGTATCCTGATGATATTAATTATCCTTAAAGGTCAACAGCGCTCTTTCGAATCCCCTTCTGTTCTATCATGTAATCAGTTAATTAATTGGAAACCGTTTAGCAGTGTCTGCCGAGCATGTTGTGTGGTGTGTTTTCTTGTTTTGTAGCTCTGGCGGTGATGGTTCCCTCCACGTGCCTGTTTGCTCCCAAGTACATAGGAACTGGAGCCGGGGCCTCGCCCTCCATCTCTCCCTCCCCTGGCAGACCCCCTGCTTGGTTCACAGTTGCTTTGGAGGTGTTACCTCATCAGCTTTTTTCCTTGTGAGTCTCACTAGTGTTTGTCGCCCATCTCCCCTGGGCGCCTACACAATGACAGGCACTGTGTGGGGCGCCCTATGCTATTTTATTCAGTTCTCACCATCACATAAATGTGCCCATTTCTAAGGAGAGAACGGTGAGGCTCAGCATAGTGAAGTGAACTGTCCAAGAATTACAGAGCTAGAAAGTGGCCAGGAGAGGGCAGAGCCTCCAGGAAGCCCAGTGCCTTGTTGGCTGTGGTGCTGGCGCCCGGGAGCATCCGGGGCGCCCTGGGTTCTCCCGGGAGATGGGCTCCCGTTTAGAATCTCAGGCCAGGCACTGCCGGCTCATCACCGGTGTTTGACAGGAAGCTGGACCCCGTTCTTTCATCAAACTTGAGTTGTGCTCACGGTCTCTAAATCCCTGCAGCAGGGATTCCTCGGCAGTTCCAGGGCAGAGCCGCCCTGAACGTGCCCAGCCCCCGGCACGATGCAGCCACACTAAAATGCCAACCTCTGCTGGACTCATGGCAGCTCAGCCCGTTTGTCCCGGCTCAGATCTCCTGCCCTGTTTGGACAGGCTCCAGGATGCTCCAACCAGGGTGTTTTGTCGTGTGTGTGACTCTACCAGACCCCTCCCTGCCTGGCGTCTGGTCTGCAGCGGGAGAGGGAGCCCATAGGCCATCCCTGCTGAAGGCTCTCCTGCCTTTCCCCATGGGCTCCTAGTGGATGGAGCACCATCCTTTATGCATCCTTTATGGCTTCCACACGTGGTCCCTGGTGGACCAGGGGACACAGTGGGAAATTTCACCCGGGCTTCCCTTTCAGAGGCCAGGATTTCAGGTCCTCCCAGATGGGGGTGGGAGAAGTTTTCCAAGTTCTGCTTAAGAATAGTAGGATCCTGTCCTGGGGGTGGTGACAGCTGGGGGTCATCGTGAGCACAGGACATGGAGCCCTAGTAACACAGTCCCTCCTGCTGCTTCTAGCAGGTGTAAAGACTCTGCAGCCAGACTGTGGGGGTTCAACTCCTGGCTCTCCCAGCAGCAGCTGATGACCCAGGGCAACTGACCCACCCCTGTCCATGATCTCCCCTCCATAAATCGGAGGTGCTGACAACGGTGGTGGTAACACATCCCTCATGGGTGGTCGTAGCATTTAATTGAGGCCTTTAAGGAGAGCTGGCCCAGAGCAGCTCTGTGTGGCAGGTGCTCCCAGTACTGCCACCTCCAGGACTCCCGCGACCACGGCAGCCACACACTGCGCACGGCGTGCTAACCGCTCTCTGCAGGTTGGCCACTCCACACGCGCCCATTCATTTTAATCCTTAGAGCTGCTTCATGAGGCTGATACTGTGGTCAGGATGGAGAAACAGAGCCCAGAGAGGTCCAGGCCCTTTCTCAGGGAGAGGGAGGGCTGCACAACTGGGGGGGCAGGAGCTGAGGGTCTGCCCGGCGTCTGGCTGTGAGCCTGCTCTTTACCGGTAGCCAGTGGCTCTCAGCGGGCTTCAGCATCCCTGGGCGGCTCCATGCAGTGCAGGATGTGGGCCTACCCCTGGTTTCTGTGGCTCAGCAGGTCTGGGTGGGGCCTGAGAATTGCATTTCTGACAAGTCCCCAGTGATGCTGCTGCTGGGGGTGTGGGGAGCACAGGCTGAAAGCCCTGCCTGCCCTGCACCATGGGGGATGGGGACGTGGTTCTCCATGATTCCGCCTGACTGTGCCCACCCCCTCCCTGCAGTGTCAGTGCCCCTGTACTCCGTCTTAAAAACCAATCTGTTCCCTAGTTCCTCACATGTTCTCCATGCCAGAGTCCCCTGGTCTTCCCTAGCAGATGAGAAAGCTCCAGGCACCGGTGGCAGGCACCTGTCCTCTGGGTTTTGTCAGGAGGGAGGCAGACAGCCCAGCCATGGCTCTGTGAATCCACAGGCTCTGGTCTGGGTCAGGGAGGGACAAGGGAGGCCTGGGCTTCTCTGGCTCAGAGGCACTTGAGGCCCTCAGGCAGCTGCCAGCAGAGTCACCTCTGCTCTGCCCTGGCCCCACCTAAGAGTGGCCTCAGTTAACCTTCCATCCTGGCCGATGATACTATGCTCTCCACTCCGAGGAAGATGCCTCAGGCTCTGGACTCAGCTCTCTGCTTCTTGGCTCATCCTCTGACTTCCAGGAGACCCCCTCCTTGGGCAGGAATGTGGGCCTCCCTGGCAGACCAGGCACCACCATTGCTTCTCGAGTGTGGCTCTGACCCGCTGTTGCTGTGTGCCTATCTGCCCTGTCCATGCCCACCACCCCCTGAGCCGTCCCCCAGGTGACTCTGCTGCTCCCCAGACTCCCCAGCCCCAGCCTGGGTCACACTCATTTGCATGGAGGCTCTGGTCATAGCCCCCCGCCCCCAGCCTGTCTCTGTTCCCTTTCTGCTGGTCCATGTCCCCTCCAGCAGCTGGATCTCCCTTGTCCCCTCTCACTTTCTCTGTTTCTATCCACTCTTCATTCTTCAGGCTCACCAGACATGGAGTTCAGGAAGGCCTCCTTCCTGGTGGAACCTGTCCCCCATGAGTCTCATAAAACCGGCTCCGGGGGTGAGCCCAGGCCCTGCACTCAGAAATCCTGCTGAAGAGGCAGGGAGCAAGCAGACCTTCAAATCCAGGGGGCACGTTGGGCAGCAGGGTCCGCCTGCTCATTTCAGTCCGTTTCCAGTGCTGTGGCAGCCCTGCTCCGGACTGCCAGTGGCGCCTCCCAGGTGGCGGTCCTCCACCGAGCTGCAGGCGGGGGTTGGGGATTGCTAAGTCTCCTTGCTGCTTATTAATAATGGCATTTGCTCCCAGGAGCCCTTGCAGGAGCTCCCCGGCTCCCGACAGTCTCTCTTCATATCTGAACGCGTGACTGTCTCTCGTAGATGTGTGACTGTCCAGCCTTTTGAGTCAGAGGCATTTGATAGGAACCAATGTAAACATACTGGGAAAATAAAACATCACCAGGTCAGGGGGCCTGGAAGGGTGGCTCCCAGACCATCCCAGCCCCCCGGAGCTGCTCAGCGATGCAGGTTCTAGGCCAGCCCCACCAACTCAGGTGGTCCTGACACCCCGAGGTAGAGGACTCTCCCCAAGCGCCCTCCCCAGACCCACGCTTGGCCTGTGTTCCCTCCAACTGCTCATCCTGCAGGAAGGGTTGGAGGCCTAATTCGATTTCTTTAAAGGCGGGCCCAGAGCAGCTTTCCACTCACAATTTTGTTGTTTTTAAGAGAGCCACAGATTTCCCCCTGGATCCTGGGAGTGGCTCAGAAGGAGGACAGGTGCCTGCTCTGCCTAGAAGGTAATCGGCAGGAATATTCTTCCTGCCTCTTGGATAGCACGGGGCACTGTACCCTGCCTCCCCCACTCCCACCAGCCTCCCCCGGGCTCCGGGGTCCCCAACCCCCCCACTACTCTGGCAGCGTCCTCACCAGCAGCCGGGCCTGCCCCTGGCTCCCTCCCCTCCCAGTAGCTCCTGCTTTGCTTGTAGCCAGTAATTGCACAGTTTCTTGATTTTCCCACAGATGCTCTGGGCCTTTGTTTTTCTGTTGTCATAACAGCTCTTGAGTAAAAACGAGTGTGATGTCCTGGCTCCTCCACGCTGTCACGGTTCATGTGCCGGAGCCTCTCCTGGGCCTGGCCGACTCCGCCCTGCGTGGGCCACTGCTGGGAATGCCTAGTGTCGGCCAGGCCGTGCCCACCAGGGGCTGCGATTAGCTTTCGGTTAATTTGTCTGCAAAGAAACTCCCAAGGGCAAAATCCCTCAGAACAGCCTCAGTGACATTGGAGGTGTGGTATAAAGCAGACGCCTAAGGAACAAAACTGACTCTAGGCCTTTCAGGGCCTTGTGCACAGTAAATACTGGATACAGGGCGATATTCAACCAGACCTCTGACCCTGGCCTCAGGGTAGGGGTGCCTCTCCCCTGGGCCTGTGGGACCTGCGGCTCCAGCCCAGCCTGGGAGGGGCGGGCAGGCAGGGGCAGGGGTGCAGACACCACCCCATCCCCAGGGGAGCAGATGCTGCCTGTTGCCTCCTTAACATGGGTTTCCAGGCTACTTCGTTGAGTTGAGATTTTGTTGATGCTTGAATTCAGGGGGCATTGCCTAGGCCTCTGGTATTTGCTCTAATGGGCTTGGACTTGTGGTGACTGGAGATGGGTAGATAAGGGGAGAGACGCCAGGCATGGAAAATGACAGATTGTGCAAGGGCCAGGCATTGTGCCAACTGCTTTCTGTACCCAATCTGCCATACCCCATTTAATACTCACCACAACTCCAAGGAACATGCCCTACTACTATCCCCAATTTACATGAGAGGAAACCAAGGCACAGGCTGGTCAAGTAACTTACCCAGGGTCACAGAACACAGAGGAGGTCAGCCGTGGGCCCCCAGACCCATGGAATGCTGGTTCTGTGGGAATTCCTTGAGTTTGCTGCGCCTTTGCTGAGCACTTACTGTATTTCAGGTACTAGAAAGGCTATCAGGCTGAAAAGAAATGCTGCTTTGCCTTCAAGAAAAGCAGTCTGCTGGGGGAGGCCAACACACACAGCTGTCACTCAAAGCCCGCAGTCTGAGTTGTGGGCTGGCGTCGGTGCCTGGGCATAATGCAGAAGAGAAAGGAGGGAACGGTTTCGGAGGGGGAGGCAGCTGTGCCTGTGGGTGCGGAGCAGGAGTGTGAAGGAAGGGTGCAGGGAGCACCGGGCGCAGTGGCTCAGAGGACAGGTGCCGGGAAGCTCGGCGGGGGCAGCCAGCACCGACACACTCAGTTATGGGGAGGGAGATGAAGAACAGGGGAGGGGGTGGGTGGGAGACTCGGGGAACAGGAGGCGGTCATCACACAGAAAGACCTGAGCTTCCAGGTGGAGTCTGCACTTGACATATGGGTTCTGGAATTGTCTAGCAATCCGTGTCCAAGTCTGGTCTCCCACGTGTCCAGTCACGGTCCTTCTCCACCCCTCAGCACGTGGCAAGACCTGTCCCTCTCTTCCTTTCCTCCCTGAGCTTCTCCAGCCTGAGAGATACTTGGGGACAACTGGAGGGACTCCCTTCCATCCAATAAGCCACAGGGCTGCTGGGTTCTGGGACAGATTGGCATCTGGGAAGGACACCTGTCTTTACGTTGGGGAACTTGCCGTTCCACTTCCCCATCTGCTGACTGCTCCTCTCCATGACGACCTCAGTGAGCGCCCGGCTTTTGCAGATGGTCTAGTGCCGCTCTCTCCACTGTGGTGCCTTGTCCACCGTGGCTGCTGAGCACTTGAAATGCGGCCAGTCCAAACTGAGCTCTGTGAGTGTAAAGTACACATGGACTCCAGAGCCACAGTCCCCAAAAAGAGAGAGCATGAAATATCTCCTTAGTGTCTTTATATTGATCACATGTCAAATGGATGATATTTTGGATATACTGGCTGAAGTAAAATATATGAATTCAACTAATTTCACCTCTTTTATCCCACTTTTTAAAATGCGACTACTAGACAGTTTTGAGTAGCATATGTGGCTCGCTTCATATTTCTCCTGGCAAGACCAGGGATTGGCACATCTTTTTTCTGTAAAGGGCCACATATTACAGCTTTGTGGGCCATTTGGTCTCTGTCGCAACAACTCATCTCTGCCTCTCTAATGCAGAAGTGACCTGTATTAGTTTTCTATTGCTGTTGTAACAAATTACAGTGAACTGTGTGGCTTAAAAGCACAAATGTATAGTTTTACATCTCTGTAGATTAGACGTGTGACACGGGTCTCATTGGGCTACAATCCAGGTGTTGGCAGGGCTACATTCCCTCGGAGGCTCTCAGGGAGCATTAGTTTCCTTGCCTTTCCCAGATCCTAGAGGCTGCCCTCATTCCTTAGCTTGTGGCCCCTCTTCCATCTTCAAGGCCAGCACATTGCACTTCTCTGTCCTTTCTTCCACAGTCACATCTCTCTTTTTGAGTCTCTGTCTGCCTCCCGCTTCTACTTTTAAGGACCCTTGTGATTACATTGAGGCCACGGGATAATGAAGGATAATCTCCCCATCTTTTAATCACATCTGCAAAGTCCCATTAGCCATAGAAATTGACATAGTCCCAGGTCCCGGGGACTAGGATGTGGACGCCTTTGGAGGGCTATTATTCCACCTAGAGCATGGACATAGGCCTCCTGTAAATGAACGCACGTAGCTGTGTTCCTATAAAACTGTTTATAAAACCAGACTGCTGGCCATAGCTTGCAGACCGCTGGTCTAGACCTGAATGATTGTGCACCCCATTGAAATCTGTGGGTTTCCCCCCACATCACCAAGCAGATGGATGTCCTCCAATTAAACTCGATTCTAACACTGCCCACCCAGAGACAGCACCAGATTTCATAGACTAAGGCTCAGTTCCACACGATGCCCCCACTTCAGATGCCCCTCGCAGGCCCAGGTTGTTACCTGTGCTTCTGACGGTTGGCTCTGAATCAGAGGTTCCCACGATCCCCTCCTCGGGTTTGATTCATTTGCTGCAGCAGCTAATAGGACTCAGGAACTGTTTCACTCACCAGGTTATTGGTTTATTATAAAGGATGCTAAAGAATAGCAGTCAGTAGCCAGATCACGAGATATGGTGGGTGAGGCCCAGAACAAAGCTTTTATCCCCGTGGAGCTTCGGGCCCGGCACAGGGACACCTGGAAGCCTTAGCTTCCCCACCCTGGAAGCTCTCCAGACCCCCTCCTTCTGGGATTTTATGGAAGCTTGCCAACATAGGCATTATTGATTAAATCATTGGCCATTGGTGACTGATTTAACCTCTAGCCCCTCTCCTTCCTGGAACTCAGGGGGTGGGACTAAAAGTTCCAACCCTCTTCCCACTGTTTTCCTGGCAACCAATCCCATCCTTTGGGGATTTCCACAAGTCACCTCATTCTCTGAAGTGATTTCAGGAACTGAGGACAAGAGACCAAATATTATAATAAAAGGTACCCCAACTGCTTTTATCACTCAGGAAGCTCCAAGGGGTTGGGGAGCTGTGAGCCAGGAACCATGGACAAAGACCAAACATCTATTTCTTCTCACACTGTGTGGGGTGATATTTTTGCTAGACTCTTCGTGGAGAAGCCTCTGTGGTCCAGTAAGTGTGAGAAGCTCTGTAGGCCAGATCGTTCCTTCAGCAAAGGCTCTGAGAAGTTGTGCAGAGCAGGCCTGCTTAATTTTGTTTAGTACAACATTTCTCAAGCGACATGATTTTCCCCCCTCTTTTAATACCCATTAACATTCTGCAGACCTCGGATTCCCAAGAACTTACTCTGGGAAACCCTGGTTCAGCCCAGCACAGGGCCTTGGAGAAAAGCTGTCTCCAGTCTCCTGACTGAAGGCCAGGACACCAGTCACGCCACTGGAGATGTGATTACAGAAAGCATTTGGCTTCATTAAAGTTCATTAAATAAGCCACCCAGTGTAATCTCACTGAATAAAAATGGCTCAAATGGCTTGAACCCCCCACCCCCTTTTAGAGCAGTTTAATTGAGGGAAAAGCAAGTATGTCGGTGATATAGGAAAATATTTCTTGGCTTTCACGAAGCACATTGCGGACACCGGATTTTAAGGCGCTGGCTCGCAGGGCCTTCTCTGTGTCTGGCAGTGGGCCTTGGTGACGCAATTGCATGGTGCTCCCTTCCTTCTCACCTGTTTAACCTCAGGAGTGGACAGAGGCCGCCTTTACCACTCCTCATGGTGGGGCTGCAGCCAGCTCTGGTGTGGGGCTGACTGTGCACGAGGTCACAAGGTCAAGACTGATGAGGTGTAAGGTATCCAACACGTGGAGACATGGGCAGCATCCTGTCAGCCTCTTCTTCCTCCCATGGTTTGTCCCTTCTCAGCAAACCCTCTGTGGGGTTGGTGCTGCACCAGTGAATTCTTCTTTCTCAAACTTTCTCCCAGATTCTTCAGCAATCTGAGAAGAATCCCAGCGTGGTGAGGCTGGGATGGGGGCTGGCCGTCTCCAAGAAGACCAAGGAGCTACTTCTCTGTGGGAAGAATTAGAAGAGGATAGATAGCTGGGGGGCTGATGGATCTTAAGGAAAGAGGAATTGCACCTTTCAAAGGCTGCCTTCATGAATGAAGGAAATAGATTTATATCATGTGACTGCAGCCAGCAAGCCACAGCCCCTGGGCACTCTGAGCAGACGGGGCGGACCTTTGCTGTTTTCTGGCCAGCTGTGCTTGGTGCTCTGAGCTGCACTCTGCTTGGAATAGCGCCTTTTGTGAGCAGCAGAGAGAATGCTCTAGAAGTCAGGGACCGTGGTATTCACCTTTGGGAGGCAAGCTGAACAGACCTCTGGTTCTAGTTTCTCTTTCAACAGTCTTTTATAGGAGGAGAGAGCAGATGGTGCTTAATGGCACTGGAAGCTAGAGTGACTGGGCAGAGACAGAGGGATTGACCGAGACTCATGACGCAGAGGTATTCAGGGATCACAGTGGGGCAGCCAACTTGGCTATCAGGGCCTCAGGGCAACTGTGGGGCTGAGAACAGCTTTAGTTTGCGTGAGCTGCTATAACACAGTACAGATTATGGGGCTTCAACAACATAAACTTTTCCCTCTCAGTTGTGGAGGCTGCAAGTCCAAGGTCAAAATGTGGACAGGGTTGGTTTCTCCTGTGGCCTCTCTCCTTGGCTTGCAGGTTGCCGTCTCCTCCCCGTGTCTTGTGTCTTCACAGGGTCTCCCTCTGGGTGTGTCTGTGTCCGAATCTCTCCTTATTAGGACAATAGTAGTGTTGGATTAGGGCCAACCCCCGTGACCTCATTGTACCATAATTACCACTTTAAAGGCTTTATCTTCAAATACAGTTATGTTCTGAAGTTCTGTGGATTAGGACTTCAGCACATGGATTTTTTGGGGGGAAGGACATAATTCAGTTGTCAACAACAGAAGGTAAAACCACAGCAGGAGGGACTGAGGAGATGCAGAGGTGGAGTGAGGCTCCAGGAATGGAAGTGGGAGCAGAGCAGAGATAACCGGGTCTCAGGTGTAGATGTAGACAGGTGGGGATGCCAGGCTGAGTAGGGAAGGGTGGGGCACAGGGACAGCGGGCATCTGCCACCAACAGTACCTTACACACTCGTATCCTAAGGCCTAACAGCCCATGGGCCTGCCTCTGCCAGTAGACAAGGAGGCACCTCCGGTCGTCTGCCCCACTGTTAGCCCAGAAGACCCACACAGCCCTCTGCTTTTGGAAGGATCCAGGTTTGGGTCACTTTGTGGATGGGGCTTAGTGTTCTCCTCTCAGCTCTCAGCCCCAAAGGACATGGGGTGCTTTGGGCAACAGAATAATTCATCAGGTTGGCCTCCTTGGCAACAGGGTCCATCTCAAGTGACCCTCTTGTTGAACAACAGGGATCCTGGGGCAGAGGTGACATCTTTCCAAGTTGCAGGGCCCACCCTGCTGCAGTTGTGAGCCCCCCTGTAGGAAAGTCATGGGACTGCTTGCCTGCCATGCTGAGGATTTTGGTGGTGGGGGGCTGTCCCAGTTCACCTCCAGGTTAATGCAGGAGGCCCCTCCTTGGCCCTCTCCTCCTCAGGATCTGAGTTTGGCCTTTTGTGTATGGCTCCCTGTTTCCAGAGCACCCAGCCTCTGAGTGGTCATCGTTTGTTACTCTGCCCTGGAGTCAGCTGTGAGAGCCAGCAGTGCAGGACAGAACTAATGGCTTTGTTTGGTCGTCTCAGATGAGGGATGTGGGGCAGTGTCATGCAGCGTGATTTGGGGATGCATCATCTCCTAACATCTTGCTCACCCAGTTAATTTCAGTGGTCAGTTGGCTTGGAAACTGCTCATTGACCCAAGCAAAAGTCAGAGACAGGCGATAATGGATCTGTTAGGGAGGAGGCTCCGGGAAAGGGCTGCTGTGGCCCAGAGGCGGGATGGTTCTTAAATGAGCAGAGTAACCAGCCCATCAATACCTGGTGACCGGTGAAAACAGGTGAGGCAGCAGCTAGAAGGAAAGTCAGGGGCAGTGAGTTCCAAGTGGGTGGTAAGTCTGTTGGAGCCCATGCCTCAGCTTCCCCATTTGTGTGCGCCATAAGCATTTACATGGGGGCAGGAGGGCCAGAGGCGTGCTGTGTGTGTGTGTGTGTGTGTGTGTGTGTGTGTGCGCGCGCCTGGGGCTGGATGCTTCTGTCGTGTGTCTCTGGCAGGGTGCTGTGTGTGGCTGAGCGGGCTGTGAGCACTGCCCTTCTCATGCGCTGTGCAGCGGTGCCACTGTCTTGGGCAGGCGCACTGGGTTGTGTATGTGTGTCTGGGAGTTCACATGTCTGTGTGTCGGTCGCAATGTTCCTGGGGATGTTGCTTGTCGCCTGTTGCTAGTCTTTGCATTGAGGCCACTCAGAGCTGTTCTGCTTTGGACAGCAACCTCCGAGCCCCCGTCTCATCTGCGGCATGGAGATGGTAGCAATACCTACCTGTGTGTTGCTGTAAATGCTAAATGAGGTCATAGATGCCAAAGCGCTTAGCACAGTGCCCGGTGCTTAGTGAGCCCGTGGTGACTGGCAGCTGTTGACTACAGAGGGTGGGACTGTGTGGGAAAGGAAAAGTCCTGGCCTGGAGGAGGAGTCGGGGAGCCTTTTCCTCCAAGAGGAGGGGCGATCTGTGCCTGCGGGAAGCTGGGGAGCAGGAGAGCAGGCCCTCGTGGACCAAGCCCACCGTGCTGCAGTGGCTTCTCCGTCTGGCCAGGAGCGGGAGGATCTGAAGCCAGGACACCCCTGGGAGAGCAACAGCCCACCCCTGGTGTCCCCTCCCTTCTCTACCTTGTAAGATAATACTATTTCTTATTCTTTATTTGCCCGGAATGCCTGTTATTTTATTTCTTTCTTTCAGAATCCAATTTTCTTGTGACATTTCTGCCTAATGTAACAAAACATGACCTTTGTGAGGGGACATTGCTGGCCGCCTGCTCCCGCCTCAACCCCAGGGCCCTCCCGCCTCACCTGAACCACTAGAGCCTCGCCCCCTCCTTCTGGCTTTTGTTCCCAGGGCTCACCGACCCGGTTCTGGTGCTGACTCTCATAGGCAGCTGCTGCTCAGCTCTACAACCGGGGCTTTGGTTCAGGGCGCGCTGGAGTGGGGTGGACAGCTCGGGGTGCTGGGCCTCGTCTTACTTGCGGTGCCATAGACCCTGCTGTGGGTAGACAGCAAACCGAGAAAAGCTAAACAAAACAAATGACTTCTGCCGGGTGAATCCCTCACATGTATAGAGACGTCATAAATGCTAATGGCAGTGGAGGCTCAAAGAGCAATACTGAACTTGTCACCCTTGACCCAAGGGTCCCCTTCCCTTCTCCAGCATCCCCTGCACCCTCGGCATGGGGGCTGCCTCGAGTGAGAAGGGGAAGCCCTGGCCCTTGGGCTGCTCTTGTGTTTGAGTATCTGTTCCTGTGATGCGCTGCGACACTCTGAGCCCACCCAGCCTCAGCGTCTCCCATGAACTCCAGCTGCGCATCCCACAGGGTAATGGATTTCTCTCTGTGGTTATCAAGCAGGCCTCTCAAACAGCATTTGCAAGGGGGAGGCTCTCGATCCCCACCACACCCCCAAGTGTCACCTTCTGCAGCTTTGCTCATCTCACTGAATCATGTCGCCACTCACCTGGTTGCTTAGGCCTCTCTCCTTCCTCTAGCAGATCCAATCCAGCCGCAAGTTCTGGCGGCTCCACCTCCAACACCTTGAATCCATCCGCTTGTTACCTCTACTCCCTCTCCTTGCCTGGAACATCGAAGCCTCCTAAATGATCTGCTTGGCCCAGTGTTGTCTTCTTCTTAGAACATCGATCAGATTCCCCCCTTCCGTACAGAAAACCATCCGTTGCCTTCCCTTCTTAAAATAGAACCCAAGCTCCCTACCATGGCCAGGAGGTGGGGGTGGCATGTCCCCCTCTCATGCTTCTCCCAGACCCCTCTTCTTGGCCTCCTTTCTGCCCCCCGGCCCCTCTCAGGCCTTTGCACACGCTACTTCCACTTCCTAGAGCGCTCCTCCCTGGCATGCAGCTCCTCCTTGGCACACAGCTCCTCCCTGTTCCCGTCTAGCTTCCCAGTGACCTGCATGGAGGGCGCTGCTCTGAGCCTGCCTCCAGCTCCCGCTCCTGCTCCTGCCTCAGTTACTGGCTCCGCTTTGTCTGCAGTTCTCTCGGTTTCTCATCTGTAACTTGAATGTGAGTCCCAGAGGGCCTTTATCAGTTGTCCATCCCCTCATTCCTCAGGGAAGCCTATATTTGTCTCTATGCAAGTATTTGTGTAGAAACCCTCTAAATATAGAGGCACCTCTAAGCATATGTGCAGACGGGCATGTGTGTAAGCAAGGGTCTCCGTCTGCGTTTACCACCGGCATGTCTAACAGACACAAATACAGAGTGTGTGTGTGTGCGTGTGTGTCTACCAAATCAGATGTCTACCGAAGTAGAATCCTGCCTTTAAAAGCTGTGATCACATCAAGAGTTGTGTGTCCAGCCTGGCAAAATAATAGCAGTGGGTGTGTTTCTCCTTTTATTTGGAAGCCAAATGGCCACTCCCTTCCCTTGTGCATCCTAATAAGGATAATTAAATAGCCATTAGGGAGAGAAAAGGAGTGTGGGACAAAAGGCGGGTGTCTGTATCACTGAGGGGCATCTCTGCTGGGGGAGGCAGTGGCTGGAGGGAAGGTAGGTGCTGTGTAGTTCCCTCAGCTTGTGGGATGTTCAGGATGCTTGTTGGCGAAAGGGCAGGTAGTTTCAGTCACGGAAGACGAGGAGTCCTGCTGAGCTGTAGAACAGCGTAGTAAATGGTTATCGGTGCTTTATCATATACCGTACAGTTTATTAAGAGGGCACGTCTTTTGTTAAATGTTCCTATCACAAGATAAAAGAGAAAAGGGAGGAAATTTCTAATTAGAGGTGACAGCTCAGTTTATGGCATCGTTTATGGTGATGGTTTCATGGATGTATACTCATCTGCGAACTCATCAAGATGTGTACATGGCTCTAGCCAGTTTTGCTCAGTGGTTAGAGCGTCAGCCTGTGGACTGAAGGGTCCTGGGTTCAATTCCAGCCAAGGGCATGTACCTTGGTTACAGACTCGATCCCCAGTCCCAGTTGGGGCACGTGTGGGAGGCAACCAATTGATGTTTCTCTCTCTCAAATCATTTTTTAAAATCTACATTAAAACATTTTTTTTTGATTTGTAAGACTTGGCCCTTTGAAAGGCTTCAGAATCCTCTCCAAGCCTGGCCTGTGGCCTCGGCCAGTAGCAACCAGATGGACCACAGGATGGAGCAAAGAAGAGGAGGAAGAATAAAGCCAGGCTCCCACGCAGCGACCACGCCTACTCTAAGAGGATCACCTGTGCCAGATTTGTCCTTTAATTCACCCTTTTTCTGTCGCTCTTACAGAAACCTGTCGAGTAACCGGCTCACCACACTCTCATGGCAGCTCTTCCAGACGCTGAGTCTTCGGGAATTGTAAGTTCAGCTTTGGAGACTGTCCAGCCAGAGGAGCAGTGGTGGAGGTTGGGTGGGAGAGTGTCGAGCAGCAGAGCCACCTGGGCCTGTGCATAACCTGAAGGGGCTGCTTGGGTTCGTGACACAGGGTGTACTATGTTCAGTAAGAGTGAGCCTCCCTGTCACTTGATTTCTGATTCTCTTTCTGGGCATAATACAGTTCAGAAGACAGGAATCTCACCTCTGAGCATGACTCAGTTTTGTCATCTCTAGGTAATTAGTACTAATGACATTGATATTTTTTAATAGTAAAGGGTATTTATCAACTTATGATAAGTAACATCGATACTATCTGACCTTGTAGTGTATCAGGTGTGCTTTCGTTTACATGACCTTAGGTTTTCCATCATAAGCATCATGGGAGGGAGGTATCATGATGCCTCCCTTATACAGTGAACCTGTGTGCTTTCAGGTGAGGGGTCTAAGCCCCAGACACAGCCAGGATCGAACTTCTAGGGACTGGCAGAGCCTGGACTCTGACTTCAGTTTGTTTGTTTTTCTGCCTTTCACAGTCTCTGTCGGCCTGTCTAGCATGAGCATGGGCATCCAGGAGGGGCTATGGCTGTGTATTTATTTGATCCGCCTGTGGCCTGCTTAGCCTTGCTGTGTTTCTAGGCCAAGCAGTGCACCCCTACCCCCACATGTTGGAGGGATGGGTGGAAATTCGTGACCACTGCTGAACAGAATAACTCGTGTTGGTGTGTGAGTCATCGAGTCGTCTCTGAGCATGCAGGATAACACGTTATGTTGAGGGAATAAATCAGGGAAGAAATTGAAAAGGAGCTGAGGCGTGGATGAACTTAGGGAGTCAGGGTTCCAGAGACACAGCTCATGTGTTCCCTTTGGTTTAGTGACTTAGAGGCAAGTTCCCAGAATGCAGATTGCCATCTTGTCTTTGCTGAGGGGCAGTGGCCTTGGACCCTGCCCACACTGTTGGCCTTTTAACGTGTGTCCTTCCAGCTGTCAGATCTGAGTTCCTGAACGAGTCTTGATTTTTCCTTTTCTGACCCAGTGGTCAGGGAGGGGGATGTTTACATCTAGTGTCCCAACAATCGTCACCCCTACGATGGCCTTGTCTGCCCTGCTCATCCTCACAGACATGAGTGCCCCCGTGGTGCTTAAGACCCTTCCAGGGACAGGCATTGCGCAGGTGCTCTCGTTGACAGTGTGGGAGAGTTTGGGACGCTGCTGCTGGGGGCTGCTGTCCTTCCTCAGGACTTTGCCCTCCTGCCAGACTGCTCCTCTGTATGGCACCACAGGCCTAAGGAACAGGGTTCTTTAGTGGCATGTGGCTGCGACCCAGGTGTGCGCCAGTCAGAACTCTTACCTGAGCTTGGAAAAAGGTAAATATATACTCAGTTGTTTATAAAGCACTGAAAAGCTAGACTGTGTCACAGACATCTAATCGTCAGATGGTTACATGTGATGGGCTATGTTCACTCCCATCTTTGTAGGTAGAAACACCTCAGAGGCAAATCAGCAAGACAGCGTGGTCGCACTAACGCTAGTTCTGAGATCTTACTCTGTGCCAGGCACTGCGCCAGGCAGCCTGTCGAATGTTGCACGTTACTTACTTCAATCCTTGTAACAGTTCTCCAGGTAGGAATTATTGCTCTCATTCCACATTCGGGACACTGAGGTATTTAGCAAGGTTAAGTGTCTTGTTTAAGGTCCCCCGTTAATTGTTAGTCTCTGGACTCAAGGTCTTGACCACTATGCTCAGCTATCTCCCAACTTTTTAAAATTGAATTTATTGGGGTGACATTGGTTAATAAGATTTATAGGTTTCAGGGGTACAGTTCTATAACACATTATCTGTACATTGTATTGTGTGTTCACCACCCCAAGTCAGGTCCCCTTCCAGCACCATTTATCCCCCTGTACCCTCTCCCACCTCCCTCCAGTCCCCTTTCCCTCTATCTCCCAACTTTTTCAGATTACAGTTTTCCCCTACGTTGCCCTAGGACTGATCGGGAGCCCTGACATAAGGGATCTAACTGGGGCCTCTCTTTTTTGGGGAGTCTTGCATCAAGTTTCACCAAAACGCCTGCCCCCCACACCTGTGGGAGGCCAGGGACAAATGTCCTCTCCTGGATACGTCCAGGGTCTGCAGCTGGGTAAATTATTGAGAAAACATTTTGGAAAATCATCGGATACAAAATTGATGGCGTGCCATCCTGACGACCTCTTTCGTGGAGTTTTAGAAACAGTGGTTCCGAGGATATATATTTAAAGCGAATGCCAGGTCCCTCCCAGAGGATCATGGGATTCTGCATTCATCTTTGCCCAGGATCGATACACCATTGAGCCGGATGTGACTTATGGGGGAATGAAGACGTTCTCTCCAGTGCGAGTCTGTGTGTGAACCACCATGTCCACGGAGTATTTCATTTCTGTCACATTGTTAAGTAAGAAAAAAATTCTATTGTGAGATAAAGAAGCCCCCTCCGAGGAGCCATCGCCCTGGTAGGGGTCTATTTTTTGAGGAAGAATTGAATGGTGAGAGTAGAAAATTCATCTTTTGGCTCGAGGGGCTACGTGCTGGCTCTTCGCTGGGGCTGTGATTAAAATCCAAACAATCTCGGCTCTGGCCGATAGAAGAGGGGGCAGTGTTTTCTTGTCCGACTTCCTGATTAGTCCACATGGCGCCATCTGCCACGAGCCGTCCGGACTGCCAGGGACTGCCCAGCGGGGCCTGTGGGCTGGGGTGTGGGGACGGGGCGGCTGTTTCCAGGAGGAAAGGGTTTGGGCCCCGGAGGAGAGGCCAGAGGGAGATGGCTCTGTGCCCCGTGGCCGCCAGGAGGGTGAGGCTGAGGCTGGAGTGACTTCTGCAGGAACAGAGGACAAACTTGGTCACTCAACCATTTCTTAGCATGTTTTATGTCATCCCTGCAGACCTCTGCCTGCCCCAATCTGCCCTCCCCTATAGAAGGGCCTTGACATGAGGACTGATGTTGTTGGGATGCCCCATGGGCACCCACAACTCTTCCACTGGCAGAGCAGGAGAAAGAAGAGGCATGTATTGAGCACCGAATATATACGGGGGCCTGTCTCCTCCTTGGAACAGTCTCCTTATAACCAGTTTTACAAATGAGGGGCTTGAGGCTCGGCCAAGTCAAACAGCTGGTCCGCCACCATGTGGCTCATGAACGGGAGCTTTGGGAGTGGGTGCTGTGATTGTTACCACCCAGGCCTGCCATTTCCAAAGACCTCTTTCCTCGTATAACAGCCACACAGCCCTCGTGCCTGGTGCCACCTTCCAGAAGCCACTCTAAGGATGGATGATCCCCTGAGTGGTGTCAGAGGGGGGAAAAGCCCAAACATGTGAGCATGTCTGAGCCCTTGCCCTGTGCCAGCAACCTCCTGCATTCCTTTCTCAGCTCCTTTTGTGAGATGGAGGCAGTGGTGCTGGCTGAGCACCTGGCCCAAGTTGTGTTTCTCTTGCTGAGAGAACCAGAAGCATCTTAGGAGCCCTCTTCCAGGGGCACGGTTCTGAGGAAATGTGAGTTGGCGTTGTTCTGTGCTCTCAGACGTTTCTGGTCATGGCAAGATGGTGTTTTTTCTGAGGAAGACTAGAACTGCCTGTCCAGAAATCAGACCAAGACTCAGAGATTATCTTAGAGATAATGAATTAGAAAGAAGAGAAGCTTGGATTCTGTGTCCCGTGGTATAATCTAGGCAAAGACAAGAGGCACCCGAGGATATAAACTCAGCACAGAAACCCTCTGGAAATACCCTAAGGACCGTTCTCTTTATAACCTGCACGCACAGAGCAGACACGATTAAAATAGATTGGGATATTTCATTTTCTTAAAGCAAAGTGATCATTATTGCTGGCATAATTTGCAGATTCAATCGACCTGGTGAAATGTGAACTCAGTACCGGGAATGGGTTTGAGCTGATCCTGGCACTTTCCTCTCACAGTCCTGTCCGTGACCACTCCCCACGGATCTCCGAGAGGTCACTGAACACTCACGTTAATAACTATGTAATAATAATAATAATAATGACAATAACCTCTGGCCTCTTCATAGTCCCTTGTAATTCACAAAGCACGTTAACACATATCACTAATCCTCATGATAACCTCGCAAAGAAGGAAGGTCGCGCATAATTACCCCCATTTTACAGAAGTGAAAACAGAGCCTTGGAGACTTAAGTTGTCTGCTGTATTGGTTTCCTGGGGCTGCCTTCACTTATTACCACAGTCAGGTGGCTTAGGTCGACAGAAAGCGATTCGCTTGCTGCTCCAGAGGCCGGAGCCCCAATTCAGGAGCCTGCAGGGCCACACCCCCTTCAGGGCTCCCGGGAGAATCGTCTTTCCCTGCCGTTTCCAGCCTCTCGGCTCCTGGGCTTCCAGGGTTGGTGGAGCACCTGCGTCTGTCTTCTCAGGGCTGTCTGTCTTTCCTGTCTCCTTGTCTTCCATCTCTCCCTACTTTCTCTTATAAAGATACCAGTCATTGGAGTTAGGGCCCACCCTATATCCAGAATGACCTCATCCCAAGGTCCTTAATGTGATCATGCCTGTGAAGACCCTGTTTCTAAATAAGGTTACATTCCCGGGTACCGGAGATGAGGCCTTGGGACATACCCCTGGGGGTGGAGTACTGTTCAGTCCACTCTCTTTGCCCACAGTGACCCAGCTGTCTCACCTCAGATCTTCTGGGCACTTGTTCTGCCATCAGACTGTGATCGCCAGGAGGCCTCTGCTGGGCACTTGGCCCTTTGGGCGCTCTCCTCTGTGACAGCAGACCCGAGTCCCTTCCTCACTTTCCACAGCCTGGCCCTGGGACTCCCCCTAGTTGCATCCGTGCTGTGGGGGGAGTAGAAAACCAGAGCGGTGACTGGCTGAGGATCCTGCTTTCTAAATACCTAGTTTCAGCTGTGGCTGGGCAGCAGAGTGCCTGGTGCACATGCCCCATGGGGCTGAGTTAATCTGTTGGAAGCCCCCAGGGCCCTGCAATTAGGCCCCAGGCCATCTTGGGTCCAGGGCTGGGTGTGGCAAACTCTGCTGTGAAGCAGCTGTTGCTGCATTATTCATGGGGCCCCTGCATTATTGATGGAGGGGACAACCTTACTTGAGGGCCCTGGAGTCTGTCCCTGCAGCCCTGGCTGAGGGCTTCTCTGCTGGAGCCCCGGTCTGATGGGCCTGCCCTCCTCTGCTGCTGGCCTACCTCTCTGAGCCCTCTCATGGAGAGGTGACAGCGATGGCAGATTACTTAGTGGGGGGCCACTGTTTTGAGACTCAGATGCTTTCTGCTGTGTGTGTGCCTTGCTCTCTGAGAGGGAGGTACAGAGGATGGGGGGATAACCCAGGGTGCTGTTGCGGTTCCCAGAAGGCTCTGGAGTGACGGAGAGGACTTGGTCTCGTGGCGCATCCCTCTGTTGGATCGGATCCTAGAGGAACGGGGTGGAAGGAAACAAAAATGCTGTTAGTGGGCCCGCCCTGGCCTGTCTTAGACATGCCCAATGTCTCACCTACCTCCCAACCCCCACCCCGGCCTCTGGACACGCAGGTGTAGGTACCGGGGATAAAGCAATGAAGCACATAGGGAACTCTGACCTCCACAAGTTTATTATTTTTTTTGGTGGTGGTGGTGGGGGGAGATAGATAATAAACAAACAAGCAAATCCTAGGCAGTGGCTGGAAGAAAATAGTCTGGCAGGAGAATGGGCAGTGCTAGGACAGGGGTTGGCATGGCTTTCCTAGAGATGTGGTCGGAGAAGGGCATGTGATTCCTTAATGAAGTGAGAGAGCCAACCTTACAGATACGTTATGGGTAAGAACTCTGCAGGCAGAAGGGACAACAAGTGCAAAGGCCCTGAGGCAGGGGCAGGATGGTCATGCTAGTGAACTTGACAGACAGCAAGGCCAGTGTGGCTGAGGGAGAGGAGGGGGGGGGTAGGAGATGAGCGCAGAGGGGTGGAGAGTCGTACCAATGCTGCAGTCCTTTGACTTTGACTTTGAAAGCAGAGGGTTTTGAGAAGGGGAACATCCCAAGCTGACATTTAAAAGGGTCTCTTTGCCAAGTGAGTTAAGTGGAATGGATTTCTTTTTTTCGGGTGAGTTTATTAGTTTAAAAACTAAACAAACCCATAGAGTTATTAAGTACTTTTTATTTTTATTTTTTGAGACCATGCTGAACCCCCTTTCCCTTAGTCCCTGCAGAGCAGGTGGGGCCCCTCACAGCTCTGGGCGGGAGCCGGGCTGCCTCTGTTCAGGAGCCCTCTCCCCGTCTTCTTGCCCACAGGAGGCTGGAGCAGAACTTCTTTAACTGCAGCTGTGATATCCGCTGGATGCAGCTGTGGCAGGAGCAGGGGGAGGCCAAGCTGAACAGCCAGAACCTCTACTGCATCAGTGCCGAGGGCTCTCAGCTCCCCCTCTTCCGCATGAACATCAGCCAGTGTGGTGAGTGGGCCGCGGCCCTGGGGGCTCCGGGCAGGTGTCCCTCAGGTTCCGGAGGTGGCAACGCTCACATCAGCCTGGAAAGCCAGGCCCTTCCTTGCCCACCACCTTCTCTGCCTCGAACTCTGCCCTGGGTGCAGATCCGGCTCACCTCTCCCCTCCTGGGTCCTTCCTGTCCCTTCCTGAGGCACCATGGAGGCTGGATTCAGGGATGCAGAAGGGGGTTGAGTGTGTCCCTTATGAGACCCGAGTACCTCCTGTCTGGGAGCACTTGCCAACCAGACCTGAAGCAGCGTGTCTCGCAGAGTGGTCTCTGGACCTTCTGTGTCAGGAGTATCTAAGGTGCTTTTAGAAAAGCAGGTTCCTGGGACCAAGCACAGACCGTGACCTCAGGATGTCTGGGGATGGTCCCTGAAATCTGAACTTGCAGCAGACTCCCCATGGCAGTCTGAAGCAGAGGTAATTTTTGAAAACCAGCTCCCCAGGGTGAAAGTTGTCATTTGACTTCTTGGAGCTGTGTTCCTGAGCAGGTGCTCACCGCGCCCAGTGTGGCTTAAATTCCCAGTCCAATGTCTACTGGGGCGGTGGTGTGATGCTTCCGGGACTTGGGGGCCCTCTGAGAGCTCAAGCGGGTGATGTTGGAGTCACTATTGTGCGAAACAAGAAGTGCCACCGTTGGCGTCATGGACCAGGTTTTGGTAGTCAGTGTTTAACTCTCTTTTCTCCTGCCCTGTCCCCCCTCCCAGACCTTCCTGAGATCAGTGTGAGCCACGTCAACTTGACTGTACGAGAGGGTGACAATGCTGTCATCACTTGCAATGGCTCTGGATCACCCCTGCCTGATGTGGACTGGATGGTTACTGGACTGCAGTCCATCAACACCCACCAGGTAGGCGTCTTTGGCTCAGGTGGCATCAGGAGGCCGGGGACCCATCACCTCTTAGTCTTAATGAGCTAAGTCATGCATCCAAGCAAGACATGCGAGAAGAGGGAAAGCCGTGGTCCTGTCCCTCAAGGACAAAACACGGAGACTTGATCTTAAACATGCTACAAACCTTCTAAGTACCTTAGTTTCCTCATCTGTGGAATGGGTACAGTGCTGCCATTCACTTCATCGGGTACATGTATGGCTGACTGAGCCCTTGACTCAAGAGCCTGGCCCTCGATCAGTGTGCACTCACCAGACGAGCCGCCTCTACCTTCCACTCATCCTTTCCTTCTGATCCCTGAAGCTGTTGGGGGTTAGGTGGTGGAGCCGCCCTTGTACAAACTGATTGCTGTCCTTTTATTGGGGTTTTAGACAAATCTGAACTGGACCAATGTACACGCCATCAACCTGACGCTGGTAAACGTGACAAGTGAGGACAACGGCTTCACCCTGACATGCATCGCAGAGAACGTGGTGGGCATGAGCAACGCCAGCGTGGCCCTCACCGTCCACTGTGAGTGGACGCCGTGGTGGGGGTGGCTGTGTGCGGAGGGGACTCCCACCCATGCAGGGGGCTGGGCGGGCTGAGCCAGAGCAGTGGCTGGTCTGCCTGGAGGGGCAGGAAGGCTCTTGGCAGAGCAAGTCAGTCTTGGGCTAGTAACCCCAGGAAGGGTGGTGTCCCTCTCGCAGAAGATGGCGCGCCTCCAACTCAGCTCTGCCTTCAGGACGCTCCTGGTTTGACGCACCTCTGCCTAAAGGGTCGCGAGAGGGAGCCCTCTAGCTGTGGCGGATCCGGGGGCTTGGGTGAAGACAGACATCTCTTCCCCTCTTTTGGGGGGTGTTTGGGGGCACTTCTGATTCCTTCAGTCTTTTCAGAGCCGGGTGGGGGTAAGAATTGGGGTTCCCATGCCAGTTCCTGGGAGCTCTGTGTCCTGGCACCAGCGGGCCTCTCCCCGGCAGACCCTCCGCGCGTGGTGAGCCTGGAGGAGCCCGAGCCACGCCTGGAGCACTGTATCGAGTTCATGGTGCGCGGCAACCCGCCGCCAACCCTGCACTGGCTGCACAACGGGCAGCCCCTGCGGGAGTCCAAGATCATCCGGGTGGAGTTTTACCAGGAGGGCGAGGTGTCCGAGGGCTGCCTGCTCTTCAACAAGCCCACCCACTACAACAACGGCAACTACACCCTCATCGCCAAAAACCCGCTCGGCACCGCCAACCAGACCATCAACGGCCACTTCCTCAAGGAGCCCTTTCCAGGTGAGCACCGTGCGGCTCTGGGGCGCCCTGACTCCGTCTAGGAGCGGGGGGGGACGGGGCACAGCCACATCGCTACTGTCGCCATGGTAACCTGGGGATGTAGTCAGCCACCCCCAGCATTTTGTATAAAGTAGATGAAAGATGAAGTCTTTGGTTTCCCATAGGTGTCACAGTACAAACCACGGCCCCTGAGAAGTACCCAGTTGTGTGTAGAGGGGAGAGCGTGTCTGGTGGAGGAAGCGGGGCCTTGAGAGCTGGACGAGAGGGCAGACTCATTGACCCAGGCTTTTCTTTGTCGGGAGACTCTGGGCATGATCGTTTGCTTTTTGGAGCCTTGATTTCCTTATCTGTGAAATGGGCATGATCGCACTGCTCCCATAAGAATCCTGTGGCTTTTAAATGGCTTAAGGTGTATAAAGCACATGCCACAGGCTTTGGGACACGGTGATGTTCAATGACTTTGTCGCGAGGGGCTTCAGGCCTCTCAGCTCCACTCCGCATTTAATAGGCGAGTGAGCCGAACCTCCTCCTTGCTGGTTGGCAGCAAGGCCGGCGAGAGTCCAGGCTTCCCGGTCTGCGCGTGGTCCCCTTCCTCTCTCTCCTGTTGTGTGCTGAGTGATGGGGACATCTGATGCCATCACCTGGGATGTTGCTAATGGCACCGGCACCCGGGTCGTAACTGAAGTGATGAAGGAACCTAGGACATTTGGGAGGTGATTCTGTCTTTGTCTGCACGAGAACATTTCAAGTACCTTCCTGAAGTTGGCGGAGAAAACACTCGGAGTTCAGGGGGAGTGGTTGCAGCATCTCTCGGGCGGTTCAGCAGTCGATGCATTTCTGTTGCGGAAGCCGTGTGCCTTGATGGCCGTGGCGGTTTCTGCTGGGAACGAGCGCGGTGACCCTCTTGGCCTTTAATCCCCAGAAATCGTGGGTTTTAACGAGGTAAAGGGAAATGGAAAGACTGATGTCTTACACACACACACACACACACACACACACACACACAGGCGAGAGCTAGCGCTGCGCAGCCTCTGCTGATGGGAAGGTGACTTAACAGCCCACAGAGAACCAGGGCACCAGGAGGCCTCATTTATCTTAGTGCAAAAAACACACCTCGGACTAGGTGCTCCGAGAGTGAGACTTGGGAGAAACGAGGCTGCATGGGAGGCTTACTTCTTGCCGCTGACGTCCAGGGCATGAAGGAGCCACAGCTCAAGAGACGCCCAGGGCGGGCTGATGTTCGAGACCCTGGTGATCCTGTTTGGTCCGACATTTCCAGCCTCATTCCCAGGCTGCCCACTCAAAGTCTCCGGAACTCCTCACGGGGGCCGCGCCGGGCTCTCCCTGTGTAGTGGCCAGCCCTTAGATGCAGAGACACTGCTCTCACGGCCACAACGTGAGCGTGGGCCTTGCGGGCATAAAGGGCTGGCATGCCCTTGGCCCTGCCTGTGCCCATCTCATGACGAGGGAAGGAATGCTGTTAGGAGGAGAGTCTATACTCCCTGACGGATGAGTAAAGCCCCCTGTTCCCTGAGAGCAGCTCCTGGGGCCCAGAGAGAGCGGGCATCCCTGGAATGCCCAGAGGGAGGGTGAGCCACGCTGGGCTCCTCTCCACAGAGGGCGTCCTGAGGGCACAGGGCAGCTGTGATGGGCACAGCTTTTGCTTTGCCCTCCCTCCCTGTGGGAGGGAAGCAGTTCTGTGCCCCCAGGTTAGAGGGGTGCCAGGAGGTCTCTCTAGTCCAAGGCTCATGTGCTTCCAGATATATGAATGCTCCCAGGCTCCGGGGAGGGAGCTGAGCATTCACAGGCTGCTGACGGGAGGACATTCTCTGACCCACGGGAGCCTTCATGCAGAGCAGTGGGGGCTCTGAGTGGATTTGGCACCTCTCTTCTCTCAGGCTCTGAAGCCAAGGCCAGGCCCACTCCTCTCCCGCCTCCCCCCACATCAGGCCTTTGCTCACCTGCGGTTTAGGAGGGGTGGTGGCATGCAGGGCACACTCAGGAATTGGGACAAAGCTCTATTGCTGTCCCCCAAAACCACACAAAAGGACAACAAACAAGCAACCTGTGAGCAGTGCATTTACCGTATGCAGGACTTTTTCTGAAGGAACCTTTACAGAAAGCAGCATTTTCCGTACACAGCTAGAGGATATTTGCTGGTGCAATGAGGTGTGATTTCAGTGACGAGGGCTCGGCCGAGGGCCTGGAGCATAGAGGACCCGCACGGAGGGAGGGAGGAGTGGGTGGATGGATGGACGGGCAGATGGACGAATGAATGAACGACAAGTTCTTATCCTTCGGGGGGTGGTATGATGCAGTGGTTCTCGCAGCAGCAGCAGCAGCAGCAGCTGGTTAGACATGCAGATTCTCCAGACCCACTCAGACCTCCTGAATCAGAAACCTGGGGGGCGGGTCAGGTTAAGACCAGGAATCTGTTTCTTTTTTAAAATTTAAAAAAAATTTAATTTGAGATTTACCCTCTCCCCCAAAGTTACAAAATAGTACGAAGAATTTCCTTATAACCTTCGCCTGGCTTCCCCAAATGTTACCGTTGGCGTAACCAGAGCCCAGTGCTCCGGACCAGGGCGCTGACGATGACAGGTGCTGCTCTCGAATCGGCAGGCTTCAGCTCAGCCTCCTCAGTGGCCCCACGGCGTCTTTTCCTCCCTAGAATCTCGTCCAGGACTGTGCCTCGCACTTAGCTGCCGCGTCACCTTATGCTCTTTAAATCTGGGACAGCGCCTCAGCCCTTCTTTGTCTTTCACCATCTGTGCACGTTTGAAAGATGCTCACGGCTTGTTTTCTAGCCCACCCCACAACTTGGGTTCCCGCTCGCCTGATGTTTTCTCATAACTAAATGTCAGTTACGCGTTTTTGGCAAGCGCATCCCAGAAGCGATGCTGTGCCCTTTCAGTCCTTCTGTCCGTCTTATTCCCGGTGAGCATCACTTGGTCAGGATGGTGTCAGCCAGGTCTCTCCACTGCACAGTGACTCTTTACCCCTTTGTCACGAATAAGTTCAATATTTGGGGCGTTTATAAGCATCTTGCTCCTCACCGCTCCCCCGCCCGTCAGGTTTAGGGCTCACCGATGACCCTGGCCCAAAGCAGTTACCGCTGGGGTCCTTGCCAAGTGGTGGCACTCTACCCTCAGCCTTTCCTCCCCACCTACCAGCTGGAGTCCTGCTGCAAGGAGGGGCGTCCTCTTATCCTCATTTGGTGATTTATCAGTTATTTATTCAGTCTTGGTATGGACTTGGGATATTTTATTTTTGTCCCGTGGCTTATAAGTCATGTATTAGTTGGCCAGGGCGGCCGTAACAAAGTACCAGAGACCGGGTGGCTTAAAGAACAGAAACCTGTTTTCTCACAAGTCTGGACGCTGGAAGCCTGAGGCTGAGGCGTCGGCAGGGCTGGTTTCTCCTGAGGCCTCTCTCCCTGGCTTGCAGACGGTCGTCTTCTCCCCGTGTCCTCACATGGTCTTCCCTCTGTGTGACTGTGTCCTATTGGACTGTTGCCCATCTAATGACCTCATTTTAACTTAATCACCTCTTTAAAGACTCTGTCTCCAGATAGTCATATTCTAATGCACTGGGGGTCAGGACTTCAACACATAAATTTTGGGCGGGCATAATTCAGCTTGTAACCACCCATGGCCGTCATATTATTTTCTTGCTCAAACTGTCACAACGTTGGCCGTTGGAAACCCCTTCATGTTGGCCCCCGTGTCCTTTCTCCATGCCCCGTTACTTTTGCGCACTTTCTCACTTTCTAGTACCACAGAATGTTCCAGGCACATCTTGTCTTTTTCTGCCCCAGCCCTGAGATGATGTGCTTCTCCCAGGAGCCCTATTTCCTTTATCAGGGGAATCGGCAGTGAGCACCCTCTGGGCGATTCTGTTTCACCCTGAAGTCTGAGATCCTCTGATAGAGCGGATAGGAGCTCAGGCTCAGATTCGAGTCCAGTTTTTAGATGAGTGAGAGTCCATTGGTTACTTAATTTCTATCAGCCTGTTTCCTTACCTGTTAGATGGGGATAATGCCACCCACCTCCCAGGATGGTTGCGACGACTGAGTGGTTTGGGACAGAAAACATGTAGCACAGCCCCTGGCTCACAGCCGATGTCTAGTGATGCTGAGCTTTCATTATTCGGTGAACCAGAGGCTAAACAGCAAGTCACAAGTGTCATCTGGGGCTGGGCAGATCGCAGAGGGATTCCCCGTATCGCCTCAGTGACCTGCTAGAATAAACTCTACATTCAATTCGAGTGATGCTGTCTTGAGATCGTAGCTGGCATTTTCAGGAAGGCCCAGGGAAGCCCACCCTGCAGCATTTCTCTGGGCTCTAATGTACCCCCACCATCCCCAGCACTCCAGCTGCCGGAAGGAGGGACTGTCTGTGAGACACTGTGTCTCAGGCTTAATTCCGGATCTCATCGTTTGGTTTCTAGACCCCAGGTAGACCAGGCCATTTCTCTTGAAATCAGGAACTTGGTCTCTTATTTCTTCTGCCTTTGGGAGACCACCCTCCTAAAGAGGTGGTGGAGCGTGGGGGAGGGGGATATGCCAAGGGCCTCAGTTTCTAGATGCTGGGGTAACGTGGGATCACGGTGAGTGGGAGAGGTCGCAGCTGGTAAGAACATACTGCTTTTTATTACATTTGTTAATGACCTCTTTGTCTTTTTTGCAGAGAGCACGGATAACTTTGTCTCTAGTAAGTCTGCTCTACCTTTTGGTAACTATTAAATACAGATTGTCACCTTCCCTAGTCCATCCCCATCCCCAGACCCCTGGCAGCTGGGAGCATCATCGGAATGAACTGTGAAGGGGAACTAACTGCAGAGTAGAAATGCTTCCTGGGCCGTCCCAAGCCCATACCTCCTCGGCAGCTGCTCTGTGCCTCAGTGTCCCCTGGGGCGTTTTCTAAGGCCTGACCATGTGGTGGGGCTCCCTGCCTGGTTGGAATCAGGAAGCCCGTGGGGTTACACGTGCCCCGTAGAGAGACCCTTGTTGACCATCTTGGTGGTGGTTGTCGAGAAAACCAGGAGCCTCTAAATCTGTTAGTGTTTCTCACCTGCTCTGAGGACCCCAGAAGGTGACTGGGGCCCGCCTCGTGTAGAGCTGTGATTGACAAGGTCTTCTGGTAGCCTGGCATGTCCTCAAGTGGGATCACCAAGGCTCAGTGGATAATAAATTGGGGCTAGGACTAGACAGTCCCCAGAGGATTTGCTGTTCTGCTCACGGGCTGTGGGGAAACATTTATTGCTTTTCCCTTTCTCCCCATGGGAGGGGAAGCACAGCAGTTGCCACTGTTTCTGTCCCGTGTGGCCAGAGACGGTGGACAGTCCTGTTTAGCACCTCCATCCTGTTTGGTTTGTAGTCTTTTCTGGCCAGGAAGCTAACCTCTCCTCCTTTCTGTTTGGCTTTCAGTCTATGAAGTGAGCCCCACACCTCCTATCACTGTGACCCACAAACCAGAGGAAGACACTTTTGGGGTGAGTTCTTTCTGGGTTAAGAGGAGGCTATTTTCAGACGTCAGCTGAGTAGCTAACTTTCCCCAATACTACGTCACTCAGAACCCTAGTGAGTTCGGCAGAGAGAAGCCGTGATGAATGACCTCCTTCCAGGCGGTTGAACCCTTCCTTGTTTGATGAAAATAATTCATTGTTTGAGGAAGTCTTTGAGGATCTGCTCCAAGCCCTGGGGCTCAGAGGAGAACCCTTGGGAAATCCGCCCTCTGTTAGGAGCCTGGCTAGACCTGATTCGAAGGGGCTGTTCACTGTTCAAGCCTCAGACAAAGCCGAGGTGACCCTGACCAGCTCCCTGGGTGGGTTTTTCAAGCCCCCCCCCCCAATCCCGCATCCCCCAACTGTCAGAGCCTAAGATTTCTTGGAGGGAGGAAAGTCCAGATCTCCTAACATTTCCTAGATGAGAATATTCTGTAAAGAATTTCACTATGAATATGCAGAATTTGCTTGCTAATTAAAACAACAACAAAACAAGAGACAGAAACCTCTCTAGGCTTCCTGTTGCATCTGTTAGGCTGGCCCCAGATGAAAGGGGTCAGGATCCTGAATCATGGGACTTTCTGAAGTCAAGTTGGGTAATTTGTTAACTTGATGTTGTTAGGGTCTCATAAATGACTTCCTCTGAAGGCTTCTCTCAGTGGCAGTTCTGTGGGGGCTACAGCTGCTCCTGGGACAGGACTGTCCTCACGTGGGCATGCGTGTTCCTTTGTAGGACACAGTAACTGTTCCCACTTTCTTTTTGCTCCCCCTAGGTGTCCATCGCTGTCGGGCTTGCAGCTTTCGCCTGCGTCCTGTTGGTGGTTCTCTTCATCATGATCAACAAGTATGGTCGACGGTCCAAGTTTGGAATGAAGGGTAAGGTGGGCCTTGCGTTGGCAGGGGTCTCGCAGGGGAGGTGTGGCTCTTCTCAGTGCTGTTGGCCCCTCTCTGAGAGGCCCGTGTTATGCAGCCAAAGTGCTTCTCCTTGGATGGAGCCCTGTGCTGGTATCTGTGGGGACCAAACTGGGAGCCCATCGCATTTTGCTGTGACAGCTGAAAACACTGCTCAGCTGGGCTGGTGCAGTGAGGATAATTTGGGAAGGAAGTTGGATTTGAGGGCAAATGAGGAGGACTTAAGTTCCTTTTCATTATTGGTTGGCAGATGGACTCCCTGTTTGAGTGACTTGGGTCTTTTCTTGCTACACCCACGCGCGGGGTTGTGATGAGAAGGTATTAGCAGAGCTAGATGTAGGGTGGACTCTGTCACTGAAAAGTTGCCCGAGCAACAGCATCTCAGCATGTAGCTCCACAGAGAGCCCCAGAACGGATGCCAAGAGTGACATGATTGCTAAATCTGCTGGCCAGCTTCCAGGATACACGGCACTCACCCCGTCGTGGCTGAGGTCGGGGGTAGGATGTGGCTCTGCACCAAGGCTTGGGTAGGGGGAATGGCATGAAAGGGGTTAACTTGGTGAATTAGCATCCATCTGCCAAGTGCCAGGGGACGGATCTGACCAAATGGTTCAGAGGAGGCTAGGTACCAGCTCCCTTAAATTTCAGAAACTTGAATTTCAAGATACCCTCCCAGCTAGGTTTCCATTTGTGGCTGATGTTAGATGGGAGATGGGCTGGATGGGCTGTTAAAGGTTCAGCGAGCCATCAACTTTCTGAGCTGGGGTTCAGGTTGGGGTCTTCTGCTGAGATTATGGGACCCAGAAAGATAAATGCCTATGCTTCTGCACCTGAGCTGGTGTCCCTGGTGAGGGTCATGACCTTGGGGCTCACGTATTGAAGGCAAGTGTGTGCATGAGAGTCACGGGGACAGCGGCCCCTGAACTCATATGCAGATGTTCGCGTGTTCATATACTGCGGGACAGTCAGGAATGGAACTAGTGCATAGCTTTCCTTATATTCTGAAAAGGTTCAGTGACTCCCCTAAAAGTTCAGAGCACTGATATACAGCAGGAAACATCGTAGATGCACAGAAAGGCAGAAAACATGGGTGCTGCCCGGCCTCCCAGAAATCAGTCTTCTGACCAAGCTGAACAGACCACAGCAAGGCAAGCCAGGTTTCCTTGAATCAGATGAAATATTCTGACCCAGAGAAATACGTGTGCCAGCAAATTATAAAGAGGAGACAGAAGTTTGGGCTGCAGCCAGACGACTTGAACACAGTCAGGCCACCGTAGGCACCTTGGTTGGAGATGTTTTATCTGCCAAACAGGGCTTCCCGGGTTTAGACTATGAAAGGCCACCGAGCGAGCTCTAGGCCTTCCACCTTCGCATCACCCTTGGGCTCCTGGCTTTAGGACTGGCGCTATTGCTTGTCCGAGGTTCCTACTGTGGGTGGAACCTTCCTAGGTCTCCTTCCTTCCACCTGAGGAAACATCAGGGCCGCCACCAAAGGGAAGAAAGGACATTATTGCCCTCCCGAGGAGGCGCGCCACCAGCTGAGACCCTGACATGCTTGGCAGCATGGAGAGAGCAGGTTTTTCCCACTAATTGTCAGCCGGTGTCTGGAATAGTGTGTCCCCATGTCGGATGGATTAGGCAGCACCAGGGCGGTGCCTTCCCCTCAGCTGTCCTCAGAGCCTCTCCAAGCCTGTGCGCCCCTCTTCCGGCTGGGCTGCTTCCTTGGCCCTGGTTGGGCCAGGAAGACATGTCCCCATAGGTGCAAGTGAAATAGCCCCTATTCTCAAGTCAGACACTTTAAAGAGGTTAAGCTAGAGCTAGAGGCAAGGCGAGATGGTGTAGCCTGCACCTCTCTGATCTTTATTATGCCCGATGGTGTTTGGGCCTCACTTTAGAATGAATGAGCAGATGCTCCAATCGGCATACATCCTGGGCCCTTCAGACAGAGGCCAGCCCCCTGCTGGAGCTGGACCAGGGACCTCGAGCCTCCCTGCTGTGCCTGGTGCTAACTCTGGATCATGGGGTGTTTGGAAGGTGGGTACTTGGGAGGGTCAGGGCCCGGGCCGCTTACAGGGAGGTACAGAGATGTATAAAAATATGTATTTTAACAGCGAATTGTATTGTGTGAGCGCATCCTAGGCTTGACAGTGACATGGTTCAGAATTTATACCAAGCTCTTCCTCACAAAATATGTTTAGACATCACAGGACATGATGGTGATCTAGCAGGGCTCCTAGGCATCTGTTTCCAGACAAAGAAACTGAGGCTCAGAAAAGGAGGTGCCTCCCTCTGGTTTCATAGTCCCGTTAGGCTGTGTTGGGTCTTGAACTCCCTACTTATGTCCCACACACGTTTCACGACCCTACTCCTTGCTCCTTGCTGCCCAACCTCAAGCATCCACAGTGCACCTGCCACCTTTATTTCACATGGTTACTAGGACAGAACCAGGTGTCTCTAAATAATAAAACATGCCCTGTAGTTTTCATATGAGGTAAATATCATTTTTATTTCATGGAAAAAGTAGCAAATGTGTTGGGTTTTGCAGCCCATAGGAAGAGCATGCATGATTTGGCCTCTTACCTTGTGACTACCTAGTAAATGTCTTTAAACACTTCTAGACCAGAAATACTGTGAGTACGTCGGTTTCTTGGCTTCCTCTTACTCCCATAGTGGAAACAGAATAATGGTTTATTAGAGCTGACACAGACCTTAGACCTACTAGGCTCATATCCTGTTGCGCAGGTCAGGAAACTGAGACCCAGAGAAATGCAATGGCATGTCAGGGCACACAGCTGGAGCGATGCTGGCCCCACCTTCCCGCATAGCTGCTGTGTGCAGAGAGCCTGGGAGGGTCTGGGAAATGAAGCTGGATTGTGAATGAATCAGCTCCGTTCTTCCCAGTGCATTGCCTAATTATCTCTGAATGCTGACCCACTTGAATGGGGCTTTCAAAAATGCCTCTTATTAGTGCCCCTTTGTCAAACTGGGACACACCTGGTCCGGGGGAAGGATGGGAGCTGATGGAGGGGTCTTGCTTCCCAGGCTCACAGGACTTCCTTCATTTCTTTCTGGAAATGTGGGAGCCGCATGGTAGGGCAGTGGACGCCGGAAGGCTGGGAGAGAGGGGAGTCAGGAACTGCTGGTTGGGCTTCCAGTAAAATCCCGTAAGTGCTCCATCAGCTACCACTCTTTCCACCCTCACGGCTGGAGGTGCGCGGGCCTCTGACGGGCACTCCAGGACTGCTCCACTGGGAACAGCACCAGTTAATAGGTACTTACAGTAAAGTGGTTGCCTATTTGATTATGACTGGGGGTTATTACCATTTTTTCCATAAACAGATGGTTACTGTCCTCTGAGTGGATTAGAGAGTCATGCCAGCGTCTTGATTTGGAGGGGCTGGCTCCTGCCAACAGAGCTCAGGGGCTGCTGCTGCATGAATGTCTTGTTATCCCTCTGGCTTAGCTGCTTGGTTCAAGGGAAGTGTGGGACGTGGGAAAGAGACATTTCTGCCCCGTCTCCTGACCTTGGAACATTGGACTGGCAAGGGCTTCTTCCAGTTGGATGGCGGTGGGGCTGGGAGGCATATGGGACATCCAGGGTCGGATGCTCTAACCAGACAGAGGGGCCTCTCCATGTGTCTGTAGCCAGGAGCACAGAGCAGGGGTCGGTGCAAGGAGAGTGGCGTGGATGTAGGTGGGGCTACTCAGGCCACTCAAAGGGGACCTGGACCCCTGGCGAGGGAGGGCATGCTTGGTGCCATTCATAAGAAAGCAGAAGTCAAGGGCAGTGAGCCTCGTAAAAGACTAGGGTTTCCCGACTTCCTGCAGTGAGTCCACTCTCCCTTCCTTCTTGTGTTTCTTTCTCGACTTCTTTTTTTCTCCCCTCCTCTGAATTGAGGTCTGAAGGGGGGAAGGTACCTCTGGCCCCTATAGTGACCCTGCACCTGGGACTCCTGGTGGAAGGGGACTCTTTGAACACACTCCTGAGAGGGGTTTCTGGATCCATTTTCTATGCTGTTATCCTCAGGGCTTTGTGTTCTGCTAACAAATACCCTCTTTTTGGCTCCCTGACAGAGCTTCCAACCCAGTGGACATTATGTGTTCAGGTCTAAGGTAAACAGGGGAGGTGTGTGGTCAGTCCACAGGCAGGACCTAGGCTGATAGATGTCAGGAGCCTCCTGCTTCTGCCCTTCTGGTTTGGGCTTCAGGGTCTGGCTGCAGGCGGAGCCTCACTCTGCTTGCTGACTGAGCCCTAGAAAGCGGTGCCTGACCTTGAGGAAAAGCCTGGAAGGCAGCGTGTGCGTTTCTGGCATGCCTTCGCTGCCCTGTCTTTGTGGGGGCTTTGCAGGTGTGCCATGGATGGTCCTAGAAGTCCCCACACTGTCACCATTGGTCTTGTTAAGGCAGGACTGCTTCGTTCCTCTCTCGCTCGGGGCTCCAAGGGACCTGCCCTTCTCTGGCACCAACTCTTCTGTTTGAAGGGAGATCCCTGGATTTTGTCCGCTACAAAATGTTTTTCCTCTGTGGCTTCTGCTAGCTGGCTGTCTGCGGCAGGCCCCTGCATCCCTTTCATCGGGCCAGGGAGGCCGGTATGCTTGGCTCCATGGCCAAAGCGACTCCCGCTCAGATTGGTTTGATTTTGGCGGCGGAACACAGTTCTCACTAATCGATGCCCTGGTATCCAGTGTGTTCCACAGAGCTAACAGCCCTTCCATACCTCAGCTCCGGAGTGCTCAGCCTCCTGTCCCCTGCTACACGTGACAGATGACAGTCACACACCTTGCACGCTTTGTGGGTATAACCAGGCATTTGGATGAGCGCTGGCCCTCGCAGTAGTTTCACACCTAAGAAAAATATATCAGAATATGAGGTAGCAAAAGGGTTTTTTTAACCAGAAATAAAATAAAATCCGTACTTATTTTTACCCTTAAAAAATTCACACACTTCTGTATTTTATTATTCATCAAAAGTGGTGGCACACGTCGTTGCTCATCCAGATGTCCTACTGTATCGCGGCCCCAGGACAGAAGGCCAGGAGGGCGGGGCTGCCAGCTTTGACTTTCTCAGCGTGTTCGTCACCCGGCTGGGTTGTCCCCAGCAAAGTCAAGCTGCAGAAATGCTCCCGGACGGCCGTCCGGCTGATGAAAAGCTTCCATGTGGCTGCGGTGCCCGAGCCCTGTTTGTGCAGCCCATCCTCCCGAGAGCTCTGCGGAGGCTGTAGAGCCCCAAAGAGGGGCCCTCGAAGCCACAGGCAGCAAAGCAGAGAGATCAAAATGCCTGTGAACCGGGAAACACGATTTGGACCGGGGAGGAAAACCACATGCTGAAAACAGTAGCAGACAAGCCAGCCGCCGCAGACCCGGGCCCGGCCCCCTGTCCCACCACTGCCCTCAGTGCTGCTCATTTGTCACGGAGGCGAGTGGGTTGCGTGGCGGCCGGGGCTGCGCTGTGGGGCCCTTCATCAGCTGTCGCGCAGCGACCAGGGGCATCTGCCACCTGCTCCCGGCCCAGGGCCTCCAGAGGTAGGAGGAGGACCTTCCTTCCACTCACGGAGGTCGCAACCCCCTCTCCTTCCCGGACACCCTAGTGATTTGGGGTAGAAAGAGCTGAGTTTGCCTTGAGATGTTGGTTCATTGCATAAAACCTCAAAGTCTTGGTTTACTCACTGGATTATCCGAGGTCATGTACGTAGAACAGAAGCTGTAGCTAGAACCCAGTACCCAGAGCAGGGGAACAGCTCAACCAAATAGTAGCTGATTGTGTCATCACCATCATTCTAACCATCAGCAGTCCTCTGAGGTTGGTATCACCATCCCATTTCTTACAGATGAGCAAACTGGGACTCGGAGAACCCTGGGAGGGCCGTCAGGTCTGTCTGACTCCAAAGCTGTGTGATCCGAGCCATGATCATGCATGGTAAAGTCAGGATAGAAGGGACCCCAGGGCTGCTGGGAGCCACTGCGGGTCCCCATTCCAGGGAGGTGCAGAAAGCCCTCGACAGAGGGTCCCTCCCTCCCCTCATCACTGAGAGCCTCCTGCCTGCTCATGAACCGGTGGCAAACTCCCCCAGCTGCCAGCTGCCTACTCTTCCCTTATCAGCTCGTAAGCCGCTTACCCGGTCTCAGGCAAAGACACTTGGCTGCAGGTTAATGGGGCCTTTTGTGGCCCTGGTCCTGGCTCTTTAATCCACACCCCCACTCCTGCCTGCTTTCTTCCCTGTCTCTCCAAGTACACACTCCCAGAAACAGCACAGCGCACCCTGGCAAGAGCTCTATTTCCAGAGTCCACCTGAGGTCGTGACTCAGCCGCCTGCCTTCGGAGGCTTGGCTCAGGTTCAAGGTGGCAGCCGAGACAGGTGAGAAGCAGCCGTTTCCATAGATGCCTCTCCCAGCGTGCCCCAAACAGTGCTCAGGGGTGATCGCTCACCCCGTCATTTGTGTCTCAGTGAAAGTCCTATAAGCCAGAGATTCCAGACTCATTCATTCTTGACCCCTTCCTGTCCTCACCAGTCCCCACCCCTTCACCCCTGCCCTCTCCAGCCCAGTGCGGTTCATGTCACCTTCGAAGTAGCTCCTGAAGCTGTCCCCCTCTGTCTCTGCCCACTCCCAGCCCTCCATTCTCTGCAGCGCTCTCTCACCAACCCTCCCACATCCCTCTGGCCCTGGCCCTTCTGGTGTGTGTTTACACTGCTAAGTATCAGCCCCAGCTTTGCCATGGAAATTCGCTTGTGTCCTGCTCTGTACCCAGACACTCCAGGTGACCCCCTGCCCTTAGGGCCCACTTACCAGCATTATTAATGTCAGAAGACTGCCTAAGGCAGAGGGGTCCTTGGATGTCCTCTGGCCACCTTGGGCTTTGCACCCAAGGGGCTGGGACCTGGAGTACCTCCCCTGACCACCAGCACCCCCAGTTTTGTTACCATGGTGAAGGGGGGCATGTGATATGGGAGCGTTTCTTTTGGTGCCGGTTGGTTGCCGGTAAGACAGAGGTGGTAACGTTTTCCTCCAGCTGACAGCTCTTCCCTTCCCTCTTCCCACCCCACCGTGTCCCGTGGACAGGAGGACACAGGGACCCAACTGCCTTTCCCTAAGGTCACACTCTGTTTACCTGGCCCTCTTTCTCCCTCTGCGTCTCTTCCTTTGCCCACCGCCTTGTGTGGAATCAGGCAAATTGTGTGGCCGCTTCTTGCATCCATGCCCCTGGGACTTCCTCCCTAGCCACGTTCCTGGTGCTCGCCACACCTGAGGGTCACACAGGCCTGGGGTCGAATCCCGGTTCTGCTGCTTGGGAGCTGTGGCGCTGATGTGACTCCTTAACTATTCTGGGCCTCTATTTCCTCAGCTGACAAATGAGAAGGATAATCCTTACTAGGCAGGGTTTTATGAGAATTAAATGAAATTATGTATATAAAGCAATTAGCTTAGTCCCTGGCCATGTAGTAATCACTCAATGAATGTGGTGAGGGGAGGAATAATTATGACTTTTCCTCTATTCATACAAGCTGTGAGTAATCCACAGGTCCCATTATAGCTGCGGTTTGCAGCCTTGGGGTTTTTTAAAAAATTGCAGTGGGCAGGCTACACCCCTGACCAATGACGTCAGAATCTCAGTGGATGGGTCCAGGTATCAGTAGTTTCTGAAACCACCCAGGTGACTTCAGGGGGCAGCCATGGTCGTGAGCCTGGGTTGTGGCCTCCCTGCCTCTCTCTGGCAGAGCACTGCCCCTTTGGGATGAAAGGAGATGGGAGGGAGGAAGACACGGCAGGGAGAGCTCTCATTGACTGGGCCCCCAGTGTGTGCCAGGCCCTGTGCTTGGCCCTTTATCTGCATGTTCTCATTTGATTTTCACCATGAACTTGAGATACAGGAATTACTACCCCTGTTTCCTATGTGAGCTTCAGGAAGGAGGAGTGACTTGCTTAATGTCTGGCATCAGCTGGCCTAAGGATGAAGGACCAGGAGACAAGGGCAGAGCCAGGGCACTTTCTCCTTCCGTTTTGCCCCCCCCCCCCCAGCACCCTCCTTCATCGAGGGGACTGAGCACCCGGTTCTCACCACCCTCTGCGTGGGGGCTGGCCGCCACACCTGTCCACCTGCAGTGTTAATGACCCAGCTCACTCGCTGCCCACTGGGGCCCTCGCCAGTCATCTGCCACCTGTTCTTCCATGCGCAGGAGGTCGTCTGTTTGCTTAACGGAGAGATTTAGTGCCTTGCAAAGGCTCCCCATGGGTAAAGGGAGGAGCATTCGCTGACCAGAAATGGGAGCACTGCTGTTGTTTTGTTTTTTATTGCTGTGAATTTGCAGGCACTCTGTTGGGTTGGGGCAGAGTAAGGGGGTGGGGTACAGAGGGAAGGACTCTTTCTTGCCTGACTGCACTGCTTGGGGGATCAGAGGGGAAGTCCTTAATTCAGACCTGCTCACACTTGACTGTGCACGCTCAGCACCAGGGAGTCTTGTCAGAATGCCCCTTGTTTACTGCTGGATCCCTGGATTCTGACCACTTCCAGTCTGGCCTCTCCCAATGCCAGCTGGGTTTTGGTAATGGTGCTGCACTTCATTTGGTGAGTTCAGGCCAAGATTCTGTGATATTTCCATTTCCTGCAGGAGGTTTTTGCACATGGCAGGCTTTATCCATCCTTCCTCATTAGACATGTCCCCTCTGAGTGGATAGACTTTCGCTCCTGTCCCTGTGATTGTGGCAGACCTGGGATGGGCCATAGGTGGGCCAGGGAGGCCAAGGAGGGCTTTTAGAGCAGGTTGTGGGTCGCCTGTGCCTGCTTTCCCTAGGGAGCCCGGGAAGCTTGTGGACACAGTCCTGGTGTGGGTGGGGCAGCTGCCATTGTCTCTGGAGTCCTTCTGGATGGAAAAAGGCTCTCAAAACTGGAGCCCCAGTCAGTAGTATCCCCAGGAAAGCTTATGTCTGCATCATAGAAAGTCTAGAAAATACTGGGGAAAAACAGTGGTAATTCTATTTTTCGGCGACTACCACTGTTGGCATATCTCATGCGCGGGCACATATGTGAATGTGAATGTGTGCACACGGATCTCTGCAACTGTAGATCTGTACCCATGCCTGTATTCACACACATAGTTTGCACATACAGTTAAATGAAATGGTCTTGAACAATCATTTGCTGTATTTTTTTCACTTAACGATATTTTTTAAACATTTCTCTATCTCATTCACTAGACCCATCTCTTTCACTTCCCTATTACTCTGCAAAGCTTATTTTTCTTGCTTTCTTCTTTTCATATTGCTTGTGTATTATACCATTTCATTTGGTTAATTCAGAAGTTAATTCGTTTGCCCCGAGGGTACATGGCAAAGTGGCCAAGAGGGCATTTATAAAATGTGAATGAGTATAAGAAAGACACAGGCCGCGCCTGCTCAGCTGCTTGGCAAATCGCAGCTCCCACTGTGCGTGTTTTCAGCCTGGCTTTGTGCAGGAAGAGTCAGGTATGAGAGGCTGGGCAGAAGCCAAGCTAACCTGTTTTTTGTCGGCAGCGGAAGCAGCTACCGCATCAGTTGGCAATTACAGATCACCCGCTGTGGGCCATTTCAAAGGCCTTGAGGGATGCAGCTCCTCTATGAGCAGAAACCAGTGTGGGAGCTGCAATGGACTCAAATGAAATGTATAATCTTACCAGCAGAATCCTAATCACATGCATATTCACACACCAGCAAGTGCCGGTAGAGGGAGAGGGGCCTCGGGAGGCAGTGGCTACGGACACTGGCTCTGGGCTGAGGCTGGAGCTGGAGACTAGACTTGACACTTTCTTTGTGTCTCGAGCATGTCGCTTAGACTCTCTGAACCTCAGTTGTCTGCCTTTGTAAATATGAATGAACAGTACCTACTGGATAGAGTTTTGAGAGCATTCATTCACTGAAACTACATATGAGAAACACTCGGCAACGGCTCCCACGTCGCCAGTGCTCAGAAAGTGACCGCCGTGTATGTGTGTGTTTCCACTCATGAGATCCCTTCCTTCTGATGAACTTAAAGTACTTTATAAAGTTATTTTTATTCAACCTCATATGAAGCACTGGGAAAAGATACAGCCTTGCTCTTATTTTACAGAAAGTTAAATTCAGACCAAAGAGTCAGCAGCGTATTAGGGCTGGTGGAAAGTGTATCAGATGAAGACTCAGGAGGTGCTGGTTCTCCTGTGCCCCTGGTATGAATGGCTGTGTGGCCTGGGGCAGTCACCTGTTCTCTCTGATCCTCCATGAGCCAACTGGTCGGACCACCTCATCGCTGAGGCCTCTCCCATGCCCAGCTCTTTATACTTTTAAGGCGGTGGCTATGTCAGTGGCCCCTCCTTGAATGTTGCCCTCACTCTGTGGACATTTCTGAGGCATTAAGCATGGATGGTCAGGCCAGTGCTCATTGCACCCAGCAGGGCCAGGCGGTTGCCTGGACTTGGCAATGTCAAGAATACTCTGGGAGCCGTGAGAATGACCATGTCCGTTGCCTCACTGGGATTCATTTTCTTTCTTTCTCTAAGTGTAGTTCAGTTTGAATTATTTATGATCATCCTTCCCAGTCACTTGGGAAGATGAATGAAGTCTTAGTCATCGGAGCCCTGCACAGCCTTCTCTTGGCTGAAGTCTGTCGAGAAGTCAGTCCATCGAGAGTGTGGGGCCTGGGGAACCTCAGGTCGCCACCCGGAGAGTGAGCTCAGGGCCTTCCACAGGCTTAGCAGCAGCCCCCCTGCAGCAGCAGAGGGGGCTCATCTCGAGCTCTGAACACTCAGGGCAGCTGAGAAGAGAATTGCGCGTTGGCTCTGGCCTCTTAGCCTCTGCAGGTGGATAAATCGTCGCGTTTCCCTTCCCGTCTCCCTGTCACGCCAGCGAGCTATGTAGGAACCTGGCCCTCGCTGCCTCCACCTCCCGGTTGCCTCGAGCGGCTGCAGAGCCGCCTGGGACGGCGGAGGTGCCCCCGAGAGGCAGGGCTGGGCTGCAGGAAGGGCAGCCGCCAGGAAACGAGCAGGGCGCCCACGAACCGCGCCCAGCCGCGCATCCCGGGGGCCGGGCGGTGGCCCCGGGAGCCTGCGGAGGGCGCTGCGCCCGCCGAGTGGGCAGCCACGGCCATCGCGAGGACCGCGGGAGGGAGGCAGAGGCCGCGGAAAGGCTCGTCGTCCTCAGACGGGGCCGATCCCCGGGAGGCCGAGAAACACCCTTTAGGTAGAAGCCGTGACCCCCGCTCGGAGCCGCAGGGGCCTCCGCAGCCGCGGCATCCCCGCCACCGCCCAGCCCTGCCCTCAGCAGGTCGCCTCTCGCTTCGTGGCGCTGGGTTCCGTTCCGCTTTCTAACTTGCTGAAGTTCCTCCTAAATCCCTCTGTTCCTCTCCCAAGCCGACGAGCGTTCTTAGCACTTCTGTGAATCCTTTACTAGGCAAACTACCTATCAGTCAGTCTCCTTAGGGTTTTTGTTGTTTTTTTTTTTTCCTGGGGATTTTTCTTATTCCTTTATTTGAGAGATATTCTTCCGTCTTTTCACTTTGTTCAACTTTCTGTTTGTTTATATGAATTAGACAAAATAGCGGTCTCTCCCAGTCTTGGAGAAGCGGCCCGATGTAGAAGCGACCTCCGTGCGGCTCTGTGTTCTGGGTGGTGGGAAGGCGGTGGAGCTGAGCATGCGCCCTGGGTGCCCGAGACCCGGCCTGACAGGTGGAGCATGCGCCCTCGGTGCCCGAGACCCGGCCTGACAGGTGGAGCATGCGCTCTCGGGGCCCGGGACACTAGCCTGACAGGTGGAGCATGCGCCCTCGGTGCCCGAGACCCGGCCTGACAGGTGGAGCATGCGCTCTCGGGGCCCGGGACACTAGCCTGACAGGTGGAGCATGCGCTCTCGGGGCCCAAGACCCGGCCTGACAGGTGGAGCATGCGCTCTCGGGGCCCGGGACACTAGCCTGACAGGTGGAGCATGCGCCCTCGGTGCCCGAGACCCGGCCTGACAGGTGGAGCATGCGCTCTCGGGGCCCGGGACACTGGCCTGACAGGTGGAGCTTGTGCTCTCGGGGCCCGAGACCCGGCCTGACAGGTGGAGCATGCGCTCTCGGGGCCCAAGACCCGGCCTGACAGGTGGAGCATGCGCTCTCGGGGCCCAAGACCCGGCCTGACAGGTGGAGCATGCGCCCTCGGTGTCCGGGAAACACCAGCCTGACAGGTGGGGCATGCGCTCTCGGTGCCCGAGACCCGGCCTGACAGGTGGAGCATGCGCTCTCGGTGCCCAGGAAACACCAGCCTGACAGGTGGAGCATGCGCCCTTGGTGCCCGAGAGCCGGCCTGACAGATGGAGCATGCGCTCTCAGTGCCCGGAACACTGGCCTGACAGGTGGCGCATGCGCTTTCGGGGCCCAGGGCAGGAGGCGGGCAGGAGCAGCAGCTCTTCAGGGAGGCCATTGGCTGTGGTGACGCCCTGTTGCCCAGGGTGCCTTTGTTCCGAGGCTGAAGGCTCCAGGCAGCGTGACTGGTACGGAGCTGAGGTGACCTGGCAGGTAGGCCGAAGCCCCGAGGAGAAGTCTGGCCGCCCGTCAAGGTGGAGGGGCCGTGAACCGCCTCCTCAGGCCCGAGGGTTCCCGCAGCTCCCGGGGGGCGCCCTGGTTCCCAGCATCTCTGTCCGGCTCTTTCTCGTTTGTTGTCAGAGCCGGTCATTCCGCGCTGGTTGTCTCTCAGGGGTACCTGCCCCCATGTTCGCGTGTGCGTGGTTCGCTCACGGGAGGGCCGAGCGTGGTGTCCTCCTGCACCCCAGTATCTTGGGCCTCCTGGAGGAAATCCTTCCCAAGTTTCCGTCCCGTTTGTCCTCTCCCAGGGGTCTACTTGTAAGGAGAGTTTTGTTGGTGTAACAAACAGAGATGCTTAGTTTAGCCCCTGAGGAGTTGGAAGCATCGCAAACGCCTCTCGCACCTGTGCTTCCGCCAGAGCCCCCCCCCCCCCGCCCCCCCGGCGCCTCGGACCGGATGCCCTGAGCTGGGCGGGGCTCCCTCGCCATGCGCTCCGGGCGCCAAAGCCGGAAGAAGTTCCCTCCGCGTTCCTGGAGGGCGGGTTTCCTGGGCCCGAAGGGTCGGACCCACGTGGTTTTCTGTCCTCTGCCCTCTCGCGGCCCCGCTGGTGCGTGTCTGCGCTACCCGCCTGAGGCCACCGCAGTTCACAGCGGGCGGAGGACCTGGGTTCCGCCGTCGAGGGTTCACCAGCCCTCCCCGGGGTTGTCGGCTGCTGGCTGGGCGTTGGGGCAGTAACCACGGGATAGTTGGTCCCCTCCGGCCCCTGTTTCTTGCATGAGGCCCTGCAGGTGGGAGCCCCGTGGAGAGCAGGGGTAAATGGTGGGATCAGTCCTTGGCTCCTTGGTTATAATACACTCACTACGGCACCAAAACCCCGACTGTTCTGTGCAGCAGTCCTTGATTCCTGGCTCACCTCTTTGCCACGTGTCTTTCCCTCTCTCAGCAGATTCTGGGGCAGCTTAAATGTCTGCCAGGTGGACAAGGCTGGGCTGGGAGTGAGGGCTGGGGGCATAGGGGACTGGGCCAGTGTTGAGTCTTCACCCTCTGCAGTCATCACTACAGTCATCCAGGTGCCCTCACAGTCTGCATTTACCTTTTGCCTGCTCCTTGGTGCCCTTGGGGGTAGCCCCCAGTCATAGCCTCTGAGGGCCAGAGAGACTCTAAATCATCCTGGCCAAGTCCACAGCCCCCTCTCCACATCCTGCAGTGTTTTTAGGAGGTGTGGGGCTGCATTCTATGCTGTGGGTTGTCACCAAGTGAACTTCTAATTTGCAGTTTCATTGTTTATTCTCTGTTCATACGAGCTTACTGTTAGATGGACATGATGATAGCATAAGAGAAAAATGGTCATTGCCCCTTCCCCCCACTTTGGATGCAGAATTGGAGACTTGGAGAAAGATCAGGTGGAGAGAAAGGTCACTGTAGCTTCCTTTTGGAAGCTCCTCCCCCTTTGGCTACACACAGGGGGAGAAAGATGATTCCCCAACGGGATACCAAGTCACTGTTAGGGCATGGATGCTGCTGGGCAGCTAAAAATGGACCAATGGCCCCCGCACAAGGGGATCCGACTTTCTGGTGAGATCTGAATAAGATTGTGACAGTCAGTTTCCTGGTTTTGGTAATGCGCTCTAGTTAATTGAGTTCTCACCATTGGAGGAAGCTGGGTGATGAGTACATGGGACATCTTCTGTGTCTATAGTTTTTGCAAGTTATTATGGGTCTATAATCATTTCACAATAAAAAGTTTTTTTAAAAAAGGGAGGAACTTTGGTGACCAGAGCCATGGCCCTGCCCTGAAAGGTTGACACTGCTGGGCAGTGCTGGTGGTCGTGACTCACCTGACGTGCCAGCTCTGGTTTCTTGGGGATGTCACCTGTCTGTTGAGGAGCTTCAGCTGGGTCTGGGTATTGCTGCATCCGTGCGAGGCAGAAGGGCGTCATAGAGCTGGTGCTCCCACTTGCCTCCTCGTTAGGTATGATCCACTATGAGATGCAATGCATGGAATTTGTTAGCAATATTCAAATGCTGATTTTTGCAGATTTACTTTAAAAAATATAAATTAGGTCAGATTCATGGTGTTTTCACTAACTTGCATTCTGATTGTTCTCCTGAGTAGGACAGAAAGGGGTAGAGTTTTAGTTTGCACACTGGGAATTTTGTGAGGATACTTATTTGGCAGGTGAGCCACGGAGATAAAGAGACTCCAAGAGCCATGACCAAGGAACCCTTACCCATCCCTCCAGTTCATAAACATGAGTCAGTTGTGGGTGATGCCCCCACCCCACCGTGCACATAGTAGGCATCACTCATTGATCACAGCACTATTGGCCTGGACTCGGGCACTGTATCCTTCTCAACGCTGCACATTAGTTATCCACTACCCGCTGGTCAAGGCTGACATGCCTTTGCCATTCCTGCTAATTCCTTCCCCAGCTTTAAGACACCACTAGTCTGTCCTGATTCCCAGCAGGCATGCTGGCCTTTCCAAAGTCTCCTTTTAGGCATCCATTTAATAAGACATCTGGCCCTTTCTTTGATCAGGATGAGCTGCAGGTAGTAAAACCAGTTCCTAATTTACCATGGTCTCCCTTATGGAGCCATGGCCAATGTCACAGTAGAGAGCAGCCCCTAACTTTTCTCTGGGTCACAGATCACAGAGGAGGCATGGAGACTAAATTTAGAAATCTACAGCTCTCCTGCAATGGGGGTCGGCTGAATTTTTTTAAAGGTGTGAAAATCTTGGTCAGATGCCTTGAGTACCACTACCTCACACCAGGCTCCCATAGGAATGGGTGTAAGGAGGAACATACCCAAGTTGTCCTGGAAACCAATTCTTTCCCCATCAGACAGAGGTGAGGTAGGGACCCACGTAGATATCTGGGGAGAGCATTCCTGGCAGAGGGATCTGCCAGTGCAAAGGCCCTGAGGTAGGAGAGTCTGGCAGTTCAAAGAACAGCAAGGAGGATAGTGTGGCTGGAGGGGGGGCAGTGTGCTGGTAGGAGAAGATGAAGTCAGTAAGACACACGGACTGGACCAGACCACACAGAACCTTCCAGGTGGTGGTAGAAACTCTGGAAGTCATTCTGAGGGCATAGGGTGCCTCTGTAGGGTGTAAGGCAGGGGAGGGACAAAAGCTGACTTGTGCTTTAGAAGGGTCCACTCTAGCCCTTAGGGCTGCTGGTCCAGGCATGCAGGATGTGCCTTGCTCAAGGGCAGGGAGTCAGGGCTGGAGATGGAGTCAAAGGGGAGGGAGCATCTTTCTCGAATTCCTCCAAGGTGACCTACGGTTAATGGTGACCCAGCTAGTTTTGTAAACCACTCTTTCTTCTTAATAATATGTCACCAACATTCTTCCATGTCTTTTTTTTCCTGGAAATTCATATTTATTCATGAATAAAAACAAGAGCAGAAAATAAATGTTTACCTATTGACACAATGAGACAGGACACTTTGGTAACAATGAATTAATTTCAGACATATACAATGACATAAATGTCAAAGAAGTAACATTTAAGTTAAAAAACATTTCAGCAGAATTAAATTAATATAAAGTTCAATAACTTGCAGTATGGTGTTTAAGGATGCAAACATATGAGGGGAAACTTAGGGAAACAAGGGAATAATAAACAAACACAAAATCCAGGAGGAGAAGGATGCTTTCTGGAAAGAGTGAAAGATAGGCGGTCAGGCCCAGGGGTGCTGGGACATCCAGGGCATAAAGTAGGTGGTAATTTATTAATATTAATAATACATATGATTACTTATTATATTATTAAATATATTAATGATTTATATTATTAATATAAGTAATATTAATAATAATATTAGTATTGTTTACTACTTAATAAAAACATTTTAAAAAAAGACATATAGCTGGACAATGAAAGATGGCTTTTTGATGTCATATAGAATGTTATCAAAACAAGCATGGAAATACGCACTTTTAAACAATGGAATGTAAAAGGAATAAGAATAGATTATTTCTCACCATCATATTATTACAATATGACAGGCATTATTGCTCTTCTTTCCTTGAGTGAACCAGCAAAACAAAAAATAATTCTATTCTCTTAGCTTCAAATAATTATTTTTGGAAGTGTGCAGTCAATATTCTTGAGCAAAAAACCTTCAAATCAGGTGACTAAAAACATTAATTCTGACTAGTTATTCATTCATTTCAATTAATTTGAGTTAGAACAAGGTGGCAGGGAGAGCAAGGAATAAAGAGAGTAGGCGTCTCCTGTGAGCACTCCTTTGAAAACTTCTGCCCTCACCCCTTCAGTGCCGTGTGAGTAGCCTTTATTTCAGCTACACCTTCTGTGTCCATGTCACAGGTTCCCACACCCTCGTTTCTCTCTCTGGGGGCTTTATCATGGGATGTTAGTTGCATATCTGTTTATTGTCTGTGGCAGACTGTGACTCATTCTGGTAGGATCATGTCTTCCATCTTTGCATTCCCCACCCAGCAAAAAGTTATTCATCAAGTGACATTGGGACTCACTCCCTCTGGGCTCCAGCAGTGAGGCCCTAGCTCAAAAGGCACCAGGAACTGAATTGTCTGGCTTCAGGAGGAGGGCTGGAGGGACAGCTTTCTCCCAGAGAGCAGTGCTGGCCATTTTTGTCCCTTTGGTGAGCTTCCCTACCAGGGCCCCAGGGCAGGCGCCATCCCCCTGTGTCTTTAAATAGACTTTGACAACATGTTTTTTAATGGTTGAACAGTATTACCTCATTTGGATGTACCATAATGTAATTAATCTTCCATGTTAGATATTTAGATTATTCCCAGTTATCCACTATTTCAAGAATGTGCTGATGGATGTCATTGTATCCAAATCTCTGTGTGCATCTCTGATTGCTTCCCAGGGCTGCATTTTTAGAAATGGAGTAGTTGGGTTAAATAATAAGAATTTTTAAGGCTCTTAGTTACTAAGTTATTTTTCAGGTGATGGAGCTAAGCTTGGAAGGTTGAGTAACTGGCCTCTAGACATGCAGCCAGGAAGTGATAGAGTGGGTTTTGAGTGCTGATTTCCAGACCCATCTTCCCTCTATCACAGGACACTAAGGACAGCTTAGATGTCACTCAGCCCACAGCCATGGGCCGAGTGGCCTCAGCTTTGCTGGCTTTGCTCATGGTGATGGCCAAGAACCTCAAAGTACCCAGCTTTCTTAGCTCTGCTGGGAACTGTGCTCAGCACAGAATGTGAATATTCCCATGGGGCACTCAGGTGACCCTAAGAGGCAGTGATAGATCCTACTCCATTTCATACATGGAGACATGGAAGGTCAGAGAAGTTAGGCCGCCTACCTGGGTTACATAGCTAGGACATGGGCAAACCAGGGTTGAGCCCTGTCTACCACCTGCATCCTTCACCCGCTGTACTACAGGGCCTCCCACGATGAGAACGACGTCCACTAGCTCCCTGAACCATAAATATGAGCTCACGCAGGCTGCCAGTCATTACGCAGCCTGCACTCGGCCTGGCAGCTTCCATGCTGCTCTAGCTTCAGCAGTGATTGTCACTATTTTCACTAGTCTCTTACTTTTGTGACTGTGCCTTATACTATTATGGTAATATGTGAATACTGACAGACTATCCTAGGGTACGTGCTTCCCTGGCTGTGGTGATGGTGTTACTGCTCTGAAAGCCCATCCCTTGTCTTGGGGATATTTCACCGTAAGCCTCTTTCTAAGTGTAAGGAGAGAAGAGTTGGGGGTTTTATCAGCCATCGTGCCTTTGCTGCACTGAAGTTGCCCCTGCTTTGACATTGGCCATCTTGTGAATTAGTTAACATGAGAATTCATGCTAGATTCTCTTGCTCTCTGGGGAATTTTCAGCCCCGGAAACATAGGTTACGTGAACTGTGCTGTGTGTACAAATCATGTGCATCCCCACACTGGGGCTCGCACACACTGCAGTTCTATTGTCCCCTTGTCGAGGACAGGCTGTGGCTGGCCATATGTTGACCAGAGCTCACAGTGGCCTCTGCTGCATCCTTCTCAGGGTCTCTGCTGGCATTTACAGTCTTTGCTGAGGTTTAAGGCCATCAGCCTTCTTATTTATTGGCACCTTGATAACCTTGGGCCATAGGGCAGTGGATGTGCTCTGCAGAGAGGATGGCACGAGGTGAGGGAGCGAGAGGGACAGGAAGCTGCGGCAGCGTGTCATCTTTCCATCCATCTGGTTTGGACTTTCTAAGTTCACTCTCATTCCAGAGACCTTGCCAAAGCCCATGACTGAGCTCAGACCAGGGGCCAGGGTCATTTCCAGAGGAACCTGCCTGTAGGGTTTCTGTTTTGAGTAAAGATGCTACTTCTAATGAAGCAGAACGGAACGCCTGGCCCGCTTTCTCTCCCTCCCGCAGCCTGCAGGCCTCTGCGGGCTCTGAGAGCACGGCCCTGGCTGTGAACAGAACAGTTTGGCCCTGAAATAGCCCAGCCCTGATTCTTTCTCCAGGCTTCTCCTGGTCAAGTTGGCTGCTTTTAGGCTCTCTGGCTCCCAGCGTGGTTCAGGGGAGTGAGGGGGCAGCGGGACACCCTGCTAGCTGGTTGGGGTCTCTGGGGAAGGAGGAGCTTTGAACCCAGTTTGAACCTCTCAGGGTTCAAGTTCCTGTTCTCTTGGCACAGTATGACTTCCTGTTTCAAAGAAAAAAGCCCAGGGTTTTAAGAGCTTTTTTAAAAAAAGGCACTTGGACGCGAAATGGCTCTTACAAAACAACATGTTGATGAGTTAAGTATAAATGAATCAGAGGCATATGGATTGAATTTCCTTTGCAATCCACAGGGGCTTCAAAATTAGGGGAAGAGTGTTTGTCAGAACGTGTGTCTGTCTCTGCCAGGGTCTGGGACAGAGTCAGAGGCTGTGAGGAGCAGAAGGAGCATTGCCCACCTCCCCTTCCCCACGTGCCCTCTCCTCCGATGCTGGGGCTTTGGGCCAAGGCAGTTCCTGGCAAGCCTTAGGTTGGTTCTCTTTATCCCTCAGGCCTGCAGTCCTTTTGCTGTTAATTTAATTGCCCTCCACACATCTCCCCTGTGCCTCCAAATAGCAGAACAGGCCAATGTCTAACTCCTGCGAAGACCTTGAACCCCTGGAGGGAAGAGAAATTGACATGAGCCACAGTGGGGGATGCCACTGCCCTCTGAGCAACTCCAAACCATTCCAGGCTGCCTCCTACCTTATCCCTTCTCTGCAGCATACCTATCTGTTGTCGTCTGGAAATGCCGCCCTCTGATGTCCTGGAGAGGGGCAGTGGTAGGGAGTTGGCCACTTCTGTCTTGGGTCTCCTGGATACCAGTCTTGCTGTCAGAAGAAGGTGGGGCTGCAAGATCTTCTGGTCTCCTGATGAGAATAAGGAAATCTGAGGGGGATCAGCTCTTTTTCACCTGGAATCTCCCAGATGTCCCGAAGTGCTGGCCTTTGTGTTTTTATCTGACTTCCTTCTCCATTTTTGACCAAGGAGCAGAGAAATAGTGTATTTGGAGAGAGCCTGAGCAGCTCCTGTAACTGTGTTGGTGTTTTTTGACTTGGAACCCTATAGTCAAGCCCCCTGTGTAAAACAGGCAAAGAAAGAGCTTCCCCAGATGGACCAGAGGGTAACTCAGGGCCCCCATTAAGCCCTCCTGCCCCCACGCCTCACCGAGTGGACTTGCAGGCCACCTGGAACACGGGCAGTGTTCTGGACAAGGAATCTCTAAATTCTTTGGCCCTTAGTGCCAGCAGCAAAGTTAATAAACATCTCATGGACATTATGTTGAGTGAAAGAAGCCAAACACAAAGAAGAACATGCTATGTGATTCCATTTTAATGAGTTTCAGAAATACTCAAAACTAATCAATGCTGATGGAAATCAGGTAGTGGTCACTTTTGGTAATGATTGGAGGAGGCATGAAAGAATTTACTTTGCAATGCTGGAAATGTGCATTTTGACTTGGCAGGTGGTCATACAGGTGAACACCTATGAAACAGTTTCCTGAGCTGTACCTGTAAGATCAGTGTATTTTATTCTTTTAATTGTATGCATATGATCTGTCACTGAAAGAGTAGAAAAATCATCATCACCTCCTTTCCCCTGTAGAGTCTGGGGCATCACTGTCACATGGACCTCAGCACATTGATTGAGATTCTGGGTTTGGAGGTGGTTGGTGCAGGGGTGAGAGCAGAACCCAATGGAGCAAGGCACAGGGAAGGGTCAGCCTCTCGAAGTACAAGCAGGGCTTCTTCCTCAAAGCAGGGCTTTAGTGGCAAAGGGGGCCATAGTGGAGCTGAGGGCACCGAGTGGGTTCTGGCTGAGTAGCCTCAGCCTCGTCACAGAGGTAAAACCAGAGAGGCAGTGGATGGGGCCTGGCGGGCCTTGAGGGGCTTGCAGTGTGGCAAGGCAAGTGGGCCTCAGGCACTTCTTGCTGCCGTGTACGGAGGGACCACTTAAGCCCCTGTCTTCTCATCTTTATAAGCAAAAGACTGGGGGCTCTGAGGAAAAGGAGGCACTGCTTTCATGGCCCTCAGCACCCCACCCTTTCACATTCAGAGGGACTTGGCATGTTGGAGGCATGCAAGAGGACTGAGTGTTCACGACCAGCCGCCAGGCTTCCAGAAAGGGGCTGCATGTGTCACAGGCAGTTGGAAGGTTGCTAGAAGAAATGGAATTAGCCTTGTCAGGCTAGCGTGTCTGGGCGCTGGTTGGGAAACACAGTGGGTCGGTGGGATTGAGGAATGCAGCCTGGACAAAGCCTGGCAGCAGTTTGCAGTGCCAAGACTGTGACAGGAGTAGGGGTCTGTTGGGCTGCTTCCTGGTTGTCCAGCAGGAAGCCTCCCACCCCACTCTAGCCTACCCCACCCCATCCCACCCTTGACTCCCCTCCTGAGCCTGTGCACCCATCATTGCATCCAGGCCTGAGGCTTTGTGTCTCGTTTCTAGGGTCCATATGTGGAGGCCTGAAGCTCTGCCAGGCCAGGAACACTTGTGCATGAGGGAGATTTCAGTTCTCTTTTGGAAAACAGTTTTCTTTCCAACCCAAGCAGCTGCCCTGTGCCAATCAGGGCTAGAAGTGAACTGTGTACAGCTCTGCTTTAAAACTCCCGTCCCGATTAATTCATCCCAGCCTTCTTCGGTTTAGTTCTAAGGCAGGGAAACCAAACATGGTGATTTTCAGAGACTTAAGCGCCCATCAGCTGACACTTTTATTTTGAGAGATAAGTCATTTTGGTGTTTTACCTTGAAAGGTTGGGCCAGCAGTGCCAGTTGTATTGCGTGTGCCCACTTTCTCTCTTCCAAGGGGAGATGCCAAATGTCTGCCATATTGGGACCACCAGTGCCATGATTGCATCCTCAAAGGAGTGCTCTCCACCTCTGGGACAAACCAGGCCAGGGACTGGCCTCCGTCTCTTCGGCTCTGGGTCCCAGGTTCTCTCTTCACCAATCTGGGTCATATGGCCCCAAGGTTGGAAGAGCCAAGCTTCATGGGTTGTAGTCAAACCTAGTGGGACTTTGCCTAAGTGATATTTGGTCTTGGGTTCATGGTGGCTTTTTTAACTTCTCCTTGTAAATTGACTTTGGTCTAATAAACTCTCAAAATTCAGCATGAAAAAGATAAACAAAAGGCAGGAACCGGCAATTCCCAGAATAAAAAAAGTGAAATGGCTAATAAGCGTATGGAAATTTGCTCAGCTTAAGTAGGGATCAAAGAAACACTAATTAAATCAGTTACAAGATTCTGTTTTTTCCTATGAAATTGGCAAAAATAATAACATACTATAGTTTAATTGTGTAGAAATGAGGGCTCTCGTTGCCTGCTCCAGGGCTGTGTATAAATTGGTACAACTTTTCTGGAGGGCTGTTTGACAACAATTTTCAAAAACCCCAAAAATGGATATTTCCTTTGACTTAGCAATTCCGTGTCTTAGTATTTCTCTTACCTTAAGGAAATAGTCATAGATGTTCACAGAAGTTCATGTACGAGGCTGTGTACTGAAGCATTGTCTGTAACAATGGAAAATTGGGAGTGACTGCAGCGTCCAATGTCCAACACTGTGGAATCTGTTACGTAGATCATGGTTCGTTCAAATAATGAAACACATGAAACCATTACACTGTGTCGCAGACAATGTTTAATGGCGTGAAAATACAATATTTGCTCCATAGAAAAAGTCAGACTGTAAGTTGTTATATTCAATGTGATTCCAGTTTTATATCAACAAAAAAATTCATATAGACACATGGGGAAAACAATTCAAAAGACATATGCAAGCAATTTAATTCTATTTGTTTCTAGGTATGGTGATTATGGGTGAAATTTATTTTCTAATTTATGTTTCTCTTTTGCCAATTTCAAATTAGGGATTTAATACATCCTTAATTGTTTGAAATTTATTTTTTTTTTCAATTTTCCATTATTGATAATGCTTTGATGAGCATTCTTTCCTTAAATTTTTGCACAGACTTCTGTCAATTCATGTAAGTGGAATTTTGGGGTCAAATGGTATGCCCACTAAATGTGTGTCACTTCTGTAATTAAAAATGAAATTAAATCCTTTTAGGGTTTTGTATTAGAATTTTCTTGCCCCTAGTCAACCCTCTATCCATTGGTCATACTCTCACGTCTGCGCTCCTTTTAAGCTGTGAACTGAGAGCTTGTGGAGACAGGATTTGTTGGTGACTTGGGCTCTGCCACCTTTCCCCCCAAGTTGTCTCTGTACACCTTTTTCCCCTAAGCTTCTGGTACTGGGAGGCATGGATGTTCCTCTCCTTTAGCATCGGGGCTGCTGCCAGGTGGGGTGAGCGAGGGAGAAAGGCTCTAAGGGATAGTGAGCATGTGCTCTATGCCAGGTGCTGGCTAGCTCTTGTTCAAGCCCTGGGGCATCTTTGGTGACTCACTGCACATCTGGTCCTGGTCCTCTTAGTTTTGCCTTCGAACTGTGTCATGAGTCTGACCGTTTCTCAGCACCTCCACCAGTTCCCACGCCATCACTTCTTGCTCCATAGGGGTGGCCTCTTCTTAGCCACCCGCACTCTCACTGCCCATCGGTGCTCCCTGCCCTATATTTTCTACCCAACAGCAGAAGGGTCCTTCTGGAACACGCGGCACATCTCTCTCCTCCAAACCCACCTGTCCCATCTCATGTAGCAGAGAGCCCAGGGCCCTACACATTCTGACCTAAACCTCTGCCCCTTTCCCCCCAGCTTGTCCACTGGCCACCCTGGCCTGGCCACCTTTCCTCAGACACACTGAGAATATCTTCCCTTGGGACCTGCATCCCCCTCTGTCTAGAATGGGCTTCCTCACTTTGTTTAGGCCTCTGCTCTGAGGTCACATGATTGCAGAGGCCTTCTCTGACCTTGCTATCCCCTATCCTGCTTTATTCGTCATTGTCGTACCTATCACAGCTTGCCACGTAAGCTATTTACACGTTTCCTCTTCCTCAGGATGGAAACTCCCTGAGAGCAGGAACTTGTCTCTGTCGCTACAGAACCTACAAGGGAGTGGAGTTATAAATTCTCACAACAGTAACTGGGCCCCATGCTACGATGACAGAGCAGAGGCCCAGAGATGTTAAGGGATCCACCTGTTCAAGGTCATGACATTGACACATAGCAGATCCCAACTCCATCCAAGTTCTGAACCTGCTTTCTCTCTAGTCTCAAAGGCACAGCCCTTGGGCTGGGAGCTGCTCTCCTTGCTGCCTCTCTCCAAGCAGGTGGAGCTGCTGGTGGGTTCCCCGTAGCCCAGGCAGCCCTTGGAGCCCCGTCAGGGCATGCTGCAAGATTCCTGCCAGTTCTGCTCTCCTCTTTGTGGCCGTACCTATCACTGTGCGGTGTGGTTGTTGGGGCCAGTGTGTCTAAGTTCTGTGTCTGGGAAGGAGATCTACCTGCTTTTTACCAATGGGGTAAAGGTCCATGACCTAGTGGGATGGTCCAGCCAGGGCTCTGGTCCCAGGGTGTGGTGAGTACAGGCTGCCCGTGGTGCCACATATCTGCTTCCTGGGCAGGAGGTAGGTTTTTGCAGTGTTTTATTCAGCCTTCCTGTCGTTATTTATGATTTGCTGAGTGCCCCTCCTGTGCTCAGCACACTGGGAGACATAAAGTCAGCTTTCCCCGCCAGAGGCCCTGCAGTCTAGTGAGTGACTCAGGCATAAACCCCCTTCCCGGAGAAGGTGCTTACCTCTCCACGGCATCAGGTTTCTCAAGGTTTTTAGTTGCACGTGGCTTTCCATTTTTAAACTCCCCTTGGAAGCAGTGGAGACAAGTCTGAGGTGAGGGTGAGTGTGGAGAGGCGGGGCTGGGAGGGCAGAGTGGAAAGTGTTGGCTGTGTGAGGGTTTTGAGAAAAAATAGCCCTGCAGGAGGCAGCTTCAGGGCATGTGGTCGTGACTGGAGACATAGCCTTGGGGTGGGGCCAAGATGATGCTGAGAAACAGAGAAAATGAACGCAGAAATCCACTGAATGGAGACAGGTATGAGAGTCAGGGACCAGAAACCAAGATAGGAACTGAAAGTACAGCAAAAATGTTTACATCCATTTTTTCATGACTTCAACTAGCCCTTAGTACATGTTCAGTCTCAGCTGGGAACTCTGGCTTCTTTGCCGGCCCTCCAGGAACTCAAAGTCTCCCTAGAGAAATGCAGTTTTATCTTTGAAGTGTTTAAAACCTGTGATTCCCTCAGTACTGGACTATGTCAGGTCTCGCTATGATTTCCTCTTGGGGCACTCTGTACTCTTCCGCTGTCGCATTTATCACAATTTCGCACATTATGTGTGAGGTGTGTGTTGACTTGTTCAGTTTCCAGCTCTCCTTCCATAAGCTCCATGAGGATAAGAGCCTGTCCATTTTGTTGGTGCAGCCCAGCCTCAGGGTGGTCTTCAGCATATGGTAGGTGTTCAGTAAGTGCTAACTGAATTGGTGGAACTGTGACTGAGTGAACGGTACATTAGAGGATTAAAGAAGTGGTGCTGAGTAGAGGGAGCTCCCTGGCAGAAATCCCACCTACTTTGCTCTGTGATGCTCCTTGTGTGATAACAACAGTAGCACCATCACCAACAAAACTAGTTCCTACCACACACTGAATACTGAGTGTGTGCCAGGCATACCCCGTCCTATATGAAATAGGTGTGACCATCCCTTATTTGTAGGTGAGGAAACTGAGACCCAAGGAAGCCAAATAATTTGTCCAAGGGTACACGGGCAGTGGGCAAAGCTGGGATTCTCATCTATCCCCCCAAGATGGTGCTTAGGGTCCCTCTGCTTTATTGCCTCTGAGCCAATAGCTGCTGTTCTTGCCAGTAACTCACAAGATTGAAGCAGGAGAGATTCCAGCTGGAAAGAGGGGACTTTGGGGTGCATGGATGCTTTGTGAAAGAAAGGGAGACTTTGTCCCTTTGGGGACTTTTAAGAAGGGAATGAAGTAGTTCTGGTGGGGTCCTCTTTAGGGACAGAGAGGGGCTCGGGATTCTCCTGGGATCCATTCAGGGCTCTTTGTCTCAGGACCATTAAGCTGCTAATGGAAGGTGACAGTGCTTGACATTTGGTAATTTCAACATCCAGTGACTGAATAACTTTTTATTGACAATCATACCAGTGGAGGCAAATTTAATTTGATTTGAGACATCCAGCCATGGACTCACTCGGCTAGACAGGAGCCAATGTTATGTGAGGAGAGTTGTTGATCCTATGGACTCAGGTCAGGCCTGCGCGAAGGAACCCATGTGGCTAAGCCCATCGTAGAGAGACCCAGATGATCCAGGCAGCTGTGAGGTGCAGCCCGCTGTGGTGGTTGGCTGCAGGTGACTGTGGATTCTGGACGTTGATTCTGACAGAAGTTTGGGAAAATGTTTTCTAAGGTGGAGATGTGAGTGGGAAGCTCCCAGGTCTCAGTGGAATCATGTAGTAGAATACAGGGTGAGGGGAAAGGGTGTCAGGAAATGTCTGATGCCTCCTGTATCAGATCATTTCATTCCAGTAACCATCAAAAGTAATTATTTCCGTTTTTACAGATGGGAAACAGAGGTTCTGAGAATAGCTTCCTTAAAGCCATACTTCTATTTAAGGACTCAGGCTAATTTCTGGCCAGGACTGGCCTAATCTGATCCTGGGACACCGTTATGTCAGGTGAATTTCTCCAGTGTGGTCGTAGGATGAGGAAAGAGATTTGCTTTGCCAAGGCCACAGGAAAGCCAGGTCATTGACTTACGATATACCTGTAAGAGGATGCTGGGTGAGGTGATCAGGCAGAGCGGTGCTTGCTGCTGTGTCCTGTGACAAGACCTGTGCTGGAATTCTTTCTCCTACTCTGGGCGCTTCAATCACCCAGGGGACAAGAGTTAACTTGAAATCAGAGATGGGACTTACCACTGGTCTAGAGCTATACTCTCCAGTACAGTGGCCACTAGTCACAAGTGGCTGTTGAAATTAGTTATTGTTAAGAAAAAGTTTAAAACCAGCTCCTCAGTAGCACTGTGCTCATTTCAAGGGCTCAATAACCACACATTGTCAGATGGCTACCATTTTGGACAAGTTCTAATGAACAGTGGCAGACCAGAGGGCACTCGACTCTTTCCAGCAGCAAGGCAACAGTGGGTCCTGCTTTGCGACAATACTTTCTCAGAGTCTCTGTTTCCTCTAATGTAAAATGGGATGGTGGGCTCTTGTGAGAACTCAGCCCC